>NC_135521.1:6266666-6945833 GCF_051989575.1 Stigmatopora nigra
TATGTGTGATTGCTGCCCCCACTGGCCTGCCTTTCTTCAAAAAAACAAAGACAAAATGCAGCTGTAATTATCCCAGCACGTCTACATTTGTGCAGGCTACGAAACGGCATTGTTTTTTTCCCTTCCATCTTGAAAAGAGCCGTCATTCCAACCTGAAACCCATGCACCCACCCGTATTTAGTTCTCTTGATTTGATGGTTAAAAAAAGAGGGGAAGTCGTGGAGCAAAGCATTCTCCACCTCATTTCCATTCGTCATTTAGCCTGTCTCCTTCCGCTCTATGTTGTTTCCAAATGCAAATCTGGGAAGGAGTGGTTATTGTTTTGAATCAGCCAGGTTGACTGAGAACCAGCAATCAATTGGAAATAATTTCGTCGAGCTAGAGGATTGACTAGGCACGTGATTAAACCAAGAGCAGATGCTTTGCATTTCAAAAACGAGTTAATTGTTTCAACTTCAAGCAAGATTTAAAAAATGGTGCAAGAGAAAACGCAATTTCACCCTGAAATCCCTTTCTATTAACATTCCGCTACAGTTGTAACCATTTACAGTGAAACAGGCTTCAATTTAAAACACTTAAATATTAACCTCCTCAAATCGTTAGATGCACTCAGCTAAATCAGTGATGTACTTTTATACCACCTAATGAGCACCAGTACGGAATCATAGATAATTGGCAGGCAATTTTGAAATATTTCTCTGCGTTTTTAGCTTTGTCAGGTTTATGTTTAGTTGTATTTAATGTTATGTCTTGTGATTGGAGTAAACAGCGCAATGTACAGAAAAAAAAGTAGATGTGTAATGTTTTAAGGGAGATGATGGCCCACGTGCTAAAAATAAATATATCCACCAAAGTGACGTCCAAACTTGACTTCCAACAATATGTGAAGCCAAATATGATTATGGCTGCAGGTGAAGTCTCAAATCCAATCTATATGTAAATGCATAATGTTAATGTGGCACCGAGGCTGATTGCAGATTGATGAACAAAAACAAAACATTCAATGTGTAGAAAAAAATAATGACTTGCTACTTCCTAAGAAACCTTTTAATATTGCCATTTGTTGTTTATTGAACCCGTCAAAGAGGGAATTGAAGGTGGCCAAAACTTGACCAATCGCTTAATCATAGAAGATTAAAGTTAATAACGACTAATCATCCACGGTTAAATAAGACTGCGACTGCCACCCAAGCAACAGGGCGTTAATTGTCCAGCCACACGCCCACAAATTGAACATGACACTCATACTTATGAGCCAATTGGTCACAAAGGAAAGATTAAATCAGTCAATCACGAGTACTATTGCTCTTCAGATGTTGTAATTCTGTTTCAAATGCAGCCTTAAATGAAAATCTGCAGCCCCAAAAATGCTCCAGAAAAGCATAGCAAAATGCACACAGGAACAAAAGCAGATCAGTACCTGCAGTTGTAGGTCCGGATTTCCTTGTTGTCCCTCTTGCATTTTACCGCCACAAAGATCATGGTGACGAAGAGGATGGCGGCAATTGAGCCCAGAGCGATGATGAAGATGAGGGACAGGTTGACGGGTCCAATGGACTCCTGGGCATTCAGGTCCGGTGACAGGTAGACCACAATGTAGGCTGAAGCAGACAGGGAAGGCTTGCCGTGGTCTCGGGCCACCACCGTTATCTCGTAGGTGGATTTGGCGTTCTCGCTGAACATGCGGGTGGAGTGCACTTCTCCGTTGACTTGATCAATCTCAAAGAAGGCCCTGTCGCCTTCAGAGATGGTGTAGGTGAGACGTCCATTCTCGCCCTCGTCATAGTCGTCCGCCTTCACCTGGGTTACCGTGTAGCCCGCGCCAGCGTTCCTGGGAATGGACACCTCGGCGGTGCCGTTCACCAGGGGCGGATTGGTCATGACGGGTGTGTTGTCGTTGACATCCAGCACCACGATTCTCACGGTGGCGTTGCTCGACAAGGACGGATTGCCATTGTCTCGAGCCAGAACTTTAAAGTCAAAAGTCCTTGTGTATTCGTGATCGAAGGACCTCATGGAGTAAATTCGGCCTGATGGGTTAATGCTCACATATGTGTTAACATCCATGTGCTTAATCTCACCAGGCACGATGGAGTAGGAGACCGTTCCATTCATGCCCAGGTCGGGGTCTTCTGCCGAGACCGCTAGAAGGCAGGATCCGGGTAGGTTGTTCTCCATTACCATCTCCTGATAGTGTGGCTTTAAGAAATGCGGTGGGTTGTCGTTTTCGTCCGTCACTTTGACCACCAGCGATTTGGTGGCACGCAGGGGCGGGATGCCGCTGTCCTCTGCGTGGATTGTCAGGTTGTACGTGTCCTTCTGCTCACGGTCAAGCCGACCGTCCACCAGGATGGTGGAGAAGCTCTCGTACTCCTGTAGCCGAAAGGGGACGTTGCCCTGGAGTCGGCATTGCACCTTGCCGTTGTCCCCCGCGTCTTTGTCAGAAACGCGCACCAGGGCTATGACGTACCCACGCTGCGCGTTTTCGCTCACCTCCACCATCTCTGTGTTGAGGGACAGCAGGCTGATGATAGGCGGGTTGTCGTTGGTGTCCATCACGTTCACTGTGACTTTGCAGTGCGCCGGTATGGAGTTGGGACCCAAATCTTTGGCCTGCACGTCAATTTCAAAAATCTGGGTGCTCTCGTAATCAAGGATGCCATTGACTGTGATGACACCTGTCCGGGCGTCAATTCTGAAGGCGTCCCTGGTCTTTTCGGTGACGTAACTGTTGAACGCGTATACCACCTCTCCGTTGGTGCCCTCGTCGGGATCGGTCGCATTTAAATCTATGACCAGAGTGTTGATGGGCGAGTTCTCCATCACACTGACGGTGTACACTGGCTCGCCAAAAACGGGGTTGTTATCGTTAGAATCGATGACTTTGATGTTTAATTGAACCGCGCCTATTTTTGGTGGGTCTCCTCCGTCCTCCGCGCTAATCTCGTAAGCGTAATGGGACTGGGTCTCTCTGTCTAATGATTTTTGCACCACCAGCTCTGCAATTTTAGAGCCGTCCCCTCGCGTTTTAATCTCCAGTCCGAAAAGCTCGTTGGGGGTGATGGAGTATGACTGCACGCTGTACACCCCCGAGTCGGGATCGCTGGCCCCCTCCAGGGGAAACCTGGTCCCGGGGGATGCGTTCTCCGAGATCTCCAGCTCAATGTGGCTGGTGGGGAACCTGGGCGCGTTGTCGTTCAAATCCTCAATTTCAACTTTAATGACGCAGATCTCCATCGAGTTGGACATCACCTCCAGAGAAATAATGCACTTGGGGTTCTGGCGGCACACTACATCCCGGTCGATCTTCATTTGCGTGGTGAGAATGCCGGCAGGGCTGAGTTCCACCCAGCGCGGCTCGGAATTGGAGATGACCCGCAAAAAAGGCGGCTGCGGAGCGATTTGGAATCCTTGCTTGAGCGCATCCTTTGTCACGTTCCCAATCACCGAGCCGGGCTTCATCTCCTCGTTTATTCCATACTTGAGGTTGATGACCGCCTCGGCGCCCACCCACAACACGAGCAGCAGCACAAATATATGTAATAACTCCATTTTTCTGACCTGTTGAGTTCGTCTGGATACAACAACTTCATCAACACGCACTCTTCCGGATCTCCACCAACATGTCCCGTAAAAGTGTTGAGACCAATGTTCTCGTTGGTATTTTTTTTTTTTGAGGGGGTTGAGGTGCTCCTCAAAACAGTGGTCCTTCCTCCGGTGCACTGCAGCGAGGGCGAAGGGTGACAGGGGAGCTGTACACTGCGCGCAATGTCCGGGCACGCTGCGGTGATGGAAGCGTGCGCGTCTTTATCCCAACGCCGCCGTGCATGTCCTTACCGAGCAAAATTGGCTCACAGGAGCAAAGCGCATCACTGATCCGAAATGAAGGCGCGGACGGGGAAGGAGGAAAGCTGGAGAGGGGGGGTTTACATCCACTGAGTGGCAAGTCCCCTGAAAGATGTAGAAATCTCCCTAGTGGTCAACCTCAAAACTCTTCTCTTGATGTATGCATATAATCTTCTATTTCAATTCAAAGTCCTTGCTCAACATCTCAAGTCCGATTTTCCTTGCCAGCTGCTGGAATGCCTCGTCATTTCAACAAAGTCCTAGATCTGTTTTAATTCCAGCACATTTTTTTGGTCTTCTTACACCACCTCTTTTAAGTCTTGCGGAAAGCACTGTGAAAGACTAGATTTAAAACAAAAAATAGAAAAAAAACTAATATCCACGTTCTTAAATAAATCCGTGAAAGATATATTTACAGCAGCATCATGTGGAATATTCTGAAGCGAGGAATTGCTATGGTTCCAAATGTAAGAACTCCCATTCGGACATGCGTTCTTCTCGCTTGACTGACACACACTGGCAGACGCGCAGTAGTTTCCGAGCCGGGCGCTCAGTGCGAGCGGACCCGCAGTCCCCCCCCCTCACCTCCCATCCATACCTCCCCTTTCCACTAAACCTCCTCAGCCAATCAGGGGTTACATTGCCCGGGTTGAAGTCGCTTGTGGGTGGGGCAATAATGAAAATAAAGAAATAAATATAAGCTGATGGCCAGCAGCAGACACATACCTGCTCATCTCTCCTCTCGTCCGCTCTTTGCAATTACCACATGCAAGCTGTAGTATTGTTTAACATTGCGGATAAGGGAGGAGGGCTGGCTTGGGGGCAAAGCAAAATGGAAATTCACCCTTCATTTTTATCTCTAACCCACATTTTTTTTATTGTAGACATGATTTTTATTGGACAAATTAGGTGAGCCTGCATATGTCTATCCGTGAAGAGAATTTGGTGGGAAAAGAAATGCAAAATATGAACATAATGCTGTATTTAATTTAACGTTCTTATTTGCATTATGCACCACTGCACGGTGGAGTCACAAATGCACGTTAAATCAATATGATTATCTCTATGACTGTCTAAATTGCAGGGATGATAGTACTCACATTGCTAATATATTAGACCCCATTCTGTTGTAAATATAATTCGTAAAATTGCTCTCTTCCACAAAGCTAATGTATTGATGATTTTAACTTGTTTTTTTTTTTGGTTTAGTTTTTTTTTTACTTGTGAAGGGAAAACATACCAATTTTCTGCATGTTTTTGTTTTTTTAATCATTGAATCATTGATGTTTTAATTTTTACAATGACAAAGTTATCTCTTCATAGCATCTCGTGGCCATGAGAGCATTAGCTTTCCACCCAATAGGAAAGTGCAGCGATAGGACCCAGAAATGTTGCATTTGGAAAAACCTCTTTTATCACGAGATTGCTCAAAATTGTGAGATGCGTTAGTTTAGATATACCAAATCCAAATTCAGTGCAAGACTCAAATGCATTCGATAGCAACAATCTCGTCTCCAGTCTGACTTTGAGGAGGTTAATGGCGAGATCCACTTCAGGCCACACACACACACACGCAAACATTCAATGCAGAGGCAGAGAATCTTCAAAGTCACAAGGGTGACACCTAGTGTCCAACCTGGCATGCATTGCTACTTCACCCGATGCAGAAAAAGAGAGAGAGGGGAAAAAAAAAACAGCCTTCCCCAACCAGGAGAACAACAATGGCACAATCAATTTGCCCTTTATACTGAAATAGCATTGGACAGTTGGGTCACAATTCAGGTGCGATCCAAACGGTGATCTAAGACTGAGTCACAGCCAATGATTGTTCTGCAATGGCTGCAGCAAAACGCTTTCAAATTTTCTATTAAATAAAAAGCAGTGAATGCTATCATTAACCTCAGCCCCCACGTGGCCCTTTTAAAGGCAGTTTTAAACTGGACTTAAAAGTAGATTACATGGCCTGTGAATGGTATCTAAAGAAAGAAACATGACTGTGCTGCATACACACCGTTGAAATTCTGCTGCCAAAAATGCAGACGTATATCTAGTCGTTTTTTTCCTTTGTTACACAACCTTAGAAAACAACCAGGTATCAAAAGTAATTTGTTTGCTTCTCCATTACACTTTTGGTGATGTGTCGTATTCACAAAAGAGCGGGTGATGCTCATGAATTCTTAACGTCAGCAAGTTAAACAACTCAAGGCGGTGGCAAGGGACGCTCTTTATTTACATCTATTTTGGGATAGGCAGTGGGGTTTGACTGTAGAAGTCGGTGACACGGTTAACATGACCGTACTCAAGCAATTGCTTGAAGCTAATTCATTTGTGAATTCAGACGACAAAAATGATGGATTTCCAATTACAGTAGTTTTTTCCATTCTTTAGTTATGTGACACTAACCTGTTAGGTCATCCATCCTCTTATCTTTTCCATTGTCCTCAGTAAATTCATATGTAACCTAGAGTCTCTCGTAGATGACTTGTTGGGGTCTGGTTTGAGACCAATATAATTATTAATAGTGGAAAACAACTGCAAAGCCGGAATGCGTGATAAGTGAAGACGCGATAATTGAGGGATTACTGTATTCATATTTTGGGAAAGTATTTTTTTTTAAGTACAAACATGAGAACATCCAAAGACTACAAACAGAATAGTCACCTGTTAATATAAGATATTCAGTTACTATAGCTGTACTAAATAACACCACTACAAAAAAAGTTGTGCCTTATAGTCAGGAAAATATGGCATATATATATTCCTGAACTGTTTTGCATGAACTTTCTTTCGGGGGGGGGGGGGGGGGATGCAGGTGCATTCTAACAAATTTATTGGAGAGTGTCTTCGGGGCCAAGCTGTGGTCTGCAAGTTTCTACCCAATTTGAGCTGCTCCGATTCGTAAGGTGGATCAAAAATGTTGAAGAAACATTCACCCCCACTGTGGAGTGCAATCTGGAAAGAAGGGGGGGCAGTTTGGGGGTTAGATTTAGCCTTCAGCGGGAGACTCAAACATAAACTAGTGCAATAATTTAGCCACAATGCGTTTTCCCTCCTGACAGAATGAGGGGTGGCATATTTCATTTATGAGCTGCAATCTAGCTCTGTATACTTCCTCCTGTTGATGTGCCTTTTGTGGCCTCTATTGATTGGAGCACATTGGAGGTCTTGAAATGTTATGCGGTGAGAGAGTGGTGTCACGCAGAGTCCAACGCTGCATTTGATTTCTAGTCGCCATCACTTCTCATCTTCTGAATCATATCTATAATTTGTTAATAAGTGATCATTTCTATTCCAAGCACAGTGGCCAATGGTTTGCACATCTGACTCAGTTATTTTGTGTGTGTGGAGGTTGCATATCTAGATGTTGCGGTCTTGGTTTTTTATTCATCTTTTTCTTAACTTTTTATCACAGCCATCCATTGTAATTGCAGAATTAAAACAGGCTGAATATGGACTTTTAACCCCAAATTTTCCAATTGTATCTCGTATTTCCAAGATACACATTTCTTTACTTGCTAATCAAATATCAGGACCGTTTAGTACATAAATAATATAAGGATTCAAAGGCTCTGCTGTACATTATTTATACAATGATTTGCAGTGGGGAACATTTGAGATAAATCTCCAATTTTAGCCTCACAATCACATTGAATAATATTTCCACCATTGCTAAACAGTCAGGGAATGGATCCCACAGCAATTAGTGATGAATCTAAATCCACATTATTGTCCACATGTAGACTGGGAATGAGTAAAACATTGACTGACATAACAGGAAGTGAATAATTAATGGCCTTTTCCTGACACACATATTCCGCATGGTGCTGTATTCACTTCAAGGTTTGTTCTTTAACTTGAAGACGACAGGCAGCGCCAGGCTATTGAAGTCCATGGGAATTTCACAAGTTTGCAAGGGGTTTGAAGCTATTTGAAGCACTTGTGTCAGAAAGCTTGAACCGTTGCAGCTGAAAGTACACACAGAATTTTATCTCGTATCGCATATTTCTTTTCGGCTCTCCTGCTGCGGAATGGCACATACGATGGTGTTCTTGTCCCAGAAGCTTACTCCGAATGGAATAGCTGAGCGTGTGTGACAGATGCTGACATTATCACACCTGTGGCCTGCCTGGCGGTCCAACCTGACACCCGTGCAAGAGGTGTCACGTGTGGGTATAACACAGCTCTCATACAAAGGTATCTGAGAGAGGGTCCAAGTTAAACACCCATTGTCCTTACATAGTCATTCCCGTTGTGCTTTTTGTTTTCAAATGTTTCACTTGGTAGTTTAAATTGTGGATTTTGTCCTTGTAAGAATGAAACTGGATTGACCTGTCATGGCATTGGACAGTTGTTAATGTTGAAGGTCTGTTTTATCAGTTTAGATCAGAAATCATTTTTTGTCATTGTAACTTTCAGTAGTCCCTCGTTAAGTTAGTAAGTGAACTGCATTGCATCCTTCCTGATTGGTATCCAACCAAACGGATCACATCTCTTGACGAACATCTATTCATATTCAAGGCCAATTTTGAATCATCAGTGAACACTAAAGGCATGTTTTAGAGGCATGTGTGAGAGGGAGAATAGAATGGTTCTTACCAAAAGCAGTGTTAGTTGGATTAATCACGGCCCTTTAATAAAAATGCATGATTATTTCAAAATGAATCATTCCCTTTGGGAAAATGACACACCGGAACTAAGAGAGTTCAAAACAAAGGTCCAACTGGAGTGTTCGTTTATAGATTGTGAGAACAATTATCTTCTTTTCCATTGAACATCATTGCTGATTGCTTGTGATTGGCACCACAGAATGCCTGAATATGTAGTGCAGTGTCATTTTTGGGACGTTGTTTCCATCTCTGCCCCCTCATACTCCTCTACACTGACCACTTTGGAGTATTTGTATATGTATTTTATACAGTGTTTTACTATTCAAGACCATTGAGTGTGCCCGCATACTTTTTTGTTTTGCTTTCTTCATCAGAACGAAGCCAGCGAATGGAGACATCGTATTCTGGCTCTGTCCTTATATCTGTCTGAGTGGGCACAGCCACCCCTGCAGGCACCCATATGCTTGCTGTGTGATAAATGCAGCAGCATAGGGATGGGGTCTTGAATAGTAGTATAGCTTTTCAGAAGGGCCTTCTGCATACGATGTTGTTGCTCTCTGATGGACTCATTTAAGTTGTTGCGCTTCATCACCTTCTAACAACGAACTCAGCAACATCCCGTTCTAAATGTTTGAACTATCAGGTTGTCAGCACCTAATCTTCATTTTTACGCTCACGTCTACAACAAATCTGCAGGCTGTTTTGTCAGATTGCGTTGGGGGCGAGATAAGAGGTGAGAAGCTTTCTGGTGCCTATTTGTCTACTGTAAGCAACGGCAATCTTTGAGTGTGCGTGCATGTCAGCAGCATGTGTCGGAAGGCAATTCTCCTCCTTGTGAAGATGTGAATCCAAAATAACAGGCATTCAAGCAGAAAAGCAGGGAGGGGAGAGTTTGAGAGGGAGTGAAAAAAAAAATCTCATGCTATGTTATCCCAGCAAAAACCTGACAACCCACCCCCGAGACTGATCTGGCTTAGCATTCGGTGCGGTAAGGGGCTTGTTTGTGCCTCTATGATTGCAGCGGGCTGGATAAGTTGGCGTCATAATAGTCCAAGCACAGAACAGACCCAAAGGGAGCCCGGTTGCCTTGGGATGCCACTGCTGTCCTTCTGTCTGGACACACCAAAGGCAGCCATGCATCTCCTGGCTGGTCACCTCCAATCTTTCCTCCCCTGCAGGATGTGGCTTATTAATTGCGCTTAGGCCGCCCGCACAGACATTGTGAATTCTGCTCGAGTATCCCGGAATGCAATTAGACCTCAGCCATTAGATCGAACGACACGCGTCTACCGCCTCATGGCTGGTCTGGAATTATAGTCACGGGAGGGAGAAAAAAAAAAAAGAAGAAATCTGCATGGAAATTAGTTCTTTTCTAAGCCATTGGCATTGGACGTGGTGTGAGGCACTATGTGGAGGTGGAAGCGCTGTTTCCTGGTGTTTGTAGTAAAAATGTTGAATGGTGCTTGATTTTTATGGGGAGCTTGTGCCACACATGCAGCATGCTAGCATGCATAGAGAATGTTCTATTTTTTTTTCGTTTGCTCGGAATTTGGTTTGCCTTTTATAAGGTCACTTAAATACTTGCTATGTTTTTTTGGGATTACTTTAGAACTTTAGAAGGACCTTCCGTTTTATATTGGAATATAGGGTATTATTGATTTTACATTCAGAAGAAATTCAGATAGCCCTTATCTGAGTTTAGCCATTTTATCTCATATTTACACAGCGACTAAACACTTCCAACCGGCGTGCTCTGTGTGGACAGGTGAAGTTTGGTTGAATCCGTGTAGCTTTACAGCCCAATCAGTGTGGCGCAGACCTTTCCCTTTCCTGAATTCATGAAAGCCCGAAGCTGCCGATGACTGAAGGGCAGCGTTCTCCTTCCTTTTGCCTTTTAAACTTCATTATCTATCAGCTTCAAACTTCAGGCTACTGCCGCTGACTCATTCCTTTCCTGATGCATGTGAGAATACATGCATGTGCCTAGCCATCATCCAGGCTTTGAAGCTAAATATACCGACATATTTAATATGATAATCCTTTTACCTGTTGGCTTCATTATCTCCTGTTGCTTAGCATTCAGTGTGATGGTCGTCCTGGTTTTCTTTTTTTTTTGGAGCCAAAGGCGGCTTGGGCCTCAGGCACTGGGGATTCCTTTGCCCTGTGTGTCAGCTCCTGTTTACCCGGGCCTGGGGAAGGAGGGTGGATCACAGCATTTCATAATCCGCTGGCCATTCAGCAGAGTGAGGGCGGAAAAATAATTCTCTTTGTGTCAACAGTTATTTCGTTCACGGCCGCTGTAGTACAGCGAGCGAGGAAGAGCGATGACCGTACTGGGGAAATACAGCTTCTTGATTGGCTTTCTGTGCTTCTCCTTTATATTGAATCTTGATACTGAATCTACAATACAAAATGTGCAATGAGTTTCATGTCTGACTTCCTCCAAAAAAAAAAAAAAAACTAATCCTAGCACCATCTCTTGAAACTTAACGTTCCGTAACATCTCATGTCTACAATTCGTGTTTTTAGGTTCGAGTATTACATATGACCCTTGTGAGGATAAGCTGTTCAATGAATGAATTTTTTTATATACATTTGAGCATTTTCCAAAAAATTCCTAACATTGCATATTCTTATTAACCTTTTGTATGGTTAACCATATATTTCTACCTATATTCATCTTTCTTTCCTGGAAAATTCCAGCTCCAACATAATACACATTTTTATACCATATTCCAAGTAATCCACAAGACGACACATGCGTTTTTTTTTTTAGCAATTCCCTGTCCAGCATCAACAAGTGCCCATCAATGTGTATTTACAGCGATGTGAATATTGCATGCTGAGTCCACCTGTGCCTCGTCCCTCAGTAATCATCAGCGTGGAATACTGTTGACAGGCGCCTCATTACGGCTCATTGCCTTCAACAGGGAAAACATTCAACGTACACTTTGCTCACCCTGACTAATATCTGCAGGGCACACGTTGCAAAGGCAGGATCGTGCTCAGGTGGATAAAGAACGACTTTGCCAGTCGTAACCCTTGTGGATTAACCGCTGCCTTTTCTTCACTGATAAGGATTCCAACTGCACTTCCTGAAAAGTCTATTGTTGGGCAATGAAACTAAATAGCTGACACTGTGCCCTATTTTGGCAGTGTTCAGTTTGTCAGTTTGCTTCAATAGAAATGTTTTTTGTTTGTTTTGTTTTGTTAAAAGTCCCATAAGGTGTAGGTGTGAAATAACCTATAGCCCAGTCATGGGCAAACTACGGCCCGCGGGCTACATCGGGCCCACTAGACCTTTTAATCTGGCCCGCCGATGTTGTCCAAATAGTTTTTTTCCCCAATATGGAACCGTCACGCGGACGCCAGTGGCTTTAGCTCTGTCAACTCTTATTTGTTTTTTTGTGTTTTACACCCCCTTTCTCTTTTTTTAAATTACATTTTAATATTTCTTAATACATTCCTTTCTACTTGACTTTGTACTTTATACGTTTTACTTTAATAATGAGGGATGAGTATGTTACTACTTTAGTCCTTTTTTTCTGTTTATGTTTCAAATTTACTGTTAACGGATGCACTTTTTTATATGTATCGTATCTTGAGCTGACCCGACCCATCTTTCAAATATTTAAAGTCAATGTAGCCCCCGAATTGAAAAGTTTGCTCACCCCTGCTATAGATGATAACCAATCCTATTGAAGACATAGCCTTAGCAGGGATGTATGTGATTTGTGTGTGCTTGTCGCAGTCACTAGGCATCATATCTACCCCAGAAGTTCCTTGAAGAGAGAGGACAGGGATTCCCACCCAATTGTGTTGGGCTATTTATGTCTGTGTTTTTGTGTGTGCACACGTGACATCACACATCGGGGCGAACGTAATCATTGCGAGCTGCTCTGCATTTCCCCAGACAGAGCAAACGCCCGCCTTGCGCCGCCATCGGCCTAACAGGCCTGGATGTTAGATGAGGTTGTAATGAGATCAAGTTGAGCCTGAGCAACTAATCTGATATTTCACCTCAGCGAGAGATGAGAAAGATATAAAAATGTATCAGGAGTGGGCACTAAGAGGATTAAAGTATGCAAACGGATGTGCGGTATTTTTTAATCCACTCGTGCTTAACCCTATCAAACTGTCCCAAAAAATGCCACAGAGACAACAATAAATATGTAGGGCTAATGCTTTGATGTAGAATTTGCACATAAATGCAATTATGCTTTTCTAGGGGAGGGAAATGGTGGAAAGGGAGTTTAGAATGACATTCTTATTATTTTACAAATAAGGTGTATAATTAGGTCATCAATGAATCAGACATTTTATTTAGGACGAGAGCGGGGAATGCAAATGCTTGGCACAAAAGCAAAAGTTAAGATTAAACCCCTATGGTAAACTACTAGGACAACTTATTGGATTATAAAATCATAAACATTAACAAAACCACCTACCGGCAAAAAAAAAAATGTTAATGTTACTGCCTTCCTTGCATGGCTAGTGAAGCAAATGCACAGTAAGACACCAAGGTGACACGACGCAGGAGTCAATTTTTCACAAAGTAGGTAGTAATTAATAAGGATGTCAAATTCCGATCGCATCCGTGCCTTCATTTTTCTTCTTAATTGGGAGATCATTTGGAATTTGGATTGCTAGCAGATCACATATAATGATGATTGACATCTGTGATTCCTTTGCCTGTCTCCACTTAACATTTTATTAATGGTGCTGCCCTTCTGTAAGGTTACTGACGTCTTCTACACATGAGCTCTGATGCCAAGAAAAAAGGTTAAGATACAACACATGGCCCCCATTGTTAGGCTGGTGGGGAAGCATCCCTTGTGTGTGGGTGTGTATGTGTATATATATATATTTATATTTTGAAATCTCTATATTTTCTGTCATATGCGCGTGAGTACATAGGGCTGAGGTCACTGATCGATGTTTTATGTTAACTTCCACAAAATCTCAGTATTTCGTTTTTTGGCTCCAAATAAGATTGTTATTGATCTCAAACAACATTTGAGCTAAAAAAGAAATCCTAGGCAGATGAGGTTAAAAAGCCAAACACTATAGGCATCTGACACAACACCCAGTCACTCTCTCCTGCTCCTTTTTTTTTGTTTTTTCTACTAACCTTTGTAAAAGTTTTGCCATTTTGTTTTACTTCGAAACAAGAGCAGTATTGATTTTTGACTTGCTGTTTTTCTAAGGTAGCTCAGGTCATTTCTTTTAGTATTCTTTAGATTTTTTTTGTGTGTCTGTGTAGTGATGTGATTAATACAATAATCAGCTATTGCCTTATTCCTGCATGTGATATCATATTATTATTGAATACCTACAATCAAATAATGCATGTCGTGAATGGGTCGCATTACAGATGATGTGATTTGGAAACTCCAACAGCTGCAGAAATACTGTAGCAGCCGAGCTCACCGTTGACTTACTATGATTGGCTGCTCTGCGAAATGGAAATGGACTTTTATTATCAAATTAGTCTTGGCGAATTAAAGTACTGTTGTTCGTCCTGTCCTCTCATCTGTAATTGCGTTCCCTAGCGGCAACCACCTTGTAGATTTTAACTGGCAATTTCACTTTCACAGTCAATCAGGGATGTGTGCCGGTCTAAGAAAATACATCATCTCAAATATCTTTTAACTTGGAATACTGTGAAAATGTTAAAATAGACTGCTTGGCTACTTGCTATCCTTCTCACACCCGAATCACACATACAGTGCAAACTTCTTTGGGGTAACACACCAGATTTTTGCATAAATTGATTATGTGAATGGAGCTTGTGCCCTTGTGGGCATCATAGAGATAGTTTGCACCTTCGCAGATGGCCAGTTCCTCCCCAGCGAGCTGCCATCCCTCACAATTATGTCTGCCAAGTTTGCTGCCTTATATGCTCAACGTACAAATGGAAGATTCTATGTAGACGGAAGGCGTGACATCTTGTTGCATGCCGAATAGCCTGCTTTGCCCTCATGCAACGTGTAATTAAGATCGGTGTGGGTGACACGTTTAAATTACGGTTCCCTAGAAAATACTTGGAGTGAAACCTTCAATAGAATCTTTAAATTTCCATGCATGATGTTGCTTATGTAAATAGTTTCATTTGTCATGTGCATGGCAGGGTAAAGAATCTTGTTTAATGGAATGAAAGGATAACAGGTTTCTGATTTCCTAACTGTAATAGTAGGGAAAAAAAGACTATGTTTGGCAGAAGTAGGTGACATAATTGTTCTCAGACATTTTGGCAAAATTTCAGCCAATCAAAAAAAAATAAATAAATAAGTCAGTTTACAATCATTCCAGCTTTAAACAATTGAAGTCATAACATAAATACTAACCCTGAATTAATGAGATAATCATGCCTAGGTTAAATGTATCTAAATCTATTATGCAACAATACATGACTATGCATGAGTGTAAATGTGATTGTGATGTACATACAGGTCAGTGATATAAATATAGCAATCTACAAATGTAAATTATGCATATATATATGCACTAGTTAAATATGAAATGATACATTTATTGCACATTATATGATGCAGTGGACCAAAGTATTATTTCAAGTCATCATCCTATTGGTTATAAAGATATGGTGTATAAGGGAATTGAACGACTAAAATATTATGGGCCACTTAATACATTATACTATACTAGCCAATTGCACTTTAATATGATAATTGACTTTAAAAATTTTGAACAAAGCCACACTCTTGCCTAATATCTGACAACATCATCTGTTCAAGCCTCAATCCGGTGGACCTTAACTGATTTCATTTTAGAACCTCATGTTCATTGGTACTGCTGGGCCTCCTCTCTGTCGTGTTGCGTCCAAAATTCAAGCTCTCAGCAAAATATCAGACAACATGCAATGAGTAGTACGAGCCCCCAGAGGGGTTTTGGTGAATTTGCACCACAGGCACTTTCATGACGGGGCGGTTGAGCTGCAGGGCCTAGACAATGCTTCATTTAAGTATGATAACAAACCGGTGGCGATGTATCCAGGGCCTTTTTCTATTGACTTAACAAAAACACTAACCGTTAAAGCTAAAAATTCTTTGCCGTCGCTGCGGGCCCCCCAAAAAAAAATCAGGTGCTGTACGTTAAATGCGTCAGTTTCCATGACAACAGGTTTCTGACATTTATACTTGTATTTTATTAGCAAGGGAAATCAGGAATGTTCCAGTCGACAGATTTCTTTGTGTTGTACTCATTGGCAAATGGAACTGCCAGATTATATGGATGGAAGTTTTGTAAAATTATCAGAGAGACCTACTTCTATTTTTTTTTTTGGTGCTGAATTTGTTTAGCTTTTGATAAGAACTGTATACATGGACAGAGGGAATTTCCTGGCCTAAGATCTGGCAATTCGTAAACATCCTCATCTATGGAGAGAAGTGTGGTAGTTGTTCCAATTTCTTTAGTGTTATGTGTGTCCTCATTAGGGTTATGGCGGAAGTCAAACCTATCCCAGTTCTCTTTGGCCACAGGTCGAATTCACCCTAGACTAATTGCCAGTTAAGTGCTGTTGTGCTAAATGCTTTTTTAATTGCTCTCTGTCTCAGAAACTGATTTTATTTTTAGCTTTAATAATATTTGCCCTGGCCCTGAGTTACTAACATGTTTTATTTTTCTTCTGACATAAGCAGAGAACAAGGAAAAAATTGTGTGGGAAGGTAGCTATTTTGGTTGAAGCCATTTTCACATTTGGAAAATGTATTTCTAGGAAAACAGCCGCCTTAAATTACATCTGAGGTCAGTCTGTGCATTAGACAGCAACTGTGAAACACTATGGAAACCACAATTATGCTGTGTTTAGTGAGATTTTTGCATATAATTTGGGAATAATTGATTGTAAAAAAAGGGAATCATTAGCCAACAATGTTCAATGTATAGTTTGTCCTCACTTTAACTTTTAACCCAAATATTTTCAGACAATTCCGCCCTCAGGTAGGCATAACGCGGGCGGGAATGATAAAAGAGGAAGATACATAGACCTCTACATGCAAGCCCAACAAATTCTGTTACTACTCTGAATCCCTTATTAATATTCTCACAATCCCTACAGGGATCTAGTCAAAAAAAAAGTATAAAAATGCTTGAAGCTAATTCTCCTTTCTCGTACTCAGTTTGATATTCTCACCACTTTTTCCCACTGAAAGATCGCATGTTCTGGACAAAAAATGGTACCGCACGTACATTTCTTTCTGGTGCAATATGTCATTAAACACAGCAAAGAAAGTGCAAGTCAGGTTTTTTATCTGTAGCTTTGTGCAAGCCTGCCTGGTGTAGAAAGATGGAGAACACCTTAGCAGCTGTGTGGCTGATAAACACTTGAATGAGGTCGACTGTAGTCACCATGGAGCCTCTCGCAGCCTGACCAGTCTGTGGTGATGAATAATAAATGAGCAGGACAGAGGCAGTTACCGTTTGGAGATGGCTTCCTGATGAATGATTACTAGCTACATTTGGTGTGTATTTGCACAGGAGATGAAAATGTCGGACGGTTGACGCATGGCTGTTGCTGTAGCACAGCCTCCGATACTTTTGTCTGCTGAGCGGGCAAGTCTTCTAATGTTATAATCAACGAGCTTGGCTGCCCATGAGAGACCACACATAAAACTGAATAATCAAAGATGGGTGTTGGTCCAGCCACACGAGAATAGGCTTCAAATAGGATGCGTTCAGTTGTTATGCTAATAAATGACTTGTCGGTCGCAGCAAAAAAATCTAATTTATGTTTGCAGTTTTGTATACTGATGTTTATTTCAAATCACATTCATTATGGAGTGGCGGTTATTAACAAAAGGATGGGAAAAAAATTGAGATGGTGGTCATAAATTATAGGCATCATATTTTAATGGAATTTCATTAATGCATCACATTCCATCTGGTTAAAGAGTACTCAGCTTTTGGCTTATGATGAAGTTACATTCATAAGGTATATTATTTTAAAGGCAACATAAGACATAAAATTAATAAAAAGTAAGACGCTAACCTGGTCATAAATATATTTATCAATATTTTCTTCCCCCCTGGCTAGTGACCAAATAGGTTGAAAACAGGCAGTATTTGGAGAAAATTGGTATTTTTGCCAAGTCAAAACTAATATTGTGAATAACTGTTGGCAAGGTACTGAGTTCTGTCTGTCTGTTCATAGAACTTTCCATGCAGCTCTTCTATTATAAATGCAGCATGTTGATGTTCACCCAATTATTACCGTGCACTAGACCAGTCAATGCCCAGAAAGAAATGTGCCAAATGGAGTTCCTGGTGGATTTTGAAGCAAACATTCCTCCTGGGCTTCTGGGTTTGGCCTCTATTTTTTTAAAAAAATGAGGCATGCTTGTCAGTGTTATAAGTTTTCTCACAACATTTGCACCCCCCTTCTACCCTCATGGACGATATGCCCTAGTCCAATGATCTTATTTCTTCATTTTTTAATTATTTTTTTGAGGTGGCTTAATCTTGTCTCGCCAGACATTGTCTGATCCACTCAGTTCTTCTTTGCTGTGTGATCATCCCACTACACAAGCTAAGATTTTTCAATATTAAAAGAAAATCACAATAAAGGATTTTTTCCCTTAATTTCTCTTTTTGTAAAATGATCTGCACTCTGTTCTCCTGATCAGAAGCATTATTAACTGAGTACAAAATCCTGATGATCCTCCCTTTTAAGGGATGCCATAATCTTTTCTGTGGTGATAAAAACAGACGGAGTTTCTTGAGTTACTCTGCACTTAGAATAGAATAGATGAGGAACAATTCCAAGACTGACAAGACACAAGGCGTCGTCAACATTGGACTCCATTCAATTCCTCCACTGAGGGCACTTGATGAAATGTTATCCTAGCCTCCTTTGCTATTCACTTTTTGGAAGACAAATTAGAAGATGGCCTTCACAGATTGCTATTTGAAAATCTGCCAATTGTTTTAGTCGATTCTGGCTTGATGGATGTGCGTTTTTACCCATCTCGACCCTTCTGCCATTTGCGGCTTGGAGAAACTGGTTCTCATGACGTCTTTGCCAATACTTTCGCCATGAGTGGTTAGAAATGAGAGTTAACACGCAGTTGACAGGTGTGCCTCACGTAGTGGTTGGTGAGTGGTTATATATTAATCTAATAGCACAATGTCTATCAATTAACAACATCCATTGGGTTGTTTTGCATTCACAAAAAGCAACTTAGCTATGGTCTCTTGAGGTTAAATCATTTTCAGGTTTTTTTTCTGGAGTGAAGCTGCATATCAATTATACTGTATCATCTTTGCACTGATATTGACGCTCAAACCAATGATTGAGGCAGGGTGTACGGGTGGAGCAAAGTGGGGTTAGATGTCGGAAGTGCCGTGCTCTTCAGGCTTTCAGGTGCAGGTCAGTGTCAGCATTTCCAAATTGACTGTGAATTCAAACAGAATGAAAAAGCGGGAGTAGAGATTAAACCTCTTATTTATCTGGGCGATACCATATACTCTCTGAACTTAGATTTTATTTTTTTTAATACGATACATCTACTGCTAAACCGAGCAGCACCCCAGGGCCACTGCAGCATGGAGGTATCACCACATAATGTAGGCTTTCTATTTGAATATCAGTCTTCATTTATCTATTTAGTCTTGATTATGCACAAGTGGAATTATTTAAGGGTGTCCTGGATTCTCCAACTCCTGCCTGCCCCACTCTTCATTTGAGATTCATCAAACATGTTTTTCTTGCTCATTGGAAGCTGTCACATGGATGCAGGCAGAAATGTGAAATATCTGGAGAGTAGCTGACGGCCTAAATCATCATCCTGTTGACTTGTAAGATGATGTTGGCCACAGGGCAAATGGCAGCACGGCTCATCTTTTCTTTTTTGGGGGAACTAAATCCGGCCAGAATCCACCACATGGACCAAACTAGGACTCTTTAAAAGGAAGCATTTATTTATTTTCAAAATGTCAGCCATACTGATTCTGATGAAAAAAAATCACGCTCTACTAAGTTGATTTACAACTTACAACCATGGTAACATAGTTTTATCTATTGAAATTAAGTTAATCTCAAACAAATATCCTTATTAAATTCAAATAAGAAATGTTTTTATTGTATTTGCTTAAACAGATTGGCTCACCATCTGTCTAGATGAAAACTTTGTTTTAAAGTTAGATAAATTAATATTGCTTCACCGCTACTTCAGCACTAAACTCTTGATTTTTGAGCCAATTTTATCTGGAGGTTGTGGCCCTAAACTATAAATAGAATTGTCATGAACTGTTGGTGGCAAACACCGAAACACACTGTTCAGGGTATTAGTGTCTTGATCAAGTACACAGCTGTGTGCCTGGAGGGGTCTTCTTGTGTGCTGTGTGTTCAGCTGGCAAGATTTTTCCCCCCAAATTGTATTGCTGGCCAATGGCTTTAACTGTGATCTTAACCTACTGCAGAGAGAAACAGTGTACATTTACTTTTCTTATTGTTAGCTAACTAGAAAATCTGGCTAAATAACGCCAAGCTTAATTTTTTAGGATTTTTTTTTTGAGGTCATATCGATAAGAAAAGATAATACCAAAGAAGCTCAGCAGTTCAATAAGACCGAGGACAAGGCAACAGTTAAAGGGAGAAATGAAGAAAACACTTGTATACTCATGCTCATCACATTACAGATCATAACACATAAAAACCAACACACTGACACTAGTTAGAACAGAAAGTGTTAGCCATGAGCAATGTGCAAATGTTTTGACTCACAGATGGCGCTTATGACATGGCATATGACAGTTTCTGCTTATGTATCCTGCAAAGTAAATTGACCAAACAGTGCCTCTACTGTTTGCCATCATGTGTTGACTCAGATTATGATCCATGTGATAGTTAACCGATATAGAGGTACATTTACCTGTTTTTTTTTTTTTGTTTTTGTTTTTTTTGCGCACTGCTCACTTCAAAATGTTATATATACATATTAGGAATGTCATGGCCAAAACCTCCTAACATGCCGAAATGTATGCAATTTTACCAAACCGATTTATGATTTTTAATGCCAAAGGAAATTGCTTTCTTTAAACCAGAAAGTTCTGTATAAGCAAAAAAGAATAGATTTGTTATTAGGGGGAAGCGAGAACATGTTCCAACTGTTCTGGGGTATACCTTCAGTATCATAAAAGGTGTATTAGAATTATGAACATGGCTTAATTGGCTGACACTCCGCTTGCTCATGATTCTATGATGGGTGTAGTGGGAACGTTAAAAAAAGAAACTTATTGGTATTGAAAGATACAAGGATGCTTTTTTGGATGCTTGCTAGATTCTGCACTAAGGACTAATAAAGCCTATTACTAACTTTATTTGGAAAATGCTTGTGGGTCTGAATTTAAATGAAAACCAATTAAAGTCACAGCTTGAAAAGGAATAGTAGTTGTTTGCATGGATTCAATGCAAGGAGTTGATTGCAGGGAAAATGCCTTGTTTGCATTAAGCATGTTTCTTAAGACATTTCGCTCTTCCTAACACAAAATTTCCCAATTGGCATTCAGATGCACACGTTCATAAATGAAAGGTGACGTTGCAACCTGTCAATTTTTTGATAATAACACGTTCAATGTAAGGAATTGGATCGGCTGGAAATGAGTTTAGGGTGTACACTGCCATGATTCCAAGGCCAGCTGAGGCTACAGCACCCCTGCAAGCGAGGATAATCTCTACAGATAATTAATAGATGGAATAGGATTTCATTTCTGTTTTCAAACTTGTTATACAACAGCCTTAACACTTTTGAATCAGCAACATATTTGCAGTGATCATTTCTGCAGCAGAGCAACCCATTCAGGCAATAAAGTGCTATAGAATGTTTACGATACACAAAAAGTGTGTGTGCGCGGGCATTTAGGGGTTGGGTGGGGGCTTGGTCGGGTGGGTATGAGCGCCTTAGTGTCTTATGAAGCCAACCAGCGACTTATCTCACTTGAACCAGCGCCTCGGGAAACCGACAGTATTTCAAAGTCCACTAAAAGGTGTTTCCAGAGGCGTAGTGAGCGAGGAATTCTTTATGAACCCCAGCTCATTGCTTACCGCACTGGCTTCTCCACTCTACTTAGGATTGGCTGTTGTTGCCCACATTATTCCAACCTCACTAGTGCAGCTTCCATCAGCATTGCTTTACAGTTTTCACAATGTGAGCGCAACACTCCCACGTCAGGAAACTGTACAGGCGACTGTACTTCTTTTGGAAAAGCTGCCATCCCACTTATATATTACTATGTAATATATGTAGCATGGAGCTTTGAAGCTGCTTGACCGCTCAGGACACTGCTGATCACTCCCCATCTACTGCTACTTCATGGAGCTGTCAGTCTAATATGGACTAATGCTAAGTGCTAGACGCCATGCGTTTGGTTCATTACATGCAGCAGCCCACTTCTAATGTGATTCTAGTGAAGCTTTAGGCAAAGTGTAAGCGTGGTGAGGGAAAGACTGCTTTCTTTTGCTCTGGCAAGAGCAATACAGAGTGAAAAAGGGGGCATGTTTTATTTTTGGAAGCCCAAAAGATGAGGCAATGGCCAAGGTAGGAGGAAAATGGAGGAGCTCTACTTTTAGAACTACTGTACTTAAACAGGGACAAAGATAATTACATGAAAGGTTTTGATAGTCGTTTCTATTGTGCAGTTGTAGGACGTTCTCACAGCTGGAATTCAATAGGCTCTTGGGTCTATAGTCATTGTAATTTTTCCCCCTCGCTTCTACATGCTGTTTTCACTGGACGCTTTGAAATGAGCAATTATTTCAAGGTAATGGTTGTTTGATCTAAATTAGCACTATGGTTATAAACAATATTGTTTCCTAATAGAATGAGCTCTATAATTTACTAATGTTAGCATATGTATTCATATTATATTTGGAATGGTCAAACATTGATTATTATTTTCTTTTCATTTTAAACCATGATGTGCAATGGGAACACTAAAATGTTTATGGGTTTGGGTAAATTTAATATAATCTTTTTTCCCCTCTTTCATTGTTACAGTAGACTATGAATACATGAATTACATATTGCATGAAAGCAGGAAAAAATAAACCATAATACCCATCATAAATATGACGTTCAATGAAAAGCATCCGTTAGTTTTGTGAGACTTTTCAAATTTTATTGTTGAATTTTCTTTGTATAAAATTGGCAGTGTGAAGGGTTGTTTGTTGACTTGACCTCAAATGTCTTCTGGTATAGTCTGGCAAATTTAATATGGATTTTGTCGCACAGAAAATAGATAAGTAGTTTCATGGTCCAAATTGTCAGTATTATTAAATACAAAGATGACGTTTTAACTGCATAAGGCAGCTGAACAGAAGCTACAGTCAACTGCATCATCCATAACTATCTTGACGTTGAAACATCTGTTAGCCCTAGACAAATAAATTTGAACCGACTTCTTTCCAAACTTTAACGCTCTACTTTTTTATTGCAAGAAAATAAGGAAACATTTCCCAATTGACATTCTAAGTTCCGATGCGTCGGACATTGAAGCTCGTGACCTTTTGGCCTCCAAGCCAAATCATTCATAAGTGATGGAGTGTCTGCATTGATTGGACCTCCGACCCCATCCACCATAATGACTCGCATCATTGAAAATAACAGCCACTAAGAATTGCAGACTTTTTTTCCGAGACTCAAATGTCCGATACTCACAAATCTATAATGAGAAGGCAAATACAATTGCAGTATTTTACGGCTATTGCGACTTAAATGTTAAATCCAAAAATCACAAATTACCATCTTATATTAAAGTTTGATTTAGTGTGATCGGGGAGCTGAGAATGTCACCTGTGTCGTTATGTGGCCTTAGCTTGTGGCGCTTAATAATTCAGCTTCCGATGTGGAAGCTTTGCATGGAGGCATCTTGTTAAACATTCATGCTCTCAGTTGTGTCCTCGCTCCCTTGAGGACATTTGACCACCAAAGCAATAACTCAAAAAGGAAAAGGCTTCTCACAGACGTTAATATCAATTTGATATCTCTTCTGTTGCCCCATGACCGATCATGTCTCCTTTCGCTTTTATACGCAATGTATGCTTTTATAATTGGTTTATATATGTTGCCAGGGTTTTCCAGTTTTTACAGTAGCACAACTATACGTCTTTTTTCTCTTCTCAATACAAGGTGTTAAAATAAACAGGATTATAAACAATTTCAGATTATAAAAAAAGAAAAAGGAGAGGAGAGTCGTGTTCAAAAATAGACAAATTATAGTCAACAACAAAAACAGCAAAGCAGACGCCGCTCATCTGGAATGCATTCTATTGATTGTGATGTGGCGAGTTGATGATTTGTTATGTTGTGCTGGAGAGCAAAAAGAAAGAAGTCAAAGTCATAATTCTTTTAACCTGTGCTTTTTTTTAACGGTTAAAGAGTTTTTAAAAGGTATTGTTGAACTCTTTCTCCTTTACTGGT
The DNA here is from genome assembly GCF_051989575.1 of Stigmatopora nigra. Taxonomy (NCBI): domain Eukaryota; kingdom Metazoa; phylum Chordata; class Actinopteri; order Syngnathiformes; family Syngnathidae; genus Stigmatopora; species Stigmatopora nigra. The sequence continues at coordinate 6,290,554 of NC_135521.1, forward strand.
GCACAGAGCGCACTCATCAATCACGCTTGCCTTGCGAACAACACAAATTAGTTCTTTTTGTGTGCTAGTGATTTATTAGAGTGACAGCTGGAAAATGCAAGATTACATTTATTTCCATCCACTTTCATATTTCCATGAAGGTCAGTGGTGTTGCCAGCAGATTTTTGTTTAAAAAGAGAAAAATAAGAGTCAAACAAAGCTGACGTTCAGGGTTGTTTTTTTTAAATTTAATGTAGGATAGAATTACAAAAAGTTTTTTTTTTTTTTTTAAAGATTGAACAGATGACATCAGGTGTATAGAATGAAAGGTAAATTCAAAAAAAATGTTCTAGTAATATGAATCTTTTTTAAATTAACATTGACCCACTGGTCAGTTTAATTACTTTCCTATTCAGACACGTTTTTGCTTCCTATGCAATTACTCCAATTGTAATTCTTAATATTGAAATGCCGAATATGATGTACTATTTGATGTGTTGGCTAGATGCATGAATGTACCTAAAATGATTGAATCTGGACCTCATATTTATATTTATGAAAATATGCTACAATTCATATCCCTTCTGTTGCTAGGCAATGCTCATCACAGTTTGTTTTAGCTTCCTGCACTTTTTGTTCTAATCGAATTGCACTAATGGAAATTTCAGCAAGTTCCACGCAATAAACGAGAATGTTAGCTTTATCTATGCTACAGATGTTCACCATGGTAACAGTCAAGGATTTTTGTATTTGTGGATCGGGTGGGGGTCAGCGAGTAGACGTAAACATATGAGACGTCACGGCGAGCAGTGAGCAAGGCGACTGATCCGTCACACGGATGACAAAAAGGATTGTCTTTTAATCTTTTGCGCTGTAGCACACATAAATTAGCCTCGGCCAAAGTAGCATCAGTCAATGATCGCTGGAGGTGGTGATTAGCAGTGGGGCACTAACATTTTGGAGGGGAGGGGGAGATAATCCCTGTCAGTCGTGACAAGACATCTACCTTCACTTCCTCAAGGTGAACGTCCTGACTTCTTCTGACAAGTTTAAATAGTTTTGATTTATGATCTCAGAAATTATAGCATTTATTGCAGAAAACAGCTGTTCTCCATTGAATTGGAAGTAACCCGTTGAAATGTTCTTCAGGGATGATGCTAGGTCCTACCAACTGACATTTTTTAGTAATACTAGTGCAATGGTATCAATAATAATGCAGTAATGTAGTGCTTATATCTGCCAATCTCTATGTATGCATGTTGTGTTTTGTTTTAAACCAAAACATTTCCATTTTGCCTTTGGCCAAATTAAAGCAAAATGCAATTTAAATACAAAGCAGCCCGAATTAGTGTTTTTTGGTCATTTTTCTCTGTTAACGAGGAAGCAAGGGCGGAAAGATTTTCCATGTTTGCTCAGTGTCATGCTTGACATTTGGTGAATGTGGGCAGTGTAAATTTCATGCTTCCAATCTTTCTTAGTTTTGCTTGATCAGATTTGTCGTTAAATGGAGGCTTTTTAAATACCATGGGTCAGTAGTTTTATTTCATCCAACTTTTCAAGTACGGAAACAGACACTGATGGAGATGGTGCAATAGTAATGTCTTCAACGACTCACTTTCATTTATGTTTTTGTTCTAGACTGGATCCCTTGTTGCAACACAACTCATCCAGCGGTGTTTATCTTTTGACGTCTCCCATATCTGTCTTTCGACAGTGACTGATGCAAGGCATGGCAACCTAACCAGGGGAATTCTAAGGTGAGCTGTACATTACTGTGTATTGCATGATGTCCTTCCCTGATTCTTCCATTTTGAGGGCACCCAGTTTAATCCTTGAAAATGAGAGCTCAATGTCTTCCACACAAATTCCAGGGGATTAATGTAATAATACAGTAGAGCTGGACAGGTAGAAGTCTGATCTTTATTTATGTCTCTCGATGAAAGGGGATTAAGGATTGTCTTGTAAAGGTTTTCCAAGTACACTACACATCCACCTGATATTGTGAGGGTGTCATTACGTGAAATAATGGAGGAGTTATTTCAACTGGAGAACTACCTGAAATCTGTCAGGCAATCGAATGACTATTACAATCAGTTTGTTGACTGGTTCACTGAACCCCATTGAAACAAATGCAGGCAGTCTGCAGGTGAGAACTTGTTTATTTGCTTGACTAAAAGAATTGGTCAACCATAAAATCTAGCATGAATCATCAGTGGTTAAAATGCTCTTGAGGAATGAATACAACCATGCACAAGTATATTCTATACATCCAATGTTCGGCGATGCAGCACTGGCATACAAGTGAGTAAGGGATTCATGAGAAACACATGATAACCGTCTCTCTATATACTAACAATAAACACTTGACCGCTTTCCGTCAATAATGAATGGCAGGTGGCATAAGGTTCTTCTCTTATTTACATGAAGTTCAAGGCTGCACTAGTTGAGAAGGAGAGCAGTGGGAGTGCTATAAGGTCTTTACATGTTGACTGCATCATTCTGAATAGAAGAGCCATTGAGTGTGCTTATGCTCATTCAGGTAGACAGCTGTGCTCACCTCCGGACCATGTTTACTTCTTCGTTTCTATGCCAGTTCCATTCATCATCCTCCAATAGGGTTGTTTTAATTGGAGTGGGTCCAGTACAGGGACATCTCTGTCACGGCAGACCATTTGAATTGCCGTGAGCTGATCCCGTTCACTTTTTGGAATGCTTTTTAATGAAGCAGCCTGGCAGTTTGAGACTGGATATGTTGCTAAAATGCTGCCGGGCTCAGAGCGGTATCAATGCACACCTCTCAGAACTAATGTCGGGCACATTAGACATTCCTCCTCTTTTGCTATCTCTTGAAAGTTTCACAAGACCTACTTTCATAACACCGTGTGTTACTTTAGAACAACTTGCCACTTTTTTTGACAAGAAATGCAGATGTTCTTTAGCCGCCGAGCGAAGCCAGAAGACATCTAATGAGCCTTTGCCATTTCCCCGCTAAACCTACCATAAAATACCCTGCATGGGAATATAGAGACCCGACTTCAATTTGTCCGGAACGAAGCTTTCGAGTGTCGGTGTAATAGACAGAGCAAGTCTGATTTTCTCAATTTGCCTTTATTAATAAATAAAGGATTACCTCGTTTGCTCAACGGAAGATTGGCTTTGAAAAGGGCTTGACGTTGTCCCTCAAGCCGTCCATATTTTCTCATATTTCTCTGCTCTGTCATATCCCTGCCTTTGCTCATTAGTGAAGCTGCTGAATTTTAACACAGGACAGACATACAGTCAAATGCAACACGTACACTGAAGTGTCAATGCATGTGAAAAGTATACATGTACATGGGTTCAGGAAGGGTACAGTATTTTTAGCCTTTTAAATATTATCAATATGTATTATTCGAGTATGTCATAGCACTCTTGTTAAACCACACGCATATTTATCGGACAAATTGTACTTTTAGGGTTTCTGTAAAAAGCTCACTCACCGTAGAGACGCCGTTTTTGGGGGATTTTTCGAAACGGTCGGTGTGCCCCATTATTTCAGGTTAGATCTTTGCATTTAATCATGTGTAGTCAGTCATCCTTCATACAAGAAAACAAAATCCTCTCGCTGGATTTTCGGTCATAAAACAATACATCCAGAAAGACGTTTTTTTTTCTATGATGTTTGTACACCAGACATTTTTCTTTAGAGTCTTGCTATATTGTATATTCAGCTTTTCCAGTAAATAACAAGCAAAGTGTCTTGCCTTTGAGAACATCATTTAAGTGCACTCGTGCATGCTGCCGCCGCCATATCCTGTCTACTACCTTTGGAAGTTTGAAATGTCAATTTTTATGTTTTCAAGCCCCATAAACAAGAAGGTGCCTCCTCTCGCATAGACATAAGGCTTGCTGCCAGTGATCTAAACCATAATGAGGCGTCAGTTGCGCAGACAACACAGGATGTTCACTTTGATAGTAAATCATGCAGAACCGTTTAAAGTTTCTCTTGTATTGATGTGCGGTGCCTCCACCGGTACTGAGGCCACAGTCACTGCTTAGAGTGAAGTGAGTGTCTGCACTCAGTCACAGCACAATTCAAGTGTGTACTTGCATGCCATGGATGGCAACAAATGATCTCCATGTTAAGAGGCTCACCGTCAATGTGGCGTTAAAAATCATTCTTCTGGGGCCTGAAGATTATCGTAAAGGGCTGAACATTAAGGGACAATATAGCCAGACAGATATATTATTCTAGTACATAAGGATGGAAGAAATGAGCACAAAGAATCCAACATAAAGTTTGTTGTTTTTCAGGTATATAGCAATTGTTTAGGGTGAGATAAATTTGTCTGGAAGAGCACTATTTTTATTTTTTATTAGCTTTGGTTAGATATGCTTTTAAGCGTTGTGTATGGGAATTATGTTAATGAGCAGATGTTTTGATTGGGCCAACAATGTCAGTGACTGGGGTTGACAAAGGTGTGTGAGGTTGCATCCGCTGGTCTCATTAAAGCTCTGTCCAATTATAGAAGAGTAATTGATCATCTGTTCGTGTACACACAAGTGCAGAAATAGAGCGACACACACACACCCTACTTTGCATGCTTGAAATCTGGTATGTAGGCAGTCCTTTCCATGTTTTATTAGCTTAGTAATAATTAGAAGACAAACACATTTGACGTTTTATCAAAACGGCATATCATTTGTAAGTACTGCATGAAAGATAGTAACTTCAATGTGCTGGTTACGGTAGAGAAAAGAAAAAAACAATCATTGTGAGATTTTGAAACTACACTAACAACTAATACAAGCCGCTACCGCTGTTGTTGTGATGTGTTAACGCCTTTGTATGATACTGTTTTGACATGTGAATCAGCAGCTGAGGTCTCATTCGTCTCCCAGTTAGTGCTCTGTCATTATATTACTTTGGTTTGGCCGCAATTTGTATGGCAACAAAGATGTCTTTCTACTTGGCCCAATATGATGAGACATGGCTTTGTGTGGGCTCATTATCAAATAAGTGCAGAGATGGAGGAGACAGACAACCTTTTTCTGTCTTGTACGAGGAGACGTTTGCCATTAAAGACTGAGCTTTAACAATGGCAAAAAAAACTGCAGTGCAGATAAAAATGAGGGATGGATGGATGGAAGAGGAGCTGTGATTGAGGCGGTATTGTTTCTTAGTGTTTATTGTGTGGCAGTTGTTTGAAACAAGTAGATTATTTAATATATTTTTACATTTTTTATGTTGAAACAAAGGAAGAAATGTGGTTGAAAAACACATCACGAGCGTCTTAAAAGAAATATTTATATGAAGTGGGAATCCTTCCTTTTATCATTGTTATTTGTTACAAGAATTGAAGCTGTGTGTAATTATTGATTTGAATGGAAGTCACTGATGAAGCAGTTTGCTCACGCTTTGCATCTCTGAGTTTTAGAGGTGGGAAGTCACCATTCTGATCCGTTTCATGCCACAGAGAGCCTTGCATCTTTTACAAAATGGGTGTCGTCTAAGGCATTTTGATGCCATCTTTACCCCCCCCCCCCCCCCATCTCACTTCGAACTTTCCTTCAGGCGCTTCTTTTTTGATTGCTTGAAGGTGAAACTTTATCTCCGCAACTATTTGCTTTCATGATATTTCTTTTCATGTTTTTTGGAGACTTTTACTACTATGTTAGTGTTGTCCATTAACAAAAATGTCAATCATAGAAATGAATGCAGGAGAGTGATGTGCCATAGTATCTTGTTATTTTTTAAGACCAAAATCAATTGGTTAGTCTGCCCAGCCTCTCAGGAAAAGATTATTCAAGCAACGTATTTCTGTAGATTTGCATAAAGTCCATAAGAGGCCTAATGTTTTTTTCCCATAGCATGACAGTTTTTACCAGGCAAAACAGTGACCAGAATACAATATCAGAAGCGATACTCCATGCTGCCGTCAGCCACCTTTATCTTTAATGGCCCCCAGAGCCATTGTGACCTCATCCCGTTTTTCAGCCTTACATTTCTTTCAGCTGCAGTTCATCATCAAGCGGGCTGATCATTGGCAGTACTTAATGATTCATGAACACGGAAACTAATGGAGTATTTTACACGTTGTAATGGAGTGAAACCATTAGAAAAAGCTGCTACTTGCTGAGCCTTTGATTAAGAGTGGAACATGGGGAGGAATATGACCATGTGACGTGTTATGTGAAGAGAAATCCACATTTGCATATTCATTTTAAATTGAAACCATACTACCGCACACGTGTTTAAAATCAATGAGATATTTTTCTCAAAAAAGGACCTTTGGAGGTCAATTGAAACTCCCGATAAGACATTTGTACGTTGCGTTTGTTGTATTGTTGTAATAGGTATTTTTCCATATGGTAATACGTATAAATATAATATGAGTAAATATGAGTCGTGCTGAAGTATAAGTCACATTTGCTCATGTTTTGCCACTCCACCCATTATGGCCCCAAATCCTTGCTACTGCCAGGAACCCCCACATATCCATTGACTGTCTTTCTGCACAGCAAACTGCACGCTACTACCTCTTGTGTGAAAAAGCCTTAACTGTCCACCTTGAAGCTTTCCAAGAACATCTGTTAAAATACAAAGGTGCTTTCTGTCAGGCTAAACCCATTACTACTCCACCCTCATCAATAAACAGCTAAGTCACCCCAGGCTGCTGTTCTCCACCATAAATCGTCAACTCCAACACCCCTGAGTTTCATCCAACTTGAGGTCCTTGTTCCTGGATTTCTTGCAGAAAGTTGATGGCATCCACCAACAACTATATAAGTGTGCCTCCCACCACAACCACTTCTGCCCACTGACACTGTTCGGACCAATTTCAGTATTGTCTTTCCTTCTACTATATGTGGATTCTCTCACAATATTGCTCCACGATTAGGTTTTCCACCTGCTCTCGTGATCCTGTGTCTTCTGCATACTGCTATAAATAGTATTATCAACCTCTCTCTTCAATGTGGCACAGATGCCATTCTTAAAAAGCCACCCTCTGATCCAGATAATCTCAACAATTACTGTCAGATTTCCTCAGAATTCTGGAAAAAAGCATTTGCCGTTCAACTCCACCAGCACGTTTTATTATAAGCCCCTTCAATCTGATTTCAGGATCCACCAAAGAACTAAAACTGTCCCTCAAAACCTCTGCAGACCTCAAAATAATAATGTTCTCATGTCAATCCTCTGCCCCCCTTTAACATATTACAGAGATAGTAATTTGAAAACACTCAACATAATCATCAAGCTAAACGATAGTATACTGTGATTGTGCCATTATTTCAAATGTATTCCATTTTATAATGAGTGAATCAGTTGGATTTTTTTTATGTATTCAAATTATTTAATTAGTTTTTGATGTAGCTCATGTTTTTGGAGATCTGGAATGGATATTGCATATTCACATTATTTTATGAAGTCAATTTAGCCATACATGTCCTACAACTCAGTCCAAGTCAGACGATATGTAATGAAATAATCATAACATACAATGGTCATGTGACATTGAAAAGTGAAATGTGGTTGATTTTTATTCTTCATTTCCTTCCCCCTAAACATTATAACGTTGAAGGTACTTGAATCTGCATGGACATGGTTGCCCCTCCTTTATTTCTGCCTTAGCCTAGTAAATTAAAATGCTGCTCCACTTCTTAAGTTTTTCAAAGATTAGAGTGAGCACATGTCCTCATCTGCTGTTTCATCCTCCCAGTTACATATCGGATGAGGGCTTAACTTCCTGAGGGTTTCCATCTTAGCCAGGATCAATAGCTGAGTGGTCGACTGCCAAGGCATCGTGAGTGCCAGGCCCGCACAAGACTGGAATCAGACTTTACAAGCCCCCCACTGGTCACCTTATCTCCATTTCCTCTATGAGACCTTGCACTACTCTTCTGACAGGTCCATTTCATGGTTTAAGTAGGTGACCGGAGTGAACTGATCCAAATGGCCCAAACAGCTCTCAGTTCATTATCAAGGGGCCTAGAATTTGAGATTATAGGTGATTACTCTCATCTAAAAAAAAAATAAAAAGGATAAATCTGTTTAATCCTTCTCTCTGGTGAGGCTGCGGAGGGCGTCCAGGGACGGGTGGCATTCATGGCGGGGCTAAAAGAAGTGTTGAGCATACGAAACGAGGAGGCATTCTGGCCTCCGCTCAAACGGGGAAGGAGGCCAGTTGGCCAGAGAACAAGAAGTGCCGCTCTGACTGGGCTGGTGGAGACTTGGCTTGGCCAAAGATCACAGTCGTCATCCGGGACCTCGACGGCCCGCCAGCTTGTTTAAAAAAGAAAAAGAAAAAAGGAGGGAGGTTGGTAGGCTGATCTAGGACACCTATTGCCCACCTTGCAAACTCTCCCCACAGAGGAAAGATAAGCTGTTATTGTACATGTTCTGTAACATTGGAGCATGATTTGCAAATGGGACGTTTATTCACGTACATGTAGTTATTTAGAGATTTGTTATTCACAAATTGCTGCGGGAAATGCACAGAAAATACCAAAGCCGAGTCTGAGCGCTTTCACAAGTGGTACTTTTCTTTGTTAATAAGTGAGTGCAGTGTTTCCCAAAGAGTGTGTCATGAGCGAGGCTCATGTACCAACTGCTGACCTGCTGACTAGCGAGTGCAAGGGAATGTACAGCCGTCTACTGTTTATTTCCAGTAAAAACACACATGTAAGGATGGATTTAGGCGGATTTTGAATTGATATGAAAATTGTCCAATGTATTGCCGCGGTATATTGTGGCATCCATTTTTTAAACCCCTTAACTCTTCCCACTCTATCCACAGTTTTACTATGACTCCATGACATTTTATCGAAATAATAATCCTATGGGTTTCTGACAGCTTCTCTGATTGGTTAGATGGTAGACACGTGTTTAGTTAGTTGTCACAGAGCACATTAAAAATGAGCTCAGGTAAAGTAGGTGTGTGACAGACACAAACATTTCTGCTTTTAAATCCTGAAGAAGGGGAAAATACACAGAAGTTGACAACAAAGCTTAATCCTGCTTTAATACTGATGCTCTGCCAAGGGATTTTCTTGTCAAAATGTGACACTTTTAAGCACCACCTGTTTCCTTCCAAGATGCACGTCACCCCCTTAAAAAAATGTGCGTATGCTACTTAACATGTTAGGGGTTTTAGTATGAATAATAACATATAAGCATTGAAAAGAATAGAGGAATGGATGCCATTGGTTGCTGAGTTAAAAAGTCACGATGCAGATGCATTTGGTGCTTGTGAGAAAGATTAAAGGAAAAAAAATGTTATGGATCATGGAGATCAGTATGACATCAATTTGATTTGAGAGCACATGTCATATATTTGCACCCTCTAACTGTAAAAGTGATTTCACATGGACTCGTCAGGGCTTCCGAAATACTCCAAAGCATTTTAATGACACTCGCCCTGTCGCCATGCAGCATTAAAGCTGATTAACATGTCGTTTATCCTGGCACGACAAGACGCTATCAAGAAGCACGGCCCACTGACAAAAGTCAGTCTCTGTTCATCTCCACCCGGAAAACAAGGTCCTTCCATCCGTGGCCCCACCTGTCATTGGAGAGAAAGAGAAACATTGCCCACCACCCCTCAGAGAGGAGGAAGAGCCCTCTGACCAAAAAGCTGTCCTCATGATTCATTCATAACATGGTTACCACTTTGCAGCATGTCAACAGCTTGTCTTTGAAGTGATAATCATAACATTGAGGGTGTCCTTGAATTTCATCTGCCCATTAAAATGCTTAATGCTTAATGGGAGATGATTTCTGTAATTCAGCGAGGAGGAGCTCTCCCAGCCTCCTGTTAGCCAATGCATGTCTAATAGATCTGTGGGGAGATACAAAAAAAATCTATTTCAGAGGAGGTAGGATTTTAGAACGTAACATTGGCTGCAATCACCTTACAAATGGAGAAAATCCAATTGAGTCAGCATGAAGACAAATGACAATGATTGTGTTACGGAGTGCAATAACTTGGTTGCACTTGTGAATCCTCACAACCAAATTTGGATCTGCAGTAGTTACAGTAAGGAATAGGTGGTATACTAGACCTACCGATATCAGTTATTTAGTTCCCTGGCCAATTTGTGGTTAGAGAAGGCTCTGGCAATGATTTCTTTTCTCTCACTGATGATTTTTTAAGAAAAATCTGGGCAAAGCCAGAGCATTGAATAAGTTCAGTTTGGTTTTTATTGCATTCCTACTTTTTGTAGATGATTTTGTTGGCATTTTCTAGCAACAAACTGCTCTGAATGGATTTTTAGTCACTCCGATTATTGTAATCAATGCTCGTAATCAAGGCAAATTGGCTGTTCTTGTTTGTTAAAGACATTTCATGTATACAAAAATATATATAGTGAGGCAGAGGCTTCTTTTTATGATGATAGTTTGAAGCCAAAATGTGAAAGCGCCTTCATCTGCATGCAAGTTGTGAAAGGCATTTTGGCAAACAGAGCTTAACCTTGTGAAAGCCTAAAACATCCTCCTTTAGCATTAAATTACTATTTTAGAGCAAAGCGGCTTGAATACCTTTAACTGGCCATATTTTTTTCTTCTATTTATTGCACAGAAAATGTTGCCAAAGCCATAAAAGAATGCTCCAAAGGGGGAGGGCTAAGTATCCCTAATGTCCACTGCGACGATCATCACACAAAGACAAATATAAAAAGAACCATGTAACCAAATATTGTTTGGTGCAGATATACATAAAAAAAGCTTTTAAGCATCAGACTAGAATCGTTTGCATAGTAATATTAATAATAATGGGCTGATAAACTACAGCTTAAAGCCCATCAAGGAAATCTGTTAATACCCGCTTTGCTTTATTTTAAGTCTGATGTAATACACTGTGTTCTTCATTATATGATTAAAAGCACACTGGGGCAGTCCAGAGCTGTGATGATGTTCCCCCCTGAGTCAAAGTAATCCAAGTGCTTGTTGTATAGGGAGACTGGCATATGTTGATGGTTGGGCATCATACTTAGAATTCCCCCCAGTGGGGTGATCATTGCAGGAAAAGCTCTTATTCAATGATAAATAGTGAGTGAACATTTTTATCTCTAGCCGGATGACTGTCTTAAGAACTGGTGCGAAATCCCAATTGCTAAATGGCATTTGACAAGATGAAATGTTCTAATTCTCAATTCCTTAGGTACCATGTCACAGACATGTAATTAGGACACCCGAGAGATCTTTAAACTGTCCTGCAACAATACATAGTCTTTTTTTCTTAAGTCACAACATATGTTTAAGGCACAGTGTCCACACGAGACATGGTGGCAAAATGTGTATTCTCAGGAAGCGTGTATGGGTGCGCCCAACAGCTGTTTGCATGAGACCGGGGGAGGGAGCATGTCAAGTAGGATGCCTTCTGCTGTCACCAGCTCCACAAGGTGTTTATTAAAAAATGTTAATAGCGTCAACCTCACGACGCACACGCATCCAGACTCAGCCCCCGTGAAGAACGCTTGGCAGCAGCCAACTGTTTCTACTTGCCAGAGAGATTTCAAATGGGTTTTAATGCCCAGCAAGATCTATTTGTGGAAAGACAGTCAGGGTCATTCGGGCACTTCTCTTATCACGTGTTGCATGGAAACTGCATCAATAAGCATCAGCACTCAATCGGGTGACTTTGGTTGAAGATTACTTGCAAATAATGCCCTTTTCAATTAACTGGGACACAAGGAATTGTGTGCTCTTCTGATTTTTGAACTAGATGCTGTGGAAATAGGCCCAGTTAAGTAGTATCTCATACTGTATAAAAGAATAGGATTTTTTTCATACCAACCCTTGTGAGCATATCTATTTTTTTTTCAATCTGACACCAGCACCACGAAAACAAAATAACACTGCGGATCATCTGACCTCATGGGATTTATTTCATATCCTCATAAGCCTTGATGAATATGGATTTACATAGTAAATGACTGGAATGTGAAAAATGATATGAATTCCATTTTGATTCTCATGCCTGTTAGAAAAGAATCTGCATACTCCGTTCCCCTGGAAAATTCTGTTTTTTTTTTTGTATACTTCCTACCACAAAGACATTTTCTTGGCCAAGCAGAAGGCTGAGTTTATGGGATTAAGTAGTTATTGTGAGTATTATTGACCCCTTTCCCTTGCGAGGGTTGCATTGCCAGTGCTCTTCTCGAGGAAAGGCGGCACGATCAGGAGCATAACTCTCATATTTTCATTCAGGAGATGAAACGAGAACATCGTTTCATCCTTTCATTTAAATAAGAAAGAATAATATAACTGTTTTGTGGGGGAGTCAAATAGTTGAATATGATAAGTCTGTTTAACACAAGAATGCGTACGGTTACTCCAAGTTACCTTCATCAAATGTTTCTATTCGTCACCTTTTGTGAATCTATAATTTGGTGTCTGAAGGCCAATGACAACAAAATATCAGCTTTAATTTGCATTCCTATTGAAGAGGCTCATCTTGGTGCTTCCATGGCAACCATGGATCAACTTCAGTAGTGGTTTGCAATATTGGTGAGCTACCTCTCGCAGATACAAAACAAACACAGAATTCTAATGTGCCAATCACCTCATACTGGAAGGCTTATCTTCCCTAATGTAAAGGTATTGACAGGTAACTTTTATGTTGGCTTCTCATGCTTTTTCATTGAATTTTGCTTAACTAACTGTAAATCAAGCAGTGTATAAAAATGTCCTGTTGCACCATGTTCAGAGTAAGAAAACCTAACAAATAATCATTTGTTCCTAAAGAACAATATATTGTATTCATATAAAATGCCATATTGCCACAGCAATACTGCATTTGTCGGTTTCTGTGAGATACGATTGGCTTCTGTGAATGATTCAAAGATCATATCATAGTATAACATATCTATCAAAATATATCTTTTTTTTTTTCTTTCAGTCCATTGGGAAATCTCCTGAATCTTCCAAAGGCCTGAAGGGCAGAAACAATAACACTATTATGTCTTTGAAAAGGGAGACAGGTGGACATTATGTCGCAGGTAGCATGGAGGCTTCATTCATTCCCGTGTATCAACTCTAGAGCTCCATTCATCAACCTGCCATTAAATAACGCCTACTGATTGTTAGGAAGGGCTCAGGGGAGGGGTAATGTGAAGGTAATACATTGCCAAAGATGATGGTTTATGTCATTATTTTCTCCTACTATACAAATTAAATTCAGTCCTGACTGTTCGGTCATGTCAGCTGATTGAAGGACAAAAATGGAGTGACTTTTCGGTTAATTGTGAGGATGTTGGCAAGCATAATCAACATCCCTGACATTCTCCCAGTGAATTGGAGATGGGTAAACATGTTGTCCAGTGACGCGTGGGTTTTATGGCAGCACAGTGGCAAGCAGGGAACCTCTTTGGACCGCCTCACTGGAACACAGGCTTTGAGGTTTTGGGTTAAATGGGATCTCTCTCTTTGAATCATTTTTGATGACCCGCTGCAGCTGTGTCTGCAGGTTGTGTTGCCTGCTTTAGAGCGTATTATGAGCCCGAGATTGAGCACAAATCGAGGCTTAGCGTGCATGCACGCGCCTGTGAAGGGCAACACGGCCATATGTGCACATACCAGCACACACAGGGTTAGCGTACCTGGGAGAGTATCATTTGGGGTTCTGTCAGGGGCAGGAAAGTAGTTAACTAAACTAAGGGGTGACAAAAGTTAGCAGTATAGGATTGTTAAGGTAGGGTATAGTTTGTAGGTGTTCTGACATTATAGCTGTGCCTTTGCATTATTTTTGCGTAGTCATTGACATAATTTTATGTACAACTGAAGAACATAATTTGTCAAGTGATAGCATCAAGGCTTCTGCAGTTAGCAGATGCAATAATAGGGTTAAGAAATATGCACAGAAAAAATCATAACCCATCCAGCCATCCATTGAAGAGTGACATTTGCCGCTTTTATTACTGCTCCCTTAAAAAGTGTTTTGAATGTGTCAAGGTTTGATGCTATTAGAAAGTAGACATGCATTTTAGTATTCTGTTTAGGAAATCAACATAAGTCCCTTCAGACATCCAAAAAAAGTTCAGTAATGTACTGGTATTCTACCCGTTTGCTCTAAGTGTAAACGCTATTTGCCGCCTAAGCTGACTTGGACATTAGGCAGTACAAGAACATATTTTTGTTTGTACCCCTGTCATCTAAAAAAAAAATATTTTGACTGTGGTGGCATAATATTTATTTATGTACAGGCAATTTGGGTAGCTATTAGCAATTTTCCTCTCAATCGGTGAGAGCAACTTCCTACTCAATCCTTTGAAATGTCTACTTTTAGCTTTTACGCTCTCCTCCCCATCCCCAACCTTTGGCTGATACTCCAAAACACATCTGCCTACCTTCACTTGAGAATTCCAAAGCAATACACATACAAAGTCGCACATACTGACACATTTCTTCTATACACATTCATATACAGACCAAGAGACCTGTAGCACCTCTATTTTCACTCACTTCCATCTCCCCACGGACCATCCGTCAGCCTTTTTTTGCCCTAGCCGCCTTGGAGTTGAGGGACCTCCGAGAGGTGGTAATGGAGGGCTGACGGAGGCCCGTCACTTTATGCACTTTCACCCCTGAGACTCTGAGTGGGAAAGTAATGGCCGAGCCTGCCAAATGTAGCAGTCACTTTTAATCAAGTGTACGGCTGTCACTCCACCTATATATTGATCCTGGCAAAATCCCCAGACGCTGTGCAATGAGACCAGTTTCTACCTTACAACAACTTTCCCCTTGCTTTTCAAACACCCCTGCGCAGTGGCATCTTGACCAAGGTAATCATAATTCAGCCGTGGCCACATGACGCCAACAGCAACAAAACCAGATGGGGTCGCGGCATCGAGCGACAATTACGTGCATTGGTCACACTCACTTTCCTTGTGATTTTTATGAGTCCAACATTTGCATAATAATTAATGAGTTTGTGCATTTTTGTGTATCCTCGCCCATGCGTGACTCAATGCCTGTTAATTGTACCGGCTAAAACACACACAGCTGCTACTCCAATCTTCTTACAAGTATTTAGATAGGACGTCCTTTCAAGGAAAACAACAACAAGGTAGGTCGATAAAAGGAGAACACCAAAAACATTCAACGTGAGCGTGACCTTCACGGTCACATCTGGTGACAATTGCACTGTTTAATTTGTTGCTGTTTGAACATTAAGAAAGAAAACAAGTTCATTTGAGAGGTGTAACTGAAAGGCACCTATCAAATTGTCATGTCACTTTAATTTGATAAAAGTGTTTCGTCATGATATTATGTTAATTTTGTTGCTACCAGGCCTTGCAATTGGCTGGCAACCGGTTTGGACTATACCCCTAGGCTCCAGCACCCCTTCAATAGAATAAACGGCTCAGAAAATGTATGAATGTGATAAATCAGATAGTGTGTGTTACATTCATCCATACAAAGACAAGAATGTTTTTGCTAATTCACTTTCACTCACAGATTTGTATTTGTTATTGTTTGGTGGGTTTTTATTCACACTTTCTTCAGTCTTCTACAACTTGCTGGGTACCATTCTTAGTGGATTTCCTCATGGGTTTCTTCGTTTTCTTTGCCTCCATTGCATTGTTGGAACAAATGAGTGTTTGATGCATAGAGCAGCAGACACTGACTTGGTGGCCACGTAAATTACAGCACAAAGGCGTGTTGTGATTCAGACTAATGGTAAAATGGAACCAAGGTTAAGTAAGCCATGATAAGTGATGGCTGTCTTTTCATCCCCTCATTCAAGCAGAAGAATGGGGTAAGACTGTGGCACCTGTTTTTCTTCCTGAACTTGTTCATCACAGCTTTTCTTGGAGATTTGCCAAGGACACAGGAGCTAACATTAGTGGGCCATATCTCAACAGGGTGGTGAGAGTTTTATTTTAATGCACTGTAGATCGAGCTCAAATAAGGACAGAGGTCATAGACATGTACTGCTTATTTCGTATTAGCGCACATTTACAATTTAGTATGGAAACATGGAAGGGACATACGCCGGACACTTGTGCAATAGCAGAGATGCTCTCTTGGTTGTTTCTGTATCATTTGTGTGTTTCAATTTACATTCCCCTGACTGACTTAGATGATATCGTGTTTTCTTTTTCAGTGTCATTCTTGAGGGAGATGCAACAATATGCTGGTCACTTTCCATTCCCTGGCTGTTCTTCATTCATCGCCAAAACTCATTTCGTGTGTCAGGGTCGCATCTGGCTGGCGGGAGAAAGGCGGTGAGTAATCTGCTCTGCTATTCAGACGCACGGCTGACACCATGATGTAAACTACACTGACCGACATTAAGTTAAAGCATAAGACAAGTTGTCAGGCCGTGACATGGAGAAAAAAAGGCACAACAACCTCCTTCTCTTCAATCCATCCCCTTTCTGCATTTCAGATTTACTGCTTTTCCACATCATTACAGCACAGTTTGTTTTGCTATTTCATGTACAGTATTACAGACTAAAGGGAACGTCAACCACTTGCTTTTGCATCTGACATTCAAAACTACCATTACATGTACACGTACTGTGTTTGCAAACACCTGTCAAGTCAACTACGTTTTAAACGGTTTTCAATCATACGCTGATGTATTTATGACTTGGTGAAGAATAATTTTTAAAAAATGGATATTCATTGATACATAATTTACATAGTTTATCACTCTTTTCTACTGAGGTTTTAGTTCTAATAAGGTTAGCATATTACATTTGGACTGAAGCCCTTGAATTGGAATTGGAATTCTCTTTTTTGTGGAGCACAAAAAGGCAAGCTCATGAAAAATGCCTGACTGTAATAAATAAATGAAGGGTTTGACTTTGGCTTATTAGTATATGGCAGATACATTGACAAGGTGAAGTGGATGTTCAAGTTCACAGTGCTTTTATTTCTCAACAGGAGAGAATAAAATGCATGAAGGTAGACATAGCAGATGCAAATCTATCTCCACTTCTTATGCATGCAAGACAAGAGTACAAAGAGCAAGTAGGGTAAGTCATCTTTTTAAACTATCCATAAGAAAGCTTACAGGCTGTTTTTTTTTCCGTCATTTTCAGTCTACCAGGGTTTCCCAACCTCATAAAGCCATGGCAAAGTACCCATTTTACATTACAAAAAAATCCCACAGCGCACAAGCAAAAACAAAAGAATGAATACTGATATCATGATGAGCTGGTCTAAATATACTCACAAATAGAGATACTCAGTGTGAAATGTTATGGGGGGCCTCCACGATATTTGCCACCTTTTTTATTAAAAGCAACAAGTGAATATCTGTTATTATGATCTAAAAATATCGAGCTAATGAGGGGCATTCAATTGTTCTACTTGTCAGAGGCGTGGGCAGAGAAACAAAGAGCTTTTTGTATTTAATAATAAAAAAAAGACAAATTAGGAGCATTTGGAGATTTTCCTGCATTACTAAAGGATTGATATTCACACTTTTGGCTTCAAATAGCTGTCAGATTTGTTACTTTCAAATGACACCCATTAGGAGCAAATGAGAACCCCCAAGCTTGGGTGAGCTGCTCGTCACTAACAAGACAGCACTTTGCGAAATATTTCTGCTTTTGTATGAACTTGTCTGCCTTCTCAGTACCTGTCAAGTTTGACACTATTCCTCCTCGAGAGCCCAATCGATGCTGAAAATGTGAAAATACAAACGCGTCACGACCCCACTGAGCTCCAATGTATTAGCAATGCAAAAAAAAAAAGTAATTTCACAATCATTCATGGTTGTACATGTCACTTGCTGTAAGGTGAGCTGTGACTCATGAAACCTCATGCAGTGTCGCTAGATTGGGACCTAAGAATTCCAATGAGAGAAACGATAATAGATACTTTCACTATGTTTGACATAAAAATCATTTTGAACAAAGTATATTTAAGCATAATGGCAAAATCGAACTATATTCAGGACACTTGTACAGAACCTTTTTTTCACAGAGAAACACGCTAAACATAATTTTGATTATAAACCAAAGAGCCTGTGTCCATGTAGTTTGACAATGGCCTGTCAAGTGTGATTTAAATTTTCAACTTTTCTAAGTCTAAGATCATTTTTCGATAGCCATACCACCCATTTAATAGTCGCAATAGTAAAATGTGGTATGCAGAAGCTTTGTGTATAGGTTGCATATGTGATGGCGGTGCACGGTCAACAAGTGATCTGATTTCCAGTGGCAGGGGCTGTAATAAAAACACTTTCATTCCACTGGTAATTATGCTTGCCCCTTGAAACCTTAATCAAATTGATTTGTTTACATGCACCCTTAACGCCATTGTAATGCCGCTATCGCCTCCAATGAAGATTGCATTGTCACGTCATTAAATCGAGCCCCACCCCAGCCGCACTCCCCCAAGGGTGCTGTTACTGTACATATCCGCAGTAAAGTACCACACATGGACTAGGCTGCCTTAATTGGCCTCACAAGGAGAATGAATCTCTGTAACGCAACGTTTGTGTGTGTTGACTACCGAGCTAACAGTGTTGTGACGTAGTTCTCAATATATCAAGGCCGCTTTTATTCTAGCAGTAAAATCCAATTGGTCACAGGACACCGAGCGAATACAACTGTAGTCGTCAACGACTTGTAATGACATAGAATAAATTCCATCAGTCGATACATTGATTAGCAATTAAGTAGAGGCGGCAGGCATGGGCGTAAAACATCTAACGACCTTAACTGACCATGAAACCATATTAGCATGTGAATCATACAGTGTATAGTAATATAAAATGATTAGTTCAGTCCCGTGTTGTGATGAGGTTCACTTATTTCTTCACACACGACTACATCGGACATCAATACAATTGTGATTCTTTAAAGTATTATATTTGTTTTTATAATATCCTGGTGATAAGGTTATTTGTTATTGAAAATGTATGAATTTGTTAGGATTGATAATGTGAAAAATCAATTGAAACCTAACTGCATTTTGATGTAGTACATACTTAATATGACAATAATTCCTAAGAAAAACTCAACATAACCTTGTTCAATTATGGTAAAAATAGGAATTCATCTGTTTCGCTGAAAACAAAAACTCTAACAAAAAGCCTTAAACAAAAGCTCTAAAAAGGAATATATATGGTCAACTGTGGTTTTGTATCACTATTGAGGTTTCTCTATGGGACAAATTCTAAAAGGTACAACCATGGTGGCTTTGTACTTGCATATTTCTATTTGATAATTACATTTCAGTGCATATGCTTTTATAGATAAGCATCTGCATAATGTCTCAGTGGCTCTCCTGACCCTAGACCTATCAGGAGACCTTCCCCTCTCCCCCAACTTTGACTAAACCCCGGTACACGTACACAGATGCAAGACTACAGTGTTTCTTATGAATCATGTATTACACTTAGTCCCAGCTGACAGGGAACTAATGAGTCAATTGCTTGGCGTGCCTGGAGAGAAGAGAACACGGCCTGTGTGATGCTTAGACCGAGACGTCCTACCTCACTTGTACTCTGTGCCAGATGTCTGAGGTGCAAGGAGATGAATCATAGGTTAACCCTCTCTCCTCACCCACTGCAGTATGACCACATTGGCAGGCGAGAGTGTCGCGCCAATGTGACTTTGCACAATGATCTGGTGCATTTAGAAGAGAGGTGGCCAAACTTTTATGCTTGCAAGGACTGATTGTGTACCTTTAGCCTTGATTTCCTCCTGTGAGAGAGGCAGAATAAATCCATTGCCAAGACAACATGTTGGCTGGTAGTCTTCAAAACCTCCATAGTACATTAAAAGAATGTTCATGGATGTGCCAAAGAAATGCATGACAGGGAATTTGTGATCATCTCACTGCATCCTAATGTTTTGTTTTGATGCAGTTTTCCCTCCCTTGACACACCACTTGTGTGCCTTGTGATCAATGTTTCATTAAATATTGCATGAAAGACTGCTGCTTTCAGACACTCTAGTTGTGTGTGAATCCATTGGCCAATGTTACTTACTGAGGTGCATTCAGGCATATACTGTAGTCATGTTGGTGTCTAGGATATTTTACTTTGTATGCCAGATGCTGGCAGTGAAGTACTCATAAATTGTATTTGATTAGTTCAGGTTCAAATCCAGGCTTTGACATTCCTCTGTTGAGTTGGCATGTTTTTCCGCGACTTTATAGGGTTTATTTTCCCTTCTTATTTAAATGACTATATATGACATTCATTGAATGAAAGTAAATCAATCAGAAGTGGATATTTTGTGCATTTTTTAATAATTCACCTCACTCTGGTGCATGACAGTTAAAAAATAAACTCCAAGTTTCTCTTGAAGATTTGAGTAAGTTGCAGAATAGATCAATACATTGTCTTTTCTTAAATCCACAATTATGAAGCTACTGAGCCAACATGATTCCTCTACATTTGCTAAAGATGCATTAACTAAAACAAAACAAAATTGACAGATATACTTTACTCCTCACTGTGGGAAGAGACAGCTTTTAGTCAGTTGATTTGTCCAGCCACCTGTGATTTCATTATGTATGCAACAGCCACTCATACAATCAGCACCTCTTTTTATCTTTCTATTTACTGTGATTTTTTTTGGGGGGAGGGCTAAATGTCGTTCCCGACACTTCACCAACCTTCCAATCTGAGCCCAATCAGTGCGATAACATTCACTGATTTGCACTGAAACTGTAGAAGTTATCACAGAGGTCTCTAATTACTCGGGACTTTACTGAGCACCAAATTCATACCAGCTATTTATTTTATTTTATTAATTACCACTTTCTTTGCCCGGCAGTTTTTAATTAAGAGAAGCAACATCCAAGTCGAATAGTTCATTTTAATGAAGAAGATTCATTAAGAATATTTTTCTGTTTTATTGCAATAGACGTATAATGTATATGCTAGTGTAAGTTTTATACTAACTTATCGTGTTTTATAGTGCGCATGTCATATTTTAGTGTGCCTACATATGTATGGTTAAAAAGTATATAGCTTACAGAGTCCTTCATCATAGACATTTGTTGACATGAGTTTTTGCTGGCTTGCTTTGACCAATGGTGTCCACCATGTGGTTAAAATTGAACATGTGAACATCAGCGGGCTTAGGCAGTAGCGGCGTAGAAAGGCATGTACTCTACTGTAACCCAGCAGACAGTAAATCCTTCTGCTAGCGAGTGACATTTGCAGGACCTCTGTTTTGAACCATTGAAACAAAGACGCTTAGACCGACAAAGGCTTCTGCTGATACCCAGCTCAGAATGGTGCAGAGGAAGGTCATATGCTGCCAGCTCACTAGCCTGGTTTGTCTGGCATCATAATTTAGATAGTGAGGGGTGGTGGAGTTACTGCACATGGACACTTGGCTCATGGCGACAAGGAAGAAAAGCCCCTGGCACGCAGCCTCGCTGACAGAATCTTCTTCATGGGTTCATAAGGGAACAAAGAAAAGTGCTCCGAGCCCTCTCCATTTGGCGCCAGTTCAAATGCTACTGACGCCTCTCTTACAGGGGACTCCGTTAAAATACAAGTGCATATGAGACGCCGCAACCGGCTCTCGCTCTCGACCCCACAGGCCATGACAGCCGAGCTCTGAGGTAGAGCCTGATTGCCACCCAGCATTGGGGCCGAGCAACTGCAACGTGATTGTCTCGCTCCTGGGAGCAAGTCTGGTAATTCGGGGGCCAAGGCAGTGATCAAAGAATTCAAGAGCTGAGAGAAAAGCAGCTGGCTGTTGGGGGTTGTTGGAAGGTCTCATGGTGAGGTGCAGTAGATCTGTCCCTCCCAACCGAATGAATTCAAAAACTCTTGTTATGATACTTTTTTTTCAAGAGTGCTTATTTTATTTGGAACACCGAGTGTATGAGTATATCCATGCTTACTGTAGGCATTCTCGTTTAAGGCCAGCCATACAAGATGGTATGTTTTCTTTTCAATATTTGGATCCCAATGATGAGTTTTGAAAGTGATTTTTAAATTCTGCAAATAGTGAAATCCCCAGTTCTAAAAGGGTTCACAATCCCTCCATTTTTTTAGTGTTGTTTTGTTTGTTGTGTATAAAACCTTTGGTCGTACTGCACTTGCAGTTAATCATTGAGCTCCTTGACTACACTACAGACCTCTGCAGGATTCAAAGGCACTTTTGCTAGAACAATGTTCAAGGGCATTGAGTGCAAAAATGAAAGCCTGGGACTTGAGACTGAATGTCGCTGGGGAATTGACATGTTGTACAGGGTCATAGTGGTCAACTGCAGATAAGACAAAAGATAGAGAATCCCTGCTTTTGAAAAAAAAAAAAGACCAAGATCCCTTCTAAACATCGCCTTAAACTCTAGACTATGCGACTCTGAACTGGTACTTGTGTTAAACTGCTTGACATTGAGTACTGTACCTCTAATTGTGAGCCATATCTAAGTGGAATATTCACTTAAATTATTTAAATGCTCTAAAACAAGAAGTGTTACAAGAGAATGCTATTACTCTAACTAAATAAACCCCATGTATTAATTTGGCCTGCTTCCTTGGAAGGGCTATTAGAACATTATCGCTATAGTGAGGTGTGCAAAAGAATATCAACATAAATGTGCATTCAGGCATACATCAGTGAGTGTTTATTATTGTCTACTTAAATGTACAATGGTTATTCTTAATAATAATTCAGAAGTGAAGAAAATGGGATTTTACTGTAGTGTTGTTTTTGTTTCTTAAAAGATATTTTTTAGAGCTTGGGAGTTCTTGCACAGCAGGTTTCCCATTGCAACTTTGTTCATTTTGGAGTATAGATGCTTGAATGCTCTCCTTACACCAGCCTTGAGATGATAAATGCAAAAGGCTATTAAGAAAAATAAAATAAAAACAACCCAAAAGCAGAAAACTATTTAACACTGCCCCGAGCACCAGTTTGAACAGTTAGAGGATGTGGGAATTGTATAGCAGTGCATGTAACAAAGATAGCAGTAAGCTAACAACTCATGTGTGGGGAAAAATTGAAATTTTAAACAAGTCTATTTGTTGGTTGTTTTGGATGTGTAGTGTTTAATTCCCGTGGGCACATGCAAAGTTGATTTTTCATCAACTGCAGGACTGTCACATTTTATAAGATACAGTGAATAACTATTTAATCAGTGTCAGTAAATGGAAGATTTGATTAGTTTGCACTTTGCCTCACGACAGCACACAAGCTTTTATTCAGCAGTGCTTGGATTTACCAAATGTGGGCACAAACAGTCGGCTGAAGCGTCAAGGACAGACTTCCAGTGAGTAAGAAGATAAAGCATTAAATGGAGCTTCAAACACTCTACAAGGACAACAAAATAGATAATTGCCAGAGTGCAAATATTGAAAAAGAAGTAATGTATACACATGCTGTATTTCAGGTACAAATGCGAAATAATTATGATTCGATTGAGATTTTTAATGCTTCCGTTTCATGGCTGGAAGACATTACATTGTTTCTAATGTCACAGTATGTTTAAGAACATGCTGTCTTCAGGTTATATTGAATGTATCATGTAATTTATTGAAAAAGATGGATATGTATTCAAGATTAAGGGCAAAGTTTTCTTTTTCAATATCCTAATTTATGTATTACCATGTCAGTTGTAGATGACTTAACCACAGACAAGAGCAAATGGTGCCTTTGCCCATGAACTATATCCTCAGAGTTAAAAACTAGAGTTGAATTAAAAAAATATATAAAAAAGAGTCGAGAGGTCGTCACACAAGCTTAGTTCTCGGAGCTGACACCACTTCTTTTAACATCTCTCACCAAAGACTACGTTCCGTTGCCTGGATTTATGACTCGGGAAGACTAGATATTTAAGTACATACATACTATATATTGTTGTAATTGGCTGCCGATCAGTATAGGGTGTACCCTGATTTCTGCCTAAAATCAGGGTTATAGACTCCAGCCCACCACCAAAACACTTGTGATAAGCGGTATGTAAGATTTGGTTTTTAGAAGCGAGCAGTTGTGGAGTCTGACAAGCAGAGGTGACATGTATTGCCTTGCCACTGATTTCTGAAGTTGGCTGCAAGCAAATACCACATTAGAACTCTTTAATATATGCTAAGCTCTTGCTTTATGAGGGCACTGTTAATGGGTGGGGTCGCTGTAACTGCCTTAAACAAGGGATTAGCTTGCCGCTGATGAGTCGCTGCTGTGTGATGGGATTATTTACATTGCTCTAGTGGCAGGGAGCAGGTGTCAGTGCATATACAAATCCTCTAATAAATTTATGAAACGTGTTGTGATGGGGAGTGGGAGTGGGTTGTCAAGTACGAAGAGTATCAGCTGGAACAATGCTTGTGTCGTGTGTGGCCCTGCAGAAAACGATAATCTGGTTACATTGTGAAGTGGAGAAAGTTTGCTCTTAACTTTGTCGGTGCTCTGATTGGCTGAGCAATAACAATGGCTTCTGTAGCAAGGCTGAGGCAGGGTTAGGATTCGGGTTTGGGTTTGGTTTTATCCCATTTGACAATGAGCAGGGCAGAAAGTAAAACCTGAATTGCCAGTTGATAAACATTTCATTTATTGAAATAGTTTAAGGACTGGTCCTACGCAAGGAAGTAAAATAATGTTAGCAATGTTAAAAAATGAGGAACGAATGAGAAATACAGTACATAGATACACATAGTATGCGCCTTATGCATGACAATAAACTAAATTGTTCATGGTGAGCCTTTTAGTAATAATTTACATCCATTTTAAAGTATTTTTTTGTTCCACCATAATATTCCACTGAAATATAAATATTTAGTTCATATTACAAGGGAACAATGATTACATTTTAAGAATGAAAGATGAAAAGAACATGAAGGTTTCCTTAGATGTATTCTTTTACCAAAGATAACCCTCACCAAAACAAGTTTAAGGTCAATAGAATTTCGCAAAAACATTTTTGTGTTTGTGTTGTCGGTGCAAAGAGTTGCCCTTCTGCCTGTTGGTAAAAATAAAAATATCAATACAATCTTGAGGACACTGAGGCTCATTACACAGCATGTGAATGAATGCTTTTGACATTCAAATAGGGAAGACCAGAAAAAAAAATACATAATATTGTTGTCTCAGCTGCTAGTTATGTTGTTTTTCTCCTTCATTCTCAGCCATCAACACGCAAAAAAACTTTCACAATTTCCTTGCGAAGGTGAAAAGGACACTATCAACCAAAAATACGGGGCAATTGGAGCCCGTTTGTCAGTTAATGTCAAACAAAGATAAATTGCTTATTAACCCAATTAGTTTTAGTTTGAGCCGAATGATTTCTACCTGCAAAGAGATTTTTATTACACGCCATAATGTCAGCTATTTCCCCATGTAAATAATGGTTACGGTCTGCATAAATTAGAAGCAGACTAATCAACATTTAAATTGAAATGGTATCACCACTCAACAGATGGTCTAATCTTGGAATGTTTACTTGCCATGTTGCCCCAATACAGATACATAAACAGCTTTTAATCATGTCTCGTGGCCAAAGGGTGCTAAATTTGGGTTCTCTGTCAGCTCTTCAAAAGTATTGGGACACAGGGCTATAGAAGCCAACTTTGGGCGGCACTCTAGAATTTAGATGTACCTGATCCAATTACATGATTACAAAACAAGCCAGATCACATCATTTTCAGAGGAATAGAATTGCATAGACAGTTATTTTTTGTTACTTTTTTAACGTGTTGCCTCCTATTTAAAAAGGTTTTAATTCCATTTTTAAATCTCGATATAACCGATTGGGTTCAACTTTCCGTTTTAAAGAGCTTGTCTCCCTACAAAATCTAAAATCGGTATTTAAATCAATGATTCAATTGTCTGTGAATATCCAGGGTGCCAGATTTGCAAAGTAATTGCAGTCAGTAGCGTAATAATCAACATTCCCACTTTGCATAATGCAGTCAAAATGTTCCTTAAGAATTGCCATACTAACTCTATGGCCATTTGTTGTATTCAGGTTTGTCTCAGTTGCATACAATGCAAATCGTTTTTAATAATTGTACACTTTTTTCACACCTGCTTGAACAATATTCAAAATGTTCAATGATGCATTGTTAAAATGAGTCAGTTTATGTAGCAGATCGATCACCGTCATAGACACGCTGCGATCCATACTGTCTGTGGTCTCCAAAGACACATGACGGTTGTGATAAAACACAGAGTAGAGTGGTATAGGAAAAAGCAGAAGCATGGAGGAGGGAGAGTGATGGCCCCACATTGACCTCGCAACAGCTTTAAGAATGCTTCTCCATCAACACAGTGAAAAGACTCCAAGAGAGGCCTGCCATCATATGGACATCCCGAGGGAGCAACACCAGGCAACACTTAGAGGAAGTTTTAAAAGCTATCTATCCAACAATTTTGCTCTCTTTTTAAGCATCAACTTTGCTTTGCTTTATCTTATAAATATAATTTACTGCATTGTGAAAACTGGACAGTATTGAACGCTGACCAGTAGTCATTGGATAGCAGTCCGGCATATGTCCCAGAGCTCTAGATTTTTCATGTACAGAGCTATGTTCATGGCCTCCTCTGTTCCAGTTCCTGAAGAGGCAGTACTTGAGATGTTAAGAGCAAGCTTCTCTGAGCAATTATTGTTTTAGTTTATGACAAAATAATTGTAGTGTGGCAGTGTACGTATATATGCTGAGGAAAGGTTGTTCTCATTCAAGAAAGGTGCAAATGAGCATGAAAGAAACTTGCAATATATTCTTAAGATTCGGAGAAGAATTATTAACTTGCAATCATAAAAGTTAGCAACATCATAATTGTGCAACAGCAAGGGGAAAACAGTATTTCGACACAGTGGGTTGAGTAAATTCATAAAAGTGGACATGGCTAAATTTAGATTAAGATAATAGTGTGAATAGGTACAGACTGCAGCATTTCCTGCTTGCTGTGAGGACTCCAATTGGAGCCCAAAACATGTTGTTTTATTTATTCCTGTTTGGACTGTGTGACTTCCTGTGGACAGGCACTCTACAGCGAAATTCTGAAAAAATGGGATTGCTTTTGGGACTTGAGTCACCAGATGAAAATTATGACCGGAAACATTGAATGTTGCCTAATCAAAATTGAAAGGGTCAACCTTTATGCTTGCAAACCAATGCAATACCAAAAAGTTGTCAATATTGTGGTCCCTCCCTAGATACATTTGGATGTCACTGGACCCCTTGTCTTGCATTTTCCCAATTTATTGATCTATCACCTTTGTACCCGCGGTGTGGATTTTCTAGCAAGGGCGGGGTTGGCGGGTGGCCTTCCCGCAACGGCCCAGTCTAGGAGTTGTTTGGGGATTCTGGGTCCCTACTGCGTGTCACCTTATGTGTGTAGAGGCTCCGCAACACAGGATATGAATGAATAAATGTCTTAACATTTATTATTGTGGTTTCCAAAAAATTGTAACTGGGGCAAGGGAAACCTTAAGCACAGACACAGACATGTGCTTTACTATAATTTATGTAAAGTGTATTTAAAAAAAAAAAAAGACCATATGCACGCAGGAACAGCGCTGATGAATCTTGAACCTGCTGGCTGAGGGAATTTGATTAGCCTTCTGTCGTTAATCTGCAGTTGTTTTAGAGGTGCTGTCAGATGGCACCGATTCTGGCTTCCTGCTGGATAAAATATGTGAGTGTGCATATAAAATGGTATTATCATCCAAGCCAAGTGAACCTAGCTTGTAGATCAGAGAAAGCAGCTGTGTGAATCAGAGGCGGGAGGGACACTTCTTGTCTCCATATTTTCTTAATATTGGCTAAGATAAGCTGAATGACTCTACTTAAGGTTTGTTCATCTATATTAACCAAAGCCCATGTGTGTCAGTAAGAACGATAAATCGATTTTAAATCCAAATTATAAATAGTTTGGAAGCTAGTGTGGGTAGAATTCATAGATTGGATTTTCAAAATAACTTTATTGACACAGTTTCTTCAGCCATTCATAAAAGACCAGACTGAATGACAATATTAAAGTGGAGCATTACCTTCTACATTCAGACATAGTCTGGCCTCAATGATGTACCAGACTTGTGACTAGGTGGCAAGCTGTTAAAATTCCAGCTAATATCCAAGTCAACCGAACCGGCATATTG
Source organism: Stigmatopora nigra (assembly GCF_051989575.1). NCBI lineage: Eukaryota > Metazoa > Chordata > Actinopteri > Syngnathiformes > Syngnathidae > Stigmatopora > Stigmatopora nigra. The sequence continues at coordinate 6,318,548 of NC_135521.1, forward strand.
CTTTCACACATGAGTGCGTACCAAGTAAATGCCAAAACGTTACCGGACTTCAGGAAATGGCTGAAAGGACTTTAAGAATGATTTTCTCAATGTGGCATGTGAATATAATATACTTGGCCCGTGTGAGAATAGAACACCTATTTCCCACAATATGGTGGCAGAATGCAGTCTATATACCATATAAAACACATATTTGAAATATATGAGCCTTACAATGGAACATTGCAATGATTATATTAGGTTTTGGAACAGTTGTGAAAGAAATAAAATCAAACAGACACTTGGCAATTCCCTCCTGTTAGTTACAAAGTATCTTTTGACTTTTTTTATAAGATTGCACATTTTGAAGTGAGTCTGGTTGATCGCTGCTCTTTTCTGGCCATATTTGTAGAGGAAATATGCAACTTCTGCAATTGACTGAGCAAGGAACAAAAATGGAAAGAATTTAGTCGCTCGGCATAACTATTTTATGCATGGTTGTTTTTGTCTTGCTAGTGTACATATGTAGGCAAGGCTCTGCCTTACCAGACCACCCATCCCTGCTAGGCACATCTTTACGGGCCAATAATTGCATTTTGAGTTCTGGTGCCAGCTATAGCCTCCAGCTTATAGAGATAGGCATATGATTGGAAGGTTATTGGTTTTAACCACTGACACTCCAGCACCCTCCCCCCCTCAAGGCGGAAGGGAACAAGCTGCGTCCCTACCACCATCTCTTGTCAGAGTGCCCCTGAGCAAGACCATTAAAAAGACAAGTACTTTGTACTTCAGCCAGAACCCACCAAGTACCAGGCATGAATTTTAAACGTTGCACAGTAATGAAGCAGTTGGAATATTACAGGTCATGCTAAAACCACAAGCCAACTGTAACCAAGGGGGACAGTAATGTGCTTCTGTAAATCAATATTTGTTTCAATTTTAATTAGTGTTTTCTTTCCCTTCGTCTCCCTTCCCCTTTTAATTGATATTATTTCATTTGAATGATTACAGCTCATTCAAATTCAAAATGTCTCAACCTTCTTCATATTTATACAACTACTCATCTGGTTCCACCAATGTTGTCTTGATACTTCTTCAGCCGGGACCTATGTAGAGAGTTGCAGAGGCAGTAGCAACCGCTAAATGGATCCTAATTGCTCTGATAGTCCTCGTGCCATCGGGCCTCATTTGTGTGCTGAGGTGAAGGATCAATTTTGCCTCATGCTTTGACACAGATCATTTCTCTACACCTCTTCCCTCGTTCCTCACCCTGCTAGCAGAAGACAGCGAGAGAGTAATAGAGCAAACCCATCTGTTCATGTGTCACACCTTTTCTCCTCACAATTCATGGCATGTCTCCTTGCTCAAGTGCCTTCCCTCCAGCCCAGATGCCCCCGAGGGACAGTGCACAAGTGGACAATTCTCCTTCAGCTGACTAAAGGCGAGTTATGGTAGTTTATTTGGAAGCAATTTGTAGTCAGGTGTGTTTTACTCCTTCTTGTGAAAAATAGATGCCTTGACACTAGTGTAGAAAAGTCCTTCAGAAAATGGATATTCTGAAAAATAATTTTGGGTCAATTACCCGGTAATGTCTGGAACATGGCCAGATTCAATTTGCTATATTTAATTCTTGTTTGTGCAGAACCACCAAACAAAATGTTCACCCTGAACTATTTATCAAACAGTTGAGGCCGTTGATCCTAAATGTTACATTTTGTCTCCCGGGTCATAATGAAATGGCAAGGGTAGAATTTGCATCTATGTCGTAGTCGTTTACTTCGGTCTTGCCGGGGACTCTTCATATTATGAGATGTTTTAAGCACTTCTCTTTTTTCCTCTTGTGTGAGATCTCTTCATATGTTTTGAAACAGTTTATAGGTTACAAATAATGCCAGTCAATAAAAAGAGAACGGACAAAAGCAGTATCTCACAGCCCTAGTCAATTGTGAATGTCAACAAAATTCCACCTCTTCACTTATGAAGGGATGCCTATGAGGATTGATCCCGATTTATTGTAAAGAAGAAAGCAAGTGTAAATGTCAGGTGTAAATAAAACACACTGCCCAGAACAATACTGTCCACATTTTACAAATATTTTATGGCAAATCTGCCACGTTTACCTTGGAAAAGTAGCATTGTTACTGAACTGTCTATCCATTTTCAGTGTCTCGTATCCTTGTCACAGGTTACTGGAACCTATTCAGTTGACCTACAGGCAGCACAGGAACCTATAAGTCCGCAATCAATTAATTATCATGGATGAAAAATAAAATAAGAAAACAGGCTCCAAGTATTGATACATACTGTCCCAAGTTGCAAGGTTGTAATATTGTCGGTTCATGGACGGCAGGTGACTTCAAAGTTAGATTTCACAAGAAGAAAAAGAATAACAACAACAACTATTTGAGTGGCAACTTGACAATCCTTTAGCTTGTAAAAAGTGCCATCCAGTGCCTAAATCTGAAAAATCAGTTTTGCTGATATTTTATTGGAAGAGCATTTTTAACAAATGGTTTTATTATAAATGTTTTGTCAATGTGTATGACGTGTTTGGCGTGACTGTCAAAGAGTTGCCTCTACATATTGAATTTTGAATATTAATAATATTGTCTCCGCGTTTATTGTTCCATAGGATCTGTGCAAATGTTCACACATGATCTGCCTGGAGCCCTGATTATTTCTCTCTCATTACCAATGCAGAGTGATAAAATCATGTTCTGCTTAATATGCAGTTTACGTTCTATGTACTGCATATCTGCACGTCAATAGGTAATGTAATAATAGTCCATGAGAATCTCTTAATTGAAACGATAACTCAATTTTCAAACGCTATAATGTGTCAGTACTGGTGCACAACTCGGTGTCATAAAATCTCCGCGTTTTTTTTTCAACTTTGAAAGCACACTGTTCCCACGAGTGCCTGCATAATATGCACATTATTAAATCCGTTGATTTAATGGCTGAACCAGGAAATGACATGTAGTATCTCCTTATCTACTTGTACCACTGTTAAAGGCAATTGCTCATTTGTTTCCATATCGCCGTCATTTAACTCAAGATAATCGTCGCCAAAGACCCCTTATTGGCATTTATCGGTGGATATCAAAATACATATATTATATTTAACGGAGGCATATGTTAAGAAAATGGCAGTTCAGAAGTACCTTGTAGAAATAGCCTCGTTTTTGTGTTTGACATTTACAAAATTGCCACATTTCTGTGCTGGTGCACACAGTGCAAGTCCTCTAAATTAATATTTAGTGTGGGGAATCAGTGAGTGGCTTATATTACAATATTTTTTGACTGTGATAATAATAGAAGCACAATAATATAATTCTACAAAAATGTGTATTGAGGGAAAATAACGATATAACACAAATACACTACAAATAACTTCATCATCAACATGAGAATGAATGTTCACCATAAGTAAAGAGAGATTTTCAGTGTAAAAAAAACAACAAAGTATCGGAGTAGGTGGGCGTTATATTTTGATTGGACTCATATGACAATAATAAATCATTTAATGCCCTTTTGGAGGATTTAAAATAGATGTTGACCAATTTTAGTATAATATTTGATCATGTCAACATGGGAAAGCAAAAACAAATGATCATAAAGCTGCAGTAGGTCCCAACTCTCTTAAGCTTCAGGCAAATTAAATGAAGATTGGTATTTATTTTATGTACGTCATAGTCCACTTTTAATTGCGTCGAGTTGTTTTTGCGTTTTTAATTGGTTAGGCGTTAAATCCTTTTTTTGTTTAACGTCTATAAACAAAAGTAAAGCAAAGCTGAAAGACTATAATTGGTTGCATCCAAATGTAGTCATTTCATTGGGTTTGACGGTCGCATTCATAAAGTCTCCAGCTGCTGCGCCCACCGGCTTAATATTTTTTTTCCCCCGCTACGCCAACCTTAAACCAGCCGAATAATGCATGGTCAAATGAAGGAATCATTTTTACTGGAGACATCAGTCACAGGAAGATAGCAGCTAGGTATATCACTTCCCACCATATGGTCATGGCTGTCAAGCACCAACCAATAAGGAGGCTGCGATTGGTCACAGTAGTCCGAGTTGTGATTAAATAGTTCCAAGGACGACTGTGGTGCACAAGAAGCCTCTTTGACCAGACTGATACTCATCTCTGGATACTGATTGGAAGTTATCTCTTTCTCACGCTCACTGTCTGTCTGGATTTGTTATGTTTTTCATTCCCACCTTCGCCCGCACAGGCTCACTGACATTCTTTTCCTTTTCTTTTTTGTCTCATGAATACAGAAAGATTCAACTTGACTCTCACTCAACTCAGTTCAAAATCCTAAAAAAGTCCCAAAAGAGTTTGAATATAATATTTTAGGGCAGAAATTTCACACAGAACTAGAGTAATGTTTTCATTAAGATATACGGACAAAGAAACTAAAAGTATAAAAATCCACTAATTCGGTATATTTTTCTCATGGTTGTTGGACTGTTAATACCGATGCCGTTGTCACTTTTTACAACAGGTTGTACAGTTTGACACATAGTTTGGTTATAGACATCTGTTGAGGCTAATGATAATCCTATGGCCAGCCCATTAAACATCCTAAATGCACATATAAGTCCAAGATACATATGCTTTGCGTTTAGAATTGCCCCTTTGTGATTATCATCCGGAAACTGAATTTCAATAACACTCATTAATCTGACATCTTAAGCTTTTCAAGGCTAATGCTATTTATCGCAGCGAAAACATTAAGCAAGGTTTTCACAGAGGTTAACACTCCCGACGGAAGCCTCAATCACATCACTGGAGGTTCGCCAAAGGTTATTTATTTCTTATTTATTTCATTGAATAACATTCATCTTCCAAATCATTCAATTCTGTATATTCACTCATATTTCATGTTCCATCATTACTATCATCACTAATCTCACACAATTTTTTGTATTCTTTGTGATGGGATCACATTTTAAAACATTTAAATGGATGCTTTTTAATTGTAAATCCAGATAACATGAAACCAATCCGAATGAATTGCTTTGGGTTATTTATTTATTTTATTTTATTTGCAACAAAACAAACCATTCATACAGAGTATTTTGATGAACAAAATATTTTTTTTCTTTTGTGGCTAATGGCTTCATCACTTTGACATTTCAATCCAAACCTAGTAAATGTTTGAAAGCCAAGCAAAGGGTCATTCTTGATGGTAAAAAAAATAAAAATAAAATGCAATCTTGTTGGTCAGATGTCATCTAAATGGAATAAACATAACACAGTCTCAAGTGCTGGATACCACTTATGCCTGTGTTATGTTTATGCCATTTAGATGCCAAATATTTTACACTCACGGATAAGCAAATAGCAACTAATCATTTGTAGCAGATCATTTCTTACAACCAACAAAAAATGTGTGTCTAAAGGGGTGTTAAATAATGGAATACCTGCAAGTTAAAAGCAAATACCACAGCCTACTTTGCAAAACTACAACCACTACTGTAATCATTGATCTGCCAGACGGTGACACAGCAATGCATATATCAGCCTAAGATCTATATTCTGGTATGCTTCATTAAATGAGGCTTGTAAAACAAAAACCAAAAAAGGATTCACAGTAATATGGTGTTGATATGGTCTTTCCCTCATGGGATGGATAAATTCTTCTATCTTTCAATACATTTTTTTTTCATTTAATGTCAGTGCTCTTTATAATAGTACTTTGTGAACCCAGAGTGCTCTTCATGCATGTACTGTACAGCAAGTCATTCATAATCACCGACTTGCATCTATAGAGTGGAATTAAATCCCCTCCTCTTAGTTTGCCAATATATTATTAAAGCTTTTCTTCTCTTGAGAATGGCCATGCAGTTTCTATGGTTACCATTGCTCCTCCAATAGACCTTTTATGAGTTCACCTCCTAATTACTTTGAGAGACCAAATTCATTTCATTTCTCGTTCGTTAAGACATGCCGCTTTGTACTGTGACTGATCATAAAAGTGGCCCGCGACTACCAACAAAATATAGTATGCCCCACGAGTATGTTTTAAAAGTGAGAGCTGGAATGATGCAACTACAAAATAAAAATAAAAAAAACATCAGGGGATAACGTTGCCCACCTCAAGACCACCTCTCTGGTAGTTTATATTGCATGAAGGATTGCAGCCGTGCTGATGTGGCAACCTTATAAAAGTCTTTGACTGCCCCTCTTTTATTTATAAAAGCTTCTGTTCCCAATAAAAATGGCTTCACTCTACGGAAAATATTACCTTTGCGAGACACACCCATCATGACCCAAAAACGAAAGCAGACGGATGGCCGCGATTGGTTTTCACGTGCACCCGTTTTCCGTTCTTTTGAAGACGTTCACATGCTTAATTGCTAGCACCAGGCGGAATTTGTTATACTCGGAGATGTTTCAAATTACCAGTTGATAATGAATACAAGAATCTGGATATTGGTTGAGGTAGAAAATGTACTCAGTGGTTAGAAGGTGGGTTTCAGAGATATGTTGGGTCTTTGAATCACACTGCTGGAGTTTGTATGTCCTCTTCTTGCTTGATTTGGTTTTCTTCGGTTGTCTATTCTTGGTAAGTGGAAAAATGATGATTGCCTACAGTCAAGTCATTACCATTTGTTGAGCAAATGCAGGGATGTATTTATAAAATGTATTTTCACTGATACAACATTTTTCCCAATCACTAACTGAATGAGTTGACATCTTCATAACACACCAAGAGGAAATTACCTGGTACATTTTATGGAAATTTCAAATTGGGTCTTATCCATGCTACCCCCATGAACCATTTGTAAACAAACAATCTTTACTGGAAGCCACCATACACTGTAGTTAGTTAGTTAGTTCCTTTTTACGTGTCACGGGAAACAGTCCAATTTTGTATGACGTATTTTCTGTAATTGCTCATAGTCTACTTATAAGCTGCCATCCCATTACAGTCGTATGTAGCTCATATTAGTCAAAATAAAACAGGGAAAAGGGTGAAAATGTGTTGCTAAATGGCTGCCCTTGTGGTAAGTAATAAATGTAGTTTAATTATTTTTTTTTTTCTGATGTATGTTTTATCTTGTCGAGAGGGAATTTTGGGCTGTCCTCAGTCCTACAAGGAGGCGCTCCTCAAACCTGCTGGCAGGGCTAAATGTTGTAATGACAATTTTGCCAGGCTCTAGAATGTAAAGGATGTATGTTGGGGTTGCCTCATGGGACAAAGTTACTGATTAGATTCCCTGCACAGAAATTGCCGCTTTGACCCAAAGCCTTCTTTCTTGATACGGTAATGCTTAGCATCATTAAATTCATTCTTAATGACAGTTTTAATGAGGCAACCGTTCTCCCAGTGCTTAGCTAACAATTCTTTTATAAAAACCTTTAGATGTCAAACCATATGACAAGAAAGATAGATGTACCTATTGTAACATTAACTCTTGGAGAATACAATCAAAAGAAAAGAGCTCTGGTGCTGCCTTTTAAACGTTTTGATCAATTGTGACGCAAGCAAGTCTGAGAGACAAGAAAATGACATACACACCAGGAGTAGTGTAATAAACTATATACTAGTATTTCAAGTTTTTTCCTTCAGAGTATTATGCTAACTCAGTTACATTGAACAAACCTTCGTTAAATCTTTGAAGAAATCTTCCAAGATCATCTGCTGCTATTTTGGTGTTTTGCATGTCCTCGAAACCAAAATGAAAACCTGCATGGCAATGTTCTTCTCAGGCAGGAACTGTCGGATGCTCGCAGAATTATAATCATACGGTCTGTAATGGTAATAAGGCGAGTAGTTTTCAGGTCAATCGTCCCACCTCTTCTTGGATACGGAATGTCTTTGTAGACGTATTTCTTGATCAACTGGCTCACTTTCTTACACCAGTACTGAACTTTTCAAACATGTCTTATTTGATGAAAAATGAATACATGAAATATGTAGGATTATAAAATGTTAATATTAATCTACGATCAAAGTTTGGGGCCAAATTTGAAATTGTGTAGCTCTTTATGAATTTATTACGACAATTGTCACTCACAAAGAAAACCCACTTGTTCACATGGCTCTGGAGCAAGAGTGCAAAAGGTACTTATTATCAAAAAAAAAATCAATTCATTCTTGAGTGATCTTTTTTATTCCTTCCTACAGGTTTAGAAAAAAATGAAAAATAGTTTAAACCCCCTTGGAGAATAATAAATACCCAGGGTAGATAAGTTCGACCTGCTACCTGAATTTCTTTTTTTCTGCAGACGGGGTCCATCTGCATGCGCAAGTGGACACTTATAAGTGGCATATAATTACAGAGCAAGGATGTGGCAACCTTGCCTGGGAGTGTGTATGCTGCTATGATGGGAGACTTCTGAAAGTCAAAGAGCTACTTAGAAGTTGAAGGTGCATGCCAACTGACATGAAAAATCTGGTTTGTTGGCCTCAGGGCAGGCAAAAGTGTGGATAGGGGCGGAGGGGAGCCCAAGGCACGCGATTACTCCCTGAAGCGTACGGTGCTCGGCATGATGACGAGTGTACCTCTGCATGACGGGTGACCGCCGCCATGACCTTCCAGACAATGGGTATACATCTCAAACAATTCACCCAAAGTGTGAAGTGATGCATCCAGAAAGACAGCATTTGACCTCATTCGTGTGCATCCAATTAATTACTCTTGTATACAAGAGATTAAATAATGGAAACCATAAAATAAACAGATCTCGCAGGCTACAACTATACATTTGTACTTATGTCATCTGAGCTTTATTTAAAGTATGGTTTCCAAAGATGAACATTGGGAACAAATGCCCAGCAGTTGTAGTCCCGCTGTGGGGAGAAATAGATGAAAATTGTTGAGAACCACCAGGGGTTTGACATCATTTTGCTGTCCCTTGAAGCTTTTTCGCACCAGTATGTGACGTGAAGGGGCAGTAAAGACTCAGGGCTTTGCCCGGCACGTCTTAAGAGGAAAAATGGAGATATGTTTAGCAGGGTACCTAATTAGAAAAGCATGTTCTATTCAAGAGAATATCGTTCTAAAGGGAAAGGAGTGAAGACAATAGACCTTAGTACATCTGTTTTCTTATAGTTCCCAGAGAAATGGGATCCTCAAAAAGAGGCTTGCATTCTTTCCCTCTGCATGTGTGATAGTTCTTCAGGTATTCCAGTTTCTTCCTACATCACAAAAATGGATTATCGGCTACTGTAATTTGTGACTAGGAATGATTGTTCATGATGTTTCCTGAGAGAGGCTCTCCAACAACCCTTGTGTCCCTTTTTTTCCAATTTCTAAAGCAGAAAAACACTTTGAAAAGTTTGTTAATTATCCCAGGCTGCAGAAATGACAACTTCCTTTATGAGTTCAAACTGCAATAGCAATTTCTAATTACTATGTGGCTTTGAATTTTAGAAAAGCTTCTGAAATATTCTTCTCAGTTAAACGGTGGCATTACCAACTGAAATACCAAAATAATCCCACCAACAAACCATATGAGGGAAAACAATTGCCAGAGCTGTTTGATTTGTCTGTCAGCATGCTTTATTTTTCTTCCAAAGAATTTTTTTATCAGTGTTTTTCTTCCATTAAAAACTTAGAAGGAAAGTGATACGAATCAAAAACTGCATTTAATCTCAAGGACAGTCTATTCAAGATATTACTTATTGTTTTGAAACCAGTTTGGTCAGTAAGTAGCAGAAAGTAATACATGTCTAAAATGTGTACAATTATTTGTGGGGTAATTAGGCGGCAAAATGTCATGGTTTTATCACATTTTGTTTACTGATTGACATTACTAGCACTATGTCACTTTACATGACATACTTAATGCCTGTTACTGCACTTCCATCTCTATCCAACACGTGTATGTAGAAACATCTGTGCCTAAAATTTGCTTCTTACTGAGTCCCCCAATGATTGTCTCTGCAGGTGGCTATCAGGGGCATCATCTATGGTTGATGGAGAATGCCAGGAGGCAATTTAACACCGGGGCACTGAAGGTAGCAAACATTAGCGATGCTCTTTCTGCATCTGCTTGGTGGTCTCAAGGTGTCAATGCCTTGGGCCACATGGCCTTCATCTGTGTGACATGCGACCAACTGAAGCATGGGAAGGAGAAGCTCTCAATGGACATCCTGCTGCGACATAAACAGGTACGGTACTTTATTTGATCTCCATCTTGATTTTCGAGCTCCTAGTTAATGTTGAGTTTAAAGATGTTATATTTTTGATTATCTAGCTCCTTTCACTCATATTTTTTTGTTCCCAATTTGCCTATTTCATGATATTATTTGCCTCAACTACCTAAATTATGTTTTATTCCATCTGTAGATTAGCCTGGAAAGCCAGCCTGACTTGCCATAAATATAACTAATAGCAAATCAATCTGTCCGGGGCCGAAGGGAATTTGTCTTTTGCTGAAAGATATTTAAACACTTTTCCTTTTCTCTGAATAATATTCTGTGCAGTTTAACACCAGGCCAAACTGCAACAAAATGAAGATATTGCTAAATTCCTACCTCTCTCTCAGTGTCAGTCATAAGTGACATTAGTAATGTAAGTTGGCATTCGTCTTTAGTGTTGCGTCACCCAAGTCCGCTATTGCTGCAGATTTGCAGTTGCCTGCAGGCCCCGCTGTCTCTGTTTTGCAATAGCAGTATCCCGTGATCAAATAATTGTGAGGCAAGACTTAAATGAAAGTAATACTTGAAATAGTGCAAGAATACCATTTATCATCAGGTTATCAAAATCACTTTGTGCAACTCTATGAACATCTCTAAAATATTATGGCTTTTGTTCAATGTGATAATGTTGACTGGCTTTGCAGAAACTAACAGAAAGAAACTGTTGAAAAGAATCATAGGAATCATACATTTGTAATTAAAAGTTAATTTTGTGAAGTAGATAAATCCTTGGGTTTTCACGAGGGTTTACACAAAAGAGACAATATAAATCCATTCATTTTGTGCTCAATGCATGAGAAATGCTAAAAGATGCCTTATTTTTCCATTGTCACTGTAGTGTTTATCTTGGGAACAGCGGTATCCAACCGGAAAAGGCATGGCGATGTGATATACATCTTTTTTTTTCTAACTGGGAATGGATCAAGCAGTAGGGGAAGCATCCATGTTTTTTTCCTGAAGTAATATCCGTTCTATCGATTTCAGGGCATGTTATGTTACTCATTATTATACAAGCAGCGATGCTAACCATGTGATGCAAAGGCTGTTATACTTCTAAGGAAGTCTTAACTATGTAAGGAAAGTCATTTTTTAGTCGTTTTCTGAGATACTCAGTACATCAGATTAGAAGTCCAATAAAATGCCATCTTGGGGTAGTTGTTTTGTTCCTGCGTCAGATTTAACCTTCAGTTCTATGCAGCTTTATTAACAAAGCCAATATTCTTAACTCATCTCGGGGACTTTTTGTTGACTGTTTTGCCAACCTTGCTTGATTAAATACTCCAGCACAAGCAATACCTGTTTGAGGTGAAACTGCCAGACATATTAAAAGTACACTCACATCTTGTTCTATTTCAGTCAATCCTGTCTGGTTTAAAAAAAAAATAGAAGGGATAAATTGTAACTGTGCCATCTTAAATCGAGTAATGAATCACATCAATGAAATGTGGGTTTGTTGATGATTCCCTGCAGTGGAACCACAAATCCTTTTCATTTTCAAGTCACCTATTAATTCATTAATTTCACCTTCCCACCTTAGCAGATAGATATTCATGCAATATATAGTTTGCCTTCTTGAAATGATTAAGAATGTGTATACAGGAGATTATCAGTAGCGTTTAACTGCCAATTTCTCCCCTTCACTGTCATTGGAAAGCCGCCCTCTGCGACGGATTAAGGTAAACTACACATCGTAATCCAATTAAAGCATGTTGGAATCCTTGCTCTTGCGGAGTGTTTTGTTTAAATGGAATGATAACAGACTGGCAGTAGTTAGCAGCTGCATTGTCTGTGTAATCAGCTTGATACTCAGGATAAAAATGCCATTATCCAGTTACTCATGCGCCACCTCTTTTTTCCAAGCTAACAGTTGTATCGGTTATGGTTCAGTATGGGATGTTTTCACGGGTCATTTATCATTCATTCCAGTGTTTCAGGTAGACGGTTACAAACATGCTTCCATCTGTGCCATTCTGGCTTAAACTTGAAATGAATTCATTTGTCCGAATATCATTCCTCTGGAATTGAATAGATATTCTTGAATTCAATCACTCAAACAGTAGTAGAGCGAGGAAAACACAGTGGCACTACAAAACAATTTACCACTGGAAAAAAATGTGTTCAAATGACCACTAAGTATGTGCATAGCAATCAATGAAATTTGAAGCAGTTGAAGTACTTCAAATTCACTCAATAAATATAGAAAACAATACAAGTGATGTACCCAAATGCCCCAGCTATATTCATGTCTTCAAGCTGCCTGTACTCGTTATGACTTTAATTTGAATACATTTTGAAGTTGGCCCTCCTCGTATGGATCAGATGGTCTCCACCCAAGCAGACTGGGTACGACCGTGCTTGCAGCAAACTTCCATCATTCTGTTCACAGCGCCAGTCAACCAAATCATGCATGAATTTTGGCCAACAGCGTGCCGCTCTCCACCATGTCGCTCACTCCCACGAAACATCTCCCTTCCTTCCCTCCACTGCATCCTCTCAGTGCATTCTAGCCGCTAGCTCCCCTCATAGACCCCTGTCACCATTAAGATGGATGGGAAAACCCATTTTCATGATGCAACAACTGCTAACAGACAGATTGAAATACCAGACAAGACTATAACGAACCGTTTTTTTCTCAACAATCAAGGTGTCAAGGTGGGCACATCTTTAATAGCCTCAAAGAAATGGGATGAGTCAACAAGCTGTGTTGTTTAAACAGGTAGAGAACTTTGTGGCTAATAACTGATTTTTACCTGTCATCTTGAGACCTCTCAATTGTTTGTTTTTTCCAGGGATAGTGGTAATTACTTATCCCACTGATCGAATGTTAGAATTGATTGTCTGATTCAGTGGGATTCATTTATAGGATCACATCAGGGGCTTGGAGCTCAGTGCTTACTTGAGGAGAACCCCACTTTAACTGAATGACCTTAGTCAAGATATTCAGTGAAAATAATGTCACGAAGGAATATGTTCATTGAGTACCAAGAGAAACATATTTGAGGAAATACGATTTAAGAGGGAAAAAAGTGCATTCTTTTTGATTGCCTCTGTTCCAGTTTTGAGTGATTAAAAATGCTCCAAAGCAAGAAGAACAATTTTCCGCTATTGCATTCCAGATCACTTTCAGAGGAATGCCCCTCTTCAAATCCCAAATTGTATTAATTTTTAATCCCATTATAAATTGGTTGGGGAATACAGCTATATAAGTAAATACATCTGTCTCACCAAGCAAGAAATTGAGAAAACTCCCTGGCAAGTGGCAAGGTGAGATGTGAGGAAATGACTGTTTTAAATGTTAGGAATGGAGTGGTGGGGTGTGTGTTGGCATATATATGTATGTGTGTGTGTGTGTAGCATAATCCACAGATCCTATTCATCGACTTGCTTGATGTGTCAGAGTAAAACTCCTGTGAGATTGGCCTTTGTGATTCTTCCCTATCACATATTTGGTTTTCGCCTTGAACATCAGTGATGAAAGGTATAAATCGATGCTACAGTATATTAAAAATGTATCAGCGTTCTCTCAATCAATCATTCTTTCACCTCGACAGTAAGTTGCAACTTGTTACACACTCAACTAAACAATACAGTGGCTCCTACGCTTATTCAGGCTTCAGGATTCAAGTCTTCACTTATTCACAGATATTTATATGAGACTTAACGCATATACATTCTTCTGATTTGAATAAGAGTGCTGAGTACCTAATGTATTTATATTTATGTTGAGCTAACAAAGAGATAAGCCAACAGTATGGACTAAGTTCTCGTATAAAATACAATTCATGAATTAAATTAGGTAGTATGTGTTCTGTGTAATTATTGATAGTCACACTTAGTCTGTGGTTGTTTTTATTTATTTTGTCTCGCATTAATATTGCCTACATACGTCATAACCTAAGACAGCAATTAATTGTAATGTTTAAATTGCTGGGATCAAATTCTGAGCTTGGATTGAAGACACTAGAAACAGCGGATTTAAACAATAGCTTGAAATGACAACTCTTCAGTTTTTCTTTTATTTTTGGAGTGTCTGGGTGACATGTATTTCAAAAGTAGCTTCAGTAAAGCATCCAAATGTTAAAAGAAGAATATTTTATCTCAAATAATAATGTGGATTTGTTCATTTGCTTTTTATGCCAGTGACAGAATTAATGGTGCAAATGCATGCAATTATACCTTTATGTTTGCTTTCGTGGTGACAGTTTTTTGTGTCAGATGATGACTTCAAATAACTCAACAATTTAATCACAACACGGCAAAGGCAAAAAGCCATGGCAAGGGTTTTATTTTAAAATATTGGAATCTTCTCATCAGCGAGTATAAGAACTATCAAGAACCGTATTATGACAAGTTACATTATCACTTGTGGAAATGGCTGGCTAACCTGACCTCAGTGAAAGTCTTGCATTTTTGAAGTGATACTTCATCATCAGCTGTCAGAACTTCGATGGAAGAGCCAAATGTCTAGTGGGAAAAATAACACAATGCAGACTTCTTGCACAGGCCTACATTTCTTTCTTAACCTTCAACGGAGCATAAGGAAAAATGGAGAAGGATGACAGTTGAACAGAGTAAAATCTTCCTAGTCTAGACCTAGATGGTAAAGGTGACTGCCTTTTCAGGTCGAGCCCATTCCATCCCACCTCTGCTTCCTCTTTAATGAAAGCCTGAGGAGGTATAGCTGCGTTGAAGCAGGAAGCGGATGATTAAATCACACAGGATTACTTGTCATATTTGACCTGAATGCACCCAGAGGAGATGGAGCGCAGGTGGGAAACACATGGAACATTCTCAAACACACTCTTGATTGTGTCTGCTTTCTAACTTCGTATGCATCTTTTTACACATACAATTCATTTATTGTTGAGGTTTTTTTTGAGTAATGTCAATTTTCCTTTGTGCTGTGAAGGACTCTTTATAGATGTGCATTTGTGACTGTTCTTTTCTAAGTGAGAGGCAGGAAAGCTGTCTGGAAAAGATATTTTTTCCAGATGTTTTAGTAAGCAGAGTAGATATATCTTGGATTGGGGAGGTGGAATTTGCTTAAAAGAATGATGAGTACGTTTTTGTAAAGACACAGTTGCTCAGTTGACTGCACCTTTGCTGAAGGACTGATTTTCTGAGCAAATTTGTTCTTGTTTAATGGATGGTAAATTTTCATGGGTTTGTTCCAGTATTGTTGGCTTAATTGGACCCTTAAATGAATGCACATTGCACTGTTTTTGTTTTTATTATCAGAAATGAAACTAGAATTGATATGATTGCTTGCCTCAATTTTTAGTTTAACCCACAAAATACTCACATTTTTAAAATATGTTTTATTATTATAAGAGTAATATAATTTGAAGTTATTGAATCACATGCACCACTAGTGATTGATTTCGGAACCTAATTTCATCAAAATGTCCTCGTGTTATAATCGTATTTTGTTGGCAAACTCCATTTGCTGTTTTTCCCTGCTGTGACGTTGGAGTGTTTTGGTGGGCGACATCACCTGCTGGGGTGCTATGCATGTAGGTGCAGGACCCATGCGATGAGTTATTGGCCATGTGTACATGTAGGAAATATTCAAGTCTTTGTACTCAATATACTATACTTTTTTAGAAATTCTCAATCATCCAAGACAATTTCAAAAGACAATGTAATCAGGCAGACAAAACACCATATCCGTCATTCATACTTAAGGACATTAAGTGTTAAATAGTACATTTTAAATTGTTTTGGGGATTGGGATGGAAACCCCAGTCTACTACTGCACATTCGGTTTGTCCCATGAGGGCGACCTGATTTACCAAAGCAGTAATTGTGAAGATTTATATCAATGGGAAAAGAGCTGACAAAGTCCCACCATTATCAGATCTTGACAACCAAGATATGGGCTCAAATGAGGCTTGCTAAAAGAGATTTGCTCCTTGACCATATCTGGCAAGGATGGCACCCCCCTGTGCACAAATGACTGTGCTTTCCTTCCACTCTTCTCGAAATTCAAGAATGAAAAGCACAACCGTTGTAAAATACCACTTTAGATTAAGAGGAATAACCTTGGTGGTCTTTATTTGTGTAGAGGAAGAATCTTCTTTGATGCTGGTCAGAATGTATAATCACCAGGCGTTTTGATTTGTACGTAGAGTAGTTTGACATTTAAATTTAATGTAGTTGAGTTGATTCATCATCCAAAGTCAGCTAAGTCAAGTCCATGACCTACCTTCCTCCTATATCATCAAAGCCACAAGTTATAACAGCTTATGAGCGCCTAAAGTAATCATTCAGATCAACTTTAAAACAAAGAAAAGAAAATTGAGGTGTGTTCACATCCATTGTCGAGTCTCGATGGCATTTTCAAGCCCATATAGTGCATATGAGAGAAATAACTGGGTGTCAGAGCTTGACATTATAAAGCTCGCCAAGAGCTGAATAAAGTTTTAGGGTGGCATTACTTGAAGAGCTTGAATCGTTTGTTTAGTCATCCCCTTCAGGCCCTTAAAATTGGTTCAATACCTATTACGTGTAGGAAGAAAATCATTACCCCGACTGTTCTTAGAACTTTGTTTGTTATAATAAAATAGATACATAAATACAGTCCAATCTCCAGGATAGTGGCCAATCTCCAGGATAGTGGAGGTACTTTTTAGTGGGAACACTACGTAACAAAAGAACCCAAAGAAAAAATAGGACAAAAGGACAAAAATGAAAAAAGTACTTTCTATTGAGCCTGTTATAGAATACCTAACTCTATGGCAAGATGTGACATTTTTGAGAAACTTTGCTATGGAATAACCATAGCTGACAATTTAACAACATTTACAACCATAAAATAAACAACCTTTATTGGTTAGGCATTCTACTTGTGTACCCCGAGAGCCTGCTAGTCGGCTTTAATCTCGATATCAAGGTTATCAAATAAATGCTCAAGCCTCTTGCCAAACCATAGTGTTTTTTGTTGACCACATTGTGAAATTTCTTTCACCCCAGGTCCATTTCCACCTTTGAAAAGATTGCAAGCACGTGGAAGACCGAGAGGAAGACCTCTGCCTTGGCTTTTAATGGCTATCACAAATGTTGCAGTAATTCCACTCCGTCAAAGGAACTTCCCTCCCCTCCCAAATTGAAGCAATGGAATGAAGCTCCGTAGAAGTTTTTTTTTCCCCCAGCCTAGAGCATCAGAACACATTCCTTCTGTGCACTTGCATCATGGAAGCTAGCAGCCAGTCCACCAGTCAACAGGTTCTGTATAATGATGTGAGTATTTTCCTTATTTTCTTTTTTTTCCAAGTGGCGTGCAGTAGGAGTAAATCAATGCATGGGTTAAACCGTTTGTTTGGTTCTAGGAAAAAAAAAAGTTTGATTAAGATTGAAGAAGAAAATGGTATTGCTTTGAAATATTTGCAATGCATTTAAAAACAAAAAGCCTTGAATTAATTGCAAGGTTGGATCTGAAAAAGAAGTGGAACAACGTCTCTCGATAAAGGCCGTTAGTTTTTGTTCGGAATTGGAATTTGTCCATTTCTTTTCAGGGTATACTTTGCTTAGAAACTTTTGTATTCACCTCAGAAATAGCATTTTAACTTTATTAGTGAAAAGGGACGATTTTTGCTCATTAAATTCCTGATGTTTCCAGTGGTTGTAGACTTTCTACACAATAGATTAGTGTTGAAATGATGCTAACATTTTTGCATGTAACAAAAACAATCACAAGTATGATAATTGAGTGATAAGGTGGCTTGATGATCCCCCTAAATGTTACGTAGTGAAAGACTCTGGGTGAGCAGTGGTGTGTTAAAGCGCTTTCTCTGCTTTTCCACTTGTGTTGTTTCCCCAAGCAAGTGCTTGATCTTTGCACTCCAACAGTGGGCGTCTGCAAACGATCTTTTCTTTAAAGCTCCTGTCTTATTCCGATCTCCAAAACTTATGGCAAATTGGATGGTGGGGGGCCTGTGCACTCTCACATCTCTCAGTTGGTCGCCCCTGCTGCCTTTTCTGCATCTTTCCACTTGAGGCCCACCTTCCCTGGTGTCTCCGTTAGGAACACAGTTAAGTTTCCACTCTGCGTTGCCAGAGTTTATGTAAGCTGCCCCAGGAGAGTCGTACACTCCTCAGCAGGCCTGGAGGACACTTTGAAGTGATTCACATTTTATTGTCATTGTCTCGGATGCATCAGGTTCCCAGAATGCATTAAAGGCAAATAGATTAATGATCCTACTGAAATCAGGCAATGTAAGGCATGTACATTAACTGATTTCAGTAGGATCATTCATGTATTTATATTTATTTTATATCCGATGCTCAAGTTCAGATTTTTACTTTTAATTCTAAAGAACTAGGTTTTGATGAGTTGTCAATTAAAAAAATAAAACATTCGTTATTCTGGGAAATTACACTAACAATCATTGATGTATTTCCATCTTTGGATTTGTAAGCAATTTTAATATAGCGGTATATTTTTTACAATCCCCCCCCCCAAATTAAATCCTTTCAAAATGTGAATTAACAACAATGTAAAACAAAACATCTATCCTTCTAAATGGGTTTAAAAAAATGTTGGTTAATTTTTTTAATTACCAACTTTGTGTTTTTAATTCAATAATAATTTTGTGATCCAAAGAAATAATCTGGTGGATAGGGAGTCACAATACAAAGTGTAAATGAGAAGCTTTCATTTCCTTCTTACTGAAGGTCCGCGGGAACAAAAACCCGCCTTTATTAATTTGTGCCGTCTGGCTCATAGAATTGGAGACAGCGGGTGGATTAAAATTAAATTTGAGGGGGGAAAAAATAGGCTCGAATTAATAAATGTAACCTTTCTGCAGAACTTGTTACACTCACCTCATCCCAGTGGTCTATTCAGGGAGGGTGGGAGTTGTCAGGAGTGTTTAACGGTGGATAAATCGAGTTGAAAGCCCAGTCAGAAAGGTCATTTTATCTTTTAATTTATATAATGAGAGGGAAAATGTACCTTCTTTTTGCCCAAAACTTATTTGAAAAGTACTTTTGAATTGTATTCTTTGTTTATTTGTTTGTAAAACTTAGTTATTTTCTAGGCTTTTCAACCTCATTTGCTTTCTGAGGACATACGGAAAAAACATTGCTTTTGATGCTAATATCACAACATGGGATGATATTTTCATACTTTACTTCATAAATTTGCTATTCCCCCAAACTTTCCTATGAGTGTGACAAATTGCTAATTTATGCGTTTTAGCTTTTCCACTTATTTTTTCCTTTTGACTTGAAAAATGAAAGAGCCATATCAATTTTAAATCTCACCATTTGCAGGTGGAGGGGGCTAAAGCGAAGCGAGCAAAGTATCGAATCTACCAGCGCATTGCTTTGATTCTGACGTTTGTCTTCCTCCTTTTGGGCCTCTGCATTTTCAGCCTGTCATATCTATGGAGCCCCTCCCTGGGAAAGGTGAGATGCAACTTTTTTGTTTATGATGTATTTTTTAAATGTGTATTTGTTGCCGACCTCTGTGTATTTGCATTCAAAACAATATGAAAGACTAAATTAGGCCTATTGCTATAACAAATTTTACGAGGTGGTATATTATACAGTATTTCAGAAATACCACTTTTTCTTAAGATTTTCCTTTCAAAGTAACAAATTTGTACTCCTTATTAAAGCCATGAATATGGAGGGGGAATTTGTGAATCAAGCGTTGGCTTATACACAAGAAATTGTAAAATTCGGCCATTTTAAGGGACGGCTTATATGCGAGTAAATACGGTAAGTACTGTGTTGACAATTTTCATGCAATCTTGTGGAGGTTTCACTGGTGCAAATGTAGGCCTGTTGCATTTATCTATTTTTTGATCATACCCCCGACATCCTCTAATGGAACAAGCTGACCAGAGTGCCTGCAGCAAGATGCAGACCCCCTTGGCAATGTAATCGGGATAAACTCTTGTCCTGGCAATTTATCTTCTAAAATCCAATCCAATCACACTTGATGGAGAACGTTTTCACCCGGCTGCTTTCCCACCAATATTCCCAAGGCGCCAAAAAAAAAAAGCTCATTTACCCAAACTAAAGGAAAATAAATCAATGAGCTGACGTCCAAAAAATGTGGGATACATTGTAAGTACAGTCAGTGTAAAAAGTAAGTGAAACTAGATGATGGTTTTGAGCACATTTTAAATGCCTGTTTTGGCAAGACCATACCTCACTGTTGTATTTTTTTCCGAAAGACACGGAAAAATAAGAAGATTTAAAAAAAGTCCTCCCCTAGCTCAAATAAATGAGCTTCATTTTCACTTCCAGCGTTGACAGTGTTGTCCACGTCCTCTCCTTTCAACATATATCTCACCTTTGAGCAATTTCCTTTGTCCTTGTTAAATTTTTTATGCCGCAGGTAGAGTGGACATTATTTCCACTTTAATAAGCTGTGATCATTCTCACAAGGCTCCAAATGTGTGGAAGGCTGAAAACCCCAACTTTTGACTTAATAAGGTCTTTTGGGGTAGGGATCATTCTTTGGCCTCCTCATCAATTGAGCGACATGGAGCCAATTTAAGGAGATGGACAGGTGCTTCTTACATGCAATAAAAGCACAAACCCCTTGCATACCTCTGCGGCGGCTGTACAAAAGGCGAAGCTATGGATTTGAAAGCTGATAGACAGGTTGATTGCTTGATTTTTCTGTGGAACTGTAGTCGTAAACATCACATTTTTGGTATGTTGCATGGATTTAACAGCCAATAGCTCATATTTGGTGCTAAGACTAATTGCAAATACAAACAGTTACCGGACATATAGATGGGAACGCGGTGTTAGGGTTTAATACCTGAATGATCTGATGACTGCAAGTGGATGAACCTGTTGAAAAACAGGAATACATGCATGGAAAAGTTTAAATTAGGCACAGAATAACGTTAGAAGATGAGAGCAAGACCACAGCCATTAGCACTTAAGCACCAGCTCACCAAGGCAGCACGTTTCTTCCGGTATGTACCCTCAGCATTGTACAGCATGTCGAAACACAGGCTGCTAATTTGCTTTGTGCATTGTATCTCAATATGACATGAGAACCACCTGGGATCTTCTTTTAATTACCTGCAAACATATGTTGTTACACAAGCTTTGGGAAGATGCCGCCATCTTCCCTCTGCCGGTGTGCGTTTGTGTTTGTGCACGGCGAGCTCGTGCTCACTCCGTTGCATCAGCGCTCGTGCGCATTCTCTTTTGGCTCACGGCGAATTTTTCTGTTTGCTACGTGCTCATTATTGTTGTGGGCCGCAAGTCTCGCTAGGGGATTGCTCCTCCTTGTAAATTCATACTCGGTTATTACTGCTTTACATCAGCACCCTTTGAAAATGGCATCTCGGGTAGTAAATTACACCTGGGCTGGCAGGAGTTCTCTGCAGGTATATGGGTTTTCTCCAAAAGCTATTTACATCATGGTGGGTTCAATGAAGAGCCCAAATCATCCATAGAGTTGGGAACCGGGTGTGCCATTGAGTTGAAACCAGTTCTGGGTAAAATATGTATAACTTAGTACTCAAATGGAGAGAGTCTGCATGAAAGCATCCAATATTCCTGGATAATGTTTCATTTCAGATTTAAATAAATACCTTGTAAAAGTCCTTAATTTTGAGGCCACACATTGCAAATCAACATTTTCATATTAGATTGAATGTTTTACTATGTTTAATTCATGAACCACTTGGAAAGGGATTATAGTCAGACGGACTGCCATGCGGAGAGTAATTGCCGACCTGCAGATGAATCGCCATTGGCTGACGTGCTGTTGGCTTGTTACACCAACCCCACCCCCAAAAGTACCTCAGGAATAATCGAATATGAGGCAACCCCACCAGTACTCAGATGAATTTTGATTGCATCATTCATCCCGTCCTAAATTGTTAGTTTTTTTCCAGCTGGATGGCCTCCTAAAGGCATCTTTACTGGGATTGCCTTGTGGAAAATGACGATTGCCACTCCACCTCTTAAGCGTTCAGGTATATTTTTTGTCCAGGCCTGGACCCCCGACCTGTTTTGTTTGTATATATAGTATATATTTTTTTTATCCTATACTTACATTACTGGTAGAGCTGTACTGCAGATTGTGTATTGTTTTTAGATATATACATGCTGCTTGTCTGCAGTGATTCTGTTCATGAAAAACAAAAACAAGCCTATTTTGACATGTTTGTTGTCCTAGTGTGAAGGAATTCATAAACATGTATGAGGTGTCCTGTGGATAGAACTGCTTCGGTAAAATTGTGCTGGGTTTGAATTTTAGTTCAGATCATTCTGTGTGGAAATGAGTTCTCTCAGAGTCGATGTTTCTTCCCTTAGCTCCAAAATGCACGTTAGGTTAACGGAAGACTGATTGGTCATTATGCCATTGCTTTAATTTGTTAACTTATTTGATGTACTGTTATCACAAAATATCACTGTCACCCAAAATAAATCACGAAAGCCATTTCATCATATTGTTAATTTAGTGGAACATTGTTAAAAATGAATGGCGAGACATAGTGTACACAAAAGAAGTGCACAACTTCCCCTGGGCCTATTTGAGTGATTGACAGTCATAGAAGATGCTGACTTATTGATACTTTACTGCGAAATATAATTGTCTAATGTAGAACAAAATCAATATTTTATATCCATGTGGTTAAATCGCTATCAGTATCTACTCCAATTTGTTTCAGCCTCTGCTATACATTTTTTTCTGCTGCACAGAAACTAGATTCATTTGAGGAAGGGCTGCTTTCTTAAACATCTGTTTGGCATGGGATTTTAAATATGTTCTTTATATTCTATGTCTGGTGTCTAATCAGATTCAACTCATAAAGCCAATTTACTCATTGGAAGGCGAATGTCCATTAATATTTGATGTCAAGTCGCATTAATTTAAATAACCCTTAATCGTGACAGGGTCTTTCTCAAAGAGCTTCACGGGCTAACGTTTGACACCAAATGACTTCAAAACCTTAACACTATGCCTCCTTCCTTGATAATTAACTTAACCTTTTACACTGGAAAATTCAGATGACTAGGGAAGAAAGCAAGAGTGCAGAACCTTGTTTAATAAAAATAAAACTTGTTTTAAATTGTTGCTAGGCGAATGCTTTAGGTGGCAATGCTTGATTCTCAGGAGCTGAAACAGCAGAGCGTGACAAAACTGCAAAGCCCACGTCAGGGTTTTTTAATTTTTTTTTTTTTTTTATGTGTGCCGCCACACAGCTGGGATGTGGTTTTTTGTCCCCTAACATCCTTGTAAGACTAATTTACGTCTAGAAGATCCAGCATCTTAATTACAAACACTTCATTGCGCCGGCAGCTCAGATTGCAGCATAGTGTATGTGGGTAAACACACCCAATTTATATCTTATTTTGCCCTTCTCGTCTTACCACTGGCACTGCAAAGAAAGACTCCTCTACTCTGTTGCACAATTGTCAATGTGATTGAGCTTTCATGTTCACTTTCACCTGCCCAGTAAGTCAGCAGCAATCGTCTCTGCAGACCGAATAGCAAAATGCCCCCAAACAGCCGCACTGGAAATTGCACCATTTGATCTGGCTACTTGTGGTGGTGATTCTTGTAATGCTCTGAATCCTCTGAGGATCTTTTTTTTGGAAATGATTTAAACTCTATTTTGAAAACGGGCCAATTAGGCACCTCACTCATTATGCGAGGAGCGAATCAGCATCTAAATTATCACCGCAGGTCTCTGTCTAGTACGCAGTCTGATGCATCGTGAAAAACAACCACAGCTCATTAGCCTCTTATGAAGAAAAAAAATGCTGCAGCTCCAAAGACTACAATATAAATTACATGACTATATATTGCTCAGTAACAGGACAGGTTGAAGCAAAAAGGAAATTACTTCTTTTTTTATAAAGAAATTTCAAAACCAAAGAAACTAGGGGTAAGAAGAATACCAAGCAAATGTTTTTATTGAAAGAGATTTCGATTCCGAGCACACTTTGGTCCCAGCCAAGAGGCAAGGGGTGTTTAGTAAGATATATTTACCAGACTTAATGAGAGGGAGGAAAAATCATATCACTTACTTGTACTATATAGCAAGAGAAGACAATGAAAATAGGGAATTCAAGCACAATGCCTGCATATTTATTTGGATTGATAAGTATTGAGCACAACGAAAACGGGATACATACCAAAGTGTCCTTAAAGTCATTAATTGTGGACTTAATGTCTTCACTTGGCTATAGATTGGATTGTTAATGATAGGGTGTAAATAAACCATTTTTTTATGGCTCTACGAACACGAATGCTATTTAGAATTATACGCACATGTTGGCACTGCCTTCAAAAGTGCCAAAGATGAGCTATTGCGGCTTCGGATAAAACAAAAATAATTTATTCATATTGTATTCAGTGTTGGAAAATGAAGACCGCTATTTTTACGTGAGGAGACGAGGTTTCGCAATACCCCTCCACAACTGCACCGGGGGTCTCATACTCCTCCGAGCATGGATCATCTTCTGGGGTTTTGTGTCTCACTAAGATAATTTGGGGCTCATTAACTCCCTGACAGGAACAAACAATAGCCTAGGTGAAATGTTGCAGGGTTTAATTAACAACAACACTGTAATAAAATAGACATTAATATCAAGCCCCTGCTGGCATGCAGCATTCCAAGTAGAAACTTATCATCACTTCAGAGTTTCGATCTCTAAATTATCATCAGCCTAATCAGCAGTTGCTATGGAACCTTTAATCAGAAAGGGTGAAAGTGTAAAGAAGGCTAACTATCACTCTTGTTGAATGAGAAAAGAATCCTTTCCAAGTATGTATTTATAACAGTATAGTCATTTGTTGTCGCTCCTGGTGTGTATTCGACCACATTTTCCCTAAGCGATCCTGGACTGCAACCTCCTGGAGGAAATACTTCAGTAAATTGAATCTAACGGCTGTAATTTGTCTGCACCAGCTGACAGTAGCTTCTATATGTCTTGGGAAACACTACACATCACTTTTGCCATGCTGTGGAATGTAACACTTCCATTGCTAAAAGCAGTTCTCACAAGGTACAACTTCTCACACCTGTGTACCAAGTGTGTTGGGTCGATACCACACGAATAACCGCACTGTTGGTTGAAAACTTCATGATGCATCACAAAAGATAGGACGAAAATTCAACAACTCAAGTAAAATGTGAATTTGTTCAATGTGACAAACGCAGCTCGAGTTCATCTCTTTAGACGAGTTGGAATAAAAGCAACTTTGTAATTCAGGAACCGGCCCGTTTAAAGGACCATCGCCGGCGGCTATTCATCAGACATTTGTGGTCCATGAAATAAGTTGTTGAGAATTCTCGAGTGTTGCCCTCTGCCTTTCCTAAATTGTCTCGCGTGTTCATCCTCTGGATTAAAAGATTACGTTTGTAGTAATGCCTTCAGTCTAAAAAAAAAAATACAATTTAAATTTTCTCCAGTGTGCATCAGACGTGAAGTGTTCTCAGGTTCGCACACTTGAATTTAAGTTGTCATCTTGTTTAAGAAAAAAGCGTAAGCATTGAAGTCTATTAGCCAAATTAAATGTGAAGTCATCCAAAGTGGCAAAATGTGGATGCCTGATGGACTGGGTGTCCAATAGTCTGTAAATACTATACATGGTAAGAATTGGCTTTGCCTCTGATGTGAATTGCCAGAGACATTTTTAATCTGTAAAAACACTGACCCAACTAATTAGTGGCCCAATGGAATGTATTCCCTGAAAGAAATTCAAAGTATCATTAAAATGAACAATAATAAAAAAGGTAGCTGCCTTGACTTTCAGCCCACTCGGGGACTATGAGGGGAAAAACCCAAAAGCTATCCATCAGGACCCAGTCTTCCAGTGTGTGCGTTCAACAATCACTTCCGATTTTATTGTGTCTCCAGGGCAAATGCAGGGTGTGAACCATGTTAAGACGATTATAGGCCAATAGATGTCCTTGCTACACTGTGAAAGTGTATCTACTTTGTCTTAAGTGATCATTTGTCCCATCTCCCTCTATAGTGGCATTTAGAGAGAAGGAAACCTTGTAAGTTTATATTTCATCTTAAATTTACCCTGGTTTTTTAGACCACCTGAAGTGAGGTCTTTAAATATCACTTCCTTTGTTCTTGTTGAGGACATAAAACTCAAATTGCTGGTATTTGTGGACAGATTAGAAACACAAGTTGTAGGCGTATTTTAGACGTGATTTGTATGATATATTTTGCTTCGGAGATCAACTTTAACTTAGATTTGCAGAGGTTGGTTTGCTTTTTGAATTTAGTTTTGGTATGCATGACTCTGACACATACACGTGTAAAAATAAGCAGTGTTAGAATTTGAGATCCCTCCCAGTTTCCCAGGCTGTTCAATAATTACCAAGAACAGAGAATAACAACTCGCACCACTCACTACTTCAGAAAAATAGTGATTTATAAATGAACCCCATAAAGCTTCAAATCATAGCATCTCTACAATAGAATGGATATTTTAAATGCTTTTCACTGTAGAAGTTGATGCCCAAAACTAAACTATGGGCATATTTTCCCCCGTTATTGTTTGATCCAAACTGAACCCAAAAAGTTGGTGTCATAGTTGAATATGTTCTGTTAAAAACATGTTTTTTTTACCTAAAGCCTATTTTGTCAACATGATGCCCTTGTGGAAGAACAAAAAGTGTGTTTTTAAACACAAAAAGTGTCCTATTCCCTCTGGCTGTTTCACAAAGACAATATGATTCTTTGTTGTTTCACTTTGATTTTGGTGAAATCATAACAGCAAACTACGCAGTGGAAAAACAATATCTCAGGCCTTGTGTTAGTGTCACAACAGTGTCCTACCCAACAGCTTGCAAAACGTACCTGTACAATTCTCCCCCATGAGTGTGACTCTATTATTGGTACAGTAGCACGTATGGCGGTGATTTATTGCCACCGAGGGCTCAAGTTGTTTGAAATGACTGCCGTGATTAGTCATATGGGCTTCAGAGCGAGAGAAGAAAGGGGAATGGCGCTCCCGTAAATTAACAGCAGCTACACACTGTCGTCCACCAAAGCGAGATGGTCAAACACTGAGCAACAGAGTCGCTGGGCGACAAGGAGAAAGTGGGTCATTACACCCCTTTCAGGTGGGAGTGGGTTGACCGGGAAGAGAGAGAGAGAGGCTAGTTCAAGATTCAGAGGTTGCAGGATTAATTGATTTTTCCACAGTGGAAAAAAAAAAACTGTAGACGAATGATCGCCTGTAGCCTGTAGCCTCTGCCAGAATCCAACTTGAGTAGCTGCACATATGTGCTCCAAAGATTCCACTGGGCCCAGTACCCAGCCGGATAAGTCCATGATTCATTAGTACAGAGAAACACTGAAGAGCCTTTTGACTCATTAGCTGCTTTTCATTCCAAAATGGAATATTTTCCGTTTAGGTTAATGTATCGCTATAATCTCTTGAATCCCTTTTCATTACCATGGATATAATCGATCTTGCCTCGCGTGCATTGTCAGCAACCAACGAAGAAAAAAAAATAAGATCATTACAAAAAGAATCAAATTTGAACATTCAAAACCTTTATAGACCAACACTAAATGATGACTTCAATTTGGTATTTCATTGTAAATAAAAATATAACACAACTGACTTAGAGTGGGAATGTATTTGCTAATAATACTATCAGTGAATTTGTGCATTGTAAATACACAATGTGTTCACAGAAACACATTTACAAATATATTTCCTTATTAGCATGGACATTTGGAATAACACCACGTCAAAGTACTTTACGTCCACAAAGTCAATACAGAGATGGTTGTGAAAAGATAAGATGTTTTGAGTGCTCAAATTGTCCGGTAACTGTCATCAGTGGGCTGTCTTTTTATCAGCTGTGAAGTATTTTATTCCATCTGGTGGGGGAAAATACTGGGACATATGCTGTCATTTGACAACAACAAGAGCTTCCTTATATACTAAAAGCTGTTATTCTTCTACAAGTTGAACATTAAATTGTCAAGCTCTGAAAACTACCTGTGAGGGGCCAATCACGGGAGAAGCAAGTTGTCTATTTATAGCTGTGTGTGTGTGTATATGTATATACGTATATGTATATGTATATGCGTTTATGTATATGTGTATATGTATGTGTATACATATGTATATATGTATATATGTATTTGTATATCTGTATATGTATATATGTAATTGTATATATGTATGTGTGTATATGTATATGTGTATATATGCATATCTATATATGTATATGTATATATGTATATCTATATATGTATATCTATATGCGTATATGTATATGTATATGTATACATATGTATGTGTATATGTATATATGCATATCTATATATGTATATGTATATATGTATATCTATATATGTATATATGTCTATCTATATATGTTTATGTATATGTGTATATCTATATACGTATATGTATGTATGTATATATTTACATTAATATATTTATATACATGCATGCATGTATGTATGTTAGGTAAGAGAAGAAGAAAGGGAAAGGTCAGCAGTCTCGCAAGGAACAATGTACATAGAGCACGGAAAAAGTATAATGACGACATTGAAGTCATTATTTCTAATTAGCTTTTCTTTAGTGTTTAAATTGTAGTGCAGAAAACATTTCCAGCGGCCTAAAGCCATTGTTCCATAATGAACCGACATGCAGCAGCTGCTCCTCATGTACAGAAAATCATGTGAACAGAAGTAGCTGGTGTTTAGAAAATTTCAGCTGCCGAGGCAACACAACTTTAAATGCATATAGATGGGGAAATAGAAATTCAATTTCCTTTGGATTCAAAGTAGTACATTTCTTCCAACTGACAAAATAGTGATAATTCCTAGGACTTGAATGGCATATATCATACAAGCACCTGCTGGCAAATATTTTTTAAGCAAAGTATTGCGGTAGATATATAATCTAGAATATAATGAACAGCAAACATTCATGGTTGACCTCCCTGGTTCAAAATGGTCATCGGCTAGGTTTAAATTAAAGTTAAAATTGATTCAAGAAATAATAATCTGTTTTAGCAGGTGAAGGAATATGTTAAAATAAGTAAAGATTATGACCCACCGTTAAGTCTTTGAAATAAATGGGTGGCTATGGTTTTATTAGATGAGGAGCATAATAAAAAGTGTTATGATACATTTGAAATGTAAATTTAATGCCCTCAGGAAATGCTTAATAATAATAGGCAAAAATGCAATATCAAATGCTAAAGATCAGCAAGTTTACCCAAATTATGCTCTTTAATGATCATTTGAACGCATGATGACATTTCTTTTTATCATTTTCATACAAAAAAACACTGTTTAAGGGGAAAAAAAGGAAGTATGAATACATAGGAACGAAATTATACCACTGTAGATAAGGTTACATCAGTAAAAATTCAAAGTATATACAAAACATTTAATTAAGAGATGTTTTACGTTATTTGACACAACGGTAGTTTTGTCTTGGCTTTTTAGGGTGAGGATATTCATACTTGGAGCTAGCAATCAATTGTGCTATTTTAATTGATATCCAATACCGGGTTATGAAATCCCTGAAGATTTTGAGATCCTTACTTGGTTTTTTTTAACGTCGAAAAGGAGAAGACCCGTGTGGGGCTCTAAAGCCAGGGATCCAGTGTGCCAATCAAGCTTGTCTGGAGCCTGAGTCCGTTGTCGATTTCTACACTCGTCAGCCGTGTAGCACACAACGTGTACGAGGATTGGCAGCTCCCTGTACAGTGATCTGTTGAATTAAAGTGAAATAGAAGTTTTGTCACCTGTGACAGTCATACTCGCATGGTTGACGCAAGGTTATGACTAGATTTTTCATTTCTGACACTGTGAAGGAATCGAGCTATGGAAGGGTGTTATTGTGAAACCATATGCGTGTCGCAAAATGGAACAGAGTTGAGGCACTTGTTTTTAGACTCATATTCAAACTCTACAATTGGCTGAAACATCGCTGTTGAGTTTGTTACACTCAACAGGACTTAAGTGAATTAGCAATCAACCAAATTTAAGATATGTACTTTTCTATTGTTAGCTTTGCTTAGTCATGCAATGTCAGTTTGGAATTTGAAATGACCATTCCAAAAATGCCATCCATTACAGCCATTCATTTTCTATACTGCTTATGCAGATCAGGGTCACCGTGAGTTTTGGGCAAAAGTTGCAGGACATCTTGGACTGACTGTCAGGTCACTCGTAGAGGACATAAAGTAACACAACCGTTTAAAGTAATGATGGGTATTTGCCGAGGCAACCGTGCCTCAAATGGATGTGTTCAAATATCTCAACCTCATCTTTCGCCAGTGCATATTAGAAAGATCCAACAAGACCTGATAACAATTTCTTCAAGGACAGGAGAGGTGAAGGCTACACAACACAGACTCAACGTTTCCAGTCTGTTACACAAAGGCACTCATCCAGTGTTGCTTGTTGTATTAACGGCACATTTGTGCTGAGATGTCAAGAGTTTACTCTTTGCTAAGACCATGTCCCTTATATTTCATTGTCTATTTAGCATGTGGCTAGATTTGTGTCAGGGGAATTTCACCTTGTTTTGTTCTGGTTGAGATTGTAGAGTGCAGAAAAGTGCGAGAAGGAAAAAGCTTTTGCTCTCTGACTCCTTTGAGACCGACTTTGGAAATCTGACCTTTTTGAGAAGCTTTAAAAGGAGCTACATCTTTCTGTGATTAAACTAACTCTCGAAATCTCTCCATCTTGCCCCCATGCTGGTGTTGCTGATTCATACGATGCAATACTTTCAAAAACAATAACCATAATTTTAACGTCAAAATCAAACCGCATTTGCCGTCCGCTGCCAAAAACAGTTTGTTTTGTAAGATTTTTCCATTAAGCCTGACATCTTGACATAGTTTTCTACTTTATTCTTTGAGAGGCTAATTGAAACATTTCATCTTCAACGGATCTTTGGCATCAACATGATGCTTAGAGTAAGTAATTGCTTGGGTGGATTCCCAAAAGCATTGAACCCACAGCCACCTTTGCTTTTAATGCTACATACACAACATAATCAGCATGCAATTTCTGTGGGGCCTCTAATGTTCAAGTAATGGCACAGGCTTAAACTGTGAAAGCATTTCTAGACATTTAAACTCTACCTGTATTTCCTTTTAAACATAGTAGTTTTGCAACCAATGTCTCCTATACAAAACTGCAGAAGAATGTAACACAAATTATAATGTACTACTGTCACAACACTTCCTAGATTTATATTTAGAGTCAGTTCCTTTATGCCCTTTCATTAGCAAACCAACACAGCATGTTTTCAGGCTTTTTCTAAATATGAGTCCAATCTGTGAGTGTCAACTCTGTGCTGTTTCTATACCATTCATCTTCATTAGGCTTGCTTGTGAGCGTCGGAGCCTATTCCAGCGAGAGACGAGCTAAATCCAGGGCTAGTCGCCAGCCAATTGTAGGGCCTTTATAAACAATACACCATTTGCATTCCCAAAGAAAATTTCAAATTTTAGAACTAGAATTGTACTCCAAAATGGTCTTAGCACAATGTGGACCTAAAATCTCCATGCAGTTCTACCTTAAGCAAGGCATAGATAAAATGTATATATTTCTACATATAAACAACATTCATGTTGACACAAAACCTGAAAAAAACCTGTAAATCAGACCCACTACTATTAGAAAATCTCAACTTTAATCAGGGTTGGTTCAAAGGACTTTAATTGGTTGCAAGGGTATGCAGCGGACTCCCATTAAACATATTTGAATCCTATTGGTGAATTTTGTACACAGCCAAATCCCCAGTAATAGGTGTGCACACGTATATATTTCGATGATTCAATAATTTATTTTGTACTTCTACTTGTAAAAAGATTTCCAATATACTTGCACATGCTACAAGTCTCGTTAATTGGAAAAAGGTTTATTAATTCATCATGGTTTACATTTTTTATATCACAGGTACCTGCCATTGGTATAAGGGTGTGTAACTTTTGGTATCCATTTATGTCAACTGAATGAATGTGTGCTAGGTAGTGAAAGGTTTTCAAAATGTCGTTTTTGTTAAAAAATTTACACACTGTAATTGAGGTTTGTCCTACTATGGGACAGTTATGCTACAGAGTGTGAATATTCGCGAGAGCAGAACATCACAGGATATTTCAAACCTGTAGACGTTGCAAATTAACCGCTATTGTTTAAGCTCTGTAGAATATCTGAAGGTTTATGGAGTTCGTCAAAATAGTATTCTGCTTTTGTGGACCAGTATTTCCAGGATCCACAGTACGAATGAGTTTACAGACTCTAATGTGCTGCTACAAAGACGAAAATACGAATTGGCAGTCAGCGCGTTCTCTTTTTCGCAAATGCTAATGCATCTCTTGGCAGCCCATAAAGTCCTCATCTACAGACACTCAAAGCCTGTTGTAAGTTGGTGGCGTCTATACAATCATGGGCTTTTGACTTGAAACTACTTCAGTCATTTTGTTATTATGGTAAAGCCTAAATGTTTTCCTGATGAAGCTGTTAAGACATTCTTTTTCATCATGCTGTTTTTATGTTATACGAAGCAGTATGGTTCAGTTATGTCCAGAAGAAAAAAAAATGGTTTCCTACTTTTTAGTGGCGAATCTGCCTAACTTCAATCAGGCGTCTGAAGCAGAGCTATCAAAGGAAGAAATCAAAAGAAAACAAAAGGTGCCCTTAAAAATGACAGGAGGATTCAAATTACTGTTCTGTGTCATGCACCACAAGTTTCTTTTAGTTAATTGGCAATTTACACATTTTCTTGCTTCTACAGTATAATGTCACAGTAGGTAATTGATGCAGTGAGTACAGGCAGCTTTTACCTGATCTGAAAAGTACCGCAATGTTTTTTTCTTCTGGTTTTGTCTCATCTTTTTAATCTGGGATAGATTTGATTTAATTATTGCCATAATTGCAAATCAAATTTTAAAAAGAGATATTATAAAGCCTTTGTTTAAATGTGTACAGTGAAAGAAAGAATCGCAAAATACGCCTCACTGTACTCAATGTTGTAGTCTTCCAGGAATTAGTGTCACACACGGCCAACAGTCTCATTTTATCCTGTAGAATCTAAGTTAATGACAAATTAGTGATTGACCAGTGCTCTCCAAATAGAATTTTCTCACTTGGCGTCCATCCAGAGCCAGCTGTTTGTAATCTTCTGGCATTGCCAAAGAGCAGGCTGCACGAGTTAGTTAGCTGCAGAGTTTTTCCACTTCATTTATCTGAATCCTGCAGGCCTTGGGAGTTGACAGGCTTGGTAATTAGTGTCCACAAGCACGATCCCCGTGCTCTCGAGACCCCACACTATCAAATCCAAATCACCTCGTGAAAGAAAGCAGATCCACAAATGTTCTTCCCACACTGGCAGACAGCAACAGATAAAGCATTTCAATGCGTGAAGGCCATGTGCGGCTCGTTCTGTTGTGGAGTGAAAAATCTATATGAGCAGGGAATTATTTTCCTTGCCGGTCCTCATTTTCCCGCGGAATCTTTAGATGAATCCGCTGCTATTTTTGTTGGAGTTTAATGGGTGTTGTCTCCAAGAGCTCCACTACTAGGTTTGTTTTCATTTCCTGTAATTATCCTGTGTTGTTTTGCTGATAAAAACTTCTGTGGAGTCGAGTCTCTTTAATCATCATTATACAAGGGGCTTTGCTTCATTATTTGTGAGGTGAGAGAAATAAAAAACGATATCCTTGCTCATGTTTGTAGAGGTGCAACTCTGCAGTGGTAATTTAGAAAGGATGTAACCAAGATGTTCCATTTTTCAGGCTGTGATACTCCAAGAAACAATTTCAAGGGAAGTGCTCGTGCAAGACGAGTGTAGTTCTCCTATGGGTGCCCATGTGAAGAGACATGAGATCTAAATAAGTGTGCTGGAGGCAACTTGAAAACACAAGTAGAAACAAGGAAAAAGTACCCCAGCTCTGATTTTTATGTCTTTCTAGCCTCTGCTGTTTCAATTTCAAACTGCGTTTAAGTGTGTGGTGAATTTATTGGTTGTAAAACCTAAGATTTGACCATTTGGAGGCCTTTTTGTACTGATTACTTATAGGCAATCAATTAACTATCCTGATGGGGCGTTATTTATCTAGGTATAAGATGAGCTAAGCATTGTTTCTGCAGCCAATCCTAGGGCCAACAAGAAGACTCTTGCCTTTTGTACCGAGGTCAAGTAAGACGCTGTTCCCTCTCGAAACGAATCCAGTTTTGCTGAAAATGCTGACATTTGAACGTAAACATTTTCTCAGTTAGGTTGAAGCCCCATTCTCCAACTCGAATCATGAATCCCCACACACTCCCTAATTAAAAGACCATCAATGTATAGAAAATGGACAGCGTCAGTCGGCGGGCAGATTCAGAACCGCAGGCCAGTGTGGAAAAAGCGAAGAGTAAGAATACGGACTGAAACGAAAAGGAAGCATTGTTCAGTAGTGTGACTGTCGGAGGCGCTGCCCACCTCAATCCATCACGAGGCTGCCTACAGCTCCCCGGAGGCCCCGACGGACCGCGTTGCCCCCACGCCGCCTTTTCCTCCCACAGCCAGCCGTCTTACACCTACCTCCGTTGCCTCCGCCGCTACCCGCCCGCGGTGAGTGACAGGCATCTCGTTCCGCCTGGCCGCATCCTCTATCTCTTTCCCCTCAAGGACGAAGAAGAGGACATATTGTCATCAACTCATTTCTCTCACTCCCACGGCCGCCGCCTTCTCCATCGCTGAACATATGCATGCCGTCTGCCACCGCGCACCCGGCGATTCACTCACCTGTAACAACATGGATACGACCTTTTCCCAACGTCCCCGGGCCGAGCACCGCCACAATCGGTTGGCGCAAACAACCCGCGGGTTTGGCAGCGCCTGCCGCTTTTCATTCAGTGCTTTCAATGTGAGTCGGTGGCGGAAAGCCGCTCGGCGCTGTTTTTTAGAAGGACGTCAGACTGAAACCTTGACTGAATAAACAGGGTATTCAACATGGATGACCTGATATGTTTTCCTTGCCGCTCTTTGTGTCCCCATGCGAAGAGAGGACGTGCCCGGGTATACTAGAAAATAACCTGCAAAAAATGGAAGTCGTATGTCACAAAGAGACACGTGGACATTTAATTTAAGAATTGGTGTTTATTTGAGATTCATTTTTATTTCTCTGAGAAAGAAATGTGCTTTCCTGACAGTTGCTTTCTGCAATTGACACTTGACATCCGTGGTTGTGCGCTGAACCTCAGATTAGAGTCTGTTATGAAAAAGTCACAGTTTATTGAGTTGGAGGACTGTCAAAATCCCTGAAAGTGATGAAATGAGATTTTCCGAGAGCTACAGCGTCCACTGAATGCACATTTCTATTTTTCACCAAGGTTTCCTAGGAAACTGTTTATTCACATTGGTTTATCAAATAGAACGGATCGGGAAGTCTGCTAACACATCGCTCACACATTAGAGTGCATGACCTAATTAATACACTGATGTATACCGTAATTAACAATGGGTCAAACTGCCTCGTGTAATTGGAAAAGGGTCACATGTAAAAATTGAATCCCTGTTAATTATGGTCTACTCTTCATGCTTGCTTTAGCCTATTTTTGCCCTTTTTGGCGATAACTACAACTAGTAGAAGCTGTTTTATCAGTGGGAGGTCCTTGGAAAAAAATAATGTTGTTAATACACTCCTAGAGGAATATACCGTTTTATTTTTGTTATTTTGCCAATTCATCATTCATTTATAGTCATTGAGGTTGGCAATTTTAAGACCACAATGCTCAGTACTTTGTACGATTGTAATTTCTTTTCAAAATATACCCTAAAGTCTGCTTTTAAAGATGTCCATTTAACAGGTCGTGTGACCACAAAGTTTTTTTCTTCATACGGCACTGGGCTAAACCTTGTAGTATTAATGTCATTCTCAAGAATGGATAATTTAAGTCTTTGTTTAACGTGGTGGCCTTTCAGAGTTGTGTTCCAGAAAGTATAACATAATTGGGAATATTGCTGAGCTCTTTTATCTGCTAACACCGTCATGGGTCAAGCTAATTAATTTTTCACAGTCCTTTTTTAAGTATCTTGCAGTCCGGTGACACTTGGTATTTGAAACTTTACTGTATGGTTTCCGTACTTCAATAGAAATAATGAGAACAAGTAATTCGACTGATTTTAACCGATAACATCTTTAACGAGACAAGGCGCTGCATGGTGTTTTTAACACCTTCCACTTATTGTAGCTCATCTCTCTCTCTCTCTCTCACTCTTTTACACACATCCAAAGTGCAAATGTCAAATTTTTTATTCATATTATTTCAAGTGACAATCATCTTACACAGCCACAGCTCTGTTTTGTGAACAAATTGAGGTCAAACGGTGGCAATACTTCATTATCTGCGATCTCCTGCTTTTAAAAAATGACTAATTCACTCATTTTAAAGCAAAGCTTTACTGAATCTATCTGCCCACTTTTATCCTTATTAGCAAGGAATGCAAATGTAGACATTTAATTTTCCACTCAGACTTGCATGATTTCTAAAAGAACCCAACTTCATCCATAACAGCCCAATTGACACTAGAACACCAAACTCATCTTCATTTGGCCACGGCTTGTACTTTGGACTTTTACTTCCCTTTACCAATTCTGTTGCAACCCATTTTAATGGATTATCATTAGACAATGCTGCTTTAATAGTAATCTGCTTTTAAGAATTGTACTCCTATATCACACTTCTCTTCCCTTAGCAGTCTGAACAAAAAAAACGGGTTCTTACGACAACAACTAAGCAGGCTGACAGAAAACAATGAGTGTTTGGGAGAAAATAAAGTGAAAGCCAATTTTGTCTTTCAGTATTGGCGGGACAGATGTGTCTTGTGTACATAAATCCTGAATAATTCATTAATAATGCGTCTCGTTGATGAGCATCTGATTTACCAGGGAGAAAGATGAAGATGGGCTCGGCGATATATTTCTCCTCGCAAACACAACACTCAAATAAATATTAATGGCATATTTTTAGCTGGTGGGCATGAATCGTTTTTCAAATAGGGAAGTTTAACTGCCATCCAAGCGTGTCTGCGCTGCTTGAGGGCTGCACTGAAGAGAACGCTTTAAGTGTGTTTTTTTTTTTTTTAGGATTCTGGAGGAAAACACAGATCAATCTCATTCATCTTTCTTAAAACGAATTTTAACGCTGTCCAAATGTATTGGCATCTTATTTTTGCAAAAATGTGTACTGCGGCCTTGTAGTACTGCTGGGTAATTTTTTGATGATTGTTCTTCTGTACTTTTAGGTCTACGACCACGAGTACAAAGCGATGCTGGATGGCGTCGAGACCCGCAGCGTGATGGAGATCGACCCGATTCGGCAGATTGAAATCTACCGGATAGGAAACGGGAGTAAAGAGGTTCTCGAGGTGCACGACTTCAAACATGTAAGTGAAGGGTTGCTCATGGGGATCTCAGCCAGTATGGGTGGAAAAAAATGAAGAATGGCATGTCGGCATTTTAATACAGTCACTTGCGAACCATATAATGAATGTTTATGAGTGATATCAACACAATATTTAATGAGGTAGAAGATGAAATAGACCATTCAGTGATGCGGAACCAGTTTGAAAGATCATCCAATCCACAAGCCGAAGCCGACTACAATGGAGCATTTTATCTCACCCAATGAAATATTATTTCCATTGCACGAATGAAAGAAAAACATCCATTTTTTTTGCTTTAGTTGGCACCAAAATATAGTAAATCGATATAAATCGCTGGCTAGATAGATGCTAGCGCTCAGCGCATCGTCCGTCAAGACTGGATTGTCGCGACTTTTTTCACTACTATCGGTGACCATGTCGTGCCATCGCTCCGCCCCCTTAGAAAAGGAATTACACGGTAAATAGTTCCAAATTAGAGGGATGATGATGTCACCTAAAACGAGGAAAAATAAGCTATAGCAAACGACCAATCAGGCGATGATTTATTCAGATGTCGTATCTATAGTGATGGGTTACAAAGCAGGACCCTGATGGATGAGCAGACATTTATTTCCCTTTCAATTTATCTTCTTATAATGTCTTTGCCAAATGTAATGTTTTGTTATAAAACCTGTGGATGCCGCAGGCCAAGGCCAAGTTATACAACAAAATGTGCCAAAATGCAGGTCAGGTGTTAAAATAAATATCATTTGTGATTTTCCGTCTGCCCCGGTCAGGGTGTGCCCTTTTCTCCGTCGGGAACGGCTTCAGTGCCACACAAACAAGGATAATTGGTGCAGATAATGAATGAACCAATGACCACAAATTCCCGTAATAACTGCTTAAACACACAGTCATTAGAAGAGCGGATTTACTGTTTAAATGCACTCAGAGTAGCCCCAAAAGGGGTGTTGGTTCTTTTTTTTCTAAAAGACTTGTTCTGTAGTAGCAAGTTGTTAGCAGTACAAACACTATTAGGAAGCCTCTTTCCACACGGCAACTTTTGCAGGAGCAATTTTGTCACTAGCAAAACTCATTAGCTTTCCCTTTCATTTCTTAATTGCGCTAGAGTCCGCTACCCTCCCCATTTCTTTCCTTCTATGTTCTCTCACCTAGCCGACACACTCAAACATATGCACATCATACACACACACACACACACATGGATGCCTGTTGCTTGTTCCACTTGGCGCTGGTGAAGCAAATCCCCTGAGGGGACTTACTACTCTTCCATGAAAGACTAGGTAACAAGCTAGTAAGCACAGTAATTTAAACCTTATTCTGAGCGGAGGAGAAAGGAAGGGAAGGTGTAAAAGACATCGAAAGGAAGCAGTATGTTGATTGTAAAATTGATTTCCAACACCAAGAAAAAGCACATTCACACTTGTTTTCTGTAAGTGTCCTGGCTTAGCCAGTCTTGTAGACAGACACTTTCTCCATCAATGACAAGAGTATTTTAATAGTTTTTTCTTTGGTTCGATGATGATTTTCAGCCATGCATCTTTCTCAACTACATATTCTTGACTCTTTCAGTCTTCCTAAAAGTAAATAATTCATCCTGGAGAGTATGCAGTCACCAGACAGTGCTGAGCAAATAAATGCCAGATTAACAAGGGAAGACAGTCATTGATAGAAGCATTGGTTTTTCAGATCGTCTATAAAAATTTACAATAGGAATATGGACAGAAGTAAAAACTAAGTACTTACCTCTTTACAACTATGAAAAAAACAGTTAAACACCAAATGTAGACTCTCCAAATACATTTCTCCAAGGCAGTAAAACATGTGACCTTTAAGCTATTTAACCTTCAAGTCTACAGTGCAGAGAAGTACGCAAGGAGTGACGTTAGAAGGGCAGTTGACTGCAAGAAACGTGTCCTGGATGGTCTTGGATTGTTTCCCCTGGTCATGGATGGCTTGCCCTTTGGACTGTGCAGCAAACGCCAGATTGATCCTTTGGCTAGGTTGACAATTCGTCATCTGTGTCGCTGCCAGGTTTTGCATTGAAGGGCCGACTCGCATATCAGAAAATGGGGCCATTAAAACGGACAACTCTATGTTACCTACCGCTCATAAAATAGCAGAATGTGCCAGGCTGTCCTAATGGACCATCCAGTGTTCCCAGTTCAGCATCATTTTCAAAGATCAGGTGGCATTGAGCCCACTGACTACTAGTGGACATGGATATAATTGAGCGTGACGATTTTTTGATGAGGAACGAGAGCTGCTGTGTATGCCAGAAGAATGAAAACTGCAAGAAAATGGATGTTACCACGAAAATGTAGGGTTGCAACTTTAAATTTAGGTCACTTTGAGTTATTCACTTCATTAAGGTTGCAGTTGCAATGTATGTTGTTGAGTTTGTTTGGGTTTTTTTTAGAGAAATTGGTCAGTCCAAGGAGTAGTAGCAGCCTATCTTCTCATTGTCTGTCAGCTGTGCTCTTGTAAATAGCCGTTACTTTTACGGATTTGTTATGGGAGAGATCATTGATCTGTTTGCCATCATCCTGGTGAAAACAAGAATGACTTGATAGGTGAATGCATCTTTTTACAAAGATCCAATAGACAGGAGAAAATGAGTTAGAAGTTCAATTCAATTTTCAAAGGTTGTCCGATAAACATTGTCAATGGATGTATCAAAAAGACTGTTGAGTATGGTGTTCTTTGGAAAAAAAAAAAAGAAAGTTCACGTAAATTGAATGGATGTATTAGAAACTAGAGCACCCGGCCTCCCTATTCTATCAAGACTGCATGGACCTCTTTGTTATTGACATAGCCACGTTTGTTATTTTTATCCCAATTTTTTTTTTTTAGAACGGAATGTGTATCTCGGCTGTTCGGATTGGAATTAATTAGCTGAAATGGAGGCTTGCAAAAGAATGGCACGGCCTTGTATTGAATGTTTTTGCTCCTAAATGTTGAATAGCATGTGAATAGAAAAAAAATATGCAAATGGGCACAATACAACTTTTTATTTTTCGTAATGGGGGCTTTGTGCGACTTCCTGACACTGCTTTAGATCTTTATTCCCCATAGCTGAATGATGCATGCAGTTATTCTCTCCGTGCTGTTGAATAGATGCAGGCGAACGTCTCACAGATAGCAAATGGAGACCCTCACCCATCCCTCCCTCTTTTTTTGGTGTCATCTCTCAAAATGACATTGCTTTTCCATTCCTCATCCATGCGTTAATGTGCCTTTCTTCATTTTCTGGTTGACCAAGCCCCGTAATCATTGTATCTCATCACAACATTGCCCTTTGCTTTCCCATCCGCCAATACCCCCCCCCCCCCTCCATACAACGGCGCCAAATTAAACAGAGACTCATCACAATAAAGCCAGGCATAAACACCATGCTTCTGTGCTTGAGACTATTATTGCCCCGTCGTTCTCGACGCGGATAATATTGCAGGCGGTCGATTACAACTGGCTTCACATTGAATCAAGTCATCCCATCTGCTTTTCTGGGTGAAAGCACCTTGCCAAAAAAAAAAAAACAATAACACTGTCGATGTGGCGGCCAAATGGTCAAGTTAGCCGATTGGAAATGTCGGAGGCATCAGAATGTTGCGTTAAATTTACAGAGAATGCCGTTGGTTTTAAAGGCCTGGCGCATATCATTTTCATCTGCCGCCATTCCGAAGCAAATGTAGGTCCTGCTGTCTATTCTAATACAGTGTGATAAATGAGCAGCTCTCTACGGGAAATAAATTGGGTACAATCTGATCTTGTTCGCACGTTTCAGACGCTGTCTCTGCTGAATATGTTAGATTAACATACAATAGTGCAGAGAGAATGAACAGATCTTTGACTCCCCGGTGCCTGCTGAGGCTCAGCGTGACTGAACAGTGCGCCGTTGGAGGATCGGCGCCGAGGCTGAAGAAAGTGGCTGGCACACTTGACTGCACAGATTAAGAAGGCGAGAGCAACCTGTGCCTGGTTAATTCAATGGAGGCACACTGCACAAAACACTTTATTCTCCAAGCATGTCACTCAACTCTCGGACGTATTGGCTATGAAGCGTTCCGTGGGCACGCAGTTTGCTTTCTTGCTAAATTGTTTGATTTTACATCACCAGCTGCCAAAAAAATGTGATGTAAGGTAGGACAGTGACAATCAGGCAGGTATTCAAGTGAAATGGGCTCGTGGCGTGGGATGTGTGGGGGTGGTTATTTATCATAGTAGTTATCAAGATTAATATTTGAGACCATACGCTTGGTTTTGAAGATCTTTAACTCAACCAGAAAATGATCTAACTCCACTTTGTTGGTCTAAAAATATATTTTTTACAGGTAATGTATATTTTGTGATTATTTATTCATGCTAATCAAACTTATAAGCTTAACGGTATTGAATCTTACCAATAGGAGGCACGCCATCTTCAAATATATAGAAAAGAAACAAAGTAAATACAGTAATGACAGTGGGCTGTGTTCATTTATCATTTTATTTATATTTAACACTAAGAGCTATCTTTTATGAATCATAGATATCATTGTATCGTGAGTTTAAGTGTATCTTCTCGTCTCTAGTGTGTCTGCAATTGTTCCAATGTAAACTATGAGCCATGTCTCTTTTCAAATATATTTTCTTAGACAAGCATTATATGTCAACTGTATTGAATAAAATATGTATCATATTTAACCTTTTTTTTCCCTGTACAATTGCTTAGTAGTGGAGAATGGTAAATCAGGGTGTCTTTACAGGCAGTTTGGTGTACTCACATTGTGCTTCCTTATTCTGACGTTGCAATCAGACATAAAATGTTTAGGTTGTTATCAGTCAAATCCAGCCTGGGAATTGTGCAAATTTACTTTGTGTGCTAGCTTCTGAAATCTAGTCTCAAAAAAATCAGGTGAATATTATACAATCATTGCACGTTTTCGACAATTAGCTCCAAACAATCAAGACAAATCTCATAAATGCTGAAAGCTTCTTTGCATAAATAGATTTCCAGAATAGATGAAAAGTACGCACAACTAGGCATATGCATGAAAGTTCCATGGACACCCCAATGCCTTTTCCCATCCATTGCACTTTAATTTTCTCCACTGCTCTGGTGAACACTTCATTACTTGCATAAATCCTCCCCCCTCCCTACCCCGAAAAAGTTTCAAAAGAATTCATTACGTATTTACTTCCCCAAGCTTTGATTATACTCTCCAATCGCCGTCTTTCAATACAACTGTCTGGCTGCCGACGCGCATCGCATTGAGTTAATGAATGAAAGATACATCCGAATTTTTGAGTAACCTTTTCCCCCCCTTTCTTTTCAAAGGGACTCACTGGGATCCGCTTTGCCGAACATCAGAGGTGCTACATCAGGAGTCAAACCAGGACACTGCCCACAGCGGTAAAGGTGGAAGCTGAGGAAGGCAACTTGGAGGTATGCATCCCGCGCAGATTTACAAAAAGTAGGGTTCCTTACGCCAGTGTGGTGCCCGGATTATATCCCTTTGGGTGCCTCGACTTGCTTATCCGCGTCCTGTCGCTCTTACTGGGCCTTATGGTGGCTGCTTATGGAAGCATCAGCTGCCCACCACCCCGCAGACTCTTTGTGGCTCACATCAAATAGTGTTTGCTGTCAATCCTGAGCCAATATTAATTTTTAATCATGTCCTCCAAAGACTCTACTCACATAGCCTAAAGGAGGGTAGGGGGGTCTGACAGAAAAGGGATGACTGTAAGTGTTTCTTTTTTTTCTTCTCTTTCTTTGTGAGGAGAAAATGTCTTTGGCAAGGCTTTTCTCCCAAGTTTATAGGAATGGGTTGGACTTTTCTGGGTGTTAGATAGCTGGATGGTGAACTCTGCATAAAAAAGCAATGGAGGGAATTGAATCAATCCAAAAATCCCCCATTTTTAATGTCACAGTGCAATCCATTGAGTGGGAAGCGTGTTCAAAGCGAAAATCCACACTCTTATGCGCTCATTTCCATTTTTCTTGTAGTTGAGAAGAAGAAGCTGGCAAATATGCTGCAAAGACACTTCATTCTAAAACACAGTAGGCCAAATGTCAGCCCAAGCAAAACGTAGGCTTGAGGTTTTTTCAACTTTAAGAGCGCAAGCTGCTAGCGAACAACCAAACAAGCTTTCGTTTTTGCTCTCATCGTCGTGTCTGATCCGTGTTTCCCCATATTAATTGCTGGG
Organism: Stigmatopora nigra; assembly: GCF_051989575.1. Classification (NCBI taxonomy): domain Eukaryota; kingdom Metazoa; phylum Chordata; class Actinopteri; order Syngnathiformes; family Syngnathidae; genus Stigmatopora; species Stigmatopora nigra. The sequence continues at coordinate 6,362,249 of NC_135521.1, forward strand.
CCGGCACCATATGTCCACACAGTTCCTGTCTAAGGGTTGTAATTGGCTGAAACGGCATTTTCAAAGTGGGAAATCGGCAGGCAACAAAGGGATGGAGATTACATGTTGTATTTTAGTCCAGGTTGAACAAAATTCACTTTTCGCATGGTATTTTTTAGAAATATAATAGGCTGTATAAATGTACTCTCATTCTTATTCCCCTCTACTGTTTTACTTTTTTTTAGTTTACTAAATATGTTTAGTCAAGATACACGACAAATTTCTTTTCAGAGCCAATAGACACACTAATTCAAATTCAAAGTTTTATGTTAATGGTAGTTTAACTCTACTTATTGATTCATTCATATTTTATTCCCTATAATGGATATGCTACATACTCTATGGGTCATGGTAACATTTTACCCATTTTCCAAATTCAATGCAGGTGCAAAAGAATTGTAATGCTATAATATTAAGGACAAAAATGTGAAACTGCAAGTCAAAAAATCTCAACCTTAAGCAAGCTACCTCTTCAACAGAGTCAGAAATAACAAAAGGTAAATTGCCTTTTGAAGAACTTTATCCAGCTCCGCCAACTTCCCTGGCACAGTTGACTGTTGCTGCTGCTGCTGCTTGGGTGCTTTCTTCCATCTTAACCCCTTGCTGCACACAATTGTCATGGGGGCCGTGTTTAGAAAATATACAGCGACCTCGGCCTGACCTCACCAACAATAGACAAAAGCCCGTGAACCGTCCTCTGTGAGAATCCTCCCACGTTTGACCTCCCGAAGCTCCGCACAAGTTCCTTCTCAAGTGGTGGAACACATGAGCTCACGGGGGTGAAAGCCGAGCACCGGCGGCTCCCGGTTCAACCCAGCCGCGGGCTTTCAGAGCAACTGCGGTGGGCTTCGGGACGATAACAACAACAACAAAAAACAAGGCAGAAATGATGGAGAAACTGGGAGCGACTGATAACAAAATCCAGAGCATAGGAACGCACGACCAGGTGACAAACATGAATTGTTTGCCAGTGTTTTCCCAGCCCTCCCATTTCAATTTACTTTTTCCATGGCATGTCTAAGGGAGTAATCCCAGAGCGTGATTTCACTTCTCCCAGACTGACACATAAGTCGCCCAGCGCCTCCCTTGCTGCTTTTATTGTCAACGGATGCTGCCTGCTCCATTTAACAGTCACTTAATATGGATGACCAGTGCTGGCATGGCATTGGAAAACCTCCCACTCACAAGTGAATAGCGAGGCAATACACCAAAGTCTTGTAAGAATAGCGGCTGGCCCTTCTTTAGAATCTGGTAAGAAATCCGAGTAGAGAAAAAAAAAGGTCTGATATGAAGTAGAACTTATCCATTACAACAAGAGCTTGCAGGAAGAAGCATACAGATTTTATATGATGATCACAATGAACACACAAGAACGCAAGGCTGAACTAATATAGAAAAAATATATACTTCAATCAGAATCAGAAACATATCTGCACGTCTTTGCCAAGTATTTTTTATCAAAACAGATACAAGGATTTTTTTTAGTTGCCTTTCTGTGCACTACTGGGAGCAGGCTATACATTATGTCAATATGTTAAGAATATGGTATGTACTTTTTGAAATTGAGTTTGTGTTTGAGAGCATGGCTTTGCAAAGTATGCACCTATCCATCAATTTTCAATAGAGTCAAGTTTGAGGAATACTTTTCTAGTGGGAAGAGATTTTATCTTGTTATTATTTGGCTCCAATCAGAATGAATTGCTTGTAAGTAATTCCGTGATAATTATTAGGGATTTATTTTTTCCATTTATTTTTCTAATTACTAGAAAAAAATCAATATCTGTTGTACTTGATTTAAACTGCGATATTATTGCAGCAAATATGGGTAATTGGCTAAAAGTGCTAAGTGTACAGCATTATGATAAAGTATCTGTTCCCTGGGTTAGCATAGAAGCACCTTAAATAGCTCGTTTATCTTCCTTGTTGTTCTGCCGACTGCAAAGTAACTATAATTCGCTGATATTAATATTGTAAAATGAAATATAAATGTGTGTTTTGGTTTTATTAATGGCTCCATTTAGAGCTTGAATAAGTTGTTTTGGGATACACAATATTGTGGTTAAAGATGATAGCACTATTTAAGAGAGTTTAATTAAAAATATATTATTACTATTCCATTTAACAAATGGAAACAGTTATTATTTTTGAAGATTTTTTTAATTTTTTTTTGGCTTGATAATGAAAAATAATGCAGTCATAGAATTTGGATAAATGACTTTGGAGGTTGTAAATTTTATCACATCCACAGCCAGCATAAATAGGAAAGAAATGGGAAAACAAAAGGATATATAATACAGTATTAAAGTAACCTTAACCATTGAAAGTTAATAAACATCAACTCCCCTAGAACATGATTTACTTTCCATTGATCCTGCCGCTATTGTGATTCCCATTATGGCAAACACGACATGAAAACCTTAACCATCATGAATAGGGCATGCATAATGAGTAACTACACATGGCTTCCTGGCAAAGATATTACCAAGTTGAAATGTCTGTATGACAGTCATAAAGTTTGTATGGCAAAAGTTGCCTGAATAAACATGCCATCGAAAATTAGTGGGCCAACACAGACCATTAAAAAAAACATACTGTAAGTGCACTAAGGCTCTTGGGGGCCATGATAAAACATTTGTTGATCTCTGGCAGAGATAACAACACTTTAAACAATGTGTCGCGGCCAATGTTTCCCAATTGGCCTTCAATGGCAGTAGAGGCTATAAATTCATTAACTGCAGTACAAGTGGTCTATAATTAAGTCAAATGCACTGTCGGCGTAATGTCATGCATACGCAGGGTGTCCACTACCCCCAAATAAATGGTCACAATTCCACAAGTCCAAAAAAAAAAAGTTGCTTTTCTTCTATAATAACACATGATTAGTCAATAGCCAGAAGTATGCAAAAAGTGAGATATGTAATTATACGATGTCCTTGCTGTTGCTGGCATTTACAAATTCCTGCCCCACAATAAAACTCCGCCCCTTAAGCACACCTCCCTCACCCAACTAAATGCAGTCGTTCCTCAGCCGTGAAGACCGAGTCATATCGCGAGCCCCGTCGTGACCTCCATTTACTTTCCACTCAACTCGAACGCTTAAGAGGGCCAATTAGAGTGGGCTGCTTGTGTTGTGACTTTAATTTCCTAGTGTAGAGCAGCCATACACCAGAGTCCGTCGTGTTTGCTCTTCTGAGGCAAGTCAAACATTTCACGTCCCTTGGCCCAAACCATAAACTGACATACATTCCGCATAATCTATTCCCTGTGTAGCGAAGCAATTTGGGTGACACAATAAGTCATGTTACAGTACACCAAAGAGGGTACTTTTCAGTTCTTGTGGTCCACTCCACTTCGATAATAAGACATAGTACATGGATACCACTTTGTTAAAATTTTGTCTCCTGCATATTTGCGGCTATTCTGTCTTTATGGTTACGATATTGACACAAAAAGTGAATTATTTATAGGTTTTGGCACCTTAGAACAAATTGAGGAAGAGGTAGAACAGAAAACTTTTTTCGAAATACAGGGTTGCCCTTTATAATGTGTTTTTACACTTGGGAATTATTGCATACTGGGAAACGCTTATGAATCAAATAGTGTTGGATTATTCTTTTTTTTTTTTTGTATGTTTGCCTTGTTTTTGTAAATGAGCCACTGTGACATATTCAACGTTTTTTTCCTACTAGTTTTAATGGACGCAAATCAACAACCTGGTTTTTATTGACCATTTTGCAAATCATTTTAGAATGTCAACATCCATCACAGTTGAAAGTAGAAAAGAGGGGAGAGTAAAAAGTAGGCGAAAAGAACACCACTTGCCATTACTGTCAAATTTCAAATATGATCCTTATGACCGCCACCATCTACAAACTGATACTCTTAACACTATCGACTCCCCGATATGCCACGTATGGAACAGTTTGGGACTGGGAGATATAACAAGGCTACATTAAAATGGGCACAATGGGGAGGAAGGAGCAGAACGCCATATTAATGATTACTCCTCCAATGATAGCCCCAGGATGCAAGTCTGATAAATGTGCAATTAAGCTTTTAAACTGAGGGAAAATCACCTTGTAAAAACATTTGTCATGAGAATTGTTCTTCTGGCCGGCTAACTAAGGATTGACTAGGATGTCTGCGTATTATTTACATGAAGTAAATAAATACGTATATGACAATTTTAGCACCTTGGCCTGTCATACGTCTCTATTAGACAACACTGACGTATAGTCGTGATCATTAAGCCATAATAGTTTACTTTACAGCTCATGAACTACAATATCAACAAATTAAGCCCACTGATGGTGTTGGGATGCCAAGCGATGCATCTCACGTGGGGAGGAGGAAGAGAAGAAGAGGAGGGGGAGGTAGAGGAGGAGGAGGAAAATGCAAGGCTTTATTGTGTCTGTCACATTAAACGATACTGCCGCCATACGCGCCCTAATGAAGATCACTTGCAAAGTCGTTTGAAAGTCAAATCATCGCTGTCTGTGAATTTCAATGACGCGTGATAAAAAGAGCGTGCCGTGGGCCTGAGGGAAGGAGGAAGAGGAAGGGGGTAGGAGGAAGGTGAGGGCAACGAGAGTCAGGAAGTCAGGTCATGGAGATGACAGGTTTGTGTGTGTGTGTGTATGTGTCTATGCAGGTAGATGACATGGAGACCAAAATGGAGGAGTCCAAAGTGTGGGTTCCTGCTGACGAACCCATCGTCGACCCGGTATTCCTCTTCCAATCCAAGATCTGGGAATTCTGCCAGGAGCTACCCATCCACTGGATCCATCCGTCCCCCTTGAGTGGTGAGGCCTCAGCCTCAGGCGAGAACACAGTGGGGGGTGGCCAAGTTTAAATGTGCACTATTAACTCCTTAACTGGAAAGTGGATTGTCTAAAAATCATGTGTATGACTTTGTTCGGTAACAAAAAAAATCCAGAATGCCTTTTTTTTTTTTACCAACAATGACTATTTAACCAAAGCCCTTTGTAATATAATTTCACACAAGAAATCTAAGAAAGGCTTCATCAATTTCCGAGTAGTTTGAACACTCAAACATTCCCAGAACCTCTCTACTTGTAAAAGTAAACATACAAATGATCCATTTCCAGGGAAAGACAATTCAATTTTGTAATTAGATTTTTATTTTTTTTTCCCCATGAACAAACCTCTTTGGTGGTCATGCCTCTTACAGGCAACCATGCTCCAAAGAGTGTTCCACTCAATGCTTACAATCATATACTTGACAAATTACCACCTTCTCCAATTAACACTCCCTTTTCTACAAAAACATCCAATTACCTTGGATATTATTGCTATTTTGGGCAACAAAGCCACTCCTTCAAATCCCAGAGCAATAGCACCTACCAAAGCACATGAGAGCATCACTAATGAATCCGTGTATTTCCATATTAAAGATGATTTTGTGTTACTTGGAGACAGCGAAATTAGCAGCAATTAGACTGAAACTGCTGTACAATGCCGTGTACTTCAATATTTCTATTTCAAGAGTGAGCCACAATTTGTTCCTCGTCTTGTTTTATCATGAATTTAGTTAAGCAAAGAGCAACCAGCCCAGAATATCCCCCCAAATCGTCAGTACCCGCTAGTGCTGTATTATATGCACTATAAGGTGCACCCAAATGTTTTGTTTTTTTTCCCCCAAGATGGCGCCGTCACACGGAAGCCAGTGGCAGTAGCTCTGTCCACTTTTATTTGTTTTTCATGTTTTACAGCCCGTCTATCTTTTTTTTAAATTACATTTTAATATTTCTTAATACATTCCTTTTTACTTTACTTTGTTATTTATACTTTTATTTTAATGATGAGTGATGAATATCTTAATACTTTAGTCCTTTTTTTTGTTTATGTTTCATATGTACTGTTAACGGATGCACTTTTTTAGATGTATCATATCTTGTGCTGACCTGGCTCATCTGTCAAATTTTTAAAGTCAATGTGCCCCCCAGGCCGTAAAGTTTGCCCACCCCTGGTTTAGCCTTATAATGTAGTGCACCTATAATATGGAAACTTTTTTTTTAAATATGCCATCTATTAAAGGAGCTCTTTATAGAGCAGAAATTATGGTACCCTAAATTAGATAAAAATTAGAAATAGGAAAAATTAACTTACTATTGATTTCCAATTCACTTTTATTGGCTCTGTATGCCAATCTTTCAATGCCATTGCCGGCCAGTAAATTAACTTTCTTGCTCCCCAAAAAATTAAGCCAAGTAAATATTATCCACGTCTTCATGCCGCTTGTTTCTGTCAACATAACCTAATTCAAAACAACCGTGCTACCATTCCGGATTCTAACTTATCTTTCTGATCCAGATTCGGAATTGCAAGAGGATGTGGAGCATTTGGACTCCCCCGACACAGAGGTGAAAGGTCATCGCGCCGCCCGCGACGTTGAGGACCACCCTGCCGTTAACGACTACGTAAGCGCACCGTGACATGCGAGTAACCCGCCGCCAGTTACAGTCGAGTCACTTCAATTAGCCGCAGCTCTGCCTCCGCTTTGTCCGCATATAAATCGCTCACTAATTGATGTTAAAACTGACTTTGTGCACCAGAGGGCACAGCAATTGCACTATATATCTGTTTAAGTAAGGCCAGTTCATTGAAGACTCCCTTAATGTCCCTCCATTAATTGAGAGGAACATCCAGGCTCTCCAAGGCAGCAAATTGTGCCTAAAGCGCCTCTTAGTGCCTTTTCTCACTTTCCACTGCAATACAAACCGTAAGAAGCGCGCTCAAGGTCACTCACTGGCGTGCCGATAACTTGCATTTATTCACCAGGCTTTAATTATCGAAGTGTCCGACTTGAAGGAGGAAAGACAGACGGCAGATTTTTTAAAACGCTCAGCACTGCGGGATTAATTATCCATAACTGCGTGAGGAAAAATATGAGGCAAAAATATGAAGTACAAACTATGATTGCACAATGGTCGCCAAGACAGAGTCGCCGTTTCCTTAGAGCAAGGCGACTGAAATGCGATTTCTGTAAAGGTCACGTTTACCGGAACCTTCCCGGAAACTATTGCCAATACTCTTTTATTTTTATTTATGAGGACAATATGTTCTGTTATGCATTTTATTGAAAAATGTTGAGGCTGAGGCTCATTTTATTACCTGCTCATTGTGGCTTTTAGCTGGACAATATCTTTAGTTATAATCCAAAACAGCTAAATGTTCATAATGGATTTAAAAAAACATTAATTAAAATGTATGGTATATATATATATTTTTTTGCCAGCAAAGTACAACAGGTATTAAATTAATCTTTAGTTCTTTATTAATACTAAAACTCAAGATTTTCAAAAGATTCGATTTTCAGATGCCATATTATTGTGAAAATATCAAGCCATACTAACCTTAAAATCAAAATCCATTTTAAATTTTGCAAAAATTGTCAGCATGATTTGTAAGGGTCAAAGTTTGTCAAGTAACATGATACCCTTTCTCCTTTTTATATACTTGTGTACATTTTTGGATGTCCTAAATTGATATATGCTCTTATTTTACAAAACAGCATATTATTTGTTTATATTTTCCTTAACTATTTCATTAATCACATCGAATCAAAAGCCTTTATTGTCATCATACACAGCTGCGTATAACGATATTGGTGGTGCTACTCCACAAAGTGCATTTTCCCAGTAAAAAAAATTGTAAATAAGTAATATAGAAATACAAAAAGTCAAGCCCTGGCAAGGTAAATTCTAAAATATTGCACAATCTAAGATATTTGCACATATTACGAATGAATTAAGGGTATGAAAGGTAAATAGTTTTCAACGCTCTTATTTGTATCTGGCTTTTAATGTCTGGGTAATTTTCATCTCTTGAGAGTGACACAGTTTAACTAGTTCCAACATTTGACATGAACAGGTCTAGTATTCACCAGTTATTATAATATACGCAAATATAAAAGCCTCTTTCGTGGCATGATGACTGTCAAAAGTCTAGATTCAGATAATGTATAAATTGGGTCCTCATTCTTCTTCTGCATGTCAGATTTTTCTGAGAATGACTCTCTCGGGTAAAAAAAAAAAAAGAGTGCAGCTTCTCTTCCCAGAACACATTTGTAAGGCATGATATCTTCTCAGGTCCCCGAGACAGATTGTCAGATATATGGCGTTGACCTTTAACACAGCCGTGCGTGCATCACACTCTCTGTGGCCCAAATGCAATAACGGCCAGCAGACAAGGTTGGGGGAATGGCACCACTGCCCTTGACCTGTGTTGCAAGAATTGCACACACACACACACACACACAAATTTATTTGTTTCTTGGCTCGTACATTTAAATCGTTTACGAGCCGATCTCGAAACAACACTCGATTTTATAAAGCGTAATGAAAAGGGAAGGAAAAAAAAAGCATAAAGCACTGAAAGTTTATTTATTTACTTTACGGTGTGCGCTCTTTAAAGTAGGCGGCATGCCTACTGTAGCCTTCATCTGAGCTCGTTACATTAGCGAGAGTTTCTTTTCCGCCGTATCGCTAAAAGTTAACTGGAGGCATTAAATCCCATGAGCACAAGACATCTTCGTGCCAATCTTTACAGTGGCGTCAAAGCTGCTTATCACTTGAGCAAAATAGAATGTATAGCTATCTTCCTATCCAATTATACTCGTCTAGGCGGGGTGCGTGTCTGCGATCGGGCGGAGCAACCCGGCGCTTAACCCTTCCACAAAGCAGGGCGATGGCCGTGAATGTTATCACACGCGTATGTTTTTGTTGTGAGAATGAATGCATTTTTTTAAAGGGAAACTATATATACACTGTCGTTTTTTTAGGGAAAAAAAGCCTTACTATACTATGTCATTTTTTTAGGGAAAAAAGCCTTACTATATATACTATGTTGTTGTTTTGGGGTAAAAAGCCTTACTATATATTTACTATGTCGTTTTTTATAGTTTAAAAAGCCTGTTTTTTTGGGGGGGGGAGCCTTACTATATATACTATGTTGTTTTTTAGGAAAAAAGCCTTACTAAACTATGTAGTTTTTTTAGCGAAAAAAGCCTTACTAAACTATGTAGTTTTTTGGGGGAAAAAAAGCCTTACTATATATTTACTATGTCGTTTTTTTATAGTTTAAAAAGCCTTAATATACAAAGTCGTTTTTTTTTAGGAAAAAAAGCCTTACTATATATACTACGTTGTTTTTTTTGGGGGGAGGGGGGCCTTACAATATATACTATGTCGTTTTTTAGGAAAAAAGCCTTACTATACTATGTCGTTTATTTAGGGAAAAAAAGCCTTACTATACTATGTAATTTATCAAAAAGCCCTACTATATATACCATGTCGTTTTTTAGGAGAAAAAAAAGCCTCATGTCATTGAATCCCTTTCCGTCAGTTGTTTTGGTCAAATAATTTGGCACTATGCCTTTAAAATGCATTGGCAAATGTTCGATCGAGGTTTACCAATCGCACGTTAGTTAAATCCTTGAAAGCATTTAGATTATTTTCTTTCAAATTGGGCTTGGTTATTACCTTTTCAAAAACTTTTATCGTCCTGAAGGGTTGACGCCGTTTGGTGACATTTTCTTTTTCATTTTTTGGGAGTGTATGCACGTGCAATAACTATCACAAATAACAAAGGAAGCTAATGCCGCCTACTCTCCATTTAAGCCGCTCGATGGTGAGTGACTGCCTCAGATTTCCCAAGGTGAGCCATTCTTATCACCGGCGCGTTCCCGCTAGAGCAGGCGACTCAAAGCCGTAGTGATTAATATGTGCCCCCCGTTTTAAGAGGCTACCTCTGATTAATTGTCTTTAAGGTACAATGCTGCCTTTTGGCTGTTTGTTTGATTTGTTCCCCGCTGCGCCATCATTTGAATTAAACATTTGCTTTATTTTCCGCCTGAGAACGACAAGAGATCATGGTCGGACCATTGACAGGTTTTTGCTTGTTTCCATAACTGATTGTTGACAGGCAGCTGATGACCCTGAAACCTGACCCAAAAAAAAAATAAATGGCCCTTGCATGTCGTAGTGATAAATCAAACGCGGCTAACAAAGATATCAGCTATTTTTGGCATTTTTATTTGTTCGGTTTGCAGATTTATCAGAGCCCCTAAAACAAAAATACTGTTAATGACTAACAGATTATACTAGTGTATATCTCCTTAAATGTTCAGCCTTAAATTTCGTAGTTATACAGTTAAGGGGACAGATACAATTTTAGGAATAAGCAAGCTTATATCATATTTAGGTGGTCAACTTTATGCCAAAAGAAAATTGGGATGAGAGACTAATATTTGTACAAATTGTTTTTTTTTTTTTTTATATTTAATTCTGTCATTATTCTGGAATTCAGTAAATAGACTACAGTTAAACTGTAAATCCATATTGTCCAAATTCAACCAGTGTCCCATTTTTGTTGTCCTGCAGCAAATTGTGAAAATCTGAGCAAAAATGTCCCACACAAGACGCTTAAATTCAATTAACATTCTTTTGCATTCCTCAGATTTACCAATAGATGGAGCTAGTCCCTTAAACAGTGCCTTTCTTTTTTTTTGGGAAGCCAGCTTTGGGCCCGATTGTCTTAGAGCGACCATTTACTAAAAAGAGATTGAAAAGTGGCGCAACGTGGACCGAGGGCGGTCGTGGAGTTAAGTGGCACTTCTCCGAAGCCCATTAGGCCTTTCTCTTGATCAAAGGAGCGGCCCCCGCCAGTCTTCTGGGGCGTGAAGCAGCTAGCACAATGAGAAAAAAGCCAGGGGCCATTAAATCCACCTAATTTACCTTTCGTTTGGGTTCCAATTGGCCCCACTATAAATTTGGAGGCAGCCAGCGAGAGCAAATGAAAGAATCCTTGTTAGGCCATCATTAGTCTGCTAATTGCTTTAGGAATGTGTTACATACTTAAAGTCAAGGTCAGGGGGAGTTGCTCATTTGAATGCCGCGTTGGGAGGCAGGCCTGTCCACGCGCTGGAGTTATGAGGTCAGAGATGAACCAAATAGTGTAATTACGCTGCTTAAAAGGCACGTCAGAGCGCTTTGATTAAAGACCGACCCGTCAGAGATGACTGTTTTCTGTCCGTCTGCGGCACCCCTACCCCGCCAGAGCCGGTCAAGTAGGGAAGATCAAGGCTATCGCGTCATGTTTTATTCCAACCGAGATTTAATCACGTGTTTTTGCTGACGTGACAGTAGTCGGAGTTCTACGTTCTAGTGAGGGAATCATGCGGTTTTTACCTTACAGAGAGGCCTGGGTCTGGAACTGGACAACCGTCTGGATGAACGCGGGTACTGCTGCCAGTATTGTCACCGTGGCTACCGCTTCTGTCGCCGCTACCACGTGCCCTTGGGGGGATTCAACCCATGGCCGTACTACTACCGAGGTGGGCACGTCGTCTGCCAGGTGGTGATGCCGTGTAACTGGTGGATCGCCCGCATGCTGGGTAGAATCTGAACCACCAAACTGTGGTGGTCTGCCTTGAATGGTCGCTTTTGAAGCATTTTTTTACACCCCTCGAGGGATGAAAGCGGGCCAACGGCTTTTAATTATTTGCAAAACCGAATGGTGGTCCGGAGGCTTGCTCGTCATGCTAAATGGGCCCTGGGGCATTTTGGAGGCTCTTTTAAAGGAGTCCTCGTATATCATTTCCACTGCTTTTTATTTTTTATATCAAATATATTGCATGCTAAGATGTTTGGCCATTGTCAAATATGGCAGAAATGTATTTGTAGGAGGTTTTTACGGATATTTTTCCATTTTTTTTATACAGTCAAGGTTATTCCTTTGTAAAGCATGCTCAAATATTTTAGTTATGAAAATGCAGTTTGTAGCTTTAGATAATTATGAAGCAGAGTTGAAATTATTGGAATATACAGATTACACTCTTTACAGTAGTTCAATTCTTTATTTTTTCTGGACTCTTTGGTTTTTATTGTCTATGTTTATCTAGTAATAAGAAAATATAATCAAATTCAACTCTTTCCTTCCTAACTTGACTTAGTGGTAAAAAAATGATCTGTTTTAGCAGAAGTAGGCTTTTTTTATAACATTTATAACTCAAATATACTATCAGCCAATTCATTTAAATTAAAAGAGACGAACAAAAATGTGAACCTTCGATCCCAGAACCGTTAGGCCGACACACCGACCATTGGGACCACCGTGCATAGTAATATCCCCACCCAAAAAATATATAAATACTATCTCATTTAAACCCGAGTAAAAAAGAAAGGAAAGACATATTAGCTGATGCAAATACGTATAGATCGAGTTCTGTGGCAGCCACCATATTGTTATTTTTAAATCAATAATGTTGATGGCCTGGAGCAACGTGTCGAGTAAAAAGAATAGTGGGACAATTTAACAAATGTAGTAATTGCAAGCATATGTCAACTATACTGACAAGTGAATAGCTGGGAATGAAAACCTAAGGCGCTTTGGGAAAGTTCACGTCATCAATTCATTTCTTTCGATTTCCACCTCATCACAAGCTTTATTCTTCTAGTATTATTCATCTTAATAATAATTGTTTTCATGACTATGAAAGCATGTTTGCACGGAGGCTGCACACACACAACGGGAAGGAGAAGGTGTTATTTTTTTTTGCGAAATGCGCTTGTTTGTTGTCACTTTGTGTGTCCCACAAAGTCTCTCAGGACTCTTTTGTGTTGTTGAGAGAGTCAATTGTCACCGAAGCCTACAGAGTCCTTTTGAATGCTGCATACTAGTAGATACCAGCGCGTATTGAAGATGGCTCAGCGAGCGCTCATCGAGCCTGTTGGGACGCCGCATTCAATACTAACCACAAAATTGGACCTTTAAAAGCTTCTCAATCGAACACAATCCAATTTGTTCGTCATTTCAAACTATTTCCATCCTGGAAAATGGAAATGGCTTGGAAGAGAAAGAGGGGGGAAAAAAGTCTTCGTATTTATTTGTTAAAGACATTTTTCTTATTTTTTTTTGTACATTGTGGCTACTCCGTTAAATTGGGTGAGGGGACAGTGGAGTGAGTTTTTAAGAGTTTTTACTTCAAGAGGTGTGTATTAGACAAAGCCTAAATAATGTAAAATCCCAAAGGATTATACGAGTCCCTCTGATCCGAGTCCTTAACCAGTTGGAAATCATTTGGTCCGAATCTCAAGCCAATTTGAAGTTGTTTCTGTTGTGTTTTAAGAAAAAAAGCCTTATTATACTATATCGTTTTTTAGGGAAAAAATCCTTTCTATACCATGTCCCTTTTTAGTTTAAAAAAGCCTTACTTTACTATGTCGTTTTTTTAGGAAAAACCTTACTATACTATGTAGTTATTTAGGACAAAAAAAGCCTTACTATATTGTCGGTTTTTTTAGGAAAAAAAAGCCTTACTATACTATGTTGTTTTTTAGTGGGAAAAAGCCTTACTATACTATGTCGTTTTTTTTAAAGAAAAAAAGCCTTACTATACTATGTTGTTTTTTAAGGAAAAAAAGCCTTACTATACTATGTCGTTTTTTAAGAAGAAAAAAAAGCCTTACTATACTATGTCGTTTTTTAAGAAGAAAAAAAAGCCTTACTTTACAATGTCGCTTTTTAGGAAAAGCCTTACTATACTATGTAGTTATTTAGGACAAAAAAACCTTACTATACTGTCGTTTTTTTTAGGAAAAAAGCCTTACTATACTATGTTGTTTTTTAGGGGGAAAAAGCCTTACTATACTATGTCGTTTTTTTAAAGAAAAAAAGCCTTACTATACTATGTCGTTTTTTTAAGAAAAAAAAAAGCAAATCCGTAGCGACTCCTGTTTCTAGCCAACAGCAAAATGGGATTAAAATGGTGTTTTGCGCTTTTTTTTTTTTGGTTTATTCTATGGAGAAAAGCACTACGGGTTGTGTCTCAGTGAAGTCCAATCTTTTCAGTAAAGTACCCCCTGAGGTCCTTGCGTCGTCTGACTTTAACTCTAAAGCCACATATCTCTCTTCTTTGAAGGATGAGTCGAATGGTTTAACTCCCAAACCATGTGCTCACACCACTTTCTTCTAGACTTTTCTGGACATGTCACTTTTAAACAAGATTCTCGGGGCCGACACATTTTCTTGGGGCGAAACCTGACTTGTCCAAATGTGCTTTTGCATACCTCAAGCAAGTTTGTTTATGGCATGTGTGTATAAAAAGTTTCATTTTCCCCCAACAGCTTTTTCCATGTGTACAGTGCAATGAATTGTTGACCAATCCACAGTGACACCATCTGCAGCAAGATCATGTAATTCTTTGGCGTTGGTCAGAAGGTTGTCTTGGACCATTTTCATCATCCTTTGCCGCCCCAATATTTTTCTTGGCTGCCCACTTTTGGCTTTAACAAGAATTGCCTTTGTGGTGTTTTATTTCTTTGCTAAGTTCCTCATAGTGGAAACTGACAGCTGAAATCTGCTAAAAAGTTTTTGGTTTTTTTCAGGTAGCACGTTCTCTAAATTTGTAAATATTCTTTTGTGAATTTGGTAGTGAAAGACTCAAAATGAAGACTTGGACAACATTTAATGTCTATGAAATAACAATTGATCATCTGGAAAGATATTAGTCCATAAATTATAGCAGCTAATTGGCATACCATAGGCTGTAAGGGGTCGGACATTTAGAAAATAGATTAATATGTCACAAAGACTATGAAAAAAGTGCAATTTGGTGTGGAAAAGCTAGTATAAATGAAAACAACGTAAATTATCAGGCGTACCCAAACATTTTCATTTTCCCCAAAAAAGCTATACTTCAATAGAATTGGATTCCGTTTTTTGTTTGTCTTCAACTTTCTACGTCAGCTATTTTCTAACCCCCATACAAGGTAAAGGGGCATCTTTGTTGTCGACTGCATCCTGCCAAATCCACAGCAGCACTAGGAAACCAATCACTGACGCTATCGCCAACCATTGAACTTAGCATGCATTGCATCTCAAATGAAGTCCTTCTTCTTGTGCGCCTTGGAAGTATCCCTCCTCTAAGCACTCAGGCGGATGTTTACCATCAAAAGATGAGGGGAGAAAGTGGAATGGATGAGCATCTCTCAGGTGAGCGAGGTTCAAAGAAGCTCGCCTCCTTGGTCCTCCTCCTCCTCCCGCTCCTCCCTCGAGGATGGGCTGCTATCATCAAGTGAGGCTCTCAAGCAATTTAATTCCTTTTGTTACTTATCGAGAAAGTGGACTCCTTATTTTCATTTGGAATAATCCTCTCTCGTTTGCTTTTAGATGGAAGGCTAAAAGAGCGGAGAGCGAGGAGAGGCTCCGTATATGGACGGACTTGTGAATGAATCTTCTTCTAACACTGTGTTGGCAGTGCCATCTTCAGACGAGAATGGAAAATGACATTTTCTAGTTACATCCAGGTATCACACGGATAGGCAAACCGGGCAAATGCTGGGCGCCCCAATCAGCAAGGGGAACCCCCGAGGGATAATAAAATGGAAAGACTCTTCAGAAACGACACGAAAAAAACATCATCTGCAAAGGCAACGTGAATATCAGCCTGGTGAGTCATTTAAATATACTTTTTTTAACAGATGTTTAGCAGTTAGAACAGTAAAATACATCCGAAAAATAAATAGTCGAGAAACTTCGTCATGGCTTTGTTGGAGGATTTTTTAGGAATTGTCGAGTTCTGCCATGTTGCATTTAGTACGGTGGGTTAAACGAAGGGCCCCCCCATCCGTACTCCTTTTTTGGCACATGCTGCAGGCGCCATAATGTCAGTCGCCATCCTTCAAGTGCTCCCACAGCGAGGGCGCAGCAGTAAACACTGGAACTGTCAGTTGCCGCAAGCAAAGCCGAAATAGTTCCCTTACATTTTTTTTTTTTTTTTGCGTGACATCTTCTGTCTTTCATAATCATTAAGTACAAAAAAAAAAATAGTTTCATTTAGATCGGTGTATTCTCATTGGAGGAATTTGCGACCAGATCGATGCAAGTGTGGGTGATGAAATTTAAGGCTCGTTTGTTTCTGAACGGGTTGTTTTTTTTTCAAAGATTTTCAAAGGACAAGGCCAGTCTTAAAGTCCATTTAGGCAGGCTTTACACGGCCAGACTTGTTTATTCATTGACGCCTTAGAATGCGCTTCCGGAAATATTGATCTATTTCTTGGTATGAAGGGCAGTGCCCCAACCTGATAAAGCAAAGGTCCATTTAAAAAATAAATTAATGAAATCTTATTATGTAGTCATTATACATGGTATTTATTTTAAGAAGAAATAAGCCATACTATGTATCAGACGTGGGCAATTAATGGCATGGTCATTTTTAAAGAAATAACACTTTACTCTACATAGTCATTTTTTAAAGATAAAACAACCATGTATAATAGGGCGTTTTTCTTAAAAAAACACCATGTATAGTATGGCGTTTTTCTTAAAAAAAAAACGACCATGTATAGTAAAGCTTTTTTTCTTAAAAAAACAACCATGTATAATAAGGCTTTCTTTCTTCCTTTTTTTACTATATTATGTCTTTTTTTAGGGGAAAAAAAGCCTTACTATACCATGTAGTTTTTAAGAAAAAAAGCCTTATGTCGTTTTTTAGGAAAGAAAGACTTACTATACTATGTCGTTTTTTTTTAGGAAAAAAAGCCTTTCTATACTATAACGGTTTTTTTAGGGGAAAAAAGCCTTATTATATGATGTCGTTTTTTTTAGGAAAAAAAGCCTTACCATACTATGTCATTTTTTTTAGGAAAAAAAGCCTTACTATACTATGTCGTTTTTTTTTAGGAAAAAAAGCCTTACTATACTATGTCGTTTTTTTAGGAAAAAAAGCCTTACTATAATACGCCGTTTTTTTAGGGAAAAAAGCCTTACTATACTATGTCGTTTTTTTAGGAAAAAAAGCCTTACTATACTATGTCGTTTTTTTAGGAAAAAAAGCCTTACTATACTATGTCGTTTTTTTATGAAAAAAAAGCCTTACTATAATATGTCGTTTTTTTTTAGGAAAAAAAGCCTTACTATACTATGTCGTTTTTTTAGGAAAATAAGCCTTACTATACTATGTCGTTTTTTTTAGATAAAAAGCCTTACTATACTATGTCGTTTTTTAGGAAAAAAAGCCTTACTATACTATGTCGTTTTTTTAGGAAAAAAAGCCTTACTATACTATGTGTTTTTTTTAGAAAAAAAGCCTTACTATACTATGTCGTTTTTTTAGGAAAAAAAGCCTTACTATACTATGTCGTTTTTTTTAGGAAAAAAAGCCTTACTATACTATGTCGTTTTTTTAGGGAAAAAAGCCTTACTATACTATGTCGTTTTTTTTAGGAAAAAAAGCCTTACTATACTATGTCGTTTTTTAGGAAAAAAAGCCTTACTATACTATGTCATTTTTTTAGATAAAAAGCCTTACTATACTATGTCGTTTTTTTAGGAAAAAAAGCCTTACTATACTATGTCGTTTTTTTAGATAAAAAGCCTTACTATACTATGTCGTTTTTTTAGGAAAAAAAGCCTTACTATACTATGTCGTTTTTTTAGGGAAAAAAGCCTTACTATACTATGTCGTTTTTTTAGGGAAAAAAGCCTTACTATACTATGTCGTTTTTTAGGGAAAAAAGCCTTACTATACTATGTCGTTTTTTAGGAAAAAAAAAGCCTTACTATACTATGTCGTTTTTTTAAGATAAAAAGCCTTACTATACTATGTCGTTTTTTTAGGGAAAAAAGCCTTACTATACTATGTCGTTTTTTTAGGAAAAAAAGCCTTACTATACTATGTCGTTTTTTTTAGGAAAAAAAGCCTTACTATACTATGTCGTTTTTTAGTTAAAAAGCCTTATTATACTATGTCGTTTTTTTTTAGATAAAAAGCCTTACTATACTATGTCGTTTTTTTAGGAAAAAAAGCCTTACTATACTATGTCATTTTTTAGGAAAAAAAGCCTTACTATACTATGTCGTTTTTTTAGGAAAAAAAGCCTTACTATACTATGTCGTTTTTTTAGAAAAAAAAGCCTTACTATACTATGTTGTTTTTTTAGGAAAAAAAGCCTTACTATACTATGTCGTTTTTTTAGGGAAAAAAGCCTTACTATACTATGTCGTTTTTTTAGGGAAAAAAGCCTTACTATACTATGTCGTTTTTTTAGGGAAAAAAGCCTTACTATACTATGTCGTTTTTTAGGGAAAAAAGCCTTACTATACTATGTCGTTTTTTAGGAAAAAAAAAGCCTTACTATACTATGTCGTTTTTTTAAGATAAAAAGCCTTACTATACTATGTCGTTTTTTTAGGGAAAAAAGCCTTACTATACTATGTCGTTTTTTTAGGAAAAAAAGCCTTACTATACTATGTCGTTTTTTTTAGGAAAAAAAGCCTTACTATACTATGTCGTTTTTTAGTTAAAAAGCCTTATTATACTATGTCGTTTTTTTTTAGATAAAAAGCCTTACTATACTATGTCGTTTTTTTAGGAAAAAAAGCCTTACTATACTATGTCATTTTTTAGGAAAAAAAGCCTTACTATACTATGTCGTTTTTTTAGGAAAAAAAGCCTTACTATACTATGTCGTTTTTTTAGAAAAAAAAGCCTTACTATACTATGTTGTTTTTTTAGGAAAAAAAGCCTTACTATACTATGTCGTTTTTTTAGGGAAAAAAGCCTTACTATACTATGTCGTTTTTTTAGGGAAAAAAGCCTTACTATACTATGTCGTTATTTTAGGAAAAAAAGCCTTACTATACTATGTCGTTTTTTAGGAAAAAAAGCCTTACTATACTATGTCGTTTTTAAG
This sequence comes from Stigmatopora nigra, assembly GCF_051989575.1. Classification (NCBI taxonomy): domain Eukaryota; kingdom Metazoa; phylum Chordata; class Actinopteri; order Syngnathiformes; family Syngnathidae; genus Stigmatopora; species Stigmatopora nigra. The sequence continues at coordinate 6,381,004 of NC_135521.1, forward strand.
GAAAAAAAGCCTTACTATACTATGTCGTTTTTTAGGAAAAAAAGCCTTACCATACTATGTCGTTTTTTTAGGGAAAAAAGCCTTACTATACTATGTCGTTTTTTTTAGGAAAAAAAGCCTTACTATACTATGTCCTTTTTTTAGGAAAAAAAGCCTTACTATATTATGTCGTTTTTTTAGGAAAAAAGCCTTACTATACTATGTCGTTTTTTTAGGGAAAAAAGCCTTACTATACTATGTCGTTTTTTAGGAAAAAAAGCCTTACTATACTATGTCGTTTTTTTTAGGAAAAAAAAGCCTTACTATACTATGTCGTTTTTTAGGAAAAAAAGCCTTACTATACTATGTCGTTTTTTTAGGAAAAAAAGCCTTACTATACTATGTCGTTTTTTTAGGAAAAAAAGCCTTACTATACTATGTCGTTTTTTTAGGAAAAAAAGCCTTACTATACTATGTCGTTTTTTTAGGAAAAAAAGCCTTACTATACTATGTCGTTTTTTTTAGGGAAAAAAGCCTTACTATACTATGTCGTTTTTTTAGGGAAAAAGCCTTACTATACTATGTCGTTTTTTTTAGGGAAAAAAGCCTTACTATACTATGTCGTTTTTTAGGGAAAAAAGCCTTACTATACTATGTCGTTTTTTTAGGAAAAAAAGCCTTACTATACTATGTCGTTTTTTTAGGAAAAAAGCCTTACTATACTATGTCGTTTTTTTAGGGAAAAAAGCCTTACTATACTATGTCGTTTTTTTAGGAAAAAAAGCCTTACTATACTATGCCGTTTTTTTAGGAAAAAAAGCCTTACTATACTATGTCATTTTTTTAGATAAAAAGCCTTACTATACTATGTCGTTTTTTTAGGAAAAAAAGCCTTACTATACTATGGCGTTTTTTTTAGGAAAAAAAGCCTTACTATACTATGTCGTTTTTTTAGGAAAAAAGCCTTACTATACTATGTCGTTTTTTTAGGGAAAAAAGCCTTACTATACTATGTCGTTTTTTAGGGAAAAAAGCCTTACTATACTATGTCGTTTTTTTTAGGAAAAAAAGCCTTACTATACTATGTCGTTTTTTTAGGAAAAAAAGCCTTACTATACTATGTTGTTTTTTTTAGGGAAAAAAGCCTTACTATACTATGTCGTTTTTTTAGGGAAAAAGCCTTACTATACTATGTCGTTTTTTTAGGGAAAAAAGCCTTACTATACTATGTCGTTTTTTTTAGGAAAAAAAGCCTTACTATACTATGTCGTTTTTTAGGAAAAAAAGCCTTACTATACTATGTCGTTTTTTTTAGATAAAAAGCCTTACTATACTATGTCGTTTTTTTAGGGAAAAAAGCCTTACTATACTATGTCGTTTTTTAGGAAAAAAAGCCTTACTATTCTATGTCGTTTTTTTAGGAAAAAAAGCCTTACTATACTATGTCGTTTTTTAGGAAAAAAAGCCTTACTATACTATGTCGTTTTTTTAGGAAAAAAAGCCTTACTATACTATGTCGTTTTTTTAGGAAAAAAAGCCTTACTATACTATGTCGTTTTTTTAGGAAAAAAGCCTTACTATACTATGTCGTTTTTTTAGGGAAAAAAGCCTTACTATACTATGTCGTTTTTTTAGGAAAAAAAGCCTTACTATACTATGTCGTTTTTTTTAGATAAAAAGCCTTACTATACTATGTCGATTTTTTTAGGAAAAAAAGCCTTACTATACTATGTCATTTTTTTAGGGAAAAAAGCCTTACTATACTATGTCATTTTTTTAGGGAAAAAAGCCTTACTATACTATGTCGTTTTTTAGGGAAAAAAAAGCCTTACTATACTATGTCGTTTTTTAGGAAAAAAAGCCTTACTATACTATGTCGTTTTTTTAGGAAAAAAAGCCTTACTATACTATGTCGTTTTTTAGGAAAAAAAGCCTTACTATACTATGTCGTTTTTTTAGGAAAAAAAGCCTTACTATACTATGTCGTTTTTTTAGGAAAAAAAGCCTTACTATACTATGTCGTTTTTTTAGGAAAAAAGCCTTACTATACTATGTCGTTTTTTTAGGAAAAAAAGCCTTACTATACTATGTCGTTTTTTTAGGAAAAAAAGCCTTACTATACTATGTCGTTTTTTTAGATAAAAAGCCTTACTATACTATGTCGTTTTTTTAGGAAAAAAAGCCTTACTATACTATGTCGTTTTTTTAGGAAAAAAAGCCTTACTATACTATGTCGTTTTTTTAGGAAAAAAGCCTTACTATATTCTGTCGTTTTTTAGGGAAAAAAGCCTTACTATACTATGTCGTTTTTTAGGAAAAAAAGCCTTACTATACTATGTCGTTTTTTTAGGAAAAAAAGCCTTACTATACTATGTCGTTTTTTTAGGGAAAAAAGCCTTACTATACTATGTCGTTTTTTTAGGGAAAAAAGCCTTACTATACTATGTCGTTTTTTTAGGGAAAAAAGCCTTACTATACTATGTCGTTTTTTTAGGAAAAAAAGCCTCACTATACTATGTCGTTTTTTTTAGGGAAAAAAGCCTTACTATACTATGTCGTTTTTTTAAGGAAAAAGCCTTACTATACTATGTCGTTTTTTTAGGGAAAAAAGCCTTACTATACTATGTCGTTTTTTTTTAGGAAAAAAAGCCTTACTATACTATGTCGTTTTTTAGGAAAAAAAGCCTTACTAAACTATGTCGTTTTTTTTAGATAAAAAGCCTTACTATACTATGTCGTTTTTTTAGGAAAAAAAGCCTTACTATACTATGTCGTTTTTTTAGATAAAAAGCCTTACTATACTATGTCGTTTTTTTTAGGAAAAAAAGCCTTACTATACTATGTCGTTTTTTTAGGGAAAAAAGCCTTACTATACTATGTCATTTTTTTTAGGGAAAAAAGCCTTACTATACTATGTCGTTTTTTAGGGAAAAAAGCCTTACTATACTATGTCGTTTTTTAGGAAAAAAAAGCCTTACTATACTATGTCGTTTTTTTTAGATAAAAAGCCTTACTATACTATGTCGTTTTTTTAGGAAAAAAAGCCTTACTATACTATGTCGTTTTTTTTAGGGAAAAAAGCCTTACTATACTATGTCGTTTTTTTAGGGAAAAAGCCTTACTATACTATGTCGTTTTTTTAGGGAAAAAAGCCTTACTATACTATGTCGTTTTTTTTAGGAAAAAAAGCCTTACTATACTATGTCGTTTTTTAGGAAAAAAAAGCCTTACTATACTATGTCGTTTTTTTTAGATAAAAAGCCTTACTATACTATGTCGTTTTTTTAGGAAAAAAAGCCTTACTATACTATGTCGTTTTTTTAGGAAAAAAAGCCTTACTATACTATGTCGTTTTTTTTAGGGAAAAAAGCCTTACTATACTATGTCGTTTTTTTAGATAAAAAGCCTTACTATACTATGTCGTTTTTTTAGGAAAAAAGCCTTACTATACTATGTCATTTTTTTAGGGAAAAAAGCCTTACTATGCTATGTCGTTTTTTAGGGAAAAAAAAGCCTTACTATACTATGTCGTTTTTTAGGAAAAAAAGCCTTACTATACTATGTCGTTTTTTTTAGATAAAAAGCCTTACTATACTATGTCGTTTTTTAGGAAAAAAAGCTTTACTATACTATGTCGTTTTTTAGGAAAAAAAAGCCTTACTATACTCTGTCGTTTTTTAGGAAAAAAAGCCTTACCATACTATGTCGTTTTTTTTAGGAAAAAAAGCCCTACTATACTATGTCGTTTTTTTAGGAAAAAAAGCCTTACTATACTATGTCGTTTTTTTAGGAAAAAAAGCCTTACTATACTATGTCGTTTTTTAGGAAAAAAAGCCTTACTATACTATGTCGTTTTTTTAGGAAAAAAAGCCTTACTATACTATGTCGTTTTTTTTAGGAAAAAAAGCCTTACTATACTATGTCGTTTTTTTAGGAAAAAAAAGCCTTACTATACTATGTCGTTTTTTTAGGAAAAAAAAGCCTTACTATACTATGTCGTTTTTTTTAGGGAAAAAAGCCTTACTATACTATGTCATTTTTTTAGATAAAAAGCCTTACTATACTATGTCGTTTTTTTAGGAAAAAAAGCCTTACTATACTATGGCGTTTTTTTTAGGAAAAAAAGCCTTACTATACTATGTCGTTTTTTTAGGAAAAAAGCCTTACTATACTATGTCGTTTTTTTAGGGAAAAAAGCCTTACTATACTATGTCGTTTTTTAGGGAAAAAAGCCTTACTATACTATGTCGTTTTTTTAGGAAAAAAAGCCTTACTATACTATGTCGTTTTTTTAGGGAAAAAAGCCTTACTATACTATGTCGTTTTTTAGGAAAAAAAGCCTTACTATACTATGTCGTTTTTTTTAGGAAAAAAAGCCTTACTATACTATGTCGTTTTTTTAGGAAAAAAAAGCCTTACTATACTATGTCGTTTTTTTACGAAAAAAAAGCCTTACTATACTATGTCGTTTTTTTTAGATAAAAAGCCTTACTATACTATGTCGTTTTTTTTAGGAAAAAAAGCCTTACTATACTATGTCATTTTTTTAGGGAAAAAAGCCTTACTATACTATGTCATTTTTTTAGGGAAAAAAGCCTTACTATACTATGTCGTTTTTTAGGAAAAAAAGCCTTACTATACTATGTCGTTTTTTAGGGAAAAAAGCCTTACTATACTATGTCGTTTTTTAGGAAAAAAAAAGCCTTACTATACTATGTCGTTTTTTTAAGATAAAAAGCCTTACTATACTATGTCGTTTTTTTAGGAAAAAAAGCCTTACTATACTATGGCGTTTTTTTTAGGAAAAAAAGCCTTACTATACTATGTCGTTTTTTTAGGAAAAAAGCCTTACTATACTATGTCGTTTTTTTAGGGAAAAAAGCCTTACTATACTATGTCGTTTTTTAGGGAAAAAAGCCTTACTATACTATGTCGTTTTTTTAGGAAAAAAAGCCTTACTATACTATGTCGTTTTTTTAGGGAAAAAAGCCTTACTATACTATGTCGTTTTTTAGGAAAAAAAGCCTTACTATACTATGTCGTTTTTTTTAGGAAAAAAAGCCTTACTATACTATGTCGTTTTTTTAGGAAAAAAAAGCCTTACTATACTATGTCGTTTTTTTAGGAAAAAAAAGCCTTACTATACTATGTCGTTTTTTTTAGATAAAAAGCCTTACTATACTATGTCGTTTTTTTTAGGAAAAAAAGCCTTACTATACTATGTCATTTTTTTAGGGAAAAAAGCCTTACTATACTATGTCATTTTTTTAGGGAAAAAAGCCTTACTATACTATGTCGTTTTTTAGGAAAAAAAGCCTTACTATACTATGTCGTTTTTTTAGGAAAAAAAGCCTTACTATACTATGTCGTTTTTTAGGAAAAAAAGCCTTACTATACTATGTCGTTTTTTTAGGAAAAAAAGCCTTACTATACTATGTCGTTTTTTTAGGAAAAAAAGCCTTACTATACTATGTCGTTTTTTTAGGAAAAAAGCCTTACTATACTATGTCGTTTTTTTAGGGAAAAAAGCCTTACTATACTATGTCGTTTTTTTAGGAAAAAAAGCCTTACTATACTATGTCGTTTTTTTAGGAAAAAAAGCCTTACTATACTATGTCGTTTTTTTAGATAAAAAGCCTTACTATACTATGTCGTTTTTTTTAGGAAAAAAAGCCTTACTATACTATGTCATTTTTTTAGGAAAAAAAGCCTTACTATACTATGTCATTTTTTTAGGGAAAAAAGCCTTACTATACTATGTCGTTTTTTAGGAAAAAAAGCCTTACTATACTATGTCGTTTTTTTAGGAAAAAAAGCCTTACTATACTATGTCGTTTTTTAGGGAAAAAAAGCCTTACTATACTATGTCGTTTTTTTAGGGAAAAAAGCCTTACTATAATATGTCGTTTTTTTAGGAAAAAAAGCCTTACTATACTATGTCGTTTTTTTAGGAAAAAAAGCCTTACTATACTATGTCGTTTTTTTAGATAAAAAGCCTTACTATACTATGTCGTTTTTTTTAGGAAAAAAAGCCTTACTATACTATGTCGTTTTTTTAGGAAAAAAAGCCTTACTATACTATGTGTTTTTTTTAGAAAAAAAGCCTTACTATACTATGTCGTTTTTTTAGGAAAAAAAGCCTTACTATACTATGTCGTTTTTTTTAGGAAAAAAAGCCTTACTATACTATGTCGTTTTTTTAGGAAAAAAAAGCCTTACTATACTATGTCGTTTTTTTAGGAAAAAAAAGCCTTACTATACTATGTCGTTTTTTTTAGGGAAAAAAGCCTTACTATACTATGTCATTTTTTTAGATAAAAAGCCTTACTATACTATGTCGTTTTTTTAGGAAAAAAAGCCTTACTATACTATGGCGTTTTTTTTAGGAAAAAAAGCCTTACTATACTATGTCGTTTTTTTAGGAAAAAAGCCTTACTATACTATGTCGTTTTTTTTTAGGAAAAAAAGCCCTACTATACTATGTCGTTTTTTTAGGAAAAAAAGCCTTACTATACTATGTCGTTTTTTTAGGAAAAAAAGCCTTACTATACTATGTCGTTTTTTAGGAAAAAAAGCCTTACTATACTATGTCGTTTTTTTAGGAAAAAAAGCCTTACTATACTATGTCGTTTTTTTTAGGAAAAAAAGCCTTACTATACTATGTCGTTTTTTTAGGAAAAAAAAGCCTTACTATACTATGTCGTTTTTTTAGGAAAAAAAAGCCTTACTATACTATGTCGTTTTTTTTAGATAAAAAGCCTTACTATACTATGTCGTTTTTTTTAGGAAAAAAAGCCTTACTATACTATGTCATTTTTTTAGGGAAAAAAGCCTTACTATACTATGTCATTTTTTTAGGGAAAAAAGCCTTACTATACTATGTCGTTTTTTAGGAAAAAAAGCCTTACTATACTATGTCGTTTTTTTAGGAAAAAAAGCCTTACTATACTATGTCGTTTTTTAGGAAAAAAAGCCTTACTATACTATGTCGTTTTTTTAGGAAAAAAAGCCTTACTATACTATGTCGTTTTTTTAGGAAAAAAAGCCTTACTATACTATGTCGTTTTTTTAGGAAAAAAGCCTTACTATACTATGTCGTTTTTTTAGGGAAAAAAGCCTTACTATACTATGTCGTTTTTTTAGGAAAAAAAGCCTTACTATACTATGTCGTTTTTTTAGGAAAAAAAGCCTTACTATACTATGTCGTTTTTTTAGATAAAAAGCCTTACTATACTATGTCGTTTTTTTTAGGAAAAAAAGCCTTACTATACTATGTCATTTTTTTAGGAAAAAAAGCCTTACTATACTATGTCATTTTTTTAGGGAAAAAAGCCTTACTATACTATGTCGTTTTTTAGGAAAAAAAGCCTTACTATACTATGTCGTTTTTTTAGGAAAAAAAGCCTTACTATACTATGTCGTTTTTTAGGAAAAAAAGCCTTACTATACTATGTCGTTTTTTTAGGAAAAAAAGCCTTACTATACTATGTCGTTTTTTTAGGGAAAAAAGCCTTACTATACTATGTCGTTTTTTTAGGAAAAAAAGCCTTACTATACTATGTCGTTTTTTTAGGAAAAAAAGCCTTACTATACTATGTCGTTTTTTTAGATAAAAAGCCTTATATACTATGTCGTTTTTTTTAGGAAAAAAAGCCTTACTATACTATGTCATTTTTTTAGGAAAAAAGCCTTACTATACTATGTCGTTTTTTAGGAAAAAAAGCCTTACTATACTATGTCGTTTTTTTAGGAAAAAAAGCCTTACTATACTATGTCGTTTTTTAGGAAAAAAAGCCTTACTATACTATGTCGTTTTTTTAGGAAAAAAAGCCTTACTATACTATGTCGTTTTTTAGGGAAAAAAAGCCTTACTATACTATGTCGTTTTTTTAGGGAAAAAAGCCTTACTATAATATGTCGTTTTTTTAGGAAAAAAAGCCTTACTATACTATGTCGTTTTTTTAGGAAAAAAAGCCTTACTATACTATGTCGTTTTTTAGATAAAAAAGCCTTACTATACTATGTCGTTTTTTTTAGGAAAAAAAGCCTTACTATACTATGTCATTTTTTTAGGAAAAAAAGCCTTACTATACTATGTCATTTTTTTAGGGAAAAAAGCCTTACTATACTATGTCGTTTTTTAGGAAAAAAAGCCTTACTATACTATGTCGTTTTTTTAGGAAAAAAGCCTTACTATACTATGTCGTTTTTTAGGAAAAAAAGCCTTACTATACTATGTCGTTTTTTTAGGAAAAAAAGCCTTACTATACTATGTCGTTTTTTTAGGGAAAAAAGCCTTACTATACTATGTCGTTTTTTTAGATAAAAAGCCTTACTATACTATGTCGTTTTTTTTAGGAAAAAAAGCCTTACTATACTATGTCATTTTTTTAGGGAAAAAAGCCTTACTATACTATGTCGTTTTTTAGGAAAAAAAGCCTTACTATACTATGTCGTTTTTTTAGGAAAAAAAGCCTTACTATACTATGTCGTTTTTTAGGAAAAAAAGCCTTACTATACTATGTCGTTTTTTTAGGAAAAAAAGCCTTACTATACTATGTCGTTTTTTAGGGAAAAAAAGCCTTACTATACTATGTCGTTTTTTTTTAGATAAAAAGCCTTACTATACTATGTCGTTTTTTTAGGAAAAAAAGCCTTACTATACTATGTCGTTTTTTTTTAGATAAAAAGCCTTACTATACTATGTCGTTTTTTTAGGAAAAAAAGCCTTACTATACTATGTCGTTTTTTTTAGATAAAAAGCCTTACTATACTATGTCGTTTTTTTTAGGAAAAAAAGCCTTACTATACTATGTCGTTTTTTTTTTAGGAAAAAAAGCCTTACTATACTATGTCGTTTTTTAGGAAAAAAAGCCTTACTATACTATGTCGTTTTTTTAGATAAAAAGCCTTACTATACTATGTCGTTTTTTTAGGAAAAAAAGCCTTACTATACTATGTCGTTTTTTTAGATAAAAAGCCTTACTAAACTATGTCGTTTTTTTAGGAAAAAAAGCCTTACTATACTATGTCGTTTTTTTAGGGAAAAAAGCCTTACTATACTATGTCGTTTTTTAGGGAAAAAAGCCTTACTATACTATGTCGTTTTTTTAGGAAAAAAAGCCTTACTATACTATGTCGTTTTTTTAGGAAAAAAAGCCTTACTATACTATGTCGTTTTTTTTAGGGAAAAAAGCCTTACTATACTATGTCGTTTTTTTAGGGAAAAAGCCTTACTATACTATGTCGTTTTTTTAGGGAAAAAAGCCTTACTATACTATGTCGTTTTTTTTAGGAAAAAAAGCCTTACTATACTATGTCGTTTTTTAGGAAAAAAAGCCTTACTATACTATGTCGTTTTTTTTAGATAAAAAGCCTTACTATACTATGTCGTTTTTTTAGGAAAAAAAGCCTTACTATACTATGTCGTTTTTTTTAGATAAAAAGCCTTACTATACTATGTCGTTTTTTTAGGAAAAAAAGCCTTACTATACTATGTCGTTTTTTTAGGGGAAAAAGCCTTACTATACTATGTCGTTTTTTTAGGGAAAAAAGCCTTACTATACTATGTCGTTTTTTAGGGAAAAAAGCCTTACTATACTATGTCGTTTTTTAGGAAAAAAAAGCCTTACTATACTATGTCGTTTTTTTTAGATAAAAAGCCTTACTATACTATGTCGTTTTTTTAGGAAAAAAAGCCTTACTATACTATGTCGTTTTTTAGGAAAAAAAGCCTTACTATACTATGTCGTTTTTTTAGGAAAAAAAGCCTTACTATACTATGTCGTTTTTTTAGGAAAAAAAGCCTTACTATACTATGTCGTTTTTTTAGGAAAAAAGCCTTACTATACTATGTCGTTTTTTTAGGGAAAAAAGCCTTACTATACTATGTCGTTTTTTAAGGAAAAAAAGCCTTACTATACTATGTCGTTTTTTTAGGAAAAAAAGCCTTACTATACTATGTCGTTTTTTTAGATAAAAAGCCTTACTATACTATGTCGTTTTTTTAGGAAAAAAAGCCTTACTATACTATGTCATTTTTTTAGGGAAAAAAGCCTTACAATACTATGTCATTTTTTTTGGGAAAAAAGCCTTACTATACTATGTCGTTTTTTAGGAAAAAAAGCCTTACTATACTATGTCGTTTTTTTAGGAAAAAAAGCCTTACTATACTATGTCGTTTTTTAGGAAAAAAAGCCTTACTATACTATGTCGTTTTTTAGGAAAAAAAAGCCTTACTATACTCTGTCGTTTTTTAGGAAAAAAAGCCTTACCATACTATGTCGTTTTTTTTTAGGAAAAAAAGCCCTACTATACTATGTCGTTTTTTTAGGAAAAAAAGCCTTACTATACTATGTCGTTTTTTTAGGAAAAAAAGCCTTACTATACTATGTCGTTTTTTAGGAAAAAAAGCCTTACTATACTATGTCGTTTTTTTAGGAAAAAAAGCCTTACTATACTATGTCGTTTTTTTTAGGAAAAAAAGCCTTACTATACTATGTCGTTTTTTTAGGAAAAAAAAGCCTTACTATACTATGTCGTTTTTTTAGGAAAAAAAAGCCTTACTATACTATGTCGTTTTTTTTAGATAAAAAGCCTTACTATACTATGTCGTTTTTTTTAGGAAAAAAAGCCTTACTATACTATGTCATTTTTTTAGGGAAAAAAGCCTTACTATACTATGTCATTTTTTTAGGGAAAAAAGCCTTACTATACTATGTCGTTTTTTAGGAAAAAAAGCCTTACTATACTATGTCGTTTTTTTAGGAAAAAAAGCCTTACTATACTATGTCGTTTTTTAGGAAAAAAAGCCTTACTATACTATGTCGTTTTTTTAGGAAAAAAAGCCTTACTATACTATGTCGTTTTTTAGGAAAAAAAGCCTTACTATACTATGTCGTTTTTTTAGATAAAAAGCCTTACTATACTATGTCGTTTTTTTTAGGAAAAAAAGCCTTACTATACTATGTCATTTTTTTAGGAAAAAAAGCCTTACTATACTATGTCATTTTTTTAGGGAAAAAAGCCTTACTATACTATGTCGTTTTTTAGGAAAAAAAGCCTTACTATACTATGTCGTTTTTTTAGGAAAAAAAGCCTTACTATACTATGTCGTTTTTTAGGAAAAAAAGCCTTACTATACTATGTCGTTTTTTTAGGAAAAAAAGCCTTACTATACTATGTCGTTTTTTAGGGAAAAAAAGCCTTACTATACTATGTCGTTTTTTTTTTAGATAAAAAGCCTTACTATACTATGTCGTTTTTTTAGGAAAAAAAGCCTTACTATACTATGTCGTTTTTTTAGATAAAAAGCCTTACTATACTATGTCGTTTTTTTTAGGAAAAAAAGCCTTACTATACTATGTCATTTTTTTAGGGAAAAAAGCCTTACTATACTATGTCATTTTTTTAGGGAAAAAAGCCTTACTATACTATGTCGTTTTTTAGGAAAAAAAGCCTTACTTTACTATGTCGTTTTTTTAGGAAAAAAAGCCTTACTATACTATGTCGTTTTTTAGGAAAAAAAGCCTTACTATACTATGTCGTTTTTTTAGGAAAAAAAGCCTTACTATACTATGTCGTTTTTTTAGGAAAAAAAGCCTTACTATACTATGTCGTTTTTTTAGGAAAAAAGCCTTACTATACTATGTCGTTTTTTTAGGGAAAAAAGCCTTACTATACTATGTCGTTTTTTTAGGAAAAAAAGCCTTACTATACTATGTCGTTTTTTTAGGAAAAAAAGCCTTACTATACTATGTCGTTTTTTTAGATAAAAAGCCTTACTATACTATGTCGTTTTTTTTAGGAAAAAAAGCCTTACTATACTATGTCATTTTTTTAGGGAAAAAAGCCTTACTATACTATGTCGTTTTTTAGGAAAAAAAGCCTTACTATACTATGTCGTTTTTTTTAGGAAAAAAAGCCTTACTATACTATGTCGTTTTTTAGGAAAAAAAGCCTTACTATACTATGTCGTTTTTTTAGGAAAAAAAGCCTTACTATACTATGTCGTTTTTTAGGGAAAAAAAGCCTTACTATACTATGTCGTTTTTTTTTTTAGATAAAAAGCCTTACTATACTATGTCGTTTTTTTAGGAAAAAAAGCCTTACTATACTATGTCGTTTTTTTTAGATAAAAAGCCTTACTATACTATGTCGTTTTTTTAGGAAAAAAAGCCTTACTATACTATGTCGTTTTTTTTAGATAAAAAGCCTTACTATACTATGTCGTTTTTTTTAGGAAAAAAAGCCTTACTATACTATGTCGTTTTTTTTTTAGGAAAAAAAGCCTTACTATACTATGTCGTTTTTTAGGAAAAAAAGCCTTACTATACTATGTCGTTTTTTTTAGATAAAAAGCCTTACTATACTATGTCGTTTTTTTAGGAAAAAAAGCCTTACTATACTATGTCGTTTTTTTAGATAAAAAGCCTTACTATACTATGTCGTTTTTTTTAGGAAAAAAAGCCTTACTATACTATGTCATTTTTTTAGGGAAAAAAGCCTTACTATACTATGTCATTTTTTTAGGGAAAAAAGCCTTACTATACTATGTCGTTTTTTAGGAAAAAAAGCCTTACTATACTATGTCGTTTTTTTAGGAAAAAAAGCCTTACTATACTATGTCGTTTTTTAGGAAAAAAATCCTTACTATACTATGTCGTTTTTTTAGGAAAAAAAGCCTTACTATACTATGTCGTTTTTTTAGGAAAAAAAGCCTTACTATACTATGTCGTTTTTTTAGGAAAAAAGCCTTACTATACTATGTCGTTTTTTTAGGGAAAAAAGCCTTACTATACTATGTCGTTTTTTTAGGAAAAAAAGCCTTACTATACTATGTCGTTTTTTTAGGAAAAAAAGCCTTACTATACTATGTCGTTTTTTTAGGAAAAAAGCCTTACTATACTATGTCGTTTTTTTAGGGAAAAAAGCCTTACTATACTATGTCGTTTTTTAGGAAAAAAAGCCTTACTATACTATGTCGTTTTTTTTAGGAAAAAAAGCCTTACTATACTATGTCGTTTTTTTAGGAAAAAAAGCCTTACTATACTATGTCGTTTTTTTAGGAAAAAAAGCCTTACTATACTATGTCGTTTTTTTAGGGAAAAAAGCCTTACTATACTATGTCGTTTTTTAGGAAAAAAAGCCTTACTATACTATGTCGTTTTTTTTAGGAAAAAAAGCCTTACTATACTATGTCGTTTTTTTAGGAAAAAAAGCCTTACTATACTATGTCGTTTTTTTAGGAAAAAAAGCCTTACTATACTATGTCGTTTTTTTAGGGAAAAAAGCCTTACTATACTATGTCGTTTTTTTAGGGAAAAAAGCCTTACTATACTATGTCGTTTTTTTAGGAAAAAAAGCCTTACTATACTATGTCGTTTTTTAGTTAAAAAGCCTTACTATACTATGTCGTTTTTTTTTAGATAAAAAGCCTTACTATACTATGTCGTTTTTTTAGGAAAAAAAGCCTTACTATACTATGTCATTTTTTAGGAAAAAAAGCCTTACTATACTATGTCGTTTTTTTAGGAAAAAAAGCCTTACTATACTATGTCGTTTTTTTAGAAAAAAAAGCCTTACTATACTATGTTGTTTTTTTAGGAAAAAAAAGCCTTACTATACTATGTCGTTTTTTTAGGAAAAAAGCCTTACTATACTATGTCGTTTTTTTAGGAAAAAAAGCATTACTATACTATGTCGTTTTTTTAGGAAAAAAAGCCTTACTATACTATGTCGTTTTTTAGGAAAAAAAGCCTTACTATACCATGTCGTTTTTTTAGGAAAAAAAGCCTTACTATACTATGTCATTTTTTCAGGAAAAAAAGCCTTACTATACTATGTCGTTTTTTTAGGAAAAAAAGCCTTACTATACTATGTCGTTTTTAAGGGAAAAAAGCCTTACTATACTATGTCATTTTTTCAGGAAAAAAAGCCTTACTATACGATGTCGTTTTTTTAGGAAAAAAAAGCCTTACTATACTATGTCGTTTTTTGGGGAAAAAAAGCCTTACTATACTATGTCGTTTTTTGGGGGAAAAAAGCCTTACTATACTATGTCGTTTTTTAGGGAAAAAAAGCCTTACTATACTATGTCGTTTTTTAGGAAAAAAAGCCTTACTATACTATGTCGTTTTTTTAGGAAAAAAAGCCTTACTATACTATGTCGTTTTTTAAGGAAAAAAAGCCTTACTATACTATGTCGTTTTTTAGGGAAAAAAGCCTTACTATACTATGTCGTTTTTTTAGGAAAAAAAGCCTTACTATACTATGTCGTTTTTTTAGGAAAAAAAGCCTTACTATACTATGTCGTTTTTTTAGGAAAAAAAGCCTTACTATACTATGTCGTTTTTTTAGGAAAAAAAGCCTTACTATACTATGTCGTTTTTTAGGAAAAAAATCCTTACTATACTATGTCGTTTTTTTAGGAAAAAAAGCCTTACTATACTATGTCGTTTTTTTAGGAAAAAAAGCCTTACTATACTATGTCGTTTTTTTAGGAAAAAAGCCTTACTATACTATGTCGTTTTTTTAGGGAAAAAAGCCTTACTATACTATGTCGTTTTTTTAGGAAAAAAAGCCTTACTATACTATGTCGTTTTTTTAGGAAAAAAAGCCTTACTATACTATGTCGTTTTTTTAGGAAAAAAGCCTTACTATACTATGTCGTTTTTTTAGGGAAAAAAGCCTTACTATACTATGTCGTTTTTTAGGAAAAAAAGCCTTACTATACTATGTCGTTTTTTTTAGGAAAAAAAGCCTTACTATACTATGTCGTTTTTTTAGGAAAAAAAGCCTTACTATACTATGTCGTTTTTTTAGGAAAAAAAGCCTTACTATACTATGTCGTTTTTTTAGGGAAAAAAGCCTTACTATACTATGTCGTTTTTTAGGAAAAAAAGCCTTACTATACTATGTCGTTTTTTTTAGGAAAAAAAGCCTTACTATACTATGTCGTTTTTTTAGGAAAAAAAGCCTTACTATACTATGTCGTTTTTTTAGGAAAAAAAGCCTTACTATACTATGTCGTTTTTTTAGGGAAAAAAGCCTTACTATACTATGTCGTTTTTTTAGGGAAAAAAGCCTTACTATACTATGTCGTTTTTTTAGGAAAAAAAGCCTTACTATACTATGTCGTTTTTTAGTTAAAAAGCCTTACTATACTATGTCGTTTTTTTTTAGATAAAAAGCCTTACTATACTATGTCGTTTTTTTAGGAAAAAAAGCCTTACTATACTATGTCATTTTTTAGGAAAAAAAGCCTTACTATACTATGTCGTTTTTTTAGGAAAAAAAGCCTTACTATACTATGTCGTTTTTTTAGAAAAAAAAGCCTTACTATACTATGTTGTTTTTTTAGGAAAAAAAAGCCTTACTATACTATGTCGTTTTTTTAGGAAAAAAGCCTTACTATACTATGTCGTTTTTTTAGGAAAAAAAGCATTACTATACTATGTCGTTTTTTTAGGAAAAAAAGCCTTACTATACTATGTCGTTTTTTAGGAAAAAAAGCCTTACTATACCATGTCGTTTTTTTAGGAAAAAAAGCCTTACTATACTATGTCATTTTTTCAGGAAAAAAAGCCTTACTATACTATGTCGTTTTTTTAGGAAAAAAAGCCTTACTATACTATGTCGTTTTTAAGGGAAAAAAGCCTTACTATACTATGTCATTTTTTCAGGAAAAAAAGCCTTACTATACGATGTCGTTTTTTTAGGAAAAAAAAGCCTTACTATACTATGTCGTTTTTTGGGGAAAAAAAGCCTTACTATACTATGTCGTTTTTTGGGGGAAAAAAGCCTTACTATACTATGTCGTTTTTTAGGGAAAAAAAGCCTTACTATACTATGTCGTTTTTTAGGAAAAAAAGCCTTACTATACTATGTCGTTTTTTTAGGAAAAAAAGCCTTACTATACTATGTCGTTTTTTAAGGAAAAAAAGCCTTACTATACTATGTCGTTTTTTAGGGAAAAAAGCCTTACTATACTATGTCGTTTTTTTAGGAAAAAAAGCCTTACTATACTATGTCGTTTTTTTAGGAAAAAAAGCCTTACTATACTATGTCGTTTTTTTAGGAAAAAAAGCCTTACTATACTATGTCGTTTTTTTAGGAAAAAAAGCCTTACTATACTATGTCGTTTTTTAGGAAAAAAAGCCTTACTATACTATGTCGTTTTTTTAGGAAAAAAAGCCTTACTAAACTATGTCGTTTTTTTAGGAAAAAATGCCTTACTATACTATGTCGTTTTTTAGGAAAAAAAGCCTTACTATACTTTGTCGTTTTTTTTAGGAAAAAAAGCCTTACTATACTATGTCGTTTTTTTAGGAAAAAAAGCCTTACTATACTATGTCGTTTTTTTAGGAAAAAAAGCCTTACTATACTATGTCATTTTTTCAGGAAAAAAAGCCTTACTATACTATGTCGTTTTTTTAGGAAAAAAAGCCTTACTATACTATGTCGTTTTTTGGGGAAAAAAAGCCTTACTATACTATGTCGTTTTTTTAGGAAAAAAAGCCTTACTATACTATGTCGTTTTTTTAGGAAAAAAAGCCTTACTATACTATGTCGTTTTTTTAGGAAAAAAAGCCTTACTATACTATGTCGTTTTTTAGGAAAAAAAGCCTTACTATACTATGTCGTTTTTTTAGGAAAAAAAGCCTTACTAAACCATGTCGTTTTTTTAGGAAAAAATGCCTTACTATACTATGTCGTTTTTTTAGGAAAAAATGCCTTACTATACTATGTCGTTTTTTTTAGGAAAAAAAGCCTTACTATACTATGTCGTTTTTTTAGGAAAAAAAGCATTACTATACTATGTCGTTTTTTTAGGAAAAAAAGCCTTACTATACTATGTCGTTTTTTAGGAAAAAAAGCCTTACTATACTATGTTGTTTTTTTAGGGAAAAAAGCCTTACTATACTATGTCGTTTTTTTAGGAAAAAAAGCCTTACTATACTATGTCGTTTTTTTAGGAAAAAAAGCCTTACTATACTATGTCGTTTTTTTAGATAAAAAGCCTTACTATACTATGTCGTTTTTTTTAGGAAAAAAAGCCTTACTATACTATGTCGTTTTTTTAGATAAAAAGCCTTACTATACTATGTCGATTTTTTTAGGAAAAAAAGCCTTACTATACTATGTCATTTTTTTAGGGAAAAAAGCCTTACTATACTATGTCATTTTTTTAGGGAAAAAAGCCTTACTATACTATGTCGTTTTTTAGGGAAAAAAAAGCCTTACTATACTATGTCGTTTTTTAGGAAAAAAAGCCTTACTATACTATGTCGTTTTTTTAGGAAAAAAAGCCTTACTATACTATGTCGTTTTTTAGGAAAAAAAGCCTTACTATACTATGTCGTTTTTTTTAGGAAAAAAAGCCTTACTATACTATGTCGTTTTTTAGGAAAAAAAGCCTTACTATACTATGTCGTTTTTTTAGGAAAAAAAGCCTTACTATACTATGTCGTTTTTTAGGAAAAAAAGCCTTACTATACTATGTCGTTTTTTTAGGAAAAAAGCCTTACTATACTATGTCGTTTTTTTAGGGAAAAAAGCCTTACTATACTATGTCGTTTTTTTAGGAAAAAAAGCCTTACTATACTATGTCGTTTTTTTAGATAAAAAGCCTTACTATACTATGTCGATTTTTTTAGGAAAAAAAGCCTTACTATACTATGTCATTTTTTTAGGGAAAAAAAGCCTTACTATACTATGTCGTTTTTTAGGAAAAAAAGCCTTACTATACTATGTCGTCTGTTTTAGATAAAAAGCCTTACTATACCATGTCGTTTTTTTAGGAAAAAAAGCCTTACTATACTATGTCGTTTTTTTAGGGGAAAAAGCCTTACTATACATTGTCGTTTTTTTAGGGAAAAAAGCCTTACTATACATTGTCGTTTTTTAAAGATAAAACGTCTTACTTTACATGGTCACTTTTAAAGATAAAACGCTTTACTATACATGGTCATTTCAAGAAATAATGCTTTACACTATACTTTTTATTTATGTAAGGGTTTCCACTTTTTTCTGCTTTGTAGAGATCTTAGAGTCACAAGAAAAGACACCCAAGAAGCCAAAGAAATTTACTCCATTCAGCATAAAGAAGGCAACTGACAATCAACAGTCACAAACAAAGAACAGTGCTTTAAGGCAAGGCCGGTCTACATTGAAGTTCTACAAATACAGAGCTGGAGGGGAAGTAGCAGCAAAGACAAGATCTGGATTACAAAATGTCTCCAGTGTAAGTCGTGATTGTCATCATCTTGCATATATTTCGACATGATGCATACATTCAGCTTGTCTTTACAGGTCAAAACGAGTCTGCAGTTGGAACACCTCCTGCTCTGCGCCACCAAGTCAGCGTCCACTTTTGGGTAAATTGGGCGTAAGGTATCGCCAACTGAGGTAATGGGGTCGTTGGGATTAATGGGGGGGGGGGGGGGGGGGGTGTCTGTGTTTGACTTGGTGGCGCGAGAGCAGGGAGGAAACTTAAAAATGAAAAGAGCAATGATACAGAAAAGGCATTGAATTATTGTTTTTTTTTTAATATATCCATACTGACTTATTCTTTAGATACTGATTTGTAAGGCTTTAAATGTTTCAGCCTGCGGAGTGGAGGAAAGGTTCTAACACACACTAAGCAGGATATGTACAACAGCACATGGGAACAATAACAAGAGAATTGTCTTCTAAAAAAAAAAGCAGTTTATATAGTCGTGAGGGAAAAAATGGTTTTTTAAATTCCTGATGCTAAAAGTGAATATTTTTTATATGTTCCCTCATGTAAATAGAGTAAAAATGTGCCTTTTTTATACAGAATTTAGAAATTCACAAAATAAATAAAGTTTGGCATGGCCTTAACATTGAATCTCCAGCGTATATATCATTTGTATATATACATAGTGAGATCCATGCCTGTTCCATTTTACCTTAGAGGCATTTGAACTTTCTTCTTCTTTTGTTTTATTAATAAATGCCCTATTCTACTTTGGACAGTCTATTGTGAAAAAGGCAAGCATGTCTTCTGCAAAGCGCGACGCAGGGGACATGTTTGACTTTGTTTTGGCTTCTAAGAAAATAAACTATTCCAGGTTGAAGTCCCAAATCCATTCGATGAGTTCTGTTCACGCACATGGGTTCCTGGCCTAAGATCTTCAGGAATGAATTTCCTCCAAATGTTTTGGATTCTGTGGTCTGAGTTTTGATGGCTACTGAGCCAAGTCTCTTTTATTTATCCAGAATTGACAAGTCTGCTGCGTTACACAAGACAACTGGCACATTTGCCGCCACGGCATCTGACGGCTGTTCTCTTTAAGGAGGGAGTTTGGTGCAAGTGAGTATCTTTCCGAGTCTTAAATGTGAAATGTGACATCTTTGAAAAATCGTAATGATTCCAACTTTATGTTCCTTTAGGCACATTGTCACAGAAAAAAGGGAGTAAACGATTCCATCCTGAGGCTGAACTGGCCAACCTTGATTGAGAGGCACAGGAATGTCTGACGTCGGAGGAGATTGCAACAATATGGATCCAATTAAGAAAATGGGTAAGAAAAAACAACAACCACCAAATAGTCCTCGTGTTGCTTTCTCCTGGAAGCCTGTCAAGCTTCGGCAGGCTCCGTCTTAATTTGGATAAAGTTTGCGGGAATCTGCACGGAGAGGGGGAGTTCCTGCAGACCTTTGATGGCCTGTTGGGGTTGCAGGGACATCTCCCCCCGCACCTCCAGCTCTTCCACTGGGGTGAGGCCTTCGCACGGACTGCCGCTCTGGGAAGAGAATACGTTGAAGGTGGGAACCTGGCCGAAATTGTGACTGGCGTCGATGATCACAGTCCTGTATTGCAGCTCGGCCTCGCCGGCGTCCACTTCGTCCTTGGAGAAGGTGTCGGCCAGAGAGGGGTCGCCATTGACCGTGGAGTGCGGGTAACCCGAGTCTGTCATCTCCTCCTTGACTTGCAGCCCGAACAAGTCAGCCGACTTCAGCACGGTGGCGATGACGGTGCCGGGCTGTTGCGCCACCATGGTTTGTCCGCAGGTGGTGTTGATGGTGAGCAGGTGCGGGAGGCCGGATGCCGGGGTGATGGAACCGGGGCAGCCGGCGGATGGGCTGAGGGTGGCCATCAGCAGCTGTTGGTGGAGAGTGTCCTGGAGGCCGTTGGCTGGCTGGATTGTCAGAACGTCGTTGGCCATGGTCGTGTTGGAGTGGAGGAGCGTGGCGCAGTGACCGGAGTCCCCGTTGGGAAGAACGGTGGTGAGGGGAAGAGAACCCGGGGATGTCAGGACAACCGGCAGCGAAGTGGAGGAGCTCGGCGACCTGGGGCGACAAAGGCAAGAATGCTTGTGTTTAAAAGTCAAGTCTTCACTCGGCACAATTTCAAACAGCATTTGACCTGATATGAATGGCTTAACTAAATGTATCTTGTTTGACTGCCCTTGATGGCAATAGGTTTTAAAAAAAAAAGATCATGTATAGAAAAATACCAACACATACTGTGTAAAATTGTAAAACTAATATATGTGATAATAAATACATGCTGAAGTTTGGCATTTGTATCTTTTCAGGTTAAGAAATGCTGTTCACTTCAACAGAAAAGACATTTTGCGTGTTTGAGTCTGCTTGGACTCAGTCACTGAAGATAGTGCAGCGGGCCATCTTCAAAGAAGGTATCAACTACTAAACAGATTGGGACTTGGCACCACAAATTTCAAGAAAAGTACCTGAAGGTGGGTTTGCACACTTGCACTTCAAACACTTTTCCCTGGACGATGCAGAAGGGCTTCACCAACCCGCCTTACTGTTTCAAAGTGATTGACCTAAGAAATTGGCCTAAACATTTTGGAACACCCTGTTTTTGCAGGCCTAACTCAAGGGAAAATGTGCACTAAACAGGTAAGAGTTTGTTTTTGCTAACATTATAGGTGCTATTCAAAGTATCGGATCTCATGTCCTAGTGGGGCTTGTGGCATAATACACTAAGAACACCTGATCACATCTGCTCTCAGAAGCTAAGTTAGGCCTGGTTAGTACTTGGATGGGAGACTTTAAGCACAGTCTCCCATCCAAGTACTAAACAGACCTGCTTAGCTTCCAAGATCAGACGTAATCAGCGTTCTCAGCGTAGTAGGCTGTAAGCCCCGCTAGGACATGAGATCCAATATTTTGAGTTGCAACTATAATGTTAGCAAAAGGAAACTCTTACCTGTTTTGTGGACATTTTCCCTTGAGTTAGGCCTGCAAAAACAGGGTGTTCCAAAATGTTTGAGCCCATTTCTTAGGCCAATCATTTTGAAACAGTAAGGCAGGTTGGTGAAGTCTATCTGCATCGTCCTGGGTAGAGTGTTAGAAGTGCGGAAGTGTTGAAACCCACCTTCTGGCACTTTTCTTGAAATGTGTGGTGCCAAGTCCTAATCTGTTTAGTAGTTGATACCTTCTTTGCAGAATTTGTGAAGTCAGCACGCTGCACTATCTCCGGTGACTGAGTCCAAGCATACTTGAACACGCAAAATGCCTCTTCTTTTGAAGTGAACAGCATTTCTTAACCTGAAAAGATAGAAATGCCAAACATTACACACAAAAACTTGACACATTTTCACTGCGAACTGTCAACGAACATTGTGAAAATTATTGGCCTTATGAAATGGGGTCAATCATTTTGGAAAACACCCTGTATACGATGAAAATATGTCAATAAAGACTTCTCTCTGAAAGTTGCCTATCATTCAATGAATTTGTTCTTCTCGGTGGCCCTGGAGTGGATAACATGAATAAAGATGTGAGGTGCAGGCGTACATACCTCAAAGAGTCTGCCCCGGGGTTGCCCTGCAGTATTTGCAGGAGTTGGTCCGCTTGTCCTCCTTGCGCTCCTCGCTGCAGGCTTTGCTCCAAGGGCTCTTTCTTCACCTGCTTGAGCTGCTGGTGGGCCCTCCCCCTGGAGCCCCCTCGCGCCACCGACCTGCCGTTGGACGACCTGTGGTGTCCGTAGTCGTTGCGGCCGTCGGGCCCGGCGTCGTCGTCTTCATCTTCGATCACCACCAGATCGTCTGGCATCTCCTTGAACTGATAAACCAAACGCTGCCCCTCCACCTTTGCCAGGATGCCTCGTTGGTAGTAGTACCTTTAATTGAGAACATAATCAACTCAAGTTATCAACTTGTACTGGAAATACAATCTGAAAAAAAATGAGTACAAAAATGCTAATATTAATTTTTGTTTGCCAAATAAAGTTTTTAGAGGCATATTTTCAGTTTACATTGTCCTTAAACTATGGTTTGAATCAATAGAAAGGTTAAAATATTTCTATTTGATATTGGTGACTATATATTTTGCAACCGCAGGCAGGTTTGCAACATTGTTTTTTTTTCTTTCTGGGCACATTGAGTGTTTCTCCCGCCGCCCGCGGTGCAAAATAAGAACACATTTCCACAACAATGCCAATCCCATCCCTTTCTCACCTAAGCGCTCGTCCCATGGTCTCGTAGTTCATGTCGGGCTTGTTCTTGTGTTTGCCCCAAAGCTTGGAGACAGCTTTGGAGTCAACCAGCTTGAAGATGCCTTTTTCCCTCTGTGTCCACTTGATGTATTTGGGACAAGTGTTTTTGTCCTGCAGTAAGGCCAGAAGGAATTCCCACAGGTAGATGGTGTTGCCTGCAAATGAGGAGATGACTTTAGCTTTCCTCTTTGTTATTGAACAACTTTAAAATGCCTGCACTAAAGCCAAAAAAAAGGCAAGTTATAATTGGCTAGTATTTCACTGTCAAAGTCTAAATAATATGAAATAGACATCATAAAAAACATTATCCCTACATTGAAGATATTAAACTATTGCGGCAGATGAACCACGATAAACGAGGTATTACTGTATTAGGATGGGGAACATTACAGAGTCAATTAGCCTAATGTGCAATCGGTTTGGAACAAAGGTGGTTAAAAACAGTAACGCTCCCAGTGGCGGTCCGAATTCCAGCTGCTGTGACAAGGTGATGTATATCCGGGAGACTAAAGCGTGTCACCCTGTGCGAAGGCAACACAGTAGCGTCCATCAGTGGCGCATCATTGTGCCTGCGAGCCTGTCCCGGCAGACCCCCGAGAAACCCATCATTCACACCCTGGCTTTCCCCCCCCCCACAACACAACGTCGCACTCCACAAGAGAGGAGGAGACCTTGATTTTGATTGGCTGGTTACCAAAAGGGAGACTTGTTATCATGGCTTACCTTTGCCCTCTTTGCTCTTCTTCCTCAGTGGAAGGCTGGGGGTGGAGATGGGGGAGCAGGAGCGGACCACCCGAGGCTTCCTCACTAAGACAAATTCAAAAAGGACGGTGAGTTGAAGTCATTAGCACACGCCTTGTGTACGCGTGGTGTCGGAAAAAAAAAATGTCACCTTTACTTTTTTTCTGCGGCTTCAAGGGACACCTGGGGGGGATTTCGTCCATGGATGAGGTGTCCTCGTCCAGCGACACGTCAAGGGCGCCGTTCTCCATGTGGTCGGGCCTCAGGGGGGTGTACGTCAGGTCGGCCTCCAGCAGTACGCCGTAGTTGTGAACTAGAAGGTAAACAAAGAATAAACAATACTGTCAAAAAAACAAGGGCATTTTTATTTTTATGTGTTGGGGGGGGGGGACTATGGGGCACGTGAGATGTGGAAACTGGAATGACAGCTCCGGTTCAAATCCATCCATCATCTTATTTATATATGGAGGTTGCCAAAATAAAAATGTTGAGTAAGATTTTGTGGGAATATAACGGGTTTAAGCCTGCTCTCTTTGTCTTGTTTGACATCAAAAAGTCCGCCAGGGGTGTCCCGCCTGTCACCCAAAATCAGCTCATCCGAGACCCAATGGGTGACAAGCGCTCGGGGAAAAATGGATGGAGGGATAAAATCATAACCTTGCGAACGAGTGAGGAATAATGTTCTAGAGGTGGCGTATTTGTCAACAAGTCATCTTACGCATGCGCTTCTCATCCAGGATGTTGTTTGGAGACTCCATATTGAGCAGGGCTGCCGCCGCCTCGTTTGTTTCCATGCTGTCTTCTGCACCCGAGACCGTTTCTTTAAAAAAAATAAGAAGAAAACAACATATGATTCGCTTTCTATATTTTCTAGTGCCATGTGCAATAAAGGTGCCAATGCGAGTCTCCAAATTTTTGATCGGATTAAAGTGGTTCGGAAATTCAAAAGTCAGTAGAGTAATGATGTTGCCATTGAAATAAACCCAGTCTGTTCAAACAAGTGGGTTTTGAGACCTAACAAAAAGAGACATTTCCACTAAAAGCGCCCTTGAAAATACAGCCATCTGCTATGATTTTATCCTAAAAATAAACCTCACCAAGTACAAACTTGACTTTTTTTTAATTCTGCCACCAAAGCCAATCACTTAATCTCATCAGCCCAAGTTAGTTCTCTGAATTCCCTCATAAACCCCAATAAAAATACCTGAAGAGTGAGAAATGGTTGACCTACATAGTTCTTATTTTTAATTTAACTCAATAGTTTAAAATAGGCCCCAAAAAAAACCCACGACCAAAGAATTCTAATGAAAGAATGTGTGTAATGTTCCAACCTGAGAGGTCCACTCCTCCCACCAAGATGGATGGCGCCTCCACCACGTGCATGGCATTGTCCATCATGATCCCATTGGTCACCTCGTCTGACTCCAGGCCCGAGTACACTTGCAACAGATCAGTGGCGGGCACCTGCTCCACGATCACGGCGGGGAACACAGATGGATCGTCCAGCTGTGACACACACAAACACACACACACACACAATTGAGTGGGAGAAAGTGGCTCGCCATGACGAAAAACGTAGCAAAAACGGTAAATTGATATCACGACCTGATGTGCCGGCTCGTGTTTACAGACGTATAAAAGCAAGCGAGTACCATGTGCAATTTGAGCTAATGTGCAGGGATGGAGGAGAGAGAGAGAGGAGCTTCATTTTTGAAGCCTTGCAGTAGCCCACAACAGGGAGCCATTCTAAGAAGACTTGGATGGGAAAGCTGATAAAACATTGGGAATTTTACATACAATGTGTTTCAGGAAAATATTCTGTGGGAATTGTTTTCAGTGTAAACTTCTTAAATCCTAATGTTTTGTCTCCATGCAAAATCCTACTTGTCATTCCATTGAAAAATGTTAACGTGTGTTTAAAATGGTTTCTTTTGGTTCTCTTACCACATGAAAAGGTTCAAGCACTTTAAAAAAGGCTCTTTCTAGTATGCCGTTTTTTCGAACTGTAAGTATAAGCCGCAAAATAGAGGAAAACGGACAAAATAGGCACTTGTTAATGTATCCTATTAATAAATTTCTGTTGGCAATCAGAGATGAAAAAAAAGAATATCTAAGTCGCATGAGTTTAAGTCCCAGCTAAACTTTGAAAAAAATGTAATGTCAATGTAATTTATAATCCAGAAAATACAGTACTTTCTAAACACCCATAAGTAAACACTCACACGCAAATGTTAAACACTGTCCAACACAAACCAAAACATATATACAGAATATGCTTTTGACTAAATAATGCAGAGCAGTGATACTAAAGAAAATCACTTTGAATTCTAAAAATAGATTATTATTATCAATCTATTGAACTACATTTTTGGTTCACTCAACGCATTTAGTCTTTACCTTCTTGCAGTTTTTTTTTAAATCTAATGCTATCATATAATGCATGTATCGATGCCACTAGATGACAGCAGAGTACATGGCAAGAAAACCAAAGTTGTGGCGCCACATTTCAAAAAAGAAATCATCAGGATGCACAAACCAGTGACAAAATACCTTCTCAAATGCCCAAACAGCCACTCATCTCATTCATTCCCATCCAGTCAATCATAAGGAAAATTCAACTGTGCTTACTTAATTTTTAGCAGAACTTACGACATGTAAATTTTGGATGGTGTGCTAACAGTCGATTCCTTGATTAAAAGTGGGAAAGGGTGGACAGCGAGCAGGAGGCGGATGATGAATAAAGGCTTATCTGTGCCGTCACACAAGTGTCCATTGTTGGCTTCAAACCTCTGGGGCATACCAGGTGTTCCGATCTAATGGGGGAGGAGGTGGATGGGCCCATTTTGGCTACACTTTAACCAGGCCTGCTGAAAGAGCAGCTGGTGATTTGATGCAATTGTTAAAAGAAACTACGGGTTCACACGCGGGCCACATTTGTCCACACGGAAAGCCACAATGAATGACGACAAACATGGCTTGTCATGCGCAAAGAAGAATGTATTTGCTTTGACTACAATAATCGAAAATAGCAATGTTTCTCATGAGCCCGTATCTGATACCGTTGGATGTAGCGAAAACGATGCGGCTCAAGAATGGG
This sequence comes from Stigmatopora nigra, assembly GCF_051989575.1. Taxonomy (NCBI): domain Eukaryota; kingdom Metazoa; phylum Chordata; class Actinopteri; order Syngnathiformes; family Syngnathidae; genus Stigmatopora; species Stigmatopora nigra. The sequence goes on from NC_135521.1 coordinate 6,407,313, forward strand.
CCTGCCTGTCGATGTCCTTGAGAAAAAAAAAAGTCAAGCGCGCATTCGCATGTGCTGACATTTTGACTATTGGTCGAATGAACTCCCCAAACAGCAACTCCTCCTTAGCAGACTAATGGAGCAGTGCTGACTGAGGTTGTTGTCTTAGCACATGTTGTGATGATACACAAACGGAGTGTTTCCTAGCCCATATGAAGCCAAGCAACACACTTCAAATGACAAAAATCCAGCAAACAAGTGCTACGCGGTAAACTCATCATCTATGACGGCAGTGAAAGGAATGCAATGGTTCTGCCTCTCCATGTAGGTGACTAGAATAGACGGGAAATAAGAAAAAATGCATCACTAGAGGTGAATGGATAATATTTTCACACAAGATGAATTAAGAACAAAGAATTATTGTGGGAGTGGCAAAAGTTCAAATGTACAGCTCTACTGGGTTGGCTAAAACAGTCATTTCTATTCTCTCATCTCATTTTCTGAACCGCTTTATCCTCACTAGGGTCGCTGGGGGTGCTGGAGCCTATCCCAGCTGACTTTGGGCCAGAGGCAGTGGAAACCCTAAATTGGTGGGCAGCCAATCACAGGGCACAAGGAGACAAACAACCATCACAGACTCGCACTCATACCAATTTAGAGGACAAGGCATTTCCGGTGTCGTTATCTCCCATTACCATGAAATAAAACTAGTCCATTAACGTGAAACAAACTAAAAATCCCTCCTAAACAAGTCCATTCCACGAAATATTGAGTTATATTCATATTCACTTATTCAGTGGTCTGTCAAAACACTAATATAATTGCAGTATCCTCATGCATACTCTATAAGCACGACATGCCACTACAAGGTTCGGTAATGATTCACTTTAGGGAGTTTTTGACCAAAATCACTCATCGTTTAAAAAATCATTTAAAAAAAAAACTGCTCCTATTTCCCTCACGTCGAAGACTGTGTTGAAATACCGCAGGTGGATTGCAATTACGTGGGTTGAGGGGGTTGGATGAAGTTTGCTCAAACAAGGGTGGGTGCAGCCAGAAACAAAGCCAGGGGAACAATGCGGGACCTTTGGGTAGAATCGTCCCATCCACTCGGAACCGGTCGGTCGGGTTAGGCCTGATTAAATACCCAGTGGGAATCTAGCAACAACCCGTCATTCTGGATCCGTGCGCATGATGCAGTCAGCGGCCCTGGAGGAGCCTGCTCCACTGGATATGGGCGTGGACGAGCAAAAGACGGGTGACTTGAGCGGACCAACCAGAAGATACGTACTACATACATAAGCGCGAGTACGTAAGTTTTGTGCCGTAAACATATTGGCGCTCCACGCCTATTGACTCGCCGCTTTCCCTCCCATGCACCCTAACCCTGGTGCAGGTTTGTCAGACTTTCCACGTCACCGCCTCCTCCTTCTCTAGACTTCGTGACAGCCTCCCAGTGGCCACGCTGTTCTAAGTTGCGCCTACCCTGCCGGGACAAGTCTCGCATGTATCAACAAGCAGCATGTCAGTGCAAACACGGGCCTCCACGTCATCTGAAAAGTGCAGACTCAGAGTCTGCGTTTCTGCGTGATACACATAGCTAAAAAAAGAATTTGAAAATGATGACCATGGAGCCCCTCAAACACTCAAATTCACAAACAAACTTAGATAAAGATTAACCCGAATGACCCTGAACAGGTTCATTGCCTCATATCTGATAATACGATTCATATCACAATTTGATTCCCATAAATCTCGATAGTACGCGACGACAGTTACTATTTTTGTATATCACTTTGGATATTTTTGCACTGATCTGCTTTTTTGCAAACTAACTTTAGTCCAAATATCTTGGAATCTAACCACACCAATTTTTCAACATCTATTGAGTGGCACGTCACAGCCCAAATGTGAAATTAAATGTGCGTCTTTATCCAAAGTTACGGCCAGGCCGCATGCCAGCGCTCATTAAAATAAAACTTTAGTTTAATCCTGCTCAACTGCCTCACCATCAAAAACCGGAGCGACTTCCTCAGAAATTGGAAGCATCAAACCGCAACAGTAAAAAAAAAAAAACATTTCCCAAAGCAAATCAGAAATGGAGGTTGTCAGATTTGTACCTGGTTGATTTCATCCATGCCATTACTGGCAAATTCAAAGACGAGTTCATTGGGCTGCGCCGCGGTGGTCATGGTGGTGACCACGCTGGCTCCTTCTCCGCACAGACGGCGCCCACTTCAGACCTCGGGGGTGAACGATCACGGTAGAAAATGGCCTCCTAGTCCGGCCTTCTTTTGCAGAGTTTCAGAGGATTCGTCCGGTACCGCTCGGGATCCGAGTGGCGCATCTAAACCTGAAAGACCAGAAAAAAATAACAACAAATGAGATCACGAGACAATCCTTTCAGTTTACAAAGTTCATCATTCCACATTTTCAAACAGAACCCAAGCCTTAAATTACCCATTTCTCTCATAATGTGGGAGGCATGCAAAATTCTTTGACATTAAACATCGGCATGTTTACAAACAATAACCGGTCAGATACATTCAAGTAGACTTGTTGTGGTAAATAAACCAACACAAAAAATCCATAAGGAAGCTTGATAGCCATGGTGGTAAACCTGGAATAGGATTTTGGCATATCCAAGTCATCTTATTGTTTATTTTTTATTTTTTTGCAGGACTCCTAGCTTCTACGACCTTTGAAAAAGATTTTGCAAATGACAGTTGTTCCCTTTGATGAGGTATTAAAGGAATTCTGTACAGTTCACCCTTGCTAGACACAAGGTCTTAGAAGTACATCATTAATGCTAGCACTGTTTATCTGTGCAGAATTTTGGGAGGCATTTCTCTTTTGATTTTGGTGTGCAAAGCTAAACGGTAGCAATTATAGTTACAAAATATATATAAATGACACCAACATGCCAGTCTTTCTACATTTCTTTAAAAAAAGAAGGCGTCACTTTGGCCCAACAACTGTTGGACGTACCACTGGTCTGAACACCACGTTTTTCTCCGGATGGACCCCAAAACGCCAATTGTGTGAAAACCCTGGAAATGCAAGTAAGTTCTGCCCCACCCACGGTAATTAATTAGAAAGATAGATTACAACTGAGCATTAGCAAAACACTCCAGTTTCTGATGTTGCAGCCTGACTTGTTCTTACTTAGTGGCAGCAAAACTGTTTTTGTGTGTGACCAATGACTGATTGGCGACCAGGTTAAGGTATCGTCTGCCCGTGTTTTGCTGGAGGTCAGCTGGAATAGGCACCCCGTGACCGTGATAACGAGGATTGGTGTTTAAGGCGGATTTATGTCACCATAGAAAGATGCAAACTGGTTTATTTGGATAAAATATCAGGCAAGCTCAGTAGCCAATGTGTTACTGCAGGATTATTCTAATGTTTTATTGTAATATTTAAATAAAATGGGTTGTTGGACTTTGGGCTGACAGGTTACAGTTTGCTGAAGAATTAATTGCACAGTGGGCTACAGGCACACACTCGCATATAAGCATAACCTTCACAGAGACCAAAGGGAGGTCTCACAAACATACACACACACCCCTTGGTTTTCCCGCTGCTTCGGGGTGGGGAATATTTGCTTTGAACTGTCTTTGTGAACGTTGCAGGTCCAAGGTGGAGTCACAAAAAGGAGGGTGGAGACCTGCAAAGGTCTACAGGAATGGAAAAGCATGCAGACGGAGTTGTAAAATGGCTTTGAGAGGGAGGGGGAGAAGAATAGAAGTAGTGATAACCAAAAGAATTCCTTTTGTTTGCTATTTGTTTTTAAATACAAAAAAAATTTGGGGGGTCTAGCTGGGCTTTGTCAAGACTATTTTGGAGAATCGGTGTTAATTGTCCTCATGTTTAGAAGTCCGAAAATAAAAATGAATACTTAATTTTAAGCATTGCGGCTTTGCGCCTCACCACAATAAAATCGAGTTGTTAGAGTTGTTACTAGTGAGCCAAAATGGATGCTAGTAGTGGTGATAAAAAAAAAGCATACACGACCCTTGAGTGGGGTAAAAGGGAATATAGTGAATGCTAGAAGAGCATTTCACGTGCGTTTTCCAGCTGGTTGGCATGGTGCTAGCTCCAAGCAAGGCGCCCATGAGCGAGAGGCGGGCCGCACATTTTCCGGCGAACATGACAACAGCTGCCTTGTCCTAACAAAGAGGCCAAGCTGCTGCGTCATGAAGAGACGATGACTGAGAAGCCACGGAGGCCGAAGGGAGGAGCTGGACGGGATGGCCGGCCGGCAAGGCGTAATAGCGCCCAAAGTAAACAGAGCGCCGGGTGGGACCCCAGCGCCATTAAAAGCGCCATTGGACATTAGGCAGATGACACATGAGCGTCCGAGCATGACATCTGGAATGTAGCGTTCACATTTACGCCGCTGAAAATCCATAAGTGAACGTGCATATTTATTTGTTTATTTGTACATTAAATCATTATTTTATTTTTAGAGATCTTTACGCCTGGCTTAGTGAGGGCATAAACTAAAATGGCTACTGTGCTATTAGTCATCGGCAGATGAGAATGAAATTTAAACGCTCCTTGGAGGCCAACTTTAATAAAAAATCTCAGCATGTGTTAAATAAATGGGGATTTATTGTTATGATCCAAATGTGCCAGTAGTAGAAGACATGCAAGCTGTTTTGGGTTGCTATTGTCGTCCATCTGGGCAGATGATAGTAATCAGATGAAAGTGGTCGTAGTTCATTTGAATGTGTTTTTTTTTTTTATTATTACTTTTCAAAAACAGGCATCCAATTGCTGTCAAAAAATTATTGAGGGGCCATGGCATATCACATATGGAACGATAAACATTAAAAGCAAATTCCAGGAAGTAGGTCGAGTATTTTCCGCCGTTCTTTTATGAAAATAGCAAAATTTGACAGTGAACTAAAGCACAACATTATTATGTGCAACAACTATCCTCCAATAGTCAAAAAGGTGTGCAGTACAACAGCATAATGGACAATCATTTCCTTTGTAATTGCTGTTGACTGACGGGTTTTCTAGTCAAGATTGGAAACAGCGGCGGTGCTAAAAATAGACTAAAATCTCGTCAGCAGCTGCCATTGCAAACTTCCCATAAGAGATTTGGCGCACAAGACTGATAGCCTCCAGCAAAATTGAATTTAACGGACGCAAACACCAGGAATGACTGAGGAAATTGTTCCATCTCGGGGGTTCGGTTTTTGTCGAGGTTGACTCGATGTTTCCAAGGTCTTTTGGGGAGACGTGATGCAGCGATCGATGCGGAGACGGCGGACGCCGTGAGCGCCGCCGTCCGTCTCGGCGAGTGTTGTTTGCCAGTTGCAATAACAGCCAATTAAAGTCAGGATGCAGTACATGAGTAAATAGAGCGTTCCCAGAAGGCCCTACACGCCCCCCACCACAACTCACATAGCATTTTTCCTCTTTATTCTCTTTCGCTGAGCTCATTGTTGACCATGAAAGGAGGCAAATGAAGACAGCAGAATGACTACGCAATGACTCACTTTACATTTGGCCAGTGCAAACATTGTGAGACGCAAGAGGGAAGGATGGAACTGCGGGACAAATCGCCACTTATCAGCCACTTTCAGCTCTGTATACAACGCAAATCATGCTGATTTTCCGGAAACATTTGGAGGGCCGTGGCCAGATGAAACCGCTTGACAGCAATTACAGGCCAAATAAAGAAATGTGGCCATTTACGCCAACATTCATTCACAGTACCACACTCGTTTACATCTCAGCCTTTAAATTCAACCCTCCACATACAAAAAAATATATTTTTTAAAATACCACACAAGGCTGACACACCCAATAATCATTGTCCGGAAAATACGGAAGATAATATTGGCAACCTTAGACGACGTGAGAAGTTTAACCTTATTTAACTTAACATGCGTTGGCTGTGTTTTTCATTCTAGGTTTTACTTGCAGTACCCCCAACTGCATGCCCCCACCGCCTTTCAAACTTTACACCACAACAGAGAATACAATAAATATTATGGCAGTGAGCCAGATGGGCTCTGATGCAGTCTAACTGCGTTTCTCAAAGCCTAATGGCACCTCGAGAGCGGCAGCAGCCGAGGCTAGTCGTGCTGAGCCAGGGCCGAAAGAGACGAGTGGAATTTAATCTCATCTCCTGTGAACCTAGTACTTTTCCTTCTCCAGCATGAGTAGACGACATTTTGCTTTGGAAAACCCATTGTGGGTGCACAACAAGGAGAAAATGTGGCCTCTATGAGTGAGATACATGTCAAAAAGTTGAATATTTTAGAGAAGCGCAAAAGCTACAAAGTGACCTGCAAATTGGGAACTGGCAGGAAAAGCATTGCACAGCAGCTACTTCCTGTCTGTTAAACCACACTCTGATCTGAGAAACATTGGTCTCTGTGAGGCGGAAACTCCGCAATGGCCCCCCGTTTCCTTTGCGATCAGTTCATGACTCGCATTCTCTAAAGAGCTAAACAGCCAACATTGCATTTTAAAGAATGAACCAATCCTCCACATGAGCATAACTGTAATTTATAGGATTTATTAATATTCTCTACCACCTATGATTCCAATTATCAATAAAGATTTTTTTTAAATTGACAAGGTTGTCACATGTAAATACAAAAGGCCATTTTTAAATTATTTCCCCTGCATCCATTTTCAGAGCTACTTATTTTGATGAGGGTCACAGGGTGCTGGAGCCTATTCCAGTATTGGGTTGGCGATTGCTTTATCCTGTTTATATTTGAAATATTTGATCCTAAAGCTGCCGCTTTTGATTTTATGTGTGTGCAATGTGACGCAAGACCAGACATGGCGAGCGGTATTTCCTTTCTATGACTCAATCCGCATTCTGTCGATCGACTTTTTCGGCGTGCACTTACGATAAAAAGGTGAATGCAAGCGGTGTTGTGTAGCCTGTTAAAAAATGATTTTCAAGTTTATATTTCGAAGTAAACATGTCAGCAGGACATTCTCAATCCACCCTTCAGCTAAAAAAACAAGACCAATTACATTCCTGGCTGTTAACACCATGCCTGCATAGAAATGTTAACTCGTGTGAACTTTGCTGTCTTTTTCTTTGACGTTTTTTTACTTCAGTTGGCATACTAGAGAGGGGAGGAGGGGTACCAGGTTGGTGCATACCAAACAGGTCTGGACACAGGCTGAGGAGTCCACGCAAAATGAGACACGCCCCAACGTGGGGCAAAACAACACCCTAAACTGTTCTAATGTCTTTCATAGTGACATTACGTTTATTTATTCATATTTGTGACCTGATTTTGAAGATCAAGAGTCATAAAATGTACACATGACATCCTTTTTATGCAGACAAAACTCACACATAAGACACTGTTGATCATTTCAGCAAGCAATCATGTGCATGCAGCTCGTGTCGGTTATTAGGAGTTAATCTTTGCATCTAATCGAACACATTGTTGCTTGTAATGGACTACTATCTGATTACTCCGAGCTCATATAAAATCTTGGGAAAACTAGGAGAGGATTATTTTGGAGAAAAAAAAACAATGTTCCACTCCTAAATAGAATACAACTTATTTTCTTGGATGGATAATCTATCTTTGAGTCAATGAGCTCTATATGCAACTGATAAACCAAATCAATGCATTATTGAACATTAATTTTCCACACATTGGCTGGCGACCAATCAAACAAAGTCTTCCCAAAGGCACAATTTAATGAATCCCTGTGCATGTTATTGGAATGGGAAGGAAAGCAGAGTAAACTGATCAAATTCAGCTAGTAATTCTCGGGAGCTACCCAACCAAACTTTTTGTCAGGTCTCCCCCCCCTTCAAACACGGCTTATCTGATTTCACACCATTTGATTTAAGTCAGTATTGTACCGGTCAATGTATTCTATCTAATCTCCTATCTTGTAAAAGCTAGCCATAAAAGTCTGTGTCATGACTTTGCTACATACTGGAAAAGTGGAGTGGAGGCGGAGAAAGTCAAGAACCGTGAAGTAACGCGTCACAAGCTCGAGCTCATCCTTACAACAGTATTCTTTTTGTCTCCCTGCGAACAATTGTCCACACGGATGGCAATTCAATCAGACCATGTCCAGAGAACGGCAGGGGTCAATATTTGCCCAAAGCTTTCTTTCATAAAGTATACGCAGCTTTATGGCAATCAGGTGACAGTGCAAGACAATAAACTTCCCCTTTCTAGACTTGTGTAACAACACATTGGCTTCCAAGGTCATTTTCAGCGGATAGCAATAGAATTATATTTGATACAGATTTGGCCATCCCTTTAAGTCTTTATTATTGACAAGTGGCTAACGTTTGTAAAAAAAGGGAAAATGATGGAGGGTACAAACCTTCATCAAAGAGAGACTGATGGGGCTACAACATAGAAAAGATAAACAAGGAGTGGCTGTTGCCCAGCAACCACTGCAAGAAGAGGCCACATGAGAGAGAGAAAGCAGCCGGGCTTCAGGGCAAATTTTCAATTTTTTTTAAGTATACAATTAGAATGGTTTTGCATTTTAAGATTTTGTGTGTGTTGGGGTCATATCACATCGCCCGATAATAAAGCAACACAAAAATCATATTCACCTAATATAGGGTCATACATGTATAATGTATGTTTTGCTATTTGAGTTTGCAATAGAATTTCAATGTGACTTCAAAAATAGACATTTTAATTCAAGATTACTGACTGCAATCGAAATAGATTTACAGTAATAGTGTGATGGCATTAAATACTATATTATAAGCATCCTCTGTGTGGCATACCTAATGAAGTGACACCATACACACCAAAAAAAAGTATCGCCATGACTTGCGTAATTTAAAATAAATGAAAATAGTTGCGAGTTAACGGCGAACAATTAAAGCTATTCATTAGTCAACATTCTTTGGAAGTGACGTTAAGGCGCCTGGACGAGGACAGCCATGTTGAGAGGGACTTTATGATCACACAATCTTTAGCCCTGACCATCTTGCAACATTGCATAACCACCAGTATGTGTGTTATCAGAGGGTGTGACCTAGATAGAATTTTTTTTTCGCCTACCTCGCTCACTCCATTTTTTTTTTTTTTTGATGTGGGTGTCAAAAGCTATACATCCGTCTTTTTTTGCTGAGAAACCTACAAACCAAACTTGTCACTTTCCTCAGAGCATTTGGTGGCTAATAACTACTTTATGCAGCATTACATGCTCATCATATCTTTCAAATATAAATCTGGGGGGAAAAAATGAGTGTAAATGGAGAAAGGCAGCGAGCCCCAGCATGCTCAGAGTATGAGAAAGTTGCAACATTAGACGGTTGCTCAATTGATTTTTTAAAAATATTTTGCCAGGTTGGGCTGGAAAAATCCACATTCCACATGTGGCCTTGAATGCATCATCTCTTACAGACAGAAATGCCTTGCTCAATGGCACCATGTCTTTTAAAAAGACCTTTCTAATGCAACTAGCACTGTTTACTAGCTACTGGACTTTAAAAGTCTTCCAAAAAATACTCACTATTGATTTTAGGCTCGCCATCTTGTGAAGTTTTCCAGATTTGATTACACCCGCGTGACCTTTTAAAAACACAAAGTCAATGTAAAATAAAAGGAGAGTTTCCCCATATAAATCCATTGAACTTTAGCTTTTTTTGTCTCTTGTTTTTAATACAATATTAATCATAAGAAGAGCTGGACAACAAATCTATGAGTATAATTTGGAGCAGTTTTCAAAGTAACTCATTTGCATGGATTTTGAACAGAAAATACAATGTGTAATTTTCCGCTATACTACACACTGTCTTTAGTCCACACTTGTTGCATAAAAATGTAGTCTAATGGCATGAATTCTGAAATTCCCCAATGTGAAGTCATTGGAATACTACTGCAAAAGTAATTTGGTAACATTGGAAAGTTTTGAATGTCCTCTATAGAGCACAAAAGTTAATGCAATTGGTTGCACTGGGTGGGAAATATTTAGGTTTACAAATGTCCTCCACAGAGGAAAAATTTGAATTACTTAAAACGTATGTATGGCTTTGAAAAAGACACAGAATTTAGCATCTACAAAGTAAATAGCTGATCTTACCTATGTGGGCTTTTATTACTTGGTGGAGAAGCTTTGGAAAGTGCTAGCATTGTGCCGCATTCTTGAGTCTTATTAAATCGATAATCTGGCAACTGAGTCAAATTTTGGGGTGCTGTGGGTTTCACAAGAATGGCACTCTGACTATAACAGCATATTTCCACAAAGCTAGTTTCCGAACAGTTGTGCAACAGAGTATTTTATCTCCACCCTTAGTGTAGACAACGTCATTCAAGTAACAAGGGATATGTAGATTTAAATGATGATACGGCTTTTCAGGGGGAAACTACCGTAATTTTTTGACCCGTATATTTCCACATTGTACAAAGGCATCCATTTGAAAATTTGTTAAAAAGACATACTTCCGAAAACAAAACAAATGTATTTTGTTGTAATGTTGATAAATAATATTTTCGACATAAGTTCCATCATTTTCAAAGCTAGTGGGAGGAAAGTAGTGGCTTATAGTTCGTAAGCTACGACAGTTATTTCTAGATGGCACCAAAAAAGATTGATATTGGCGAAAATATTCAATTTCATTTTTTTGCTCATCCTCACAAGAGTCACGGGAATCCCCAGCCTATCCCAGCCAATTACAACCGCGGGCAACAATTTTGAACCTATTTGCCAAATCATTCCACCACCAAGATAGGAAGTCTTTTAAAGTACATTTCTATGTAATTAAAGTACCATTTTGTATTGCATTTTACCCTATCTAAAAAAACATAGGTCAAAAAATGAACCCCGACGACCACCTTAAAATGACACTAACTGAATCTGAACCTCTTTAAATGGACAAATTTAATACAATAAAAATCCCTCTTGGAATAACAATCCTAACCAGAATTCTCATACGAAATGTACACAGTGTGAGAGCATGCTTCTTTTCCATTTTCTTCTATTACACAGTGCCTAATCGTTTATTGACAGACTTTGTTCGACATGCTGTCATTTGTGTTGAAAGGACACACCAACTGACCACTAACCCCCCCAAAACCTGATTTCAGTGAGCCAGACCTCATTTCCAATTCAAAGTAGAGAGGTGAGAGTCACACAATGAGACCGGCTCAACATGCTAAGTCAGACATATTGTTCACCCAAACCTGAACGTTAGACACAAACTAAAAAGAAGAATTTCACTGTTTCTGGTTGCCGAATCAGGCAAGAAAATAAACCCCAGAACCGTGTTTTGCCAATAGGGGGCTTGTAAAGAATTCAAATCTCACATAAAAACTTGAACCAAGAATTGGTTTCTACTGAAACAGGAAGCGGCATCGTGCAAGCGTGGATCTCGAAAGCTTCTACGCAAAGCTCTAAAAAGCTTCGGGGAGGTAACATGTTGTGCACAAGAGGAACAAGACACTGCGGTTGAAGCTCTGGTGAAGTGAAATCTAGATCATACACCCCCCCCACCCCCCTCCTTTTTGCTCAGCAAACAAGGTGAACAATATTCTGCTGTGATGATCTTTTGATTGGGAATCCATGCACGACTGACTTTTTGTGAAAGAAAAACGTACAAGAAAAGAGTGGAAAACTTGGTAGAATCAATTTTAATCAAACGTGACGTCCAGAAAATGTTTTGCTACTACCCTATGATTTAAAAAAAAAGAAAAAAACGTGGGCTTGGTCGGTTTGGAGGGCTTTACCAACCAAACTGTCAGCTCCCGCCCTTATTTCATCACACCATATAAGGCAATGAGCCAACGCCAAGGTTTAGGCCAAAGAACCTACTTTGTTAGAAACTAGAAGATTTTGACTTTTAAGTTTGAAGTGTGAAAGGATTCCTATTGATATCTGCAGGCAAACCCTTAATATGTTGCGAAAACGACAATCCTTGAAGCGTTCAGGTCCGCGAAAAGGAGGGAAAAACGAGTACTGACCTCAAATAAACGGGATGCAGGTGGCGAGAGCCATCGTCGCGTAGAGCGTCAAAACAAGTGTTTATGTCGTTGGTAGCGAGGAAAAAAAGCAAAAACAAAAAAGGACAAAACAAGGCGGAGGGGGGTGGAGGGATTAATCCAAAGAGAGCCTTTGAGGCAACAAACCAAGGTGTGCACCAACCAACCAGAGGCCCCCTCTGCACCTTTCTCTGGGGCGAAAAAACTGAAAGACGAGTCGAAAAAAGGGTGGGCGGGTAATCAAAAAAAAAAAAAAAAACTGAAAACAAGAAGTCACCACGAATGAGTTGAAGGTAGAAAAATAAAAAAAAGGAGAAGTGTCGCCAAGCGAGCCGTCCTCTCCCTATGAGTCACCAAGCTTCGACGCCATTGGTAGAGAGCGGCTCACGGGCAGGCGGCCCGCACCTGGCCAATCAGATCGCTCATAGGTGCGGGGCCCTGAAGGCAAATCTGCTCAGGTGCATTCTCTGGGATTGGATGAAGGTAGAGAGGCAAAGGGGGGGATGGGAGGATCACAAACGATGGGCCGGGCCGCCAGAAAGACGATAGACGGGTTTCTCATGGAGCGGAGGAGGAGGTGAAGGTAAACACAGGTACGCACCCACGGTAGACTTTGACCAGGACTAGAGGGGGGGGAAAGGAGGACTAAAACGAGGGCTGGCCACGGAAATATGGGTTTATTAGGGTAGTTTAACAATGGACATGTGGGGGAGTTCAGAAGAAGAAGGAAAAACAACTAGTGGCTGTAGGAGGTAGGAATAAAAGAAGCCATTAAGTCAGCCTTAAGCCCAACCCACTCGAAGATGAAGCGATCACGTTCCATCACAAGACGGGTGACATCATCGCAGGGCTCGATTCAGACTCGATTGTCACTGGGAAAACTTTGTCGTAAAGGTCAGGGCGTGTAACATAGGACGGTAGACGGAATAGATTCCAAAATAATAAAGTGGTGAGATGAGGAATTTGTCATAGTGATGAAAAAAATAAAGTCTTAACTGACAAAAGGGAATAATGATTGTGTGAAACAAGAAGGAAAAGGCAGCTGCCGGGGACATGTGACACACCTTTCTTCTAATGCCTTCAAAATGAAAAATGGCCTACTGTTTATTATCATGTGATAACAGAAGCCCCTTATTTCCTCGAAACTGTATTGGCATTTTAAGGAGTCCATTTTAACAACGCTCTGCTATTTTGCCCGCAGTAGAATGACATTGCTTAAGAATCTGAGAGAATCCAGATCATTTCAGTCGACAGTTATGCCAGCGTATCTTGGACTCATAAACACTGATAAGAACGATGAAACAATCCTTGACGATCTAAGGTATGCAGTGGCGTTGGAGGACACTCGGGGATATTTTTACGGCTCGGAGGTCAAGAAATAAAAGGCTGTCTGGACGAGCATAGTCGAAAATGATCGTTTGCTGTTGAGTTGTGCCTCCTTTTAACTTCAAAATTGCGACCAAGTGTTGTATACCAACAATTTACGTATATAGGTCATGTGACCAATTCATTCCAGTGACGACAGAAGGATACAAAGGCTTGTAGAAGAAGCAACTGGTCTCTAACCGGAGCACTACTACTTCAGTACTGTTTCATAAAAGAGGCTAACATTATTGATATTTAGTAGGTAGACTTTTGTAATAAGTAACAAAGGCAAAATAATTGAAGCATTATAGTAATGCTTAGAATATGTTTTATATATAAAGGTACACTAGATTATAAGGTACAGTAGTAGTAGTGGTAGCAGTAGGGGATTGTGTTATACATCCACTAAATGGAGCTGTACTAAGGGGAATTTCATATAATGATTAACCAATATGAATCTATATATAAGGCGCAGTGGCTGGATTTTGTGAAAATTGAAGTCTTTTAGGTGCGCCTTATAGTGTGCAAAATACAGTAGTTTGTGACCGGAATAAAATGTTCCTTTTTTTATTAACTGTGTGGTCACTGTGCTTTTTCAATGCAACAAAAGCAAGCAAAGAGGCAGGAAAAATACAGAAATATGACTCCGAATTATGAGAATTTCCGAGCAGAATCACGACTAGATCTGGTGGAGCAACGCCTGAGTTTCCCTGTGCAAAAATGGCCAGTGGCTACAGCAGAAGGCGCATGCTGAGTGGAACTCATTAAATATAAAAGACATTGCAATCTATATGGTCACACAGAGGTCTTTTCTCTGTCACATAGCAGAGCTCTCTTCCATTAACAAAAAAACAACAACAACAACAGCACTCATTCACTAGTTCCAGTTTACTCCAATGATCAGACCAGTAGGCCTTGGGGTCATTGTTTATTATTACAACACTGAAAGCATATAGCGCAAACACTTATCACTCAGCGGCCAAGCTTATAATAGCCATCTCCTCGTTGCAGTTGAATTATTCAACAAACCTTGAGGATGTGTGCCGCACTGAAATCAGCTCTCCAGACAAAAATCACTGTTCCAATACAACAGAACCGTCAACCCAAGCTGGTCCTTGACAATGACTTCCTTTAGATATTATACATCTCCAAAAAATATATGGTTAAGTCATCACCTGGACAGGTTTATGTGTATTTACAGGTTGTAATATTGAATACTAGCAACTGAGTCGGATTGCCTAACCGACAATTATTTCCAAAAACACAGTGTTCCAGAGTTGTTGACAACTTATACTGAACCATTTTGTGGATTTGGTAGTCAAGAGTGATGTGGGAACTGTTCTCAGACATCAAATCAATCTAGCACTTTTTTTATACTATATGAACTCTGAACCATAAACACAGCAGCTATCACCAGACTTTGGATTTCCTCCCTAGCTAAGCCACGGACTCAACTCTCTTATTTTTGGGTCATTTTCCCTCCCGTGTCATCCTCAATGCGGCTTTCCGTGACATATTCGAAAGGAATGTATGGCACTGAAGGCCCCAGCCAACAAATATGTACCATGTTATGCACTAGACCAAAGTTACTAGAGATAAACTGAAAAAAAAACACTATTATTGAAAGAATTACCCTGGGAAATTGCTGTCCTTAGGGAACGGCTCTTCAAAAAGAAGTATTTTCTTCATAAAAACCTTGACAGGACAATCCACATGTAGTGGATTATATACTTGCCCTTTCAGATACATGCTAAAGACGAATGAGGCAGGCAGGTGAATTCATTTTCCCTTTCCTCTCTCCTCTCGGACATTGACGTCACGCACAGTGGAAGCAGCTTCCAACAGGTCCGACTCTGGCTTTCACTCAAACGCAGTAGTCAACACAAGACAAATGACAGTTGTTGTCAAAAGGAGAAGTTAGATAGTTTTGTTTCTCTATTTTTGCCAGTCAGTTCCTGCCGCCGTCCATAGATATCATCATCATCATAATCCACAAAAGCATCATTAACATTGCCACCTTGTGGTTATAGCTAAGGTGTCGAATAACAGGAGACTAATCAGATGTATAGGGCGATAAATGTTATGAGTCACAGTTGGCACCTGGTGTTAGATAGATCATGTAGCCAATCTCCCTATAAATTATGATTCAGACGATACCACAGGAAAAAAACAAACTAAGGGTAAATTGTATAGCTCACATACCCATCCCTATATACTAAATTCAAGATTCTGTAGATTTTGTTGTATGACGCTGACAGCTACATTGCTTGCTGACGCGCTATACTTGGTATATATTTTATATAGTGGAAAGGTGAATGGGTAAAGGGGGAATAAGCGTGTGAATATCATGCTTAAAGAATGACAATATTAACAATATTTTCGGACCGAGATCGGTTTTACAAAAAAAACTACTTAAAAAAATCCCATAAAAAGTTCTAGACAATTTGAAATGATCAAAAATACCTATAAATTACAGGAAAAACGCAGGAATGAACTCATTCAAGCAAATAACCCATGGAATTCCCACAGAGGATTGTTTAAAAATAGCAAAACAATTTTCAAATTGTTGTACTCGTCTTCCCTGCGTTGTTGAAAGCCTTTTTGAAACGTGAGCAGTAGCTGCTTTCCAAATAAGCTTACGATCCCGGTTCTTTTTTTTTCTAATACGCCGATCAATAAGTCGAGGGCCATTAAGGAGGCTGAGCAGACCTCAGACAGTCAGGACGGGAAAGGCCTGAGGAGCTTTCGTCAATAAAAAAAAGGGCAGAAAGTAGTGGCTTAGAGCTGTATGATCACACTGGAAGGGTGACTTGGCTGACATTCTCTAATCTGCAAATTCACATATAGACGGACGGGTGAGCCTATCAGAAGGCCACAGCGTGGCGGGATGATGTCAAAACAAACAGAACAGGGAGAGCCTTCACTGGATTATATTTGGAAAGTGGCTAGGGATAATTGCTTTCAGTGAATTGAAGTTTCCAATTATGCCTCTGCCACTGATCCCACTATGGGAAAACTGGGAGGGACGGGGGGTTCCCGGAGGGGGGGGGTCGGATTCTTCTTGTCTGTCTTTTCAATCTGCCCCTCCCTTTTCCAAGACAAGCAGGCGACCAATGAGGTTAGCGCACACGCGTCTCATGACACAAACGTCTTTGGCCAAAAATGTAAACATCTGGGAAACATTTTGGACTCCCAGGAGACTTGTATTGATCACACACACATACACACGCAATAGTTTGTTGATTGAAGCTGTGTTGTAAGTAAATAAGAGAGTGTACAGACTTTTTTTTTTATAAACATTCCTTCTAAATCCTCTCAAGGAAAAAGTCAAGCAGAGGGAGTGACATCATATGAAGGCGGTGGACTTTCATAAGCAACTGGGCTTTTATTATGTTATAATGTTTGTTATTATTGTCGCTCTGGTGTAAATGAGGCTGAACTTTAGTGAAATTGACTCTTAACAACTATAAATGTACAAATAGTCGCCATGTAAGATGGCAGCTATGGATAATTTTTCATCTTTACTTGATCTAATATTTTTGGGGGAGAGCAGATATAAACTAAAGTACTAAGAACAAAAAAACATTCTAAAAACATGTTAACACTACTCAGGAATAAAAATTTGAATGCGGACACGATACTGCGAGTCAGACAAGTTAAACACTTGACCAACATGTTGCCAAAGAGAAGGAAACAGGAACTTGTGTGAATATCCTGCTTAGCTAGGTATAATATAACAAAAAATGTTTCAAAAAAACAACAAATAAAACATCATCATGAATGACATCCTCCAAACTGCTTAATTTTAATGCACAGATTTGTTAAATTGCTTCTGCTCTCCATCACGCATCACAAACATAAGAATTAACTTTTTTAGACATGCACGAAACAGTTAAATATTCAGTTGAACTGCTCAATATGTAAACTTCCCCCTGTATCACCACTTCCTTGTTCACCACATATCAGTCACACCAGATGAAAAACTACAAACACTCAATTTGGCTGACACAACTGTCTGTATAATTTTCCACTACTAATCACTTCATATCTATTATTACTCAGATTAAAAACATAACACTGAAAATCACACTGCATAATGGTAAACTAGTATCTACAGTTCGATTTACCAACTAGTTATTTATTATAATTTGCTAAATTTGTTCATGGGAAAACAATGCAAACCAGGCAATTGACATTTGTACACAAAATCACAGAGCTTTACAGTAGTTTTGAGGGTATAAAAGCATATATTTTTCAGGAACCCTTGGATCTAATAATATGCTGCTGTATATTAGATGATCAGATGATATTAGATGGCGATGTATTGTTTTTTTAATGCTGTAAAAAGTTTGAGAAGTGACTTGGCAACCGCAATCAAGGACATGTGCGTTCAATTTGATCAACTCTGTCACTGTCACAAGCATTTCTTGCCATATTAGTATTACTTTATATAGCGATCTATTAGCAGAAAACTGTTTTTATTTCATTATATTAGCAGACGCATCTGTAGTTAAACGATGTAAATAAGGAAATGCGCGTTTAGTAGCAGTATAAGAGCAATATACGGGTAATGGATAAAGTTGAACACTCACCCGTGGGAGGCGATGATCATCGTGATGTTTCTGGAATAAAAAGGGGATTTATTTTCCCGAGGCGAGGAGCGATGAGCCGGCGGTGGTTGAAGCCTCCTGCCTCGGCTTCCTGCCTGGCACAAGGCTGACGTTCTCTCCGATAATGCGTGGGGAATTCCTAGCAGTCACATTTTCCTGGGAAGCGATTGGTTCTCCCACGTCAAAAAAGTTTTTTTCTTTTTTTTTTAAGTCTGGAAAAGTGGGCGAATACTGTTTCTGGGAATATAACGTATGAATGGGGAAAAACATACCTTCATCGTTCATTAATAGATTTTCGCTCGATGAAGACGTGTTGCCAATGTTTTGGACGGTTCATCGTGGTTTCTGGGATGGGAATGGATCTGGTTGGAGTGACAGTGGAGGCAGATCTGAAAGATGAGATCCAGACTGGGAACAGGGCCAAAATAAATATTAGAATTATACATTTATAAAGGTTGTTTATTTGGATGAGCACGAATTGTGACTGTATGTTTGATAGTGATTAGAAGAGAATCACACTACCTGGTGGCAGTTGATGGAAACAGCAACTGACCGTGTGCTTCCGTGATAGTTGTTTTTCCATTGCGTCCTGGTATTCTAAAGGGAATAAAGTATAGAGTTAATTTTAACTATAGGCAAAACTTAACTGGCATGAAAATACATACACAAAACCTGAAAAATATATATATTTAAAAAAACAAACAAGAAATGGTCCCCGGCGAATGACGTAACCAATTCTGGAATGTTTCATTTTTGTGGGGCTTTCTCAGTGAAATGTGGTTGCTTCAAATGTGACGAAACTCTACTTTTTACGATGTCACATTCATAATAAGAAATTAAATCACTTCATGGTTTAATCGTACGATTTTTTACATGTGTTTATATCTGCACGTTTGAATTGAATGCACTGGTACCCCCTTTAAAATATTCGTGGTTGAGCCCTTGGGTTAGCGGTGGAGGCAGCCAAATATTTGTCAAACTAACAATCGGCGTCTAGTTAGCTTAGTGTTGAAACTAATCACATATTTAGTATAGAAACACACTTTCCTCCCGTTTAACTCAATCGTACTTACCACCGATCCGTACGTTTAAGTGTGAGTAGGATGTCAACTCCAGCGAGACGACGTTTAATGAGAGATTTTAAACGGTAAGTAGGGCGAAAACAAGGCAAGGAGCTTCGAGCTTGTGATAGCAACCCGAGGCGGGCCCGTAAGAATAGTTATTTACACATTGTCATCCGATTGTACAGCATTTCAAGGCACCACGTTCACTCTTATTGGTGCTGTTTGGGTCATCGTTTTATGTCAGCGATTTAGATTTTTGACACAGTTCTGCAGTCGATACCAGTGTTAGCATTTGGACTGCGGATACGTTCGGCCGTGGCTCGCCTGACCATTCATAAGTTCCGGTGGTGCGTTTACGTACATTAAGTTAATGTTATTATTCTCGTCAGCCCCAGATAAATACAAAAAAACAATAACAAATAAGTCATTCACAAATTATTGATTCATTTAGAACGCGTTATAGGCAAGTGACTATTTTTGGTCATTTAAAGACTTCCCACATGACTAAATGAGATTTTCACCTAGATGGATGACGAGTCACAATTATAATAATTACTGTAATTATTTTGTTATGAAACATTATTATTCATCGAATTTTACAGTATTAAAAGAGCAAATATTAATCTATTAACTGAATCTGATTCCCAATATTGTTGCATGAACTTGTGCCCTCCATTGGTCAGGCTGCAAGAAGACCCTCCAGCTGGAGTCAGTGGGGCCCCTTCAGAAAACAATATTATGGTATGGAATGCAGTCATTTTTGGGTAAGTTGCTTCTGAACTTTCTAGAAACAGCCTTTGTGACTTAACATGGCCATAACATTCTTGCTGGGGGTTTTTTCTTTTAGACCAGAAGGAACTCCTTTTGAAGATGGTGAGTCATCTATATATAATCTTAATTGTTAAATGTTGTCCATTTTGTATTTGATGTTTTTCTTCCAGGAACATTTAAACTTACTATTGAGTTCACTGAGGAATATCCAAATAAGCCCCCAACAGTGCGGTTTGTCTCTAAAATGTTTCATCCCAACGGTAAGTCAATCAAGTATTGTGCCGATGCTGTTTGATAAACATGGTTTGACCATCAACACTTTTTCCTCTTGTCAGTATATGCCGATGGCAGCATATGCTTAGATATACTTCAGAATCGTTGGAGTCCAACTTATGACGTCTCGTCTATATTAACGTCAATACAGGTAACGCAATTGTGTCTGGGGGTTGCACTGAGTCTGGGGTCAGCTGACGTGGTTTTGTTGTGTTTCAAGTCTTTGCTGGATGAACCCAACCCCAACAGTCCAGCCAATAGCCAGGCGGCCCAGCTGTACCAGGAGAACAAACGGGAATACGAGAAGAGGGTTTCCGCAATCGTCGAACAGAGTTGGCGTGACTGTTGACCCGTGCCGCTGTCATCGACAACTCATTTCACAGTCCATTTTGTTCCCCCTTGCAAAAAAAAAAAACTAAAACAAGGAAAAAAAACTGGAAAAACTGTTGGTTGCCAAGTTTTTATGCTATCGTGTTCGTGGCGTTCACTTCTGCCGAATGCCATCAATGGCCTGAAAGTGTTTTTAAAAAAGCAAAACAAAAAAAAGTTAATGTCTCTTGTTATATCTGGGTTACTCGTCTCTTCAAAGTGGCTGCTAACTTGGCGTGCTTGCTAATAATGTATACTGTTCCTAATTCCACATGGTATTTATGGGTATGTTTTTGTTTTGCTTCTAGTTAGGGTTTGATATGTTTCATGATTGACGCGTTAGATGAAACCTGACATGGACATTGAATCATTCCGCTTACGAGCTGCCTTCTGGATTTCAAATGAAATGTTGGGCTTCTTGGTTTCATTGACAAAGTGCTGAAAAAGGGGGATGTTTCAACAAAGCTTCTTGGCAATGGACTGAAGTTGATTTGTCTTAACAGAATTTGCACTGGTAACCCATGTAACAAACTGTACATTCTTTTGTAAATAAATGGATATGCATTACTGGACTCACCTTAAAAATGGTATTTTCACAACAAAAAAACACAGATTATATAGAAGGATAAGGCATGGCATCCATCCAATAGGTTGTTATTTAGGTATTAATAATTGTGACCCAAAATCTAAAGTCCATCTATGCAAGTTTACTCAAATATAGTCACTCTGGTCTGGTCAAGTCTTTGCTTTTATTCACCCGCATGTTTGGACATATACCGTGAAGAGTACTATCACCATGTCAGGAATTGGTAGATTTTTTTTAAGAAGAGATGCATTGGTGGTGTGTTATCTAACAAGCTATGTATGTTTTACACACAGTGAAACAGTCAGTCTCTAATTTGGGTATAATTTAGGCCATAGTGAGTGAGGATGATGGACACAACCTTAAGCACAAGGAATATTTCAAGATGGATAAAACGAAGAACCTCATTGGAGTCTAAATGAGAAGTGGGGATTAGTTCCCAGGTCCAAAGTGTCTCATGGACCTGCAAATCATTGCGTGGGCTGAGGTTTGATCAATTGGTAGCGACCAGCTTGTCCTTCCTGCAGCAGCTGCCCACGGAGCTGACCCTTCTTGACTTTGCGACTGACCACCAGGTAGCGCTGCGTGCCCTTCCCGAAGGACTTGCTCATCAGTTGGCACTTCCGACACAACTGGTGGATATACATGCGCTCGTCTTTGGTCAGGTCGGCGGTGAAGCGCAGATCGTCCTGCCGCCCCGAGGCGGCGTACTTAAGAATGATGTCTTGGATATCGGCTTTGCTCAGATTCTTTTTGGTGGCGTCCAGACCGAAGCCTGTGCGGGAGAAGCGTATGGCTTCGACCCGAACGGGCTTAGTGATGCCTTCGCCGTGGCGGCCCAAACCCCCTCCCGTCCAGCCCATCTTGCGCAGGATCCGGTTGCCGATGTTGTCCTCCTTGATCTCACAGCTGGTGTCATCCAGGCCGGAGTTCAGGATCTGCTTGCGCGAGATGGCGTCGTCGCCGGGGCTGTCCTTTGGCCGATTGCACTTGACCACGGCTTGCGTCTGTCTGAGAGCGTTCAGGGCCTCCTGCGCCGCCATGTGCTTGACCTGCTTTTTGGGCCCCTCACTGCACCCCTTGCACTGCCCTTCCAAGTACACTTGGCACTTCCAGCTCTTCTGGCTGTCCAGATAGGTGAACTTGTAGTGGATCCTCAACTTGTTGAACATAGCCGTCTCGTTGAGGATGGACACAGCGTTACTGGTATTCTCCAGGATGATCAGATTGCTCAAGCGATCATTTTTCACGCCGGAGGAGTCGGGCGGCTGGGCGTCCCCGGCGGGCAAGGTCGCTTCCCGCCGCTCCGCATGCCTGGCGCGCAGCTTGGCCAGCACCTCGCACGCCCCCGCGTGCTTGGAGGTCTTTTTGCTGCCGGTGGCCTCGGCCACCATCTGGTCCTGGACGTAAACGCGGCACAGCCACAAGCCGTCGGGCAGCTGCTCGAAATCATAGTCCACCTTCATGTGACTGATGGCGGCCGAATTGTTGAGAATGCAGATAGGGTCCTGGGCGTTGTTTGTCACCACCATATCGGTCCAGGGCTTGCGCACGTTGGGCTCCTGGGAGTCCTTGAGAGAGTGTGCCGCGTCATACGGGTTCCAGAGAGCCGGCACCAAGGAGGGCGTGGGGCAGTTGGCCTGGCACACCACCACGTCTTCCACCAAGGTGTCCCGGTACCTGCGGGTGACCACTCGCACCTCCACGGGCTTCGTCAAGAGCTTGACGGCATTCTCCGAGGCCCGGTCCATCGCCCCGTTTTTGCTGCCCGAGTATCCCGTGGCCAGGTACACCCCCTGGCAGCGGAGCTCGCAGGCGTACCCCTCCGTCGGCACTGTGCGGTTTTTAGGGAGATTGTCCGGGGGGATGTCCTTCAGGTCGACGTAGATGTGATGGGGGTTGGTCTTGCACGCCTGAATGCCGTGACTCAACATGACACTGTAATTCGGGACCTCTATGCCCGTGGCGTACTTGGGGTCCCAAAGTGTGGACGACAACACCGATGAAAGGGTGGTGACGAGCCTCTGCTTATTCAATAGCGAGTCCCGGTCCAAAGGGTGGGGCTGCGACGATTCGCCGGCGCCAATGCCGGCATCCCGATACCCTCCGTCGTGAGGGGGGTCCTGCTCGTTGTACCCAAAACCCTGGCGCTCTTCGTCCCAGTCGGTCGAACTCGTCCCATTGCCATCGTGCTCGTACGGCTGGGAGTACGAATTGGCTTGGCGAGAGCTGTGTGCGTTGTACTCGTTTGTGTATTTGTGTTGCAACTTTACCATGGATTGGGACGAGGACTGAGGAGGGGGATTTCTGTCACGCTCTCGATCCCTGCCGAGAGCCCTTGAGTCGTGGGTGGGCTGAAAACAAGGCTCGCTGTAAGGGGGGGCGTCTTCATATTGCTTGTGGTGGCCATTGGAAAAGGCCTTCCTCCTGGGCCCCGTATCGTTTTCCTTCTTGGCGGCACCGATTCCGCTCACGTGTTTGCCGCTCCCGTGCACAGACTCAAGTTGAGATTGTGGAGCGCACTTTGACTTGGGCCTTTTCCTCATGGGCTGTTCTTCTAAAAATAAAATAAATGAGAAGAACTTGGTCAGGACATCGTTTGGTTTCTGACACATGAAATTGCCAAATCCAAAATGACCCATAACCGCCAAACGTCAAAAATCATATCATCATTGATAAAACTTACCTTCATTCGACGGAACGCGTTTTTTTTTTGCTTTCGAAGAAAATTTGGGTTTAGTGGAAGGCATTTTGCCAGCACCTTTGCCACCTGCCATCACCTGAGGCATCCACTCAAAACCAGGCCACACCTGTGGAGTGCATCAAAACATTTTGAAGGGTCACAAAACATCAATTGATTCATACTCCACTAATGCTTATCATTTGATTTTTTTTTACAAATACTACTTACTACAAGCATGCAAGTGTGAGAAAATAAGTGCCAGATTAAATTTCAGAACTTTACCATATGTCAAATGTACATGTTCAACTGTCAGTTACATAATAATGTTGAATTTAGAATGTTGGAAAATTCAAAATGCAATCGATAGACTTATATGTCATTGTGCTGCAAAGATAACCGTAAAGTTAAAGTTATAACGCTTTTCAGGATATATTTCATTGGTGATATTTAGCATGTGGATGTGAGGGAAATGCATATAGGAGAAACTAGCAGGCCGATCGTTAGCATGTGTCACATGATCACTTTGCACTCAGTTTAATTTAATCAATGTTGTTCATATAACGCTTACCTTGATCCACTGGCAACCTGTATCGATTCAGTCAGTGTTTTCAGTCGCTTGTATTGATAATAATGTTAGCTTCAGCCTGTTTTGGCTAACTGACATTCGCGAAAGCAGCTACTAGGCAGAGTGGGGAGTAAAATAATATAATATACAGACTCATCGGCAATGTAAATCGTCTATAAAGATGACAGTGAAGTTTTAGCTGAGAATCGGTTGGGGTTAATGCCTTAAAAAAAGCATTAGTCCGTCCACCAAAGCGCACGTTGATCATCCATTTTCTTTCCGCGTGCACCAGAAGCGATGTGGAGGACCCACAATGCATTGCGGTATTTTCCACTGTAGTACGTACTGAATAATGCCTTAAGCCATAACTTTTTATCACTTGAAATGTATAGTTCCATCATTTAAGTAATTAAAAAATCGCAGCAATAAAAATAAAAAGTTTCAAATTTTCCCTGATCATTTGTTTTTTAAATCACCGATATCACAAATATGAAACTAGATGCGTGTGACCCAATATGGCGTCTTGCTTATATTGGGTTAAAATAAAAATAAACAAATGAAAATTCCCTTTTTCATATTTTTTTTTTTTATTGAAAACGTAGATGAATGGGATTGAATCTAAACAAGATATTGAACGCATGGTCGTTATATGCGAGGATTTCTGACAATACAGACTGATACTAGAAAAAAAGTTATTTTTTCCTGACACCAAAATGTTACTTCATACACAAGTCTTCAATGCACTTTAATACACAAAATATATCCTTATAAATTATATAAATGCATGATTTTTTTCATATTCCTATCTGGTTTGACTTCAGTTCCTTTGTATAGAAATATTTGGCAACATAAGGGAGCAGAAAGCATAAGATTTAACAAATTCAGACTCGTGATTTTCAACAGTAGGAAGAAATAGCAAAAGAGTTATTTAAGGAATTGCAAACAGGTCAAGAAATGTTCCAAATGCATGCAAAATATGGAATATAGCAGTAGGCTGGTGAATATTAAAGCACAATGAGTCAAGAAAGGCCATGGAACGTGACCTCCATGGTATTCAAGTTGCATGTAAACATGGACACCGTTAAAAGAAGTGCTCATAATAGTTCTCTATTGCTTTGGCATCATAACTGTTAAATGTTGTGATTTTTTCTCACTACACAGTGTACACCTGTCCTTTCAAAGGCATGTTTTTAGTTAACAGGTCCTAATCCTCCTTTTTAAATTGATTAAGACAAGTGGATTGAAACACCTCAGCCTGCATTAAAAATCAAATTTGAGAAACATTTTCCATATCCTTCCCATATTAATTATGTGCATTTTTTTTTTGCTAGTTAAAGGTTCGGAATTTGTTCAATTCCAGTTTGTCCAAGTGGTCTCCAGGTCGCCCAAGGTCAGTCTACGGAAAAGGATTAGACCTATTAAAGAATTTTAAAAAAAATGGCCAGAATTCAAAGTCAGTCAATTCTGAGAAAAATGTCCGAATTCTGATTTTTTTTTTTTTAGAATCTTAGCCACCTTTTTCCCCTTTAGTAGCCCTAATCCTGTCCACATCAGTCAGAGATACCATGCGAGAACACGTAAGCCTACATTTGACAATAGGAGATGATAAGATGGGAGGAACGAAAAATATATATATATTAAAAAAAAGGTGGATACAGCGGAGAGGGAAACAGAAGTAAAAAAAAAAGTTCTTAATCGTTGCTGAAGCCGCTGTCACCCTCTTCAGACGGTCAAGACACATTAAAAGAAGCTATAGAGAGAAAGACAAAGAAAGATGTGCGCATTAGACAGCTGGAAATGCATTTGACATTAAAGGAGAAAACTTAGTTAGAGTGGATCATACTTTAAAGTGGCAGAAATGGCAACATTGTGGATTTTCACATGTGAAGCATGCACGTCACCTCGCGGAAAAAATGGCAACGTTAGAGTGCAAGTGGAAGTAAAAGGTGGGAATTAAACGACGGGGATAAAAGAGCACAAGGTATAAAAGACCCAGAAGAAGGTGTCCCGCAAAACTGGTGGCATTTGAAGACGGTTCTTTAGGGTTTTGGACCTACTCAGTGCAGAGCCAGGGAGTACTGCAAAGGAAATATATAAACACATACTAGTAAAGTGAGGAACATAAAAGTATTCACAAGGTACTGGGCCTAACTTATTCGTGAGAACTGCCTTTATTTTCTATTATAACAATTAACTATAAAATACAGTACAAAGATTAGCAATGACTCGCACCATAAAAAACACAGATGGCAAAAATATTAACAATTGCACTGAGAAAATACATCGAAAAATCACATTTGTGTATTGGGAAGGGAAAGTGCAAATGTGACGGCTATTACAAAAATATGCATCTAACACAGATGAATAAGCGGCATTAAGCAAAAATGTTGCGGATTGAAGTGGCGTGTGGAATAAAATATGAAATCATGATTTTGTGTAGTATATGATATAAGATGATTACTATAGTATTTAAAAGGCATGTTTTGCTACCGCTGTTGAGAAAAATGCTAAGAAAGCATAGAAGTCTAAATGGGCTTTTGTACGACAATAATTGCAACAAAAAAGAAGCCTTGGTGTGTTATCATAATTTGCGAGATTATAGAGTAACACTAATAGGAAAAAATAATAGTGGTAATATTGATGACTGAAAAAAAATGTATTCAAACAGCAATAAAAGTTGAAATTCTACAAGATGAGAAACATGAAAATCTGAGATTTTTGGAAAAAGAAAATGAACGAGCTACTAATTACCTTAACCGCATGATATCTTATACGCCAACACCACAAATATTTTTCTTATTTTTAGTCATTTTTTTAGAAGTACGCCATTTTCCATTGTCCAATATTATGGCTATTTTATTCTCAAAAGATGAACCTACTTTTACGATCCACATTTTTTTCCATTTTTATCTTAAGCATCAAAATTTGAGTAGTATCTGTATCAATTGGATACAAAAGCATATTCTTAGTCACTAATTATTAAACTGAAGGTTCAAGGTCTGTTTAGCTTCAGCTTTAGTACATGACTGTGTTGTGTATATGTTAATAAGGAAAGAGAAAACACACTTCACACAGCATGCAAAAGAGTCACTCACTATGTAAGAAAATAAACAAGAGTGGAATGCATTTTGTGTACCCCCCCCAAAAAATAAAAATAATCACAGAGTGGTCTTTTTTTTAAACGGAGTCCAGCCGAGCAACACCCAGGATTGTGGTCATTTCGGGGTAGGGTGCGGTCGGAGGGGGAAATTGGGGGTGGGTTCACGGTAAAGGATGATCATTCACAGCAGCGTGGCCACGAGGCAGCACTTTTCTACAGGAATCCTTCTCTGGAAATAAGAGAGAAGCGCCGTTACTGCTTTGTTGCATACACCCATTCACATCTGTGACATCATCGCTAATGACCACGTGGCCTTCAAAGGATTTGAGACGCAAGATTGATTTTTTGGAGTGATTTTGTGTGCTCTTCTGGACTTGCTCAATGATTTTTCCTGTAGTTGTTGTCCCCCTTGAAAACTGCCAGTTTGAGAGTATTTTTTCAAAACAAAGTTTACCCTATCTTCTGGAACCAAACGGCCCATGAATTGGTACAATGTCCAAGAGCGGTTATCTACAGTAGACAACAGCCTCTCAAAGCTGGAGTAGCTTTAACGCTCTCTCTCTTTGGCCTTTGTGTGTCCAAGAACTGCATCAAGAAAAAATAGTGGGACCCCGAGGCTACTCCCTGTTATAGCACGACTCTTTCAAAAGCATCTTTGTGTAAAAGGATGGCAAAGGATTGCAAATCTGAGGCGGACAGATGGAGCGATGAGATGATAGGACAGACTGCCTTGATTTAGTAGCTGGCATAAACAGTTGACATGAACGTCTGTTGTGGCGAGTTAGTGTTGGAAACGATTGTGGGATGGTGGCTCAGGTCTTACCAGAACACGGTGCTCTCAAGCAGCGTACATCAAGTGTAGGAGGAGTTAACTGAAAAATATTAGGGATGCAACATGGGTGATCCATGCACTCGTACTTTGCCATTCACACAGACAAGTAGCATTGGCTAAGTGTGGCCTGTAGGAAGTGAGGTAACACAAAACAGACCGCATTTTGGGGAAAAACTTGTAAGGTGGAACGCACTCTGTGTCGTGACTTTGAAGCCATATATAGATTTTTTGAGGAGTTTCAATGAAAACTCCAAAGTTAGACATTGGGCGTTCGACGTTCCAAGTTGACAATGTTAGAAATGTTAGAAGAGGGGAAAACTGATATTAAGGAAATAGACATCGGCTTTGAAGCATATCAATATCCCTGCTGTTGCGAAGAAAAAGTGAGTTTAAAAACAGGAAAAATGAATCTTTCTAATGCAAGTATTATTCAATTGCAAAAAAGTCACACCGGTATGATTAGAATGACATTTTTGCGGTGGCTTTTTGTCATGCTCGCAATTTATTTGGACCTTGAAGTTTGTGATGTGAAATTATGGGCAACATTTTTTAGGAACAAAGCATTCAGAAAGAGCAACTTTCAGCGGATATATTTATCCTCTTAATAGGGACGGCATTTGGCTCTGTGAAAAAAAATCCACAGCGTGGATAAAAATAGAACAAATCCCAGTTCTCTTGTTCGTGAGCAGAGAAGAAGAAGGCACACTGTGGACTTGGTGACATAAGAGCTCAAATGAAACGCTATGAGACATGCAGCTACCAAATGACTATATGATATGGACGTATGAAATGAGACGTGAATATTATTAAATGAATGCATTTTCGGCCCTTGAACTCACCAGGAAATTCTCAGACCTCAACCCTACTGAACACATTTGAAAGCTCGTCGGCAGCCACTTACTTTTTCTTCTCTTTGTCCCGTTTGAGCGTGGTGGAGCCCCCCGCCTGCTGGGCTTGATTCTGCAAGAGCTCGGTGGCGGTCTTTTTCTGTTTGAACGTGTTGAGCTCGTCGTCCAGGGACTTTTTCTTGTCCTCGAGTTTCTTCTTCTCATCCTGGTGCAGTTTCTTCAAGCGATCAAACTTTTCGTGCAGCTGCAAAAAAAAGCACCGGGTGAGCCCTGGACATTGCGGGATTCGCGAATGGAGGCGCCTCACCTCTTTTTCTGCTTCCTTTAGCTCCGCCTCCTTCTCTTTGACTCTCTGGACAAACATTTGGCGCATTTCTTCTTCCTTCTTCTGCAGCTCGCCCATGAACTCATTTCTCTTTGCTTCGTAAGTCTCCTGCAGACTGGCGCGGCATAACATAGAAGGACGTTGACCACCAAGGGCTTAGTTCCAGATGAGCCAAGTTGAAAGCAGACTGACCTGAAGGGCTTGCTGTCGGGGTCCGTGTCCTTGAAGCCCATCTCCTCCAACTTGCAGCGGCGGTAGAGCTCGTAATGACGCGTGTGCGTCTGCTCCCGGAGGTCCTCCATGTTGACCCGGATCAGCATTTCTCGCAGTTTGACAAAGTCGCAGTGATTCTCGTTCTCCACTGGGGGAAAAAAAAGGGAGTGTAAAAAAAAGAGGTTTAATGTAGAAGCTGTCAGATTAGGAGATTTTTTTTTTCTCTAAAAAACAATAATAAACGCTATCTTACCTTGTACTGTGCCCCAGGGGTACTGGCGAGCCTTCACCATCTTGTTCCCGATCTTCACCTCCTCTGTGCTGCCCACCACAGCGAAGGGTAAATGGCTCTGCGAAGTAGCATGAAAAAAAAAAAAACAAGGGTTGGTCGAATGCCAAGCTTCTTTTTTGTGAGAGTAGCAAGGAGCCAGAATGGAGCAGACAATATAAACAAGTTAGAATACTAACTCAGAATAAGACAAGTGCTTTGTGGCTATGTTCCATTCTGTGTATTTTGTGTGGGGAAAAACAGTCTGGGTGCCTTACATTCATGCTGGAGTTGATTTCGGCGACAGACTCGTCATCAGTGGGGAACTGGTAAATCTGCACGCCATTGCTGACCAGCTCGCTGGTGATTTTGATCTTGAACTTGGCCAGCTCGCTCTTGGAGATGGCGTCGGATTTGGCCACGATTGGGATGATGTTGACCTAATCGTTGAGAGGAGAGAAAAGACTAGGTCCCGTAAAAAAGACCTCACTGCACTTAATTCGGCGTCTAGGACAGCCGACACATTCACGTGAGAAACAACGACCGCTCACCTTGCTGTCGAGCTTCTTCATGGTCACCAGATCCAGAGATTTGAGCGAGTGTCCCGTGGGGGCGATAAAGTAGAGGCATGCGTGGATGCGGCTATCGTGGTAGCTATGGAGAGTGCGCTTGATCTTCAGTTCCTCTTGAAGGTACGCTTCAAACTGGGCGTCGATGAACTCCACGATGGATTTGTAGCTAGCGCCAAAACACAAGAACATGTTTTTTTTTTTATTTATTTGCCATTTCATTGTATTTCATATTAGCATTTCACTCCATTTGTAGTACTTTGCCACCATTTAAAAATCCGCTAGAAACGCACCTGTCTTCTTTGTTAATCTGGTCTCCAAAGCCCACCGTATTGACGACGGTGAGCTTGAGGCGCACGTTGCTCTCCTGCAATTCATAGGTGTTGGATTTAAGCGTGACCCCGGGCTGGTTGTGCTGGGTGGGCTCGCCCTCAAACTTGGTGTTGAACAGCGTGTCCATCAGTGTGGACTTCCCCAGTCCCGTCTCGCCTGGACAATAACAATGATTTCTTTTACAGGCCTACATACATAATAAAGGCCATAACAGAAACTAATTAAACCCCAATTCACCATTTATTTTGAACAAAAATCAGGGACTGTAAACACAATGCAAAACACAAAAACAGCAAGTGCAATAGCTTGTTTGCCGATGTACTCTGATGTTCATATTTCTCGGGGGCAGTCAGATGACTCAGTTTGCTAGCGCCGTCTATTTTTAATTCTTCACGGTCTGACCTGCCATCTTTCTTGGCCCACTTTTGTGAGATATCTTGCCATTTTCCTCAAAACGAGTCTTTGATTTGTTAAGTAATTAATAGTCATTGGTAGAAAATATGCAAAAAATATGCATTTTTGGGCAGGAAAATAAATGGTGGTTTCTTGTTTTGCCATGCAATAACATTACCCAAATAGTAGGATCTGGGTGGCTAGCTTGTTCCCAGAACATGCAATTAAAGCTTCACTAAAGCATCTAAATGCCCATTCACGTAAAAATGTCATTGAGCCGTGGGATCTTTGCCAAAGGAAAAAAAAAACAGCTGCGATAGGCTTCAGGGCAATGACCCAAATACAGATAAGTGCTGTGCAAAATTGGTCAATAGGTGGACCGAGGTAAAAAAAAATAATAAAAAAAAACAGAAAATATATATAGAAAACAAACAGATTGACTTTGTTCTCCAACGCTCGTAAAAACAGATCTGAAGTGGAAGTGCCTACGATGAGTTCAGGAACTCGCGTGCGGAATTGACACAAAAAAGCCACTGTCGTTTGAGTCTCTGATCACAAAGTCAGCCATTGTTGAATAAAGCGGCGGGACGTTTAACAGAGCTCGACCTCATAACAAATTTGCCATGCAAGTCCAAATGTTTGTGCAACGCCGCTATGACAGTCACGTCCACAATCAAGCTAACAAGTGCAGATCAATTTAGCCGATTTGTCCATCTGCCATCACACTGGGACGTACTTACCGACACAGAGGATGTTGAAACAAAATCCATGATTGACAGATTTGTTGACAAGCTGGTCGGGCATGCTGTCAAAGCCAACATGGCCTGCGAGAGGTACGGCGCGAGCGCCTTCTCCCTAAAAACGAAAAAGATGGTTCAGTCAACCGAGCATCCTTTCTAAAACATTTGATCAATAATTGTACATAGTATCTGTTACATATGCCTTTTGCTGACATCCTATTTCCTGCAGTCTCTACCTGCCACCCACACCAGGAAACCACACCATAAGTGTGTCTTATTGGTTATTCCGCAAATTTCCGCCACAGGTGTCAAAGTGGCGGCCCGGGGGCCAAATATGGCCCGCCAAGTCATTTTGTGCGGTCCGAAAAAGTAAATCACGAGTGCCGACTTTCTGTTTTAGGATCAAATTCAAATGAAGATTATAGATGTATAATCTTTTTAAACAAATATTGCAATTTTTAATTATTTTTTTCCTTTGGTGTTTTCTAGTTCAAAAAGCATTTTGTAAAATCTAAAAATAAATACATATAAAAGTATTTATTTTCCACAATACCGGCACAATCTTGTCTCATTTTCACCGAAAGGCATCGCAATTCAGCTAGTGCAGTCACTATTGTATATTTGTAGTATTCCCCAACGCCACTCAAAAATGGTAAAATAATGAACGTGACGGGATGAGTTGGCTCTCTGGATGAAGTGTAAAAATCACAGTCGAAGCGTGCGTGGGTGTGTGCGTGGGTGTGTGCGTGGGGAACGGTCGCTGTGGTTGAATTCCTTTTCCTACAGCCTAGGATGTCAACATTAGCAAAGAATTTAGATTATAAATCAACGACAGTGGTGGTTGGTCAGCTTTGCGGTCACAGCTCTGAGAGAAAAAAAATATTTTAAGGGAATGGACAATCGGTTAAAAAAATTACAATAAATAAACTACATTTCCAATACTGTGTGAAAATGGAAGACGTATAAAATAAACGTGTTAGCTTCATCAACTGACTCGTTATCATGCATTAATGGCAATAGACGTCTAATCCATTTGGATGTGAAAGGTGACCGTTCCAATGAAAATGGGTTTGATGTCCACTCCTGTCTCTGAATAAGTGAATAGTAAATGATAAATAGCAGGTTTAAAACTCTGGCAGTCAATGTACGTGGGGCCCTATGAGTGAATTTGGAATTGGCTCTATATTATTGCATATGCTGCCGGTTGGAAGTGCAACATTCCTAAAACATTTCCTGCCAAGTTCCACACACCAGTCAGCCACAGAATGGGATGTTAAAGTGAGAAGAACGTGCTATTCTGGGAGCATTGTTTGCTTTTTTTCTTTTAAGACAGGCACTAAAATGTGTGCAGTAAAATTAAACACACTTTTTTCTCTATTTGAGGGGTGCAATAGCATCAATCGGATGCACTTTCGTTTGCACGACAACGCCCGTTTTTAAAGTTGAATTGACTTAGATGAGATAACATAACGGAAATGAGCAATTGTACAGATCTGAAATGGGGGCGTAGAAAATGAATGATTTTTAAAAATATATATATATAGTCATGAGTAGCGTTTCATTGGCAAAATCACTAAACATTTCATGGGTCAATTATACATTTTGTCCAACAAAATGATCACACCTATAGGCAGAGTATTAGATCATTGTGAATAAGAAAATCAAAACAGTGATACAATGAAGCCTCGAGCACGATTTGTATTGTCAATTGCATTTTAGCAGCATCCCAACACGACATTTTGCCAATAAAATGATGATGAAGGGAGGGCTGATAAATGTAGCGCATCCACTGGAATGAAATGGCAACATTTCTACTTGTGCATATTTTTTCCTAAGATCTGGGAGAAAAGGTATGAACATTTGGGGTTAATTAAAATGGGGCTACTCACCGCTTGCCTCGCTATCTCCGTGGACGCCATTAGGAATAGCCGTTAGCCGTGCAAACGAGGGAAGCTGAAGATCTGAGGTTACGCAGTAAACTCGCCCTCTTTTTGGGGATGTGCCACTGTTAAAAGAAATTTTACAAATGTTATTTCAAATATACTACATATGATACCACTATGAAATGTATGTTTTTATTAAAATGACCCTTATATTATTCCAAAATGGGTTTTTAATCCAGTAAACAGAATTTATTTGCCCGAACATTCTCCATGTTACTCCCCTACGATGTGTTTTAATGGATTCGTCCACACCGATTTGCAGTGAACCTCGGTGAATGAACATCACGAGCGAGGAGATCTTTTTTTTACAGTCGATTTAGGCTTTATGGGGAAAAAAATATTTCTACATTTTGCCTGGTGATAAAACACAACATATATATGAATGAGTGTGTATTTTTATGCTTAATTTGTACAACAGTTTGTATTTTTTTTTACAAATGGGAAACAGTTATTCTAAATGTGCTATTATTAATTTAACATTCTTATGTGTAGTTATCTTTAAAATCATGACTATAAATATGTATCATTAATGAAGCCAAAATGTAACTATAATCAGTGGGGGAATGAACAAAATCACTAAGTGTTTTAGGTTCTTTGCAAGAGTCCGCCATAAAACTCCACTGCTTAAAGATGGTCGCCGAAATGTGCTCAAAATAAAACGGAATAGTGTTTGGATGACGCCCACTCACATCCGGGTTATTTAATTTCGACCAATGGCGTGAGAGTAGGCTCATTTAAAAACAAGTCACTTTTGTCATTCCTACCAAAACATCGTACAGTTGTCTGCTGAACAAACCATAGTCTTGAAAACGACTGCAGAATCGTTGGTTTGTCCTCTTTTTACTTATTCTATTGTGTCTTATTGTCCCGATTTTTGAGTGGGTGGATAAAGTATGTTAAACGCTTGCTAACTGAGAGACTTTGACTGTGAATGCTTAAATTGTATTTTCATGTCCAGAAGCAATGGCTCGCCTCGTTACAGAGCGTGAAAATCAAGGTCTGGAATCTCTGGCCTTCAAAACAGGTGGGGAAATATGATTTTGTATTGTGTTTTCGTGTGACTTAATTGCCCTAGTTCTAATAATACATTTTTCCAGATGTGCCTATGAAGACTCCAATGAGAGGCAAAAACATGACAACTCCTCTACGTATTGGTCGGAAGGCTTTCGGGATAGTCAACACGCAACCATCCCCGCTTTTAAATAAGCAAGAAAAGAAAACAAAGGAGATTAAGATTGGCAAAGCACTTGTAAGTTGTCTGTGTGTTTGGTGTCTTTAGGTTTGGAGCATCATCAAAGAGGCAAATAACGCTGACGAATAACATTATTTGGTTATATGAAAGAGTCGTCCAAAGCTAAACTGTCAGAACCCTGATAATGCAGAAAATGTTTAAATGCAAAAAGATGGCAGCTTTTGGGGCAACCATTTTGTGATGCTAGGTATTTATTACATAATGAGGAAGGTTGGGTAATTGGGGACACTCCAATTTGATTGGCTGAAATATACAAAACGTTCTTACTGTGAAAATTTAAACCTACGTTTTTTTTCCCCACTTCACAGGAAGCCAATGTGAAATGTGGAACTCGGGAGGAGGATTGTCCCGAAATTGAGAAGTTAATCCCTTACGATCCATTGGGTAGGTGCAAATATTGTACGATTTTTACAGTTGTTTGGTTTTGAATCTGTTTTTGCTTTCTCATTCCAGAGTTTGAGAAATATGGCGTCCCTGAAGATTTACTTTGTCTCAGTCGTCTTCCGCTGGCTGGTCTAGTTTTCCCAAATCCTCCATTAGAGGAAGACCCACATATTTACATACCACCTCTCCCAACCCCATCGCCGCCACGTCGCCCGAGTAACAAAGGTGATTTAGCAGTCATGCTAAATATTGATTACAAATTCATGTTTTTAACACTTAAAAGGCACTTAACTTATTGCCTGCTACTGAGAGCACTAGACGGCCGATGCATTTTGACTGGAATGGATGGATATCTGTCAAAATGGATTAGACGTCTCGTGCTGACATTGGCTCTGAAGTATAAGCATTCACTGATTAGATGAATTGGACGTCTATCACTTGCAGTAGCATAAAACGGAATCATTAATGTTACTTGGGGCCATGACTTGTATTCCTTGGTTCCATTTTAATTTGATCTTTTTAAAGATAATAGCCATTTGTTATATAAGTTTCCAAAACAATTGGTTTTACTGTAGCAAGCTCTGAAGGGATTTATTAAATATGAAATTGCGCAATCAATAGCTATTGTTGTCCAATGCCATTTGTTTTGTTTCTTGCAGAGTGCTTTGAGTTTGGCGCATTCCTCGAAATGATTGATGAGCTGACGGAGTTTCCTCCCGAGCCCGAAAGTGATGAATTTGTTTTTTAATGTTTTTATTTGAATTGTGTGTTTCTGTAAATTTGTTCAATAAACCTCTTGGAATGGAGAAAAATGCTCGTTTACTTCCTGCTCTTGCAATATGTCAGTTGTCACGTGACACGCTCTCCTGCTTTGAGATTATCGTGAACTTTGATACAGTCAGTATACGGGAAGTGAAAGAAAAGTCATCGTATTAGCTCAAGTTGGGCATTCTGTCTAAATGTTTGAAATTACCACGGCCAGCGGTCTATACGATTCGAAACGTGAGTGGAAACTAAAATGAATGCGGAACAGGTGAGTCACGTCAACGAGCGAGACTATTCGTTTCAGTCCTTTTGAGCTAAACAAAAATAAAGGTGGAAAATCCAAATGGAAGCTTAAAACTATGACGAGAATATATAACGACGCCTTTCAAAGCTAGCACTTTACCATCGACTTTCAATGTAAAAAAACAAAAAACGGAACGCACACGCACTACCATGGATGACAGCGGCTCGTTCAGTCAAAACGTCACCGCTGAACCCCCCAGCGCCCGACAGACCATCAAACAAGACCCCGTTGTGGAGCGACTTTCCCGGTATGGGGCGCCGCCTCTCCCCGGGGCAGCGCTACGGAGGTCGCGGCTGCCGCAGAGGCGTCAAGAAGACGCCCCAGACGGAGACCCTGCCCAAGACGCACCTGCCCAGCGGAAGAAATCCAGTCGAGAGTCGTTCCGAGGCGAGTCGCGGTGGGCTCTCTTCCCCATGGAGCACGCGTGGATGCTGTCGGCCGCGGAGGGCACCAGCGACAACCTCCTGGAGGAGTTCGTGTCCGCCGAGCCGGAGCTGCTCACCAGGCGGGACTTCGTCAGCGGCTACTCGGTGCTTCACTGGCTCGCCAAGAGCGGCCGAGACGACGCGCTTCTCCGGCTACTGCACCTGGCCGAGATAGCCGGTGGGCGTCCGGTGAGCGTGGACGTGCGAGGCAGCGGCGGCCTCACCCCGTTGCACGTCGCCAGCATGCACGGGCATGACGCGGTCGTCAAACTCCTGGTGGGCGCCTTCGGGGCCGACGTGGACGTCATGGACTACGGCGGCAGGCGGCCTTGGCAGTACCTCAGGGCGGACGCCCCGCTGGAGATGAAGGAGCTACTCGGAACGTGGGACGACGAACACGTCCGCGTGGGGGGAATTCAACCCAACTCCAATAAGAACTGGAATAACAGCAGCGGTGCCGGCGGCGGCAAAGGGACGGCGACGCCGGTGGACGAGGACCAGGAATCGGCGGTGACTTTGGCGGACGAGGTGGACTCTTTTGACCGGGGCTGGAGACGCGGAAGCTGGAGGCTCGGCTCTCTGCGAAGATTCTTCTCATTTCGTTCCAATAGACGCTGACATTTTAGACTTCTTTCCAAATGTTTGGAGCTTGGTAGTCGTGTTTTGAGATGGTGACGACTCTTACCCGGAACATCTTTGCTTATTTTTCCGCTTTTAAAGTCCAAGTTAAATTCGGCAGGACTGTGTAAATACTGGATACAAAAACTGTAGTGTGTGGTGTTGGCAGAACTTGTCAAATGGTTGCTATCATATTCCTTGTCAAACACAAAACCTTTTATCGAAAAAGTGACTATTCTCCTGCATAAAATGCAACACTAAAGGAATGGCGTCCATCAAATCACCAGTACTATTGTCCACCTGGACGCCAACTTTTTTTTTTTTAACCCTTAAAGGGCACTCACTTCACTCATTGGCTGCTGCTGCTATTGACATTTTTTTAAACTGTTACTTAGGGAAGTTGCCATTGTATGTTTCAATAAATCCAAATGTTATCAGCTGTTATCATTGCATTTATACTTGAATGAAAATATGTTAATACCCCCCAAAAATGTATCTAACATGTAAGCTTTTTGGATGGTCAATCACTACTCCCGTAAAAAGATAATGTCCTTCCATGTCAACTTTAAAATTAATAGATATTATGCCTTTGAAAACAAAAGACATCCCATTTTTTTTTAAATGCTAGATGTCCATTCCATTTAGGCTGAGGGGCGACTCAACATTCTAAATGGGTTGGGCGTGCAGCCCCGTTAATGGCAGCCGAGGAGTTAAACAAGTGTCCTTTAAGCCCCCCCAGTGCAATTGAGAGCAACCAATGAGGGCCCAGTAAAATCTTTTAGTGCCATTGTCCCGAATAAATGAAATGTAATCAAAATTGGAAAATATAGGTTTGATGACAATTTATTTTCATACTTGAATCTAGAACCAGATTGTGTACAAAAGAGCTGCAGCTCCTCCCAACACAAGCCCCCCACTTCCTGGGAGGTGGTGGTCCTTTGATGGAACGGAGGAGGATGAATTCCATGGGAACGTCATCTTTACAGGCCCAACTTTGTCCTCCTCCAGTGTCTCCTCTTAGAGTTGTACCTACGGAACAAAGACGTCAACAAGTGATTAGTCAGAACTAAATCCCCAAAACATTGATTGAATTAAGACATTTCAGTGAAAGGAACCCTGCAAAAATTCCAGCAGTCACTCAATGCAGAAAATTGAAATTGTGCCAAAATGTCTGATCCATTTTTCCACCTGATAAACCCAGTACATTTTTTAATGGGCACAAGCCACTCCTTGTCTCAGTGGAGAAATCAAGCCTGCTGTGACAGCGCAAAATCCCCCCACG
This sequence comes from Stigmatopora nigra, assembly GCF_051989575.1. Taxonomy (NCBI): domain Eukaryota; kingdom Metazoa; phylum Chordata; class Actinopteri; order Syngnathiformes; family Syngnathidae; genus Stigmatopora; species Stigmatopora nigra. The sequence continues at coordinate 6,446,123 of NC_135521.1, forward strand.
CACATTTCTGGCCGACTGCAACAGCAAGACTAAGCCTTCGGAATGTTAGAATGATTGCAAGTTAAAATCCTTTAATGAGTTTGTTCGGTTCTTTTTAAGGAGTGTAAATGCGACTCCACTTTCACGGTTCTTTCCACGACGACACTGTTCCACCAAAGGAGCATACTCTTCCTCTGATTGCAGCGAGGAAGAGGAGGATGAGCTCTTAGGTGGACATATAATCTCAGCAGGGTTAATGACAGCACTTCACAGTGATAAAGTGCTGCAATTGCAGACCTGCTTTAGGGAATCACGCAGTAAAGCAAACGTATTGAGAACCATAAATCGTTAATCATCACTTAGCATCATACATTTTAATAATACCCATAAAACACTCCCCAAATGCAAGTTCACCAGAAATTATGTTGACATCTCTAACAGTCAATGGCAGCATATAATTTAACAGCTACATGACATTGCAATGGTAATGTTTTTTAAATGAAAATATTGGGGTAGTTTGGTAGAAATTCGGCTGGGGGTGGGGCTTCTGAATGATATTTTTTTTTAATGGAAAAATGTGATCAGGACATTCCTACTGCTATTAATAGCAATTTATCCATTACGTTATCACGTTCGATTTGTAGTTAGTTGTCATGGTGATTAAACGCATGTTGCCATTTAGTTATCACAAACGAAAGCGCTCACCTGATCTTGTTGCCAGTCTTCATCCTGATCCACTGAGGAATCGGCCTGTTTTGCTTTTGCTTCTTAGCCAGAAAGCGCTTGATCCTGAAAGTCTTGTGGGACGACTAAAAAGTGACAAAAACACAAACATTTCACGACACGCCATGTTCCAAAATGCAAGCGTTACATGCGCTACGTTATAGATGCTACATGCTAGTTAGCTTTGGGTTGAACAGCACCTAATGTCTACAACTTCAATTTGTAAACACAATAATGATATGAGGGGAACCGTATATATTTTATCTGTGAGTTATAATGGTTCAACAGACTGAAAAGAGCATAATGAGAAGGATGTTGTAGGATATGTCGAGTTACCATTTCGAATGCAGTCCCTTCCCAACAACGACAAGGATCGAAGAGGAAGAGCAAGGATGACGTCGGCAACTTAGAACACTATTTGCAGTTTTAGTGCCTTTTTACCCACAGCGACACTCTCAGGCAATCTCTTGCTAGTACAGGTTTGGTTTTGCTCTCGAGTACAAACAAGACATCAACCTGTATATTTATTTAATGATGTAGTATATGTATTTATCTTTTCTCATCCATTTGATTATCGTGCAATACTAGCTTTGCACCTCATTTCATAATATAATAAATAATACACAACTGATTAACGTAGGAATGTTTTTTGCTTGATTAGAAGAAATTGCATTAATGGAGATGTCACTAGATGTAAGAGAACTGACCAGCCTGAGTACAAAAGTAGCAAATCACTGAGTTTTTTCCCAACCCAAAAAATACATTAATATGCAAATGTGTACATTACAAATTAATTATTAATGCAATATAAGGTAGTATAGTTGTAGTGGTGGCATAATGTACTTAGAAATGAACAAGCATAAGACTCAAATGGCAAAAACAATGGGTCTGTGTATCAGTTTAATCCAAATCCCTGAACGCCAGTTACAAGCTTGCCAAAGCGGTTTGGATGGAATATTTGTGTGGGCAAAAAAAAATGCAAGTAAAACCTTATTCCAGCAATACAGACAATAAGTAAGGTCACTTGGTGGTTTTTGGTGCCCTGTAGCAAGCTAAACATTTAGCTTTTCTACAGAGTGAAAGTAAAAAGGATCATGTGAGGCACTATCATATTCCGTTGTGAATCACAAATAGGCTTCTAAAAAAAGAGGCGGTCCTTAAGGCGACACGCAGCGCCGAGTCTGGCTGGACTTGCTCTGGTATAGCAAAATAAAAAGACGGATGGAGCAAAAAAAATTGGATCAGTTGTCACCTTTGTCAGTCAGTTTTTTCATTTCGGGGTCCGGCTTCCTGTCCGCGTCGGCTGGACGAATGCGGCTTCTTGCTCCAGGCTGGTACAGCTGGATAGCAGGACGATCCTGGTTAAAAAAAATAAGAATAAATACATTAAAAAAGCATTACCTTGTGTATACAAGTCAATTGTGTATTATTGTTTGTATCAATGATGGAATAATATACAATTAAGGGTACAAAAATAAGTGTAGTAACGGATAAATATCATAACTATGATTTTTTTTTTTAGGTACACCATTTGAAAAAAATGACTTAAGTTAATAGCTTAAAAAATATCAGCAATTTGTATAAGAGGAAAAAAAGCCTTAGAAGAGCTAGGCAAAAAGATGGACTCATTACTCTATTCCGTAGTCGTTCTCTTTTGGCGCTGTCGTCCTTCTTGCTGTCTTTAACCGTCTTCTCCGTCTTGTCAGATTCAGGCAGGTGTTCGATCCGCTTCCTATCCATTGGCCGCTCTTTCTCCTTTTTGGTCGACGCCTCCTCGTCCTCCGGCCACTTCCTAGAATAGTTTTCGGCATCGTGCTTCTCCCTCCTCCTGCGTCGCTCCTGGCGCCGCAGGCGATCTTTCTCCCTCAGTAGACGCTCCTTCTCCAGGTCGCGCTCCCGGTCGCGGTCAGACTCGTGCTCCCGGAACTCCCTGCGGACTTCCTCGTCTCCTCTAGATGGGGAAAAAATATGCGGTCAATGTAAAAACGTGAACTCGAATACCGTATTGTCCGCACAAAAAAAGCGCAACTAAAAGACAGTTTGCCATATATATAAATCAACATTGGTTAATTATTGTATTAAGACTGATTGTTGCACGTTACTAATCAGAAAGGATTTCCATTACGACAAAATAAAGTGTGCGGATACGGCCTACCTCTTTATGCGCTCTTCCTTGTTGTCATTGTTTTGTCGTCTCTTGTGCTCAGAGCTTCTGGTGTCCTCTCTGCTGGGCCTCTCTGCTTTTTTCAACTTCTCCTTCATTTTGTCAGAGTCGCCATCGTCTGCTCTGTGTGGCTTCTTCAGCAGCTACACGATGGAGGGATAAAAACGTCATTCTGCAGGGATTTTAAACATGGACTAATTTTCTATGATACCAATATTATGTGAGTTTTTTACTTTGATTTTTGGCTCGTCCTTGACTTGGTCCCTCTCGCTCTCTGACTTCTTCATCTTCTCGCCTCCTTTGCGTTTGCGGCGTTCCTCCTCACGCCACTTTCGACGCTCCTCGTCGCGGAGGCGCTTTCGCTCCAGCTCCCGTCGCCGTCTCTCCTCTTTCTTCTCTTCCCTGATTCGCTGAAGAGAGAACACGAGTTGCTCTCCCGTCCTCCACTTCAGCTCCCCGCTGTACCTAACTTACCTGTTTATTCTTTAGGAAGTCCAACAGAGGTGTATTTCTTTTAGCTTTAAGTAAAAGTAAAAGTAGGGTTTGGAAGAAATACCACACAAAACATGAGCTTTTGATAAATAAACTAGCCCTACTTGAGCTTTGACTAACCTATCAGCTCCTTCGACCTGGCTTCAATCTCCTCCAGCAAAGTCTCTGGAGTGGACGTCATTTTTTCACTGTCCCCAGTGTAATACTCCAAGAATTTCTTGTAATCAGGATCTAAAATAAAAAAAATAAAAAAATAAAACATATATACATTAGGGCAACATGTGATATATTGTGATACTTTCTTTGGAAATTGAATAAAAAACTCAACACACTGACTGCCATTGATGGCCACAGACACCCAATCCGTTTGTTCACCGCTGCCACCCCACCCACTTCTAACGGATCAGACGTCTACGAGTGATGGGATCCTTGAAAAATGCATTAATTTCTGAAATACAAACCGTCACTTATGGTTCCGCACTTGGCATCCTTCTTCTTGCTTCTTTTCTTGGACGTCTTCTGAAACGGTGCAAACTCCACAATTGCAGTGTACTCCTGTCCTGTTTGCCAACCCAAAAAATGACAGGTTCTTACATCGCCATTGAAATTTCAACATGAGGACGTCTTTCAATACCTTTGCTGTCAATGAATACGTATCCATCGAAGCGATCTCTGAATAAGACGATATCCTCTGGGTTCTTGAAGTTAATGTACGCCCTCGCAAAGAGATGAGGATACAGGCTGAGAGGGGAAAAAATGCCATTTAGGTAGGTTTATGAAATTAATGTGTGTATAGATGCTGCATTCGTAACAAAAGTGAAATAAACAATCACCCGTTCTATGTCATACCTGAAGTGACTTTTGTGGTGTTTATATAGCTCACCTGGTGTCATTGGAGAAGAACTCCAAGTAGTCCACTTCTGGGAGAGGCTGCAGTTGCTCCTCCAGCTCCTCTTTAGTGAGACTTGGTGGCAGCCTCCTAATTACAATCTAAAACAATATAAATGTTATTTAGATCAAATGAAACAATTGTCGCCAATGCCGTTTACCAACTACTTTTGCAGTGCTTGTGAGTTAACAGAGCATAGCTTAGCTTAGCTACGTAGTTTTACCTTTGTCATGCTCTCCTTCTTTTCTTTCGATTTCTCCATTCTCTCGGGATCCTCGCACATTATGTCCACTCTTCTCTCCCTGGGTCGGGTGTTTTCCTTATCTTCCTTCATAGTTTTAAAAAGCTACTTGTCGCTGTTGTGTCGTTCCTCAGACTTGTTTACTTTTTTAAACACGAATTAGACTGAGTGTGAATATAGGACGCATGCGCAGCTACCAACGCCCACAATAACGCAGACAAGGCACATGATTAAAATCCTAATTATGTTATTCAGAATAAATGATGGAATTTCTGAATGTAGTATGCAATTATCTTTTATGAAATATTCGTTGAATGTTTATTTTTAAATATGTTGTTAACGGAATGCAGCTCTATACGCTGCGTGACTCTGACACAAAATGGTCGCAAATTGATGATCGGCTCACAGCGCGCATCTCTCATCTACCGCTTTACATGTGATATCGATGGTGACCAACACTGGGGAGCCATCTTGTTAGCCTTCGTGTCAAAATAACTCAGTACACATTTAAACGTATTTTTCTCTTGGCTATCAAACATGTGGTACGAAATTCTACCCGGCCTCAGCATCATGGCGGTGTGTCTAATGATTCCTGGCATTGCCACCGCAAATATTCATAAATTCACCAATGGTGGCAAGGTGAGGTGCTACGTGCTAATTTAGCTCTGCTAATAACAAAGGTTACTGTCATTTTGTTCTTACCTGTTTTTGTTGGTATTTTCACGTGCACTAGGAGAAAAGAATCGCCCGGTATCCGTGGCAGTGGCACTTGATGGAGAGAGACAAGCGGGTGTCCGGAACGGGACTCTACTATGAATCCAAGGTGAAAGCTCCATTCTGTTAGCCGCAAGCATACTCTGGTTTCTTGACAGTTTCATCGCCATCAGAACGTTTTGGTTGCTCAATTCTTTTTTCTCTTTTGCAGGGACTGGAAAATATCCGATGATCAGAAGAAGGACAAATTAGTTTGTTGTACATTAAAAAGTTCTATCTGAGAATGATGTGTGTTTTCAATAAACATGTTGATCTCCAGCATTTTGAAAGTTTTAGTAAATGAAAACGCTTTACATTAAAGAAATCTTCTCATACATTACCATACCTGTCAAATTGTACGTTTTACACGTATTTTATACGTTTTTTTACCATTTCAAATCATAAGGGCAGTTAAAGGCAGAGGTTGACAGGTATGCATTACTAAAGTTTGTCAAAACAGTAATTCACATTGCTGTTTATATGTTGGCAAATGTAACTATTTTTTTGCTAAAATTATATACATTTCCGTGTAAATTGTTGGAAAAAAGGTTTTAATAACTCATGTTTGCAACACAAAACAAGCAAACAAAAGGCAATAATTGAGCTATCTTACAAAAAAAATCGAGTATTTTACACGAGAACATCCAAAACGTTCTCAAAAGAAAGCAGTTTTTATCATGGTTTGTCCTCTTTTCCTTTGGTCTTCCTGTATACCATCTCTTTGAAACTGGACAAGATCTTGCTCTCCCTCTTCCGCCGTTCCTCCTGATTGAAAGAGGCCAGTGCTCTCTTTTCATCGGCGCTGTAAATTTGGTTTTCCTTTCGCAGACGCACGGCCTCCATGCGTCGATGTCTGCGGACGCGACAAGTTGAGTAAAAAACCCACAAAACGGCCATACATTCTTTTTAAACAGATAAAGATAAGCTATACCTGCTGCCACTCATCACGTAGCCCGATTTCTCAAAGTCAGCAATCTCATTGCTGGTCAAGCCAATTTCTCCTCTTCTCGGAATACGCTTTCCGGCTTTGACGTACTCCGCCATGGCCGCACCCTCACCTGGCAGCAAGGCGTGACCGAAGCTGGGGGGACAAAACAACACCAAGCTCGAGTCGAGTGGGAGACAGAAGAATTTTTTTTTCTTTACTGGGTCAACTTACTCTAATGGTTTGTCGTCCTGGGAAAGGAGGGTGAGCGGTGCTTCGGGTCCCACCAGATCTTCAGCAGAGCCTTTCTCGACCCAGGTGACCTCACCGCCGTCGTCGTCCTCGTCCTCCTCCTCAGACTCTTCGCTGCTGGACTCGCTTGAAGATTGTCGGCTCTTCTTGGCGTTCTTCTTCTTGGACTTCTTGGACCTGAGAGAAAAACGTGGAGTGGCTTGAAAATCTCTGTTAAAGTCAACAACCACTGCTAAAGACTTACTTTTTGCTCTTCTTTTTCTTGCCTTTCTTTACTTTCACTCCTGAAAAACAGATGGGGGTCAAACATGTGTAATGTGCATAACATTAAAAAAAAGTGAATTTTAGTCACTTGCCATCAGCGTCCGACTCCAAGCCGCTGTCTGACTGCTTTTTGTGCTTTTTCTTTTTGATTTTCTTCTTCTTCTTCTTCCTCTTTTCATCTGCCAGTGAGCAAATAGTAATACACATGAAATGACTTGTTGTGTTTTTCTAATGTGTTTGAACGCACCTTCAGAATTGGACGCGGAGCTGACGTATTTTCCATCGTCTTCAACGGGTGTAAATTCATCCGAGCTGGTGGTGACATCCACATGCAATATTTAATTTCCGTGGCCTACTCAAATAAAAACTTTTGACTTACTCTTCTTCTTTCACCCTCGGCGAATATCCCCAAACTTCGGGACATCCTTGCTCGCCGATCCTCTCTCGCTCTTTGAGCCGCCTACGACACACACACACAGACAACACAGTGTTTGACCATCTTAAATCTATCCAAAGACCACCTTTGAATCATAACAATAACCAATATAAATTATATATTTTTTAAAACACACAATTCTAAGAGCATACCTGGCCATGAGTTCTTCTTGTCTCTGCCTGTGAGCATCATCTCTCTGCTGATCATGATAAAAATCATCTCTGGGACCACTGTGCCTCCACGAAGCTTCCCTCTGCTCCGACCAGCGGTTGTGATTTGTCCCGATGACGCTGTACCTTTCACGGGATCGGGATCGTGAACGAGATCGACTGCGACGAGGACTCCCAATTTTGAACCGTTTGAGGGTCTTTGCCTCTCTGAGTCGATGTTCTCGTTCCTGTCTCTCGCGGTCCTTGTCGCGTGGCCTCGGTAGTTTGGGTCCGAAGCTATCCGGAGAAGCGCTCCTCTCTCGGCTACGGGAGCGAGAGCGGTTTCGAAAGTGCCGGGGACTCCGAGAGCCCTGGCGACTCAACTGCGGCATGGCTGAAGGATAAATTTAAAAGTCACTCAAGACTCCACAAGTCGAGGGAAAAAAATATTTTCTACACTGCAAACGTTTATGTAACAGCCGAAAGTCGACTCGTTCTTGTTTGTGAAGAGAATTTCCGTTTCCGTACCTTTACACATCATTTCCGGAAACCAAGACCCGCCTATAATCCAAAAATGCGTCCTTGTGTACGGCAGTTGGCCGCCCTCTTGTATGTGTCTTTTTACACAATAACAATGTAATTATCCATTGGCAATTTTATACTTTTTATCAGATTAATATGCATCTATCTTTTACATTGAAAAGCAACTATTCTTGGCCTGCTAGATGAAACTAACACAAGAAACTCGAATCTCTGAACTTTATATGGACTTAAAATAGTGACATGTCACATGAATTTTTCATGTGATTCGATTTTCAATGGTCCTTTGTATGTTTTGGATCGAACACAACATTTGCACCCATGTTATTCACTGACTCAAAACCATCTTAAAATACAACGTTTTTCACTCACTTATCTTGCGTTTCTTTTTTTATATCATGAAAACCTGTCACTTGGATAGATATACTTGCCCTTATTTAGGAACTAGCACATACAATTGAATGATGAGAACGAATATCAACAAATCGGGGACATATAGTCCATTAAAATAAGCAAACCTATTGTTTTAAAGCTTGAGAATCCTGTAAAGATAACATTATAGTTTATAGCTGGTTTTAAACGTCATTCGTTTTCATTTTGAAGCAAAAGTCAATCCAGGAAACCCGGAAGTGTTTCCTCAACTGCAAGTTTCTTTGTCGAACGACAGTCGTCCTAATGATCTTAGGCCGTTTTCCCCAAAAATGTGAATTTAAAATGCATTTTTGGCTGCCACGCAGTGGCGACTCCTCGTGGCTGTTGTGACAATCACTCGACAACGCAACCCTCGTTTGGCAGGTGAAGCCCCTCCGCTCCGCTTAGCCATTGTGTAGCCAAGCGGCTAACGCAAGTAGCTACACCGCCGCTTTTCTACTTTCTTTACGCAGGAGGAAAACTCACAAAGCGCAGGTAAACTCTTTCGCTTTCGATGCACATCTGGACATCTAGTTACCCTTCCGATCCAAATGTATGAACTGTTTTGCATTTCTGCAAGCGTTTGCATAGACGAGCTGTCATCATAACATAGGCCCGCGCTGTCCTTTTGTTCATAACTCGGCAAAATAAAGCTATTTTGACATGTTATCGTTAACAAAGACACAAATGGAAAGTTCGGGGCATCCACTACGTGCAACATTTTCATCTTTAAAGTCAGTCTTTTGACGTCATCGTGAATGCTACCCCTTGCCGTAGGAATACTAGCGAACGTCACTTCTGATTATTATTCTGATATGGAGGATTCCTTGCATTTAACCCCATTATTTTTGGATCAAAACCAAGGAATCGGAATTTTCAAGCATTATCCGTGAATCTCCAGAATAATGTTTTTCAATGCTCAGTCATTACTATCTAGTAATCAATAAATACAAAATGGATTATGATTTGATTGCACTTAATTGCAAATACTTGTGATGCAACTGGTGTTGACCACACATAAAAGATAACATACTTTTTTTAATTTTAAAGTCAGGGTTTGGATCTTTGGCATTAGGCCGATTCAATACAAATCAAGATTGATGAGGTGATATTTGATACAAAAAAGTAATATTTTGAGTGCCATTAAATACAAAGCATAAGCAAAGTGCATGTATTTTTTTTTACACATTAATGTATATTAAAATATATTCTTACAATGTTTCAAACACACTCATGATTAAGATTACAGTAGTCATAAAATGCACTTAAATGCCAATTCTGAAGCAAATTAACTGTTAGCCTATTTTTTTTTAAATAACACTGGCTTAATATCATGGAGTGATTTTTGGACCACGCGCATGACTGAAATGCTTAAAAAAAGTTAAAGCAAAGTTTAAAATGGAAAATAATTAGCTACCTAACATCCATAATGGAGCTCTTAAATTGCCACTAATCCACAGTTGTGCTTGTTTTCCTCCTTCCGTGAAGACATGCCGAGCCTAAAGCTGATCACCGTGATGGACACTCACTATTCAGCTACGTTGCTGAAGTCACTGAACGAGCAACGCAAGAGTGGATTATTTTGCGACGTCACCATCATCGTGCAAGACAAGAAATTCCGCGCCCACAAAACCATTCTGTCTGCATCTAGCAATTACTTCCAACAGCTCTTTGTGGTCTCCGGGCAAGTCATCGAACTGGACTGCGTCCGAGCCGAGATCTTCGAACACGTCCTCAATTACATCTACAGTTCCAATATTGTCCGTATACGCTCGGACTTGCTGGACGAGTTCATAAGCGCCGGGCAGACCCTCGAGGTCAAGTTCATCGCCGACCTGGCCACCCCGTTGTCCCAAATTAGAGGTATGCCCGATTTATCCAAGGGCGAAGACCCCCAAAACCAGAAGAACATGCCCATCATCTCGGAGTCCTACTCCATATCCACGGAGGAGTTCAACCACTCCAGCAACGAAGCCAACAAGGACCAGGACTCCGACGACGACGTCATGTTCGTCTCAAAGACGGACGGCGGGGCGCGAGCCGTCCAACGGAACGCTTCGGGGGACGTCATTTGCCTGGACGCGACCGATTTAGATAAACCCGAAAAGGTTGAACGCCAAGAATGTCCAAGCCCCAAACTGAGAGAAGCGGTCACGGGAATGCAAAAGATAACGCCCCTCAACGGAAGCCCGTCGCCAAGTCCCCCAATCAGCTCCAGTAACCTCGATTCGCCCACCACGCCGGCGAAGACCAACAGCTTCACCCCCGAGCCAACCGCCGCCGTTCAATCGTTCGGAAACGGCCGAGCGACGGACGCCAACGACATACAGGGAGTCCACAAAAAGCAAATCTTTGCCTTGCCCCAGAAAGGGGAATCCAAAATCCGACTGTTGGACATCTCGGAAAGTCCCAGGAACGTCGCACAAGCTACGACGGCGGCGGCGAAAAAGACGGTTACGCTCCATGCGGCCACAGAAATCGATTCCATTTCATCAGATTGCAAAGTCTACGCCAACATCGGAGAGAACACTTACGACATTGTACCGGCCAAAGACGACCCGGGCGAGGGGGGCTCCAACTCCAGCAAAGAGAAGCGATCGGTATCGGAAATTTCCCAGAACCCCAAGTCGTCGCCCAACAAGAAAAAGTCCAAATCCGAATCCCAGGACCACTACGAGCTGATCATGGACGGCAAGACTTTCTACGTGTGCACCGTGTGCAAGCGTCCTTACGTTTGCCGGACCAGCTTGCGGCGCCACTTCAACACGCACTCGTGGGAAAGAAAGTACCCGTGCCGCTACTGCGATAAAGTCTTCGCCCTGGCCGAGTACAGGACTAAGCACGAAATCCAGCACACGGGCGAGCGGCGCTACCAGTGCCTGATGTGCCACGGCACCTTCCTCAACTACCAGCTGCTCTCCAACCACTGCAAGCAAGTCCACCACGTGGCCCCCAGCGGCAAGAAGGCCAAAGACGGCGAAGACAACATCTACCGCCTGCTGCCTTTCAAGGCCCCGCCCACCAAGCCGTACTCGTGGAGCGCCGACGGCTCGGGGGGGCCCTTTATCGGCCAGGACGGCGCCACCTACCGCGTGCCCCCCGGCCAAGAGGGCGCCCCACCGACCCCCCAGGGCCAGGCCCTGAACTGGGACGATATTTTCGAATCGGAGGACCACGTGCTGATGGGTCGACCGGGGGCGCCCGCCAACGCCGGCCCTCCCGATGTCAAACCGGACTTCAATTTTAACATTCCCGAGACGTACTGAGCCGCGCCGGGCCTCCCCTCGCCTTCACTCGTGCCTTTTTGGAGGCCCCACCCCACCCCCCACCACCTGTCGGAACGAGGGAACGTTCACATGCGCGTTCTTTTAAAATGCGGCCCAAACAAAACCGATCACTCGTGTTGACTTTTTGCTATTTTACGGTTATAATAAAAGTTTTAAATCGCATTTTACTTGTATAATGACAATATAAGCATTCAATTTGATATTGGCTGCCCAAATATGGAATTTTAAGGTGCGTTTCTCCAACTCTTGAGCCAAGGTACGCGTATTATTACGTTCAAGAAACTATACGCCGCACTTCCAAACTAAAAAAGCCACAAATAGATTGAAAAAAAGTCTTAGTCGACTTAATCATGTACTTAGTGAGAAATCTGGCCCAATAGAATTGTACTTGCTTCCACCTACAGCAGTGAAAGAGCATTTATATGATGCATTCAGGTGAAAAATAAAACATAGTACTTTTCAGACAAGGTCAATTTTAGCTCCTCAGTTTTGGTAGGGTTTTTAAATGTAATTTTTAAAAAAAGGAAAATATTATTCCTATCATCACTCCACATTCCTCAGTTAATTTCGCTCATCTTTGCACAAATATGAAGAAAAAAATGTATTTTCAGTCTTACTTTTGCCAGCCAAACATGGAAGGTATTTAAAGTTGACTTGGGCAATTGAATTGAATGGTGTTTTTTTAAAAGAAATTATTTCTTCTGTTACCTAAGGCCAAAATGTATGCGTTACATGCTTTAGAGGGAGCCAAGACTTAGAAAAGTTAGCACTTACCGGTAGTGTTTTCTCATGGGATTCTCTCGTTGCTCTTAGTTTGGACTCTTTGATTGACAATTCACTGTGTCTGAGTGTAGTGGTTCGTAAACCTTGCTAGTGCTGTCAATGGAAACGGAAAAGATTATCACTGTGTGGCGGATGTACAGTATCAATTTTGTGAGTCATGTTCTTTTTTTTTTTTGCTTTACTTTTTTTTTTTAAACTGTCGTTGCCGTGCTGAAAATGTCCTTTCCCGCCGTTATGATTGAAATTTGGATAATAATAAATTATTCTTATACAGTTTTACCTTGCTTGGTTTTCATGATGCTGACCTATTTAAAACACATTTTCAACCACTAGTTATTACATCACTTTTTTATGATTACAATCTAAACTTACTTTTTTTTCTTAAATACAACAATTATACTGCAATTACCATATTTTCTCGCATATTTGTCGCCTAAAAATGATGACTGGGTGTGGCTTATATGTGCACAAAATAGACATAAAATGCATGAAACACAAAACAACGCAGCTAATATGGGCACTTCTTTCAAAATACTGAAAAGGTAAAGAGATGAAATTAATTGTGATGTCTATGAATGAAATTCAAGAATAAATATAAACCATATCTTGTATAAAACCTGAAAGAATGCACTTACTTGTGCCTGCCATTGCTTGCTCCGGGCGCTGCCATCTTGACCTAGAGATGACAAACTAGACCACTACGGATACACATTTGTACTCCCTATTAAAACCATAAATAGGGAGTTCAAAATTGGGAATCAGGGGGCGTCTTACACAGAGAAATTGTAAAATTCAACGATTTTAAAGCTATTTTAAGGGTGCGGCTCATACAGGGGGCTGCTTTTATGCGAGAAAATACGGTATTTCAGCTAATGCGCACATTTTTTTTTAAATACAACACTGACAATGTTGGAAAAAAGAATGATAATCACGCATCTAAGAGTTAAATACGTTTTATATTGTAAATAAAGCATCTGTGCGTCTGTACACATCAAACCATCCAAGTAAGATGTTTGAAATCATAAAAAGTCAGCTCACAGCTAGCAAAAGAATGCTTCTTCCGGATGGGGAAAAAAATAGAAATGGCCAGACGACATTTAAAACATTCTAAAGAAGCAGCAAGACTTTCTGCAATAGCGATCGATCAAATCAATACCAGTTGACTAAGTAGACTGCCTTAGTTACACAATTCAGGTGTGGTCGTTTCCCTTGACTGGCTTATCGAACGGAAGCCAGCGTTGGGGTGCGTTTCACGGGAAACATGGGCGGTGTGGAAGACCATTGGCGTTAAGGCCGAACAATTGTAAACGAGTCTTTCAGGGTTGCCTCCAACCAACGGTGAAGGCCAAGCGTGCAAGCGGTGTTCAGACTACCTTTTTTTTTGCTCCGTTCAACTCTGTAGATGAGCCTCCCTCCCGCGTTTTGAGACCTGGAGATGACCTCAGAGCCCCCGCGCTTAGGGGCTGTACGGTGGGGGCTTGTCATCGGGGTCCTCGTGAGGTGGGGAGTAGCGAGGGGGCACCAGGGTGGGCCACAGGTGACTGGCTCCGGATTGCGAGTCCTCGGACAAGGCGGAGGAGTCGGGGAACATGTAGGAACCCTGAGAATGACGGAAGAAATGGTATGTGGACTCCCCATTGTAAACACAACTACAAACTGATTCATCACTAATTTCATCACCAAACGCTGTCTCAAGACCGGAATAAGGACTTACCCGTGTGTCGTAGGCCGCGTATGGCGGCAGGCGGGGGGCGGAGTTTCGGTAGAAGTCGACGCGCGGTGGCGCGACGGAGTCCGCCGAAGCCGTGATGGCCTCTGGTTCGGACGCGCTGTTGGACGCTTGAGCCGGGGTCTGTCGGGTGGAGAAAGAGCGTTCAATGGCTTCGTCTTTGCGGTGGTCCCCAAGGAAGAAAGTGACCCACCATGTCTTTGAAGCCGCCCAGCACGGCGGCGGTGATGATGCCCAGGAAGAGGGCCACGATGTTGAGGACGGTGGCCGACCAGAGGAGGTGGTAGAGGTGCACCACGTCCTGGCAGCTCTTCACGTCTGTGTACTCGTGGTATCCGCCCATCACGTCCACGCGGCTGACACAGAGCGAGCCGAGAGTCAAAAGCCGTTCAAAGAAAGCACGTGTGTTACTCATCTCGAAACTTACTTCCAAATCATGGATGCTTTCTTGAATTTTTTTAAACCATCTCTATTCTGAAGTCCCATGAGGGGATGCTCTCTAAAAAAATATGTATAAAAGTACAAGGTTATTGATGAAGTCAAGAATCTACCAGAAACCCCAAAATCGCCATCCATACTCACTTGCCGCAGTTGTAGAGTTCGCAGCAGTAGCACGTGTTGCTCCTCACGCGCAGATTGCACGACGTACGAGACGAGGTCTGGCAGTGCACCTGAGGAAGACACCACATGTCACGCCGCACCCTTTTTTGGCAAACGCCGACGCTAGCAACATCTTACTTCTCGCTCGGACGCCGTCTCGCTAGAGAGGTAGTCGCAACGTCCCGCGTACAGAGGCCTCAGATCCTGTGGGATAATCATGTTAGCCATCCATTTCCCAAACTTTCACATTTTTATAAACTTGAAAAGACAACACATAAAACCTAAAAACTTGATGTAGTGATGACGCGAAAGTTGAACCGCGAAATGGCAAGGAATTACTGTACAACAACAACTCACTTTTTGGTGTATTGAAAAACTTTTGTTGTACTTACAATGTGCCTGGCAGCAAAAACTCCGTCGACAATAGCGCAGCAGAATGCAGCCACAACTCCAAAGCTGATGAAGACAATAGAAGCCACAAGCTGGAAAAATAAAACATAAAGCTCAATGCAAAATCAGCTTAATCACTTCTGCAATGCTCCAAAAAAAGCACAAATAGTTTGTTTTAAGAGCATGAACATTTTTATCCATACCATAATTTATTTTTTATCGTGGGCCCCAACAATGTTCAGAATGTTAAGTTGTTTAGTTGTATGTTTTCTTATGTTTTATCAGTTGTCACCCTTCAACAACAATAATATTTAATTTTAAAAAAGTATATGTTGATGTTTTTTAAAGATTTAACTGGCAGTGTTGGGGACATTGGAACAGACTATGGCTATTAAACAGAAAACAGGTCTCTGTTTATTTAAAATCCAAGTTACAAAAAAACAACTGTCACCATTTAATTCTTAAGTAGAGGTACCACTTTAAAAAAAAAGTTGTATGTTGATGCCAGCAATGACAGAAGCCAATAAACACAGAAAAAAACTCTTTGACGTGAATGATCGGCAAGATATCATAAACAAGCATATGACGCGAGCCGTCATGGCGCCCGTCCGAACTCCCCCGCCTTGTTGTCAAAGTTTTCACGGGCCCCCTCGTCATTCCCCGTGTCAACTTGACCAGCCGCTCGCATTCCCGCGTGGACATCTGGCACGCTCCTCTTACACTTTGCGTCTATTTCTGGATGCGACTCATTTGGCCTGGGAACAGCGGCGTAAACCTCTGCTTGGCTCCAATCGGGTGTTTTTGTCATTGCGTTGGCGCAATTAAAAAGGTGGATGTAATGCGAGTGGTCGCCGGAGGACGCCCCCGTCGCCATGCTTACCATCTGCCTCTTGTTCTCGATCAAATGTGAGCCGATGATTCCCAGAAAAGAGCCGAATCCCAGCTGGATGGATGGAGAGAAAATACGAGACTTATTCTTCGCCCACTATTAGCTGGCTTTCCGGGAAACGTTGGCGTCTCGAATCGACAAACAAGTCTCTCGTATTATTTTTTTGCAACTTGCCAACTCACAATGAGACCCGGGTAGTATCCCCCGACCGTGATGTTTTGCGTCCTGGTGGTGGCGGCCAGGCCGAAGATCAGAATAAGCAGCGAGACGATGAGCAGCAACGCCGTGACGATGATCGATTTCCTCTTCCTCCTCTTAAAAGAACCTACGAGACAGCAGATAGATTGTTTTATACAGTGGCAATCAATCTAAATTGTCAGTAGACTATTTAAAAAGTCCCATAGAGCGGTAAAAAAATGATCGAGTTACATGTGATGGAAATCTTCCAATTGAATTAATTGTATCAAATAGTATAATATAATACTATAGTAATTAAATCATTGATATTATTGATAAAATAATGATGTAGTGTATAACATAGTATAGTACAGTACAGTATAGGTTAGAACTTTGTTTGGTTGCAGTAGCAAGACAGACATAAGACACAGAAGACATTGTAGAACTAGGTAAAAAACGAAATACCAAAATGCAATAAAAAAAAAAGAGAAAAAAGCAGCTAAAACACAAAACGAGCAAGAGCGGACAGAGATATAGTAATAGTAAAAGTGTATATAATATAGTGGGAAAAAAATGTATGACAGACAAAAATATGAAAACAATTGTATGTAATATCGTAATTTGACCTGGTTATTCCTGTCAGTATCTCAATTTTTGTGACATTTTTGTTTGTTGGATTGGCGTGCCATGAAATTTCCTAATTGCTAATTATATTTGTTGTATCATTAATGATGGCTAAAGGCTCCATTAGCCTACGTGAGCGAGGCATAAGTGTTATTTGCCGAGCATCCCCAAGAGCGCAGTCAACACTTGTGACAGGAAAAGGGCTGAAATAAGACCCGCGTCACCATCTTGAGTCCGATTTCATTCAAAATCAATACTAAAGCTCATTTGATCTCATTGAGAAATACAGTAATGCTTGAAAGTCATTAGGTTGAGAATAGCTCTGGGCTGAGCACATTTTTTAGATCAGTGCATGGCTTTTCTGGGGGTAAAAATACACGTCGGCAACATACGGGAAAGTTGTGCATGCGGACAATGAGCCTTGAATTTATATATTTAAGACGACTACAAATGAGGTTCAACGAGTTCCTTTTAGACTGATTGTCGTCTGGACTTCAGTGTGCGTGGGTTTATGAGGGTGGCTCAAGAATGACCTCCACATTTTTCCACAACATCGCTTTCAACTGCTGCAATTAGCAAACCACAAAGCAATTAGTCAGATGGAAAATCCCATTAGAAGAAAATGGATTATGTTATGCACAGCTGGCCAATATGGCTTCTTTTGAACCAATCTGTCCAATTATTTTTAAAATAGATCTTATTATATTCTGTAATGAGCCCTGATGAATTTCAGTGTATTATAAAAGAGAGGAAAAAATAAGAGAAACATGAAATGAAGAAAAAAAGCCCCATTCATTCTGTCCGGGAGCCACATGCGGCGGGAGAGCCACAGTTTTGCCATATTGGTGCTAATGAATCAAAACAACAGCACATCAATGCATCAATTGCTAAGTATCGCGATGGTCGATCACCACACCCTTAATCACGATAAAGAAATGTACTACCCACATTATGTATACAATAATAGATAGCGACAGGGACTGCGGAAAATCGCTCATTAACATCGTAAAGGATTTTTGGTCTCCTTTCGAACCTGATGCCACCGCACGTGCTTTTTAGACACGCCTTTGACCTTGCGCACCTTACCGATGCTGATCTCGGACAGCGTCAGTCCGCTGGACTGCAGGCTCGACGCCGGGGGCATTCTGGGACGATGCCGCCGCTTGGGAATGGAAGCCAACTGGACGTCGCTCGCTGGAAATGTCGCAGCCAGATAGATGTCCGTCGTCATGGAATGGACTTTCGCTTTCTGCTCACCTCGAGCTCCGCCCTTCCTCTTCTCACACCGGGCCGAGTCACACAAGCATCCCCGCGTCCGCTCCAGCGTCCGTCCGTCGGTCACCGTCCTCGCCGCGTGTCGGTGGAGGTGTCCGGCCGTTGGTCGTCAAGTTCTCTTGTGCGCATGTCACGCATGTGGAAGGAGGGCTGGTGAGATGATTGACCAGCAACATTGGTTGTTGTTTTGGAAGAAGGAAAAAAAAATACAAACATTTTTGTTATTTGTCATTAACTCTTTCAGGCAAAGTGATTAATGCAAGTGTATTCGTTTTTAATTATGAGTTTGTATAGAAAAATTTGGTCATGGGTTGTAAACTACCATCCTTCATGTACAAAAGCTTTTTCAAAATTAAAAAAATATATATTTTTGGAGTATATAAAGGTAAAGGAACTTTAGATGTTGTTGGCATCTCAATATAAATCTTGATGTCATTTTGACTTTTTCAAAATCGTATGTATTAATATGAACAAGCTTATAATATGTTTATATTTTATGGGAAAAGAGTGCTTATTAATAAACGTGGTGATAGCATAATCTTATTATATAAAGTGGGACTTGTAGCAAATGAATTGGTCTGGCCCCATCTCCTGTCAGGCCTATGCATCTGCATTCTAAGTGATATCTTTTTAAAATTTTCATTCATAATATAACAATTACATTTTTTCAAGCAGATGCAAAGATTATTCACTATACTTTGGCATCCATTAAGTCGTTTTTGAGTAATTTAAATGTCATGGGCAACTTGATTTAGTTATGTTTTCAGGATTAAATGAGTAATCTACACTGTAAAATAAATACATATATTTTGGAGATGTGGGAGGAAGCCGGAGTACCTGGAGAAAACCCACGCGAGCTTGGGAAGAACATGCAAAATCCACACAGGAACCCGGGACCTCACGTGGACATGGTGACCTCTCTTCCAAAATGGCGCCTGCCCCCAGTAGTACTATTTTACAGGAAATATCACATTATTGTCTTCACATTGTTAATCGTATATAGTTGTGAATGTGAGTTTTTGATGCATTATAAGATGGTCTGGTCCCACTTTGCATAAAAAAAAATGTCATTTGACCTCCAAGGCAAATGTAACGAGGTGACTTTTCAGGGTCGTGGTGACACTGAACGAGCGTTTTTGGCGCGCTTTTAGCAAAAGTGCAACATGCTGAGAAAGTCTCTCCATTCAGCCTTAAAACTCCTCCAAAGAAGCACGCGCATGTTCCAAAAGATCCGCTTTTTTTTTTGTTTTCCATGACGCAACTACTCTTTTCATGTAAGAGAAAGCCCCCCTCACAAGTGAGTCCTCCTCTCCAAACTTGCAACCGGGCTAGCTCGGCACTTCTACGTGACCGGAGTGCAAATGCAGGGAGGTAGGGGGGGAGTTTGGGGGTCCTCAAACTTGAAGAGTTTATGTTGAACCCTCTATAAAAAAAAGCCTGATGTACGTGCCAAATTTGGTTAATAATGCGGATTTCCACAGTTGGAAATAGAAGAGAATAAGTCAATAAGAAATGAATCTTAAGGTTTTTTTGTACGGGTACATGATGGAGAGCGGGAAAAATGATCATGGCGTCTTTTGTGTTGTAACAAGCTATAAATATTGCATTCAGCCTTTGCTTTAGCGGACATTGAGCGATGGTGCGCGTGTGTAGAATACAGCACCGGGGCCTGGGGTCTTTGCCAAAATGCGCCTTGAATCCTACCGAAGAAAAAAAAAAGTACTTTAGTATCCCACCCCCCGTGTTTCTCAGCTCCTGACTTCATTCACGATGTTGGACGTTTAGATGCAGGAGGCTCTCCGCACCCCGGCCTCAGACTTTCTAATGAAACTCTTCCAAAACTTTTGACAAACGGCATTTTTTTTAACCTTTGCGCTTTTTTTGGAGTAGCACTTTTTTTCCACCGGAAAAACTTCAGGTAGGTGTATTTTTCGGTAGCATGTTTTTTTTTTTTAATTCGCTTTAGCTTTATGAGTGTATGGAAACATTGTTTATCATGTGAAGGTCCTTACTGAGAAGATGGAGCCGAGTTCCACAGAAGAAGGAGCTGAGCAGGTTCCACTTCCAAGAAGTCCGGTAAGACTATAAAAGGGGGGAATAAAAATGATATTTAGATGTGTTTTAGCCATGTGAAATGTGTGGGAACATTTTTTTTTTACTGTATACTTGCGTGTACTCCTGGGTCCGCGAGTCCAAACATCTGGACATGAGCCGGCGCACGCAAACAGGAGGGTGGGCTCCAAGGGGGGTCTCTCTCCCAATGTCGGGCGGCAAAGGTCACCAGCGGGATTCCGCGGTCCGCCTAAACGAGAAGACGTCGAGACGGGACCACGTCACGAATATGCAAAGGGTTGTCTTACGTGTGGCTCAATTTGTTCCCCCCCTGAAAAGAACAAGGTCACTTTTGATATCGCAGAGGAGGACATGTGGGTTGAACGGCTTTTCTCCCCTTCTCTCCGCCAGCCCGCCAAGGTGATCCTCAAACACGGGCAGGAGCTGGAGGAGGAGCAGGAAGAACTGGCCGAGCACCAGCCCCTGCAGCAGGAGGACCTCAACTTTGAACGCTGGAAGCGCCGACCCTTGCCCAGGAGGACGCTGCACCAGAAGATCAGCGACGTCAAGACCTACCTGTGGAATGCCGAGACCAAGGAGTTCATGGGCCGCTCGGGAAAGAGCTGGAGTGAGTTGACGCCGAGCCCACAGAGGTTTGGCCGTGCTGGCAAACGTTGCGTTTCGGTGGCTGGGGCGGACAAAAGTGCCGTTGTCAAGGAAAGCTCCTTTCTGTATTGCTTGCATCTTGACCTACACTTTGAATCTGTTACATAAGTCAGATTTTAATGCATTTTAATGGCTTCGGCAAAGCAATTTTCTCCAAAGATTTGAATGCACGCAGCACCAAAATAGCCACATTGTTTTCTTGGATAAAGGATGCCGTTTAATACTTTACCAAAAGCCTAATAGGAAAAAAACTAAGGAAAATATATGACTGAGTCGGAAAAACTAAACAGAGATAGGTCCATCATTCATTAAGATTAGCGGTGATTAATCACATTTTACATAATAATAAATCCGAGGCTAGCATTTATTTCAAACATATTGCCTATGTTCATGTCACCCTGATGCATTGTTAAAATAATTAACTCGTTACCAACATCAGACTTCTAATTATGGGCGCTGCAACTTAAATTATTATCACGGGTTGATACATTAGCTCTCAATTTTTCTCAATCCAAAATCTCCCAGGTATTATTTTTTTCTCCAAATATAAAATATTCCATAATTCCAATTCTATGTCTACTATGATTCAGTCTAGGTTATGCCTCGCCCCTGAAAAAAATCCCCTCTCCAGCCAGAGTAGGCTCGCAAGCCTTAGGTTACTCCCCGTGCCTTGAAACGCACACTGGGGAAACTTGAGCGGGTGTGTGCGTGTCACTGATGTTTACATAGGTGCGATTCCCCAGAAAAACAGCCCCTCCTCGGAGACGGTGTCCCAGTGGGAACCCCGCTGGCCAGAAATGACATTCCATTCAGAACTTAACAGGCTCTTCACATCCGCCTTCCCAAAGCCCCTTTACACAAAAGCATCCGCTCATGCACGTACACATCCCTCTCCAATTTTGAAAACGGAGATGAAAGTGTGACCCCAAAGGCTGGGCAAAGCCACGTTGGGGGGCCGCGTATCCTGGAGAATAAGAATAAGTGTGTAAGAGTGTCCCCACAATACCAGAGCGTCTCGATTGGTGCTCCTTGGAGTCGCCCGGGCCTCCGCGGCTGCAAAAAAAAGCTTCGCCGCGATGTCAACCGGAGGTTCACTGTGTTCCTGAGAGAAAAGACAGCTGGAAGAATTCTCACTGCGCTCAAACAGAAAGGCCTTTGTGGATCCAGGGGACGTTGGCCCCCCAAATCTGGGCCATTTAAACAGCCTATCGTCAAAAAAAAAAATCACGTGACTTTCCATGATCTTTCCAATTTGAATCTTAGTAATGAAAGGTTTTCAGTTGCCACAATTCTGCATTCGCAATTCTCGTTGGTTGAAGACGAGATATTCCAATTCCTTTTTTTTTCTGACTTTTTAGGCCTCATCCTTCTCTTCTACGCTGCACTTTATACCTTCCTGGCAGCCATGTTTGGCGGCTGTATATTTTGCCTCATGTGGTCTATTAGCCCCTACCATCCCACCTACAACGACAGGGTGATGCCACCAGGTAAACAGAATCCCAGCCACGCATTGCACACTGCATTGGAACTCACTTCATTTGTTTGAAACAATTGCTATTGAATATAAATCAGGCCTCGTTTTTTCCTATGGGCAATTTGGGCGACCGCCAAGGGTGCAATCGAAAAGGGGGTAACTGAGATCCAAAAAATTATATTACTAGTTGTCTGGACTTATATCCTCTATTTCCGCGTCAACTTAGTGGCGTAGACCATCTGGCAATAATGAATGCAATTTTTGTTAAACATTTCTTGATTTTGTGAGTTAATTATTTTGCATGCTAAAGGCCCTTAAAGTCAAATTATATGTTGAATCCAATTATCTGGAACACAATGTATTGCTAAATGTAAAAAGAAGCAAATAGTTTGAGCCCTAAATTCAGATGATGTCATGTCATAAAGGCATTGTACTCTATATTTGTGGTTCAGGGTTTTGGGAATTTACAATGGTGTTTATGTTTGCACTTTTCTACTGCAACCAAGTACTTTTTTTTCCCAGTTAGTACCTGGTAGTAGAAGTTAGGCATTATTCCTAAGCGAGCCATTACCCAGGGTTCCCACCCTCCTTCTGCCCGTGGACATTCACCGGTGTCTCGTCACAGTTGACTGTCTGTGGGTCTCCACTGGCAGGTATGACTATGGCGCCACATCTGGAAGGCCAAGACATCTCCTTCAACGCCTCCGAGCGCAAATCGTGGAAGCGCTACGCCCGCTCCATGGACGAACATCTACGACGTGAGTTTGTGGGGGACATGGGGGAGGGCTTACTCGGACCGGTTAACCCGAGTTCGCCTAGCCTCATCAGTACCTTTGTCCCGTATTCTCTTTTTGCTCCTGCAATGCACACTGGGAAGGGAAGCCTCTTTGTGAGTATGTGTGTTTCCCCCCCACCTCCCCTTTGATTCATTCACACTGCCTTAATCAGAGACCTTGGCAAGGAAGAGAGCCATTGGACAGATTTATTCATGCCCCCCCTCCCCCCTATGCCCTCTGCCTCCCTCAGCCTACAACGATGGTGCACAGGAGAGGAAGAACATCCGCTGCACACAAGACAGGTACTTCATGCAAGACGATTTGGAGGAGGAAGCCGAGAGGAAAGCCTGCCAATTCAAGAGGTCCTGGCTCGGGGAGTGCTCGGGTCTGCAAGACCCCCATTACGGCTACTCGCAGGGAAGGCCGTGCGTACTCCTCCGAATGAATAGGGTGAGATGGAAAAGTGCCCATCGCCTGTTATTTACTGCTCTGGGGAAGCCGTGACATGTTTGGCTTTGGCACCAAGTGGTTGACCAAACTACGGCCCGCACAAGAAGCTTAAGTTCTGTTGAACTTCCAAGAGCCATTTAAATGGATGTTTTTTTTTGGTCAAAACCTGACAAGACTGAAAATTTCAGGTTGGCTTTTTGGCTAAGTGTCAGTGTTGCTAAAATGTCGTATTTTCTTCTCTAGATTCTTGGATACCTGCCAGGCCATGGGAAACCAGTCAATGTGACTTGTGGAGTTAAGGTAGAACAACTGTACAATCTGGGAAAATATTTAGAATATCGAGTTAGTCCAAAATGATCAAGACATTTAACACAAGCAGGCCTCATTTACTAAAAGCAACCAAAATGGCAATCACCTTTTGTCAATGGAAATCCCCAAAATATCCGAATCACGATGGGATCCAATTGTGCTGACTAATTGTGACCTTGTGAATTTTCTAAATAAATCTCAAATTTAAACTCTTTCAGAAAGGACCAGCAGACGCTTTGGGTGAAGTCCAATTTTTCCCCAAGAGTATTTTCGACCTGAAGTACTACCCATACTATGGCAAGCTTCGACACGTGAGTGCCACTCTCTGACAAAAGACAAAAAAAAAACGCTTCAAAGTGCGAGTTAGTCCTAAAGCGACGTAAATGCGCCCGCCACCAGGTGAATTACTCGTCTCCAGTGGTGGCCGTTCGCTTCTCAGGGGTGCAATACGACACTCACGTCCAGGTGCAGTGCAAGCTGAACGGAGAGGGCATCATCAACGACTCCCCTACTGACCGCAACTTGGGCAGCGTCAGCTTCTACTTGCAAGTCGGAGCGTAGAAATGAATGAACAAATACTTGTGATTCAAAAATGACCCTTATCCTTACACACACATAAGCGCAATGACATCCATTTCCTCATAGAATAATGTGTCAGATTTAATCCAACTAAACCGTGCCGTTTTTTTCCCCCTACGTTATGCAAATCCAATTAAAAAGTAAAGCAGTAGAAAGGCTGTTATTGATTGGGTGTAAGCTTTAGAGAAGACGTGCTGATTTTTTGGTTAGTTTTCTTCAGATGGTACTAATTGTCGGTGCATGTATTTTATTTTGAAACATGTATATTTGAAGGAATATTGTGCAATGATAAGAAGCCTTGCACTGTACTCACACAATAAAAGAACGTGGAAAAAATAGTCGCACAGCTGTATGAAATTTTAAATAAATACCGTCGCCTTCTTACGATTTTCATGCAATGATTCCGATTTTTTTTCCTTATTTTAACCCTTACAGGGGAGTTGTCTAATTATGTTGCCTTCAATGGCACAAAATGTATAAAATCCAATAATTAATCAAGGATTATAGTTGCACATCCAAGATGAAGGAAAAAAAAATTTTTTTGTCAATAATGCTTCATTATGAAAAAGTAATCTAGTGGTTTGTATGGTGTGACAACAAATGTTTTGGGCTACCTTCCGACTTTATTAATAATAGCTTTCAAAAGTGTGGAATGTACAGACGTAATTCCACAACAAAATGCGTTGTAAATTAATTCAAGCTAAAAGACTATTTTACAATTGAAGTTTAAAACACATTAAAGCAAAAAGAATAAACCCAGTGCGCCTCATATTCATAACAGAGAACATCTGAAACATACAACTGAAATACATTATTAAAAATTCAGTTTTTTGTTTGTGTATTGGCAAATGTAGTAAAATTGAATGCACGTCGCTGGCAAAAAAAAAACACGGTTGTAAACTATGGAATAGAAAACCAAATTGAACTTTGACCACCATCCCCCCCAAAAAACATGATCATGAAACCCCTTAAAATATCGGCTCAAGAATACTCACAAGACAGTCAGTGGGTTGCCAGGTTTTGACAAAATGTCAGTCAGGGCAGGGACTGGACGATGATGATTTTCTCGTTGATGCAGAAACGGTGCAGGACGGCGAGCAGGTTCTCCCCGCAACGCGACACTTGCCTCTCCATGGCCAATCGGAAATCCTCCTTCACTCCTTTGGTAATCCCTCGGGTCACCGTGTGGTGTCTGCGCGGGAGAAAAAAAGATAAATAGACCGGCGTGGCGTTTAGGGAAGCGAATGTGAACGCCACACGGGGCTATTGGAAAAACGCAGAGAACACGTCCATCGACAGAACACGTGAAAAAGAAGCACAAATGAAATGCTGTGAAAAGGCCAAAAGAAAATTCCATTCCACAACATCCAGAACCACCTGGGAACGGACGGTAATGACGACGACAGAAAGACGAGCGATGGCTCAAATCAACCAAAACGGCGACAATATATATATGTTTTTTTAGGTGATGGGCCAAAAAATATTTGAAAAATGAAATCAAATCGGGGATGTGGGGGGGGTGACAGGCCTCGGACTCGGGAATGAATGGCAACTGGTGTCAGGGGGACCGTGGTGAGAGGGGCCCGGGGTACCTGTCCATCATCTGGACCCCTTGTAGCAGAAGGGTGTTTAACTCCACCCCCAGGGCGGGCCTAGGGTTCCTGAGGGACAGTAACATTCAAACACTCAGTAAGTGAAGATGCATTCAAAGTGCTCTTAAGCCTGCAACTTCCACCAACAGGTCATTTGATAGATTTAACATACCGTATTGTCCGGACCATAAGTCACACATTAGTCATAGTTTGACTAATACTTAATAAAAAAATACAAATAAAAAAAATTGGTTAATAGATGCCTATTTAGCCTGTTTAATAGTGTTACTTTTGTCTTGGTTTCTGATCTTCTTTTTTTTTTTAAATGCTCAAAAATGCCATTTCAAAATCTTTTTTTTTTTCTCCTGCATAGTGGATATCTTTGGCTGGTGCGACCTATAGTCCAGAAGATATGGTACAGTATCTCCCTAAAGTGAGGACACCCAACATAGGATACGTTTAGTAATTTAAAATGATGGGAAAAGGATGGAAGGGGCAGGGGGGGATGGCGCAAGTCCCAAAAATGCTCCTGTGGGTGGGCATGCGGGGTGTTAAATTAGGAAACCTGTGCATATAAGCAAAAAAAAAAAAGAAATGAAGTACATCATTTTGTGCTCGAGTTGAATTTCTTCAGTGTTGTCCCATCAACACCGGATTGGATGGGGTGTACTCACTTTTGTGAGATACTGCATAAGCCTTCTCTTTTACGAAAGCCTGCTTTTGTTTAGGGGGAGTCAGGCAATATCCACAGAGTACATTTGAGAGTAGATATTTATATTCAAACTACAGAAACAATTGTGCGGAAAAAAAGAGAAAATGCCCCAGATAGTTCAATTCATCACATTGGATTGTTTTCATGTCTGCGTGAAGCAAAATACTGAAAGTCTTAATGGAAATGCACTGTTTAAGTCATTAGCTCCATCTATCTCTATTCAAGCTTCTTGTGCGGGCTATTTTCAATGCAATTTTCAGAGTAACAACAAGTCGATCATCAAGTGAATTTGCAAGGATGACGACGTGCTTACTTAATCAAAATCCCCTGGTTGGGAAGCAGCTCCAACTGGATCCTTCCTCCGTCGGGGGTCCGCAGGTAGGCAAACTCCTCCAGCATGTCGATGTCTGGACGTGAGCTCAAGGACATTAACAGAAAAATTCGAAAAAAGTCATCCAAAAATACCCCAAAATGAGTTTGCGTGGGTAACTAAAGGGTTTTGTCAGGATACTGGTGACGTAGTTGAAGAAATTCTCGTATTGGAAAGCCCCTTGCTGGCAAATCTTATCCACGGCTTTTAGAAAGAGCGTCTCGCCCTGCGGCCAATCGTACTGCAGGAGCACCACCACGTGACCCAGCGAAAGATCGTCTCGGGTGTCCGCGAAGGCTCGCGGCTATCGAGCGGTTGACAAATTGGCCGTTAGCCCACCTGCGGAAAGTCTACAGTGGTAGCTCGGTACCTTAAAGCAGGCCAACATTAGCTGGAGGCAAAATGGCAGGACGGCATTGCTGGTGCAGGGAAGCAATCTCAGGTCGTGGCCTATAGTGGACAAATAGATCATGGTTTATTCAAAAGGCCATTTTTCTTTATTGATTATTTTTATTTCTATTTTTTTTTCTTCAACTGCGCACTTTTCTTCATTTTGGTTTTTGGTCTGGTCTGATCTTCTAATGTTTTTGTTGATTCATGGGTGGGTGGTACCAGTCCACTGACAACGTCCAGAAGCTTCTCGCAGGCAATCTGAAAAACATTTAAATTTACAACAGTCCATTTTTTTTTGTGGGGGGAATAGGAATAAACTGATTTAGTTGTTTGATATAAAAGAGAAGTAAAAAGAGTACCCTGTATTCTCCCAGTGCGTAGTGGCAAGAGGCTTGCTGTATGAGGGCCCTGTGGTGCTCCAGACTGGTCTGGCCCGAGGGGCTCTGCTGGCCCAACTGGGGCTGCTGCACGGCAGCCATCTGGTGCAAACTGGACAGGGCCTTCCGGTACTGGCCCTGGACAAAACCACAAGAACCATTAATTAGACAATGTTGTTTATGGCCATCACTGCCTGGAAAGGACTTTGGTGATTTTTCATCGTCAATGCAAACTAGGCATTGTTTACAACATTTGATATAATAATAAATCTGAGGCTAGCATTTATTTCAGACCTATTGCCATGTTAATGACAGCAGTCCAATTAGTGTGGACGAGTAGACAATAGTATATTCAGAATAAAATACAAATACATTCATTATAAAAATGTTCGATATCCAATCTATTATTGCAATGGCTCTACATCACTGCAATCTGCTCAGTGTTGTTCCTGATAATGTACTTTTCTTTCTTGCCTGGTATATGATCATGTCAGTGAGGAAGATTCGGAACCACAGCCAATTTTCTGTCTTCCATGAGGCGCACATTTTGTTGAATTCTGTAAAAACACAAATCCAGACACTTAGAATCAATGGCCTCTCGCTAGCACGGGTCAAGACGATTCAGACATGACCAGTTTCCAGGGCGTCGTGGGAGTGAAGAAGATCCCAGCTTTCCCTGGCCGTGTAAAATCCCTCCAGAGTCTCCGACCAGTTGGGCATTTCCGTCTTGTTGGCCAGGATGTGCCGGCCACGCACTTTCCCCAAAGCGTCCTCGTCGTCCGAACTCTGAAAGAAACATTTGTAAACCACTTGCCTGATGGTCAGCTCACGTGATCCTCACCACGGTTTTCTCTCTGCCGTCGGCCATTTTGCGCTTCTTGTGTGTGTGCTTGACGGTTGGCCTCTCCACCTCCACATCGTTGTATGCCGAGCTAAAATCTTCCACGAGAATCCATGGCGCCAAGTTCAAAGCATTCACGCCTGATGGATCAAAGTGACAGGTCCTTATTTTAAGTCAGTGTGCCTCTGCTGGCGCCGTGGCCAATACTGACCCTGGAAGAGTGCCGGCTGAACGGCCGAGACGTAGAGGAAGGCGTTGCGGAAAAGAACCAAGGCGGTACAGATGACCACCTGATTGCAGCAGCGGGTTCTGGTGTCTCCCTCCAAACCCGGTAAGTAGCGACATAGCTCTTTTACTCTCTGAAGCAATTCCACATAAGTCCTGTACAATACAAAAGAAACAAACCCACCTTTGTGAATGGCGCTCACTGGCTTCATCCATTAAATCCAGTCATTCTTTTAGGGTTTAGGTCATATTCAATTTTGCCATTTGATAATCCATTGAATTAAAATGGCATCATAATGGTTTGTTTTGAAAGTTTTTTTTTCATCTGCCTGCTAGTGCAAATACGCACTATTGTCTATTATGTATAACTATTATACACAACCTCGCTTGGGCGACAAAGCCTCTCCACTTTTGATCCAAAATTGAGAGATTTTATTGATTTTTTTTTAGCTCTGCCTAATAATGCGACTCAAGATTTGAAAAATCATTTTTTTGAAAAACGGGCTCAAAATTTAAAAAAAAACAAGCGCAGTAACATCCTAGAGCCGTACATTTGTAATTTTTCGTTCAAAACCGCATTCAAATCGGATGTGCAGTGTTGTCACCATTTTGTCCAATGTTAACTGAAAAACACACATACACACACATTCTCAGAAATAGTAGTATGTATAGATGACCTAAATGACCTAATTGGGTGGTAGCTGCAGCCCTGGTATAAAATGGCACGGAATGCAAGGATATTTGCTCTTTTTCTTTTTTTTTCATTTTCTTTTTTACATGAATTGCATACCTCTGTCCTTTATCACCCTGCCACTCGCATCTTGCCCCGACGACCGCGAGGAGGTCCAGCAGCCTCTCCCAAGGCTCGGCGACCGCCGAAGACTTCTCCGACAAGCCGTCAATAACGCAGCGTTGGGAGCCGCGGGAAACTCCAGTGGACTTGAGCGCACCACCGTCTTGTGTGACTGTCAGAAATGGTAAAATGACGTCGTCGTAATGAGCGAAAAACAAACGTGCCTCACCATTGATCTGTCCGTCGGGCGAAGGTCCTCGAGTGACGTAACCGATGTAAAATTCTGCAGCTTTCAAAATGTATTTCTGCAGCAGGCTGGCTGGCAGGCGCATGTCCGTGTTGTTTATAACCAAAGGAAGGACGTCACATACTGTAAAACGAGCATACAAATACTTTTAGCTGAAATTTCTTTCTTTTTATCACACTATGTTACTGACCAAAAAGTTTTCGGAAGCAGTTAACGGGCGATTCCACTTTCTCAGTCGTCTCAGCCTCCAACAACGTCTCCCCTAAGCTGACCTGTGAATAAAATAGAGATGTAAAATATTTTCTCCCGGTGTGACAGAGGAAAAAGTACAATACCCCGTGCTGGACGACAGACTCCGGAAAGCGTTTTAGTAGGAGTAACAGCATTTCTGCCTTTTCCAAAGTGTTGAAACACTGCTCTGTGGCCTTTAGTAGCATCTCGCACTGAATCCCTCCAGGTAGTGTTTCAAAAAGCCCTGATGTGGACAGAGAAACAAAGTTAAGCTTGAAGGTCTCAGGAGAGTTTTATGGAAAAGGATCACTTTTTTTCACCTCGAAGGAACTGTGAATGTTTGTCCTGAGCCTCGCTTCGCAGGGCCGCGGTGATGACACTGATCTCACGCCACACGACGGGCTGATCTGGGAAATTTAGGAACCTAAAGCATAGAGAAATATATTCTTAAAAGTGACTACTCTAGCATGACTGGGAAAACTTACATGTCATACAGCAATCCTCCTGCACATGAAGTCCTTTCAGCATTGCGTTCAATGGTGTACATTTCATACTGTGGGCGATTATAGTATTATTAAATACAAAATACCACTTTTTCTAGATCTCTTTAAATTCTACAACTGTCCCAATTTTAAAAAGTACCTGTATGTTGAAATCGGCTGGGTAAAGGGTTCTGGCCGTTATGAGCCAAGCTTTAGCAGCACAAGGGTCATCTGGAACCAGCTCCCGAGCTCTTTTGACCAAAAATTCGCAGTCTTTTTGCGCAGACATTTGTGTTGAGCTTCGTGTATGTCAAACCGACAATAAATCCTACTTTGGCCGCAATCCAACTCTGACATCAAGATTTTTTTTGGACTTGATTTGCCCAGTTTGCATCGGGTGCACACTACATGACAAGATTACTGACGGTCCATAGGAAAAAGCTAAAAGATGATCGAAATTATCTTCGCAAGGTAGTTGGAATTATGTAGCGTTACAGTTTTTTTGTAATCCAGAAAACATCTAACCGGTTTGTATTCGCATGTTATTGTACACGCATGAGGATGCAAACAAACAAATTTAGAGTAGATTTATGCTGGCTCTCTCGCGCATCTGTCGCCTTGTTGATGACGTCATTTGATAGTCGTAAATTGTCTATTTTTTTACGACAGCTGCGGCCATATCACAATAATAACAATAACAAGTCAGGAGGAACATTAGCAAACGTAACAAAGCAATCATATTAATTTCATTTTGCGTCTCATGTTGGATCGTCATTCGCCTGAGTGATGGCGTGATTAAAAATATATATTATAAACATATGGCATAAGAAACGACTCTCAAATGTCACATCAAGTGTGGAAATTATTATAATACAAGTTGCCAAACAAACCCATTCGTTCTAATGATGGAAAAATAGTAAATATAAAGAAAAACACAATGCATTGACGGGAAATGTAAAGACTGTGTTCACGTGTACTCGCCAAAAAATCGTTTGTCATTTCAAAATGAAAATACTTTGAAAATAGCTGCATGTTGTCGTTTTGCCTGATTAAAAAAATATTTAGCATCAGGAGGAGTTTGGTATATTTTTCTTTGCTGGATGGCGCTGTTACGATAATTTATTTAGTGCTAGAGCGGAAATGGGAATAGAAGAAGAGAGACCTGTTGGTGGAGCTGCAGACGCGACCTGGGGGTCGAGTTAGTGGCCTTTTCCTGGGTAAGGAAGGTGGCACTCCACCTGTCGGGGGACAGGCCTGCAACCATTGGTCCACACGACAGGTAAACAATCGTTTTCAGGCTGCGATCATGTAAACGCCTACGTTTTCACTTGGTCTCCTGACGTCCAACGTCCACAAGCTGGACCCAAGCATTGCTTTATCCATTTTCAGTCGGGCAGGTTAGCAACGTAGCATGCTAAACTGACACGCCGTGATTGTGGCTTGCATTATAAGCTTCCGGTGCAAAGTCTTTCTATGAATGGTATTTTTGGATTGGCATGACAAGAGACACTCGTTGGCTGCTCATTTTTGCAAGACGAGGCGCGATAGCAGGTAGGCGAACGTGTGGTGACAGTTGATGACCTTTAACCTCCTAGGGTTGCTTATCTTTCGAAATCCTATTTTTGACGGTTTCATTTTGACGACTTGTTCTTTATGGCGAAGCTATTCTGGGTTATTTTTCTATAATTGCAAAGGCACGCCTCGAATTGCTATCTAGTAGCAAGGGCGTGTTTTTACTGTATTTAATCGAAGATGTTATGGTGAAGGTAGAAACTCATTTGTTTACAAGGTTGTTGTTACATTAGAGTAATATATATTTGCAGAAATGTTGCACTATTCTTACAGGAGAACAGTCTGATTGTCCATAATTATTTTTTTTACATTTAGAATTAGCTTCTTTTTTTCTATTATCTATATATATTACCTGACCAACGCACAACAAGAAGTACTGATATGGTGTATAGATTTCTCTAAATTCAAAATGAATAATAAATGTAAGAATAGCATTCAAGCAATATGGAAAAAAATGTATATATATATTGAGTGGTCGTAAACATTGGCACTGTCACGCCGCCATTCATTAACTCACCCATTCCTTGCTTTCCGTCAGGTGTTTTTCGAGGAGAGCAGTGCTGACGTGATGGAGCATTGAGTGCCCCCAGTCACCATGGACTCGCCGTCATCCCGGACGCCCTCGCCGCCTTCCCCCTTGACCAAAGGAGGCCCCCCCTTGCTTTCCAACGGGCCCCTCAGCACCATACTGGGGCCCCAAGGAAAGCACTACGTGTGCGGCTCCATGGCGGCCTTCACCAACATCATGGTGACCTTCCCCATCCAGAAGGTCCTGTTCCGACAGCAGCTGCACGGCGTGCTGGCGGCGGAGGCGGTCCGACAGCTCCAGAGGGACGGCCTGAGGAACCTCTACCGGGGGATCCTCCCCCCGCTGCTCCAGAAGACCACCACCGTGGCCATCATGTTCGGCCTGTACCAGGACTTCTCCCGCGTACTCCTGGAGCGGGCCGAGGGGAGCGGCGTGCCGGAGCTGGTCACCCGCAGCTTCGCCGCCGCGCTGGCCGGGACCACCGAGGCCATCCTGGCGCCTTTCGAGCGCGTGCAGACGCTCCTCCAGGACCACCGGCACCACGGGCGCTTCAACAACACGGCGCACACCTTCAGGACGCTTCTGTCGCAGTACGGCGTCCGGGAGTGCTACCGCGGCCTGGTGCCCATCCTGCTGCGCAACGGTCCCAGCAACGTGCTCTTCTTTGGGTTGCGAGGACCCATAAAGGAAGCGCTCCCCGAGGCCGACACCCGGGCAGGTCACCTGGTTAATGATTTTGTGTGCGGGGGCGTCCTGGGAGCGGGCCTGGGTATCATGTTCTATCCGTTAAATGTCATCAAGTCTCGGGCGCAGTCGCGGGTGGGCGGGGCTTTCCAGCCCTGCGGCCAGGTGCTGCTGACCGTGTGGCGGGAGCGAGGCAGGAGCCTGGCCATGCTTTTTCGGGGGGCTCACCTCAACTACCACCGCTCGCTCCTCTCCTGGGGGATCATCAACGCCACCTACGAGCTGCTGCTGAAGCTGGTGTGAAAGTGAGACTGCCACAAAATGCAAACGAACAAAGTGAGTGGTCCTCGGGGGGGTCACATTTTTTTGCAGTTTGTATGCCAAGGGTCCAAACGAGGGGAGAAAAGTCTCGTTTTTCCAGCCCAGCATCTTTTTTTGTTTACAGTATCATGAGTTTTGTGTGTGCTGTGTTTTGCGTCCTTTGTCGCCAAAAACAATCAAAGTGAACATTTTGGGTTCTTTAATTTATTACTTAAGATGAGATACGTTCAACTTGAATGGGAGTGTCAGAACTGCTATGTGAAAAAGGGGGAGTTGGCTAATAATAAAACAATCAAATAGGCATTATGACTGGGTGTATGTATATGATCCGTGTTGGGGGCAATGGGCGTCTAGTTTGGGACTGGGAAGGTTGGCAGCCTCTCTACCAAAATGTATTGGACATCTATTACTATTAATAGGCGATTTCTATCAATTTTACTAAGTGACACAGAACATATCCTGAATACCAAACAGTAAATATGCATGTGAATCAGTTAAAGGTCTGTAAAATCATAACTTGGAAGCAATTTCCCAAAAAAATCACCAAATTTTAAAATGAGTGACTTACCTCCGTTCAAAATAAGAGGCACAAGATGGCTTTCTTGTTCCCAGATCCTAGTTTTCCAGGAGCTACTTTCCATTCATAATGACTGGTAAGACACATTTATGAACAAAAATAATAGCCAACTTCCCTTTTGTTGTGAGTACTATTAATTAGCATTTTTAAAGCCGTGCACAAATACACTATCAGGATGCTGATGCTGTATTTATTATGGGAGATATATTTTTTTTCTTTTCCCAACTCATTTCCTCTTTAGAGGTTAGCAAAGTGACTCTCAACTTCCCACCGCCGCCACGCTTGCCCTCCTCGGCTGTCCCTAACGTCTGTTGACATAATGGGCTCACATTTCACAGTTGAGTAGCCGCAGCCAGTCAGCGAGCAGCCCCGGAGAAGCGTACGGAGCCCGAATGGCGGCAGAGGGAAATGTTCAGTGGCACAAAAAGCTCAAGCTGCCATGTAAATGGACCACTTGGCCTATTTCTTGCCTGCTTTTTCATTTGCAACAGTCCACTAAGTGTTGCCTTTTATAACGTTGGGCTTCCACCAACTTGGATTCTTTTCCCTCCAACAAAAAAAATAATAAAAATGGTCCAACAATGCCAAATAAAATGTTGAAAAGCCAAATGAAATCTGCAGTTTATGTCATTTTTCCCCCAAATCCAATGCCAGATTAAAACAAATTTAAATTTGCCCCCTCCTCCCTTATCTTTACCCACCAACATTTGTCATTGTAGACTTTCTAGATTACTGAATGCAAAAGTCAGACAGATCAAGATCAGATTAAAGGCAATCTGGGCAGCTGTGCTCAAGTCTTTCTCATTTAGGGGACGAAATTAAAAGCCCCCAGGCTTTAAAAAAAAGGGAATTTGTAAGCGTTCTCAATCTGCAAGCCGATAAAAGCGGACACGACAACTCACAGACGTCAGTATGGAGTCTTTATATGGACAAATTCCAATGCCATGCAACTTTGCAAAAGTCCAAACGCGGTTAAATGTGTCCAAAAAAAATGGACCCACCGCCGCGTGCTCAAACGTTTCTCGCAAAGAAAGCACCCGTTATTTTCAGACAAACATAATGCGGGTGTGTTTTCCACTCTTGGCACGACAAGACAGAAAAGTATGGAGAGATGAGGAGTTTGCATAGTCAGAAATTAAAGTAAGACAGAGATAAAAAACATTAAATTTGGACCTCAGTGTACAGAATTAGTACGTGTTTTTTTTTTTACGATTGGATCGTTGCTACATCAAAAACTGCGTCAACAGTCACTTTTCCAACCTGCCAAAATATTTAGAATACTGCATTGTATGTATTTTTGTTGCATTTTAGGGAATGTCCAAAATGGTTATGTGTGTTCTATGGAGGAAAAAAAATTGTAATCTGGAATAAGTACTCACCCTGATCTGGAATTGTCCACTGCAAATTGAAGGTAAAAAAAGCTGGAAAAAAAAGAATTGTTGAAAAAGTGCAACTTAGTTCGTTTTGAAGTGAAATGTCATGGAATGACCAAAAAAAAATGAACAATATACAGCCTTAAGTAGTGTGTCAAAGTCAATCTAATACTGTTTTAAATGTAGGGCCAATTTAGAAAAAAAAAAAAATCAGTGACATCCATATTTTCATATTTTTAACCGCCACAGACCACGGTGCAAATACTGTAAAAAATAAATACATAAATACATAAATGGGCAATTCATTCTTACATACATACACAGGTTGTAATAAAATAAGAGAAATATAAGAGTTATAAAACTCCAATGTACAAATGCATAGTCCACTAAGAGGCCCAAAAAGGTCCTTCATTTTCTGAACCGCCCATCCTCACGAGGGTGGGTGGCGGCCAGAAAACTTGGCGCTCTTAATTTCATCTTTTGTGGGCATGGTGGTCGCGTGCGGTGTGCGTGTGCATGGCACTTACTGTCCCAGAACAAACCTCCCAATGTGGCGCTTTAACGGTCCGGAGGTTAAAAGTTGAGGGCGAGACCGCCGGGAGTGTCCGAAGAGGAGACCGACGCGGGGGTCCGGAAGAGTTGCGTCAGCGCAAAGACGGAAGAGATGAGGACGGTGCAGCGTTTGGCCAGCAGCCTCACGCCGTCGCCTTCTCCTTGGCTCCGTTGAGAGCCGTCCAGGCCGTTGCCCCCGGTCCCGGCACTCTCCACGGCCCCCACGAAATCGCGGTACAGGGCCACGATCTCCTTCAACTTGTCCACGGGTTCCCGGCCCTCGTCGTCCGAGGGGGCGTGGCGCCAGTCCCCGCAACCGGGGCACGGTCCGCTCGGCACGCAGGCCGCCGACAGCTGGACTAACGCCGAGAAGCCGTTGGTCAACGACCTGAGGGCCTCGTCCGGAGCCCAGCCCACCCGCGTGGCGCGTTGACAGCCAGATGCCAGTCGGCGAGCTTCCGTCTGGAGGAGGGTCCGCTCCGCCTCCGTCAGGCCGTTGGGGCTGATTCCCGCACAACACGTGCTGGGCGTGGCGTCGTCTTGGCTTCCGTTGTGGTTGGCGTCGGGCTTGGAAACGGCGTCGGCTCGCAACGCTTCCGCTTGCGTGCTCTCCAAAACCAGTAAAAGCTGATCGATATCTTGTCGCAGGGAGATGAAACCTCCCTTCAGGCCGCCGCCGTAGTTCTTGTTGGTCAGCGAATGGAGGGGACCCCTGAAGGACGTGGACGGAGACACCGGACGGGAGACTAAGGGACTGAGTTCTGAGGAGGCGCTGGACAGGGTGGATAGTGGGCGGGGGTTGTCTCTCAGGAGGGACAGGATATTGGGATTTGGCGGGGGAGCAGTGGGCGAGGGGAGCTGAGGGGCGGGCGAGGGGAGCTGAGGGGCGGGCGAAGGGAGCGGCACAGCCCGCGCCGCTTTGGGCCGCGTGCGGCGAGAGAACTCGTACACCGTCAGCTCCTCGTCAAAGCTGACGCCGTCCTCGTTGTCGCCGCTGAAACAGTTGGCGTAGACGGTACGGCAGCCGCAGGGCTCCCGCTGCTGAGGGGGGGTGCCCTCTCCCATGGAGGACGTCGGCGAGTCGCCTCCAATCTGCATGGCGGACACGCCTCCCGTTCCCACCGCCGAGAGGCTCCGGGACTGAGGCTGCTCCGAGGAAACGTTGTGCACGAGATTGCTGGCAAAATTGAGGTTGGGGTGCGACCCGTTGGTTCCGTGGATCTTTCTCAGGTAGGAAGTCACTTCCCCCGCCTCCTTTATGGTTGCCACGACAACCTCTGCGCCGTCGTCCAAAATATTGCCCCTCCCGCCTGGTTTCGATGTTGCCTTCACGGGGGTCTTGTTGGAATCGGACGAGCCGCTGGCTACGGATAAACCCGAGCCGAAACCGGAGGTGTCCCCGTTGATGGAGCTGGTGGAGGGGTAGTCCAGGGTCCCTAAGATTTCTTGGGAGCGGGTCATGTACCAGGGGAGCGCCTGGATCTTCCCTCTGAGAGCAGATGCGGAGAGCCGGCCTCCAAGACTGGAAGAACTGCATCTGAGATCCGAGCCGGATCCGGATCTTCGCTCTTCTCGACTCCGCTGGCCAATCGTGGCTTCGGAGCCGTCGGAGCCCAGAGGAGAGGCGCTCGACCGCTCTGCGTTTTCCGGCGACAGGCTCTCGTGGCTGGCCGAGACCCTCCTGGGTCCCGGGGGGATGCCGCCGTTGCGGCTGCTCCAGGGGTGGAGGCCGTTTGGCGGACTCGTACCGTCTTTGGAGGCGACTTTGTTGGGATCTGTCGAGCTAGCCGCTAACGACAAATGGATTTTAGGAGAGGTGGGTTTTGGTGGGACTGGAGGGGGGGCCGATAACTTGGTACCCGAATTTGAGCGAGGGATGAGGGGCGCATTTGGCGTCCTGTTACTTTTAATGTCCTCATGAGCCTCCTTTTTGTCAGGATTGTAGGTTTTGTCTTTGGGACCGTTAGGCTCCTCCTCCCTGGTTTGTAGCGCCGTGACGGGTAACGTTTGTTTGTGACGCCGCACCGCCGTGATGAGTGGCGTGGAACGTGGCAAGCCTCCAGTGTGGGTGACCGCCTTGAACTCCATGGTGTCCGGCTCCATTTCCAGGAGGTCCGAAGACGGGTGTCCGCGGGCGTCGCCATTGCAGTGGGCGTACGATTTCCCATGTTTTGGGGACTTGGGGGGAATATTCTGAGGTTTGGGAGGCAACTGGGGTTTGGGTCCGAAAGATGCTTTGACCTTGGCTACATTTTTCTCTGCGCTTGTTGCTTTACTTCCAATGTTATTTGCTGTATTGGTGGGGCGATGAGGCTCCTCTAATTCTTTCTTGATCTTAGAAGCTTTTGCTTTATTGTGAAGGGGCGACGATGGTTCGTTTTCCAAAAGAGCTCCAAGGGAATTCCACGTTCCACTCAGCCGATTTGCATTGCGGCGATCCGCCAGCTCCACGTCTGCAAGAAAGAAGCCATTTTTACTTGAAGTGAATAATCATTTGATATACAGTCATACCTCTACTTACGAATGCCTCTAGGTACAAATGTTTCAGGTTACAATTTTTTTTCAAATATGCAGATGAGTGAAGGTCCAAGTTACAAAATCCCCCCAAAAGTAAATGCATTAATGCGATTAAAGTATCATATTTTTGTGTTTCCTCACATCTTTCATACAAAATTGGGATACTTTGAACCATTTTAAAAGGTTTAGTTGGTAGTTGTGTGAGGACCAATGAGAAGAATTGACATGTAAAGTACACCTCCACTTACGAAATGTACCAAAAGTCTTGGAACCAAATCATTTCCTAAATAGAGGTACGACTGTATTTGTTTTTCAATTAAGGCTTGTGAAATGCCCTAAAAAAACAAAATACACGTTTTCGTGACATTAGAACAAACCTGAAAGATCTGGAACAGGTGGAGTGAATCTTTCTTGTGCATCAAAAAACTCCTCTTCAGACTCGGACACGTTGTCCTTTGCCAAAAGAGCTGCTTTGGGCTTGGAAGAGGGGCTTTGGGAAACGGAATCTTGATCTTTGGAGAGACGCTGCTCCGATTGGTCGGCTTTGTGGCCCGGAATGGAACTGGTTCGGACGGGCACTTTGGGAGGCGTCTTCTTCTTTCTCTTAATGGGCGCCCTTTCAAAGGGAGTGTTGTCGATCATTCTTAAATCTCTGGAACTGGGGATCTTCGAAATGCGCCTGAGCTGTAGCCTCTCTTCCTCTTCGTCCTCCTCCTCTTCGTCATCACTCGTCGCTCCCGACGGGCTGGAGAGAAAGTCGCTTTTGGAGAGCTGGGTGAAACAAAGGCAAGCGCCGTCGCCTCGGTGGTTGAGATTGGTCGGTCGGGACGGGTCTTTCGGGCCCTCGGCTTCCGGAACTCGACGGGCGTCCGAGTTTTGGCCGTTCTCTGGACGAGAGAGGGATTTGAGCCCGGGGCTGCCGTCCTCCAAGGCGGCACTCAAAGAGCTGCTGGACAAGCTGGAAAAACTGCTGGTCACGCGAAGATCCGTGTGGTACCAAGTGTTCTCCGGATGGGCCCGTTCTCCGGATGTTCCTCCTTCCCTTTCACTCTCGTATTCTTCACCTTCGGTGGTCACTACTATCTTGACTTCTTGTTGGCTTTTGTGCTCCTCCCTCTCTTGTCTCTCTTCCGCTTTCCTCTTCTCTTCTTCCGTCCTCCGTCTTTCTTCCCAGTCCTGGCTGGCCGGGTCGTGGGCTTTGTAGTTCTGGGAGTCCATCGGGTCGTCCTCGTCCGTCGATTGGTCCGAGTCGCTACAGCAGCGAGACACGTAACCTGGCGGGAGGAAGACCACGTCAGCACAATGTCTTCCTTTCCCTGTTTTCAATAACCGCGTCGTTCCAGAATTGAAAAATATTGAATGAATGAACGCTGTCATTTGATTTGTCCAGATCAACCATTAAGTAAGTTAGTACTTTTTTTTTTAAAGATACTGTACAATATTGTATTTGCTGCATTTAGCGATATATTGAGAAATAAACTCAGGAACTTGAAAAACACACTATAATTGATTAAATTCAGTGTGTCTTTACTTTGTTCAAAATTGCAACTAAAAAACCTTGAACCACACATAGATTTCAACAATTCTTATTCTTATTTTTCAACCATTTTTAACTAGTTCTACAGTGTCTTCTGTGTCTTATGTCAAACAAGACATTTCCTGAATACAGGATGAACTAAAGTTTTAACCTAATTCCAGGAATCAGATATTCACAGAACCATACAAAAAATGACTATGGTGAACTTGCCTTCTTCAGCAGCAATCCGGTGCACCCGCACTTTAGGGCGCCCCATTCGGAAGACATTGAGCGTGGGGTCCACCTGGAGTTTGCAATAGCCCCCCAGCAGACACGCTAGATCTTTGGCGGCCAGAGAGTCCATCAGTAAGGCAAAGGGCTGGTCGTTGGAAGGCATTGTTAAGCCAGAGGGAGAGAAAGGGTCACAATTGAGTCAAGTCCATTCATTTAATGGCACAAAAAAAACACAATCCTTTAGGCTACTTGGGTGTCACTGGAGGAAAGCTTGACCTATATTTAGCCGAGCTTTCATTTTCTAATCCGTGTCAGCGTCCAAGTGCTTTTCATTTGAATGGAAAATGGAGCCGGGGGGGCCGGCATACCTTCATGTCGTGCAGCGAGACGCGCAGCAGACTGGCTTTCTCCGACTCGGAGAGCAACTCCACCCGGCTGATGCTGCCGAACTCCACCAATGTGGAGATGACGTTCAGCTTGTGGTTGATGACTTGACTCATGCCGTATTTGGCGCCCACCAATAGGCTGACCAGGACTTCCCGTTCTTGAAGCTGGAGAAAAAAAAAGCACATAAACACTGAAAAAAAATCCTATTTCGTAAAGATAATGTTCAGATGTCGTGACCCTTTTTCTGAGTGGCATTTACCAGCAAAGCGTACAAAAATGAAGCTAGTTTTATAATGTTTTTGAAATATTTTCCTTTTTTCCAATAGTAACTTAACTTACCATCATTGTCGCCGAGTAGGATCGTCCCCCGTAAGAAACGAGCTCTCCTAACTGAGTGAGGTAGGCTAGTCGAGCCTGGGAAGCAGATATCACCTGAAACAAAATATGTGTAAAGGAATGGGAAAACGTGGAATAATGGTGGTCCAAAAAATACATCTGAACTGCAGATAAAGTCATTCAGATAAACTGAATACAGTAATCCATTGAATATCGCAGTAATCAATGAATCCTGAAGTAGGGTCAAAAAATATTTATTTTTTAATTCAGTACTGAGTCTTAGTAGCAATAATTTCAGTGTGGATTTTCACACATCATGAACTTTCAAATGTATTTATCTTTTTTAAATGTGAAAATCCAAAAAATGAAGCCACTCTTGCTACTAGGATTCAGTAAAAAGAAAAAATGTAATTAATAGCGGAAACAAATTGTAGTGAATTCGCGATAATCGAGGGATCACTGTATATCCCATAAAGTGGGTTTCCGACTCAATATGTCAATCCCTAGATCATTTTAAAACCACGGAAGGATTATATGTGAGCCAAAACTGCAACCGTACATCTATAAGTCATCATTTTTTTAAATCATGTGACTCCTGTGTCAACATACCTTCTGGCGAGGTTCCAATAGAGCCTGTATTTTTTTGAGGTGGTAGCCGATTGCTTTCCTCAGGTCCTTCTCCCTCATGTTGCTCAGCAGCGTTGGGGAAATGAAGCTGTCGAGGCCAAACTCCTTCCTTTCAGTAGACAGACAAATACATATTAAGCACACCCAACTGCTAAAACACTTAATTATTCTTTAAAATGTGCAATATTTTGAGAAGCTTTTCTTGCCCGGACATGACTCATTAATGTTTTTGAACCCACACTTTGTGGAGTAGAGCCACTCATTTCGTTATAAGCAGTTGTTGTATAATGACAATAAAGGCTTTTGACTCAAAAATATCTTACGGACAATCAACAGTGCGGCTTTGTAAAAAGATTACTTGCGTCTCTTCAACTGGATTTGAACCCGTTGGTTTACTGTTTTTTTGGTTAACCCCTACAAGGCACTCATTTAATCCAATCTATTGTCATTTCCGACTAGCCGTCCAATTCTCTTAGACATATAATTTTTTATTCAATCCCCCCAAAAAATTGCACAAAATGTTTTTTTTAAAATGATATTTCCCATCCGATTGGCAACAGGCAATCACACTTTTTATAAACTCATAGTGTGACAGCTCTTTTTTTCATTTTGGGAGACTAATGCAATTGTTCCAATACAGATGCACTCACGTAATGGCTTTGATGGAAGTCCTGGTCTGTCCGCAGCTATCCAGTCTCTCGTGCATGTGCAGGGCAGCGAGGCGGAGTGCGGTGTTACACTTCATCTCCACAGCAAAACGCTCTTGGAGTACGTCGCCAACACTCTGAGTGCACAAAAGGTGACAAATGTCATCATTAAAGAGCACCCCTTGTTATGTATGTTGTAAAACTAGCTCATTCTTGTGCCTTTTTGTCAAACCCAGCATTCCTTTTTTTTAATTATTATTTTTTTCTTGTTAAGTGATACATTGATCGTGGACACTTCAAACATGTGCCAAAATGCTTCAATTTGGCATCTTTTGGTGGCCATGGGAAGCTTTACCTGTAAAAATAGGTACTCAAAGGCAAAGGGGTCCTCTTGCTGCAGGTCTGTCGGATCTCTGGGAATGAAGCACACTCGGAATAGGCATCGGTAGTCATGGGAGTCTTTTTTCTGCACCACCTGATCCAGACACCGGTGGAAATGTTACAAAAACACGTTCAGCCAGTGAAGGCAAGACACTTATTTATTTTCCTTACCTTTTGTATAAGTTCATCTTCGTGCAGCAGCAGTAGTTTGGTGATGCTGTACTGTTGCTCCAGGACCAGTGCAAAATATTCGATAGCCCGGATGGATAGTTTATCCTTAAGAGTCAGAACAATATCCTGGTAGGAAGGGGAGAGAGAGTTCAGACTCCTTTTAAAGAGACATATTTATCCCCTCGTCTGCAGGTGCTCGTTTTAAATTGCCACAAGTTATGAAACTCACAAGCTACTCAACGAAAATTCCTGTTTTTATAGTTCTAACGGCTAAATGGGTTACATCACTCTGGTATTTTGTTGCATATGATAGACAGTACTTCAACTCCAGTAATCCTAGTCATAAATGTGTATGTTTAAAGAGACTGTTATAATATTTTCCTATATGGTGTATATACCTTGACCGTGGTGGTATGGTCAAACTTGAAGGCCTTGGTTTGTCCATTTTCTAAATAAACTTTTAGAACGTTGGGAAGGAAGAGAAGAGAGTTTCCCTGATGAAGGAAAAAAAATTTAGACTGAAATTTGTATGCAAAATTATTAATCATTTATTTCCATTTGGAATTGTTACATAAATAGTTGCAGATTGAAATGGCCCCACCTGAGTGTGCCCGTTGACCAAGACTTCTTCTGCAAAGCGCACTTTGACGGGATTACTCCTCAAACGGGCTCTCTTCTCTGCTGACATGATGGATGATTTCGGATTCTGCACAACACACATAAATAAAACGGGGCCATTGTTTTGTCAAACACACACTGGCTGAACTCGTGCCATTCATCCCAAAACATGTAGTTGGACTCCAAAAAAAAGCTGTGCTGCTACATGTATGTTTAGCTGATGAAATTTGGAGTAGAGGGTCATCATGCTTGAAATACAACGTTGGTTGAATGATTCTTTGCAAAGGCGTGCCGAGGAAAGTTCATCAATGTCTCCTTTTGTACTCACAGTCATGTGCCGGAGGACGGTCACGGTGATGCAGTCCTCCAAGTTCCTTCGTGGAAAAACACAAACACGACTCACTCACACACCCGTCATTTTCCTGTTTCAGCTGTCAAAGTAGAAGCATTTTCCCCGACACCTTTGCCCCAAAGCAGTTAAGCTGTATTTGCACATACACACCCACCCTTTAAGCATCAATTCCAGCTAAATCCACCTGCACATTATCAGACTCGTCAGGCGCACGTGTCTACACGAGTAAATGGAGGATATCTTGATGCAACTTATTTCAGATTTAAAAAATTAACTAATGTAAAAAAATATATCTAAAACAACAGAGAAGGCAAAGACATTAAATGGTTTTACGAGGTGTACCCTAATCTCCGTACAAAAACACAGGGTTTAACACACAGACAGGAGCTGATGACAATCACAAACACCTTGTTTGGATATATAGTAAGCCGCACTGGCTTATTATATGTTGCGTTTTTGAAAGGTTTTTTTTCTATTGAATCAGAAACCCAGAACAAATATGCATTAAAGTAACAGTAGCAGAATTGAGGTTAAATAGCCAGCTGTTAACATTTTTTGTATCTTGGAACAAAAAGTTTCCCATCAAATGTAGATGCATTTGCAAGTAGAGGCACCACTGTATTATTTACCAGGAATTACAGTATCATATTGTGAAGGCCTGTTTAGGCTAATAATTTATACTACACAATAAAGCCTGCTTGTATTCAACCTGGTGTGAGTGATGTACAATTCTATGTTATACGGCCTACCTATACCACCATAAGTCACATTTTTCTCAAATTTGGCCAGCCTTGCGCCTAATACAAGTGTAAGTTGTGTTTTTTTTTCTCTCTGACCACTCACAACCTGTTATATATATTTTTTTAGGCTGTAGCTATGTGTAAAAACTGTAAAAAGATGCCTTTTTAGCCAGTTGTCCTCCATTTCATTAT
Source organism: Stigmatopora nigra (assembly GCF_051989575.1). Lineage (NCBI taxonomy): Eukaryota > Metazoa > Chordata > Actinopteri > Syngnathiformes > Syngnathidae > Stigmatopora > Stigmatopora nigra. Next base: position 6,490,990 of record NC_135521.1, read on the forward strand.
TCCTACTTTAACATATATGTTCTTGCTTTCTGCTTTTTAAAGATGTGACTTATACAGCAGTGCGAATGATGCATATTTTTCTTTTTATTGTGTATTCTTTGGCTAGTGCAACTCCTCTCCAAATGCAAACATGACTTCCTGAATATAAGTGCTTTTGCAGTTCTAACCTTAATATGTTTTCCACCTGATCAGCGTTCAAATCTTCCAACTCTGCGTCATTGATCTGCAAAACTTGGTCTCCAGGGTAGAGTATCCCATCTGCAGGACTCCCTACACACACACATCACACATGTCAACACATTCAAAATCCAAACCGCATGCGCCTCAAAGAATTTGGCTTGCATACGTCCACTGTTATCTAATCTGACTGCAGTTTGAAGGAGATCTATTGGCATACACCCACATGACACACATGCTACTTCAACATGGCTGACTCAACAGCTCTCTAGCTCGCCTCCCTCTCCTTTTATTTATACTCATTTGTCTTGGGGCAAGCGAGCGCGCGACTGTGGCGCCGAGATTTAGTCTCACCGACGCCAAATTTGCGACAGAAATACACACAGAGAGCACGTATGCATGACGGCAAACAAGCACCCAAACAAGTGCTCCTTTGGCACGGCCCGTGTGCCCGAGAGACGCATGGCGTTTTTGTCCACGCACGCATGTTGGCACAGATTCAGGCTCAGCGAGGGCGCCCCTCCCCCGTCGGGCTTACGTGTCACTTCTGCTAATATCCTGATCTTTGCAGTTTTTTTTTTGAAGAGCCCTCCCTTCCTCTTTGTTTTGCCCTGCGTCAAACTAATCCACAAATGTCCCCAAAAAGTCGTGAGCCCAAGCCCCACCCACGTCAATATCGCACAATTTCAAGCCTTTCCTTTACGCATTGTCCAAAAATTCCGTCTGGTGGCGTCCGGGGCCGTTGTTTTTAACCCATTTTTTGCAAACGTTGGTTGCCGGGCCGTCAGAAATGTTGACCTACATTCCCATAATTTGAATATTTCTCCAATTTTCTTATTTTTACACTATCTGTTTTCAATTGTCTCTTAGCTTCTTAGTGTTATCTCAGGCAGGACAATTTTGGTTTTCTTTTTTTTGTCCAATCAGATACCAGGTCAGATGTTGCATGATATGGGATAAAAACAGTGCACCCAGAAAAAATGTGGGACCGGCGTGGCATCGAACCCTCGACCCCAGAAATGTGAAGCGGCCGCACTAACCACTTAACCACCGGACCAGATTTTTTTTTCTATTGACTGTCTGACTCAGAAGTGATTGAATTTTAAAAGGGTGAGCAGGTGCCATTGTTGTTGAGCAAGGACCTCTGGCACTGAGCCCAGAAACTTGAATGCCAATAGTCAACGTGGTGAGTGAGAATTTAAGAGAGATAGTGAAACGCTACACAAAGCAGGTGTCCACTTAGACACATGTGGATAATGCAAACACTCCACAGTCTACATACCGGTAACCACATCCCTGACCAGCAGGGGCGTGTTGACGGTGAGGGTGAATCCGTGACCGGTACTTCGGTCCAGCACGGGATCCCTGGTGATTTGCAGTGACAGTTTGGCTTGGTAGTTCTGATTGGACAGGCTGTTGGAGCGTTGCGACCTCCCATCGCCTAGCAACCGCTCCCTGAGGGTGTCAAAGAGGGGGGGGGGGGTGTTAGATGTGGGGAAACTGTAAAAATATAACATGGAGGCTTTTCGAGGGGGAAAAAGGACAGTTTTTTTTGTCATTTCATATACCACAGGTGTGGAATTCAGATTTTAAAAGTGAACAAATACAAGGCGAGAGAAACATTCATAACATTTCTACTTTTTTGGTTCAAATGATTTAAAGTGACTCGAAACACAAAGCATAGGAATTGCCAATTATTTTGAGACTTTTTTTTTCCCGACCTTGAATTGAGGCAAAGATATGAAACTAACTTTTGACCCCTCTTTAGTAACATATCTATGTAGCATTCAAAAAAAAATACATATATCCTTATATTCCAGAAAGATTTTGGTTTTATAACCAAGAGAAAAACAAGTTCAATAGGAGTATGAGTGAATTTCGAAGTTTTTTTGATTCCTCAAATGAAAAGATTTGTACCTGCTCAGTGATTCCCGGGTACGACGTATGATGGTTCCCACCACCTGCTGGACCCGGCTCGCCCTGCGAGCCGGAGACCTGCTCCGACACCGCTCCTTCTCCTCCATTTACCTGAAAAACACAGAAAAGCCTTTCAAAAGAGGGGCAAATTGAAAAAAACAATTGCCGTTAAAGATCTAGCCAGATCAGAACATCCAATAGCCTGATTATTTAGTCAACTGTGATTACAGTAGTACCACCTTAATGTGTAATAACTAATCAGAACTGCAAAGTCACAAGTGCAAAACTGACTCGGTGCCTTGGCGCTGCTTCAAAAGCTTCAGCTTGAAAAAGTCTTTCAATCTCCATGTTTACAGCAAGTCTGCAGTCATGCGACAGCTGTTTTTTAAGCGGCACGTCAAGACATAATGAAGCACAAAAGCTTCCAGTGAACCCGAGAGAATGCAAAACAGGACAGTGCTTTAATGTTCATCCGTCAAGGAGTTCCCACAGTTTACTTACGGGTTCTCCAGTCTCAAAATATGCTCCAATTTATATGTATGTATCTTGTTGAATTAGATGTGCAGTAATTTTAAACCTCTTTGTGGTTTATTTTGTAATTTTTGGAACATCTGAAACCCTTATCATTGAAGTGCCTTCCTTTGTTTACAGTGCAATTTTTGCATTAAGTGTTATTTTTTTCTGGAAAGTACTATTTTGCTTTTTGTTCTATCCTGGTTAACATACTGAGAACAGATAAGTTGAAATATTTGAGATCGCCAAGATAAGAAGACTGGAAGAATAACTGCAGGGAATGTTATGTTTGGCATATTTTAGCTGTTTTTAAAAAAAATATATTATCATAGATTAAGAGACGTACTATGTGCTAGTCTATTTTATGCTATATCTAAATGATGCTCACTTTTACCACATAAATATTGGTAAACATGATCAGTATGTTTTCACTCTGTCGGGTGGAATTAATGCCAGAAGCAGACAAGCTTTGCATGTGCATGCTTGGTCCCAAGCACTATAGTAAATTGCTTGTGGGAAAAAAAAAACAGGATCATTGCTATAAATCACAATAGTATTTTTCTCAAATCATTTTTGGAGGATGGACAAAGTTTCCAAAACAATTCTAGACTCGTCACCATCTGGATTGCCGCTAGCCATGACCATCTTCATTGGTTTAACAATTACAATATTCAATTAACACCTCGTTAACGATTGCATACTAAAGATGTCATAACTGGTTTGACTGGATGGATACAGGTATTTGATGCCTATGACTTGACCAGCGCGGGAGATCTTCCTCATATCAGTAAAGTTGGATTGAGGAAGCAACAACGAATCCCTAACGTAATTATTCCTCCCTGCGTAAATGAAGTGTATAACACATGGCGCATAGGTTTGACCTTTAAGAGGATTACAGGCCTTCGATCTGCAGAGGCCGACGCCGGACGAGTGTCACATTAGCGCCTCCTGCTGATCCGTATACGAGCTGATTGGTTGAGGATGAAAAGGGATGAGCCAAGCTATGGTCGCTAACAGCTGGAGATGAGCGCGAAGGCTGGGGACCCAAGACGTGTTATCAAGAAAAAGCGCCATTTTTATATCCATCCAAAAGACTGGGTCCAGTGGTTTTAGCATTGTTCTACCACAACCCAGAACGCGCTAACGGGAGAAGAACGGAGGCAGACGTATTATTGCGTCCTGATCAAAAGCAGATGGACCTTTCCAGGCTCCAAAAGACATGGCCGTGAGGAACGGGGAGATGGCGTGACTCACCGCGATGAAGCTTGCCTCTTTAGGACTCGGCGAGACGGGCGGCCTCTGGGGGTCTGAGACATGGGCTCTGCGGCTCCTCCACGATTGGCTGAAAGGAGGTGAAAGGGGAACCTGGTGATCATGGGTGCTGCTCCCAGTCCGCCGTAGCCACCTGCGACCAACACATTCGATCAGGACAACTGGACTCAGGTCCACGATTACGATGGAGTGTCGAGAAACGCCGTGACGGAAAAGCCTCTTGTAAAACGAGGATATTTTAGTATGGGAAGTGATATTTTCAGGGTGAATCTTGAAAGTGTGTCAAGTGAAGCAGATGTGAACCGAAAGCAGCTATGTGGATGTGGTTTTCCAAGAGGCTCCTCCTCTGGTCCCTGAGGCTTGCTCTACTTTTCTCTCTCTCTCTCTCTCTCTCTCTCTCTCTCTCTCTCTCTCTCTCTCTTTCTCTTTCTCTCACTCTCACTCAACGACAGTCTACCAAGCACGTGGCGATGGACAAACAAAGCTCTCCATCCTCATCTGGATGGCGAAATTAAAATTTCATTGCGCCAGAGTTCGCTCAACGGTCCCGATATTTGGCCCGCAAGCCCTAAACGGCACGCTACGGGGTTATGTTTTACCTGACGGGCCCTTTATATCTTATTTAAACTGCATGTACAGAAGGAAAAGCTTTTATTTTGGGGAAAAGCTAAATTTGTCAATGGCAGCCAATGAGTAAAGAAACCAAGAGTGAGTAACCCGCAAATGCCAGCAAAACCAGCAGAAAGCGACCAATGAATGGAAAGCAGACTGGAAATTCCCTCCAGAAAAAATAGGTTCTGATCCGAAATTTACAAGAAGTGACTTGTAAGTATATGAAATGACAGAAAATTAACTTGAGAATGATAAATGCACAATTCACTTAAAGTGTGGATGCTCACTTTTCATTAAGTTACCATTTTTGGCTAAAAATAAATTGGCCCACATGATGAGATGTGGTTATAGCATGAATGTGGCGCCATACAATTTATATAATACGACACTACCGCTACGTTCACATCTCTAAATATGTTTTTTTTTCATTATTCTTTGGACTCTCCTGCTTTATCCTGAGAAATGAGCCAATATGGGATTACATCCAACTCCCATGTGGCACATTAAAACTTTCAGTCTAAAAAGGACACATTCACATTGTGTCCAAAAAGCTTGTCCAGGTTACAAACATTAAAAAAAACTAAAAAAAACAAAAAGAATGTACCAACCAGACCCAAAACTTGGCCGGTAATAAAAGAGCTTTCATGGAGGACATGGTGGCCGGCCGGATTTGGCCGAAACCGAAAGCCAACTCGGGGAGAAAATAAACCCGCTTTGTCGTCGGTTGCGGCGTTAAGTGAGACGGCGCATGACCGCGCATCAAAACCGCCCCGAATTACACTTAGCGTCGAACTGCTTGACGCTGTGGGCAAAAAAAAAAAAATGGAACGCCCACTCTGCGTCGTCTGAAGTCGGCAGAAGACCAAGATGGACTGCGGGGCGCCTGAATAATGCATGGGGCTAATGCAGCCGACGCGGCCCCTGACCGCCTTCTTCTGGAACGCCGAAAGTAGGCGGGGTGGGGTGGTGGTGGAGGAGGGGGGGGGGGCACTCGAGAGACGGATGGGGGTGGTGGAGGTGAACGCGGGACGGGAGGGGGCTGAGAAAGGGGGACGGGATTGTGGGAGAGTGGCTCCAAGGAAAGAAAAGAAAGAAAGGACAGGATATTGGCGGGGGTGCGCGAGCAGGGGGGGGGGGGGCTTTGAAAGAGGCCGAAGATGGCAAAAAAAAAAGAAAGAACAAAAGTAACTACAGTTCTTTGCGAGGGAGGTTCTACATAAGGAGGAGTGGAGAATGTTGATGAAGGCAGCATTCCTGAGGGCCAACACGGAGGGCCAGATGGCATGGAAATCATGGATTGTGCACTGCTTGAAGAAATCAGAAAAAAATGAAAAAAGATATACTTGTTTTTTGTAGTATAAAAGTTATGGTCCGCTACCATTCACAGGGAAGAATGCCACAACTGAAGTATTAAGAGACTAAAAGTGACCTGGAAATGTCCCAAATGAGAAGTCATTGGTTGTAGATGTCCAATCTGTTTGACATGGGAGGGATGGCAGCAAATATGGCATTCATTTGCTACCAAAGCGATAAAAGTGCTAGGTTGATTGCTCAGAAATGAGGGTGTGTGCATGCCCTGTGATTGGTGGGTGCTTGTTGATTGATGGGATATGCTGCAGCACCCCCAACCTTTAATAAGGATAAGCGTCTTTAGTTTAAATGTGAATAAAAGGGCCAATTGAACTGGGAGAAATGGTCGAGATCATTGACAGAGTTTGACGTTGGAGAGCAGACAAGTGGGGATTCCAGACAAGCAGGAAGTTTGGAGGAAATTGATGTATTAACCCAAGCCAATGGAAATTGCCCTTTGTGTAAACCAGGAGAATCCATTAATCCATTTTTCTTTTTTTTTTTAATTGGTTATGCTAACTATGGATCTTGGCTGGGGCTCAGACTGGCTAGCAGCCAATTGCAGGGACATTCTTAATGTCTTAATGACAAATCCTTCAACAAAAAAAACACTCCATAAAGCAAATCTGTAAAGAATTTTCTATTTTTTCCCAGTAGTTATGGGGTCAAACAGCTATTTATCTCACAATTCCTCAATTAAAATCAAAGACAAGCTTCCAGCATTCATGTGAATTGTCCTTAACTCACCCCAAGCCCGACTTCCCCCATCATCTCCAATGCAGCGTATAAAACCGTACAATTTAGTGTCGTCGGGTTGAGGCGGAGGTTTGCACGCGAGCGCTTTTATTGGTCGGCTGCCTTCCTCGCTATAAAAGCAGACACATTCCCTATTGGCTTATCGCACGTTTTACTTCAGACGACGGACTTTGGGAGGCTGCTGGCTCTTCTTCTCGGACCTCCTAGACAACCTTCTCGTCGCCCATTTCCCTGCACAATGACGTCTGTCTCTGCCTCTGACAAAACAGTCTGTTGTCCAGTCCACACACACACACACACACACACACACACACACACACACACAGGATGGTCTGCTCGTGAATAACAAATTTGAATGATTGAGTCCACCGGCCTTGCGTGCAGAATACTGACGTGTTTTCATATGATGGCTCACAGGCTAAACTGCAGCTTTATTTTGGAATGGTTAATTTATTTATTATTATTATTATTATTGACAGCCAGTTCCAAATCTTTCCTCGGGCTGAATGGGACCAAAATAGTGTTTGTTTTTTTTTTGTTTTTTTTTGCAGCAATGGCAAAATCACATTCATTCCATCAAATCAAAAATATGAAACTGGAATGAATGAAATAAATAAAATAAAAAATTACATTCTATTGGCGTCAGTGGCAGATAAGAAGTTATATGTTATGATATTATGAGCTATGTGAGGACTCAAAATTTAAAAAAAAGAATACATTTCCTGAATCAATAGTTGAATGTCTATTATTATTTAATTTGATTTAAAATGATAACATATATTTAATACCCATCACTTTTAATGAGCTTTTCTTTTTAAAAATGACAATAAATAATAAATAAATAAATAAATAATTGAATTATTTCCTAAAACGTCATTGTTCAATTATTTAAATGTTATATTTTTACACTAGCACCGGATTTCAAAATGTTGCAGTTTGATAAAAATAATATATTTAAGACATGAATGACAGGGTTATTAAAAAAAACACATATGTACACATTTCAAATGAAGACTAAATTGCAAATGAACGTTGGTGAGTAAAATGTGTCTGTCTGTATTCTCTTGCAAAAGTGACAGTGAATTTATCTCATCTAAAATTGTGTAATTCTTACTTCTGAAGAAGGTGAATTGCAGACGCTTTCCTTAGTTATCTGGATTCATATTTCCACATAAACCAATGAAAATGTATCCACCTTTTCTTGCGACCATTTGAAGGCGCTCTATGACATTTGCATGATCTCGTGTCCCTTTTACAATGAGTTCCACTATTACATCATTCTTCAATTTTGTCCACTGTCATAAATAAGGAAAGTCTTGGGATCTTAGATCAATTTGACGGAGAAGTCATTTACAAAAAAAAGGAAAAATGAACCACGTACAGGATTTCCTCCTTCAAGTACTACGGTGGGTCTCTTTCAAATGACAAATGTTGCTTTTTAGTTGAATTGGCTTGAAAAGAAGTCAGCTAAGAATTCCTGAGCTAAAGTCAGCAAGGGTAGTGAACAGATGTGGACCACAGAAACACATGAGGGGAGATTTCCACATTTTCAAATGACTCAGCTCGTATTTTAGTTTTTCTCATGTGGCGTAAATCGGATATGCGTCATGGCAAAAAAAATAAAATAAAATAAAAAAATATATATAGCTATCAAATATATATACATAGCATACCTGTCAACTTGTACATATTTCCTGTATTTTATACACAAGTATGTTTTTTTGGAAAACTATCTCTTCTTAGCCATTTTGGCTCAATTCCGGATCATCTCGGTCCCTGATTGCAGACGAAAACATCATCGCCAGCCGCTAATTTTGTCATGCTTTAAGCATATATAAATACATATATATCCAATTTTGATAGCTATGTTATAGATTCAAGTTAGATCACTTTTTGTAGTGTAGTCTATGTTCCTAAATAGAGTTGTCCTCCATTATGGCAAGACTCGCCGCAAGTCAACCGTGCCACCACCATGTACAACGCTGTCACATCAATGAGGTCACGTCTCTATTCCCCCCCTGCAACACTGTCTACAGTCTGTTTTGATTTGGTTTTTCTCCACCTTTCTTCCTAGGTATCCATCAGCATTAGGGGCGGAAGCAGGATTCGAACCCACGCTGTTCGCATCAAAGTCAGGCCATTAAAACATGACACCATCAAAGGAAAATTGTAAAAAAAACGCTGTGCTTTTTATTACTTTAAAATCAAATGGTTCTTAATAGTCAATCATTTTTTATATTTCTAACCCTCATAAAGGTCGTGGGGGTGCCGCAGCCTACCCCAGCTCACGACGGGTGTCACCCTGAGTTGGTGGCCAGCCAATCACAGGGCACAATGAGACAAATAACCAATATTTCATTTCTGGGAGCGATTTAGAGTGTTCAACCAGACTAGCTTGCATGTTTTGGGAATGTGGGAGGGCACAGAAAGGTCCGGACCTGGGTTCGAACTCTCGATCTTGTCGATTTTTCACACTACTCGTGCGAAAGCGACACCTGTTTGCAATCATACTTCTTTCAGTGATCAGGAAACAGTATTATACTTTCTTTTTTTTAAAACATGCCGTGCATGAAATCAACCCCCCAGAAAACCAAAAGGCATTGTTCCGGTCCAGTTGTGTTGCCTGACGTAGCGAAAAAAAATAAAATGAGGCTGTCGCTTCTGGCCATTGCACATGAAGACGAGGGATGGAATATTATATTAATTTAAAAAATCAAATAAAATGAAAAAAAGATGACGATCCCAGAGCACGAGCAGCCGCCTACACCCATTCATAATATGAGATTGACCCTCTTAAATCCTGCTGAATCTTAGCCCTCCATTGAGCTTTCACTGGTCTTCCCTGCTAACACAATGCTAAAAATGTATTTGAAAATCATCCTTCCATGGTCGCAGATCGCCCCCCAAATGCCTCCAGAAGACCCCCCACCCTATTGCGGTTCCTCGCACAGTCAATAGAAAGACGAAACAAAGGGGGAAAAACAAAGATCAGCCTTTTGTTGCTTCCATATCTAATCTTAATCGGATTGAAATATCCACGTCGCACATGGCCGTCAATGGATGACAATCTGCATCGGGGAAGAATGGAACGCAAGGTGCGGGGAAGGCGGGGAAGGCGTGGAAGAAGGGGATCGAGGGGGGAGAGAAGGCAAAAGGGTCTCGCGTGGATGTGCATTTACTCACCCCGATTTTTAAGGAGGCGATTGTCGAGTTTCCTACGAAATATACCAGGCGTCCTCGCCACACGCCGGATGGGATGATGATGATGATGATGATGATGATGATGAGGATGAGGTGGGGTGATACGTATCTATGTGCTGGATGCTGTCATCATTCCGGGACCGCTGCTCTATTTAATCCCCGACCTAGAACAGACAATACTAGAATAGACCCACCCACCCTACCAACCCAACCCCCTTACTTGTCTGTCGTCCCCCAACAGCCAACCCCCCTTGCAAGGTCAGAAAGTCATCATCAATTGGGGATATGCACGTCAAATATTTAACTCTTGGGACGGCGCTAGACGTCCAATTCGATGAGATCGGACGCCCACCGTCAACCGTAGTGGAAGTCATGGCAACGAAGTATGTTAGAGGGAGGTGGTCAATAAAAATATACGGGGCTGTTTAATAAATATAACACAACATGTGCTATGAATTGCTCATATTCAAACAGGTTTAAATGGCCTGTTTTTTGCTCAAAATTGGAAAAAATAGTAGATTCCTTTAAAACTATGACAAATTGAGAAAAAAATTGACATGCGGACAGAATTAAATCTACGTTGATATGGTTTATTATAACTTTTTTATCTGCCAAGAATTTAGAAAATTAAAATGATTAATCACGCACTGTACATCTGCTACATTACAGCTCTTTGTGGAAGTCTACTGACCCAACATGATGATATCTATTGACTACAACTGTTTTTTTATTGCCTATTATTGCGTTTTTATGTGTAATTGTTATATAATATGAAGTGTTTTCCCTAACTCCATGCTCTTGTTGAGTGTTTGTTTATATTTTGTAAATCATAATCAGTTCAATTTGTCCCTCCGGAAACGCCGATATGATTTCAATTACTTCCGGTAAGCATTTCCGCGTCAGCGTGCTTCGTCCATGCCGAAAAACTCAAATCAGACTAAAGGACAACGTCGTTTTTACCCTCACCGATCATGTTTAAATTGGAAGGACTCGGGCCTAAAATGGACCCAGAAGAAATGAAGAAGAAAATGCGACAAGATGTCGTCTCGTCTTTACGAAACTTTCTGATTTACGTTGCTCTCCTGAGAGCCAGTGAGTACATAACAATGACATTGGGATGCTGCTAAACACTGGAAAAACCTAATTCAATTTTAAGTTGCTAATTTGACAAAAATGTTTAATTTTCAGCTCCATATGTATTAAAGCAACTGGACAGTATATGAGAGGTGGCTCCCCTTTCCATCCTGATGATCTCTGACCTACGTCAAAGGTGCTCCATGCAACATGACGGACGAGTGGAGGACATCCAGCGTCCGCTTCATCATCGCCTGCTTGACATTTTCAAATGTGTTTTTTTGTGACTTGGATATTCCGTTCAAAAGCTGTGCCCTTTTCAACGTGTCGTCGTATGAATTTCCATTGGTATTAAGTGATGTTGGATTAAACTGATGTTTAAACACATCTGGCTTTCTATATCTTCAGTGTTTTAGGTCAACTTTTTGAAGCCGTCTGAAACAGTTAATTATTAGCTTTCTTATAAACAACAGTGAACGTTAAACTAGACTGGTTTATTTAGACGGATTTAAATCAATGGGAAGCAGTATGAAAAGTCCCCTCGCCGCGCGTGTGCGTCCCAATAAAGATTCCGGTCCGAAAATGCCCCTGGATATCACATACACAGTATAAAACCAGAATCTGCAGGCAGCAAAAGTACGCAACTGGCGGCCATCTTGCGTCAGAGCAATTGTTGGCGGCTTTACGAACCCTGCGATGTTACTATTTTGTAGTGTCTGGTGCCTTTCCACTAAGAACATCTTTTTCATCCTCGGATGCAGACAATGAACCTTCACGTAAGAAGTAACCGAGAGGTCGGTTTGGATTTACTCGGATGCAATAAGATAGGATATTAAATATCGTTCTCATTGTTATGATAACGTAAAGAGCATCCTCGGAGATGCTAGCATAAGTGTTTCCCTACCAGACACATGAAAAACATTGCATTCTTAGCCACGGATCTCTTACATCATTGTAGTTGTGACGATAATATTACATTTATTTGAAGTCTGACACTAATAAGATCATTAAACGTTGTCAATTAAATGTTTCCTTACACAGACCACACTTCCAGCAGGAAATGATGGGACCTCCAATTTAATGAAGGACCTATTCCGCCTTTTCTTCCTGCTTTAAATGAAGGTCCACATCATCTAATTGACGTGAGGAGCTACCGTGTAAAATGGACTTTCCGGCTCACTTCCAGGACATTTTCCAGCAGCTCAACCTGCAGCGTCTCCACGCGCAAATGTGTGACTGCGTGGTGGAGGTCGGGGGTCGCGAGTTCCACGCTCACCGCTCTATCTTGGCGGCATGTAGCTCCCATTTCAAGGCTCTCCTCGGCTCTGACGACATCACTGATTGCGCCGCTCGAGCAGGAAAAGTCGGGCTGGTGCTAGACCCGGAGGTGGTGACCCCAGAGGCCTTCTCCACGCTGCTGGACATGATCTACACATCCACACTGTCGCTCGGGACCTCCAACGCGATGGACGTGCTGCTGGCTGCTTCGCACCTCCACCTCAATTCAGTGGTCAAAGCCTGCAAGGGCTACTTGTCCCGAAAAAACTTCCCCGCCACAGCGCCCGAAGGCTGGAGGTCAGCGCAGAAGCCTCAGTCTTCTCCGCCCCAGTCTGTGTCGGCGGAGCTACTCCGGGAGTATGGCTCGGAGGCGAACCAACTGGGGTACGATTCCTCTCAACTCGAGGAGGAAACAGCAGCGGCTCATGTCACAGCGATCTTGGAGGAGAAATACGACGCCAGCACGACCGAGTCGGATGAGATCCGGTTGGAAACTTTAGTCAAAGACGAAGAAGACCCTAAACCGGAGACAGTGACCATAAAAAAGGAAACTGCGACGTCCCCCAAGTCTTGTCCGTGGTTTTCCTCCGAGGACAAAGTAAACGCTGAAAAACCAAGCTGTTTGGGTGGCGAAGTCAGCATTCACCCGGCCCCCCTCGCCACTTTCCCATCCCAGATCGAGGATGGAGATGTGCGCCCGGACGAAAGTACAGACGTCGCCAATCCAAGAGAAGAAGAGAATCTAGAAATGGACACGGAGCCGACGTGTCAAGACTTCAGCGGCGCTTCCTCGGCTCAAGGGTCCGATTCCGCTCTGGTTTTCCCAGTAAGCTCGATCCCCTCGCAACAACTGGTCCCTGCCCAAACCCCCACTTTAAGCGACACGCTCCTCTTTCAGCCCAGCTGGCATGCCTTGGGCGGGCTGCGGCCTAACGGGCCGGCCTTCCGCCGCATTGCGCCCAAAACCACGCCGGGGTTCGAGGAGACCCCGGCGAGGAGCGAGGCGGTGCCGCTGACCAGAGCTCCCAAGCACGTGTTGTCCAAGTGCAGGAAAGCGGCGGCTGCGGTCAACGTGCTCCTGGTGGAGGGGGACAAAAAATACGCCTGTGAAATCTGCGAAAAGACATTCGCCAACTTGACGGACTGTAAAAAGCACATCCGCGTGCACACGGGAGAAAAACCCTATTCTTGCCTCAAGTGTGGCAAATGCTTCAGTCAGTCTTCCCACATGTATAAGCACGCCAAAAACTACACATGCTTTAACTGGAAGAGAACTGCTCCAAAGACTCTGGATTGACTCCACAGCAGTTTTTGCCCTGAAAAGTTTGGTGCTGAACCCACAGAAATGTTGTGAAAATACAATTTTACCACTGACAAGTGTATTTTAACAGCCAGTCTTTTTCAAATTACTAAATATTCATTTTGTATGAAAACTAAATCACATTTTTCAGCGAATAATATGGAAAAAAAAATAAATTGAGACAGTGTTTGTTTGTTTTTTTCTGTTGTAATTTATATTAAAATTAAAAAATGGTGAGTTTTCATTTTTTGCCTTCCCATTTTAAGTTACTGCGACGATTCATTTGGAAATGTCAGTTTCTAAACTAGTTTTGCATTTTGCGTAATTTTGACAGTAGCGCGCTCCCTTTTTAATGTGTACATTTTTATCAGTTGTTTCAATTAGCTAAAACCAAAACGTGACTATTTAGTTGGTTTGTGTTTTTATTTCTTTGCAAGAATAAACTATTGAAAAAGTAAACTAATTTAGAAAATCGTTTAATATTGAACTTCATTAATGTCAAAAGAAAATTAAGCCACTACAAAATGTGACTCATTTTATGTTAGGTTAACAGCTGCAAATTTAGATTAATGTTTTTTTTTTTTTTATGTGCCGATCACCATGGAAGAATTTCATAAAGTTAGTTCTTTGGGCATTGGTGTGCCCTGTAACCCGGCTAGCAGGTTTTGGGCTGCCAAGGAAGCCATGATGCCTCTTGTGGAGTAGGTGGCGCTGCCCAGGTGCGGCAAAACCACTGCGGGAAAAAGCCCACGGGACCATAAGAATAATTGATCCAAAGAGGAAGCGCGTCTGTCTCTAAGTCCTATTTTAACACTCACCACAGTTTTTGAGGGTCAAGAGTGGGTGGTCTGTCGGAAGTGGCTCAGGTGTTGTTACATCCAGGCCAGCTGCGGCAATTTGTCCGCTGCTCAGAGCCTCGTACAAATCCTCCTGGTTCACTACGGCGCCCCTGAAGAAACAAATGGCAAACGTCTATAAAACATAATGAACAAGCTTTAATAATGACCACAAATCTCTTAAAATCCACTTAAGGCATTCAAACAAAAAACAAAAAATAAAAAAATAAAATATATATATACATAAATACACATATACACACATATACATATGTATATATATGTATATATATACATATGTGTATATATATATATATATATATATATATATATATATATATATATATATATATATATATATATATATATATATATATATATATGTATTTGTATATGTATATGTATATGTATATGTATATGTATATATATATATATATATATATGTATATATATATATATATATATATATATATATATATATATATATATATATATATATATATATATATATATATATATATATATATATATATATATATATATATATATTATATATACATACATATATATATATACATATATACATACATATATATATATATACATATATACATACATATATATGGTGTCAAACATAAGGCCCGTGGGCCATTACTGGTCTTAAAAGATCTACCTGCTTGAGTTGATGAAGATAGCAGTGTTCTTCATCTTGGTGAAAAAGTTCTTATCACAAAGGCCTTGGGTCTCTGGGGTGAGAGCGCAGGTCACTACAACAAAGTCACTCTCTGCTGCTAGCGTGTCCAGAGGAACTGTCAAGGAACAAAACGCAAATAAGCGTCTTTATTATCCACCCGCTATCGCCTATTCAGCTTGTGCCTCGTTTCCTTACCCAGCTCTCCATTGAACTCCTTAGCATCGGCTTTGACGGTTCTCCCAGAATAGAGCACCCGCTCGACTCCAAAGGGCATGAGGCGGCGAGTGATGGCCGTCCCTGAAAGTAAACAATGGTGTCGTTATCCATCTAAGCATCTCTCCTGATAAAAACATGGATGGCTTCCCATCCTGCAATTCAGAAGATAAGCCATGGAAAGCAAACGAGACTTTACCAATGCGTCCCAGTCCGATGACTCCCACTGTGCTTCCCGAAAGACCATATCCACACATCCAGAGTGGTCTCCAAGATTTCCAGCCCCCGCTGAGACAAAGTTTTGAGATTGACATTCACATCAGAAAACAAAGGACTTAAACTAAAACTCCCATGAGCCTTTTTGGGCATTTATCCCAAACGGAGAGGAACTATTTTCACTCTGAGTACAGTATTCTAAGTATTTAAATATTTGATATTTAATAAATATACACTTTTTGGTAATTGGATTTGTAAACTTGTATTTTTGTACAGGCGCGAAATTGTATATTGTGGTAATAATAATGGGGGTGATGCTATTTTGTGTTTTTTGTTTTGTTTATCGTGGCCATGTCTGGTCTACATTAACCGCTATATTAGAGGGATTACCGTATAACCGTACTTTTTGACTTCGTCCACCGCCTCGGGGAGTCGGCGAGCGGTAGCCAGGAGAAGAGCAACGGTCAGTTCAGCCGTAGCGTCGGTTAAAACATCAGGAGTGTAGCCCACTCGTATGCCGCTATTGATAATGAGCACAATAGAAGATTAGGCTTCCTCTCGAAAGTCAACAGGCAACACTTTTAGTCTTTGTTTCTGACCGTTTCTTGATTTCATCAATAGCCAAGTGGTCGTATCCCACGGAAAAGGTGCTGATCACTTTCAAGTTGGGACCTGTGATCAGATGTTTGGGATCCATTTTAATATAGGATTTATTCCAAGTTTTATCAAAGTGCAAAGTAGTACCTGCAGCATCTAGAACCTCAGCATCGATTTTTTCTGACAGCAGACACAGGAGACCGTGGGCCCCCTGGAGACCCTTCAGAAACTCCGACCGAGGTCCCTCAGTGTCCCACAGACAAACTTCGCACCTTTGAATTAAAAACAACAACAACAAAACAATAATGTTGCATCCATCCATTTTTGAAATTGAGGTAATCAGAAAAGTCCTCTTTTTTGGCTCAAATTCAGTTATCCCGCTATTGGGTACATGCCCTGCACAAAGTAGCTCTGAAATATGGTATATAATATATTTATGCATTAAAAAGTGGTTAAAAAGCATGCATACACTTCAGAAGCTGTCAGAATCTTCATCCCCTCAGGTGGGAGTTGTTTCGTCACCAAAACCTTCATAAGTGTCTTAACAGCTTTCATCCTACACAAAGAAAATATAATTAAATGCTTTTGAGGACAAAAAGATGCTACGAGTTCTGTATTTAGTGCTATCTTGTCTAGTTAATGACTAACCTTCCACTGCAACGCCTCCCAGACAGGCAAGTGTGCAAACTGCTACCCGGAAGTAAAAATCACGTGAGTAAAATATTAAAAATCATTAATTAATGGATTAAAATTTACTTCAAGCACTCTCATAGCGGGACTATGTTTCAAAAGAAAGTTATTTAATATTTTTGAACTGTGAATGTGAGCATTAAATGATGTACATATTTTTACTGCTGCGTCGATTCTTACGTAAATTATGGGGATTCTCTATTGTAGTTTATGTGGGAGATTTGACGCAAAACTGCACCGCTGGCGTAGCGAGAGCGAATGCTGACAGCGTTCGGGTCCGTCTTCGAGGCTGTCACTTTTTAGACTACACGCTGACGGAATAAGCTGCCCGGATCCATTCCCATAAATGTAAGATGTGTGCATTTTCCATTATGCTTTTTGATTCCTATCACTTCCTCGATTGACAAAGCTGCACATTTGAACTGGGAGTTAGCTGCAACAGGCTAACATAAGCAAAGATTGCACTGTCTGGAACCAGTAAATCGGGAAAAAAAAAACAAATAAATGTTGCTTCTCATTCTTTTAAAATATGCATAGATCTATAGATATATACATGAAAAATAATTATTGGTGATGACTTAGAGATGTCATGTGTCAAAAATGTATAAAAGGATGTTAAGTGCATTATTTATTATTAAAATATATATATTAATAAGAAATTTTGATGGGATTATAGTAATGACGAATGTATGAGCTATTTCTAGGACAGCTATTTAATTTTATTCTTTTCAAATGTAATTTTGGTTTTATTCATGAATTTTATTATGCATCAAATTGTATATATTTTTATAACTTAGGGCTTTTTTAAAAGTTGCAATAGTTTAAACATATTTTTGTTCATTACTATTTAAACGATTTTTCCTAAAATTGTATTCATTCTTTTTATTTAAAGAATTATATAGATATTAAATTCTTCATTTTTTACCCAAAATGTAGGGGGAACTTTAATATGTACTACAATTAGGGGTCATAAAATAACGTGCCGTGGACCCTAATTGGGGAAATAAAAAAAAAATACTATGATTTATACTGAGGTGCGGTTTCTAGTCCAACAATATGCCTCGAGCATTAAAGTTTTATTGAAAGGATACATGGGTATCTGTCGCTTTCCATAGAAAAGATTGTTCCGGTGGCCGAGGAACCTGCAGAACTTGTCTGAACTTGCCAGCCAGCAGCGGCATTTCCACGGGAAATCGAGTGTGGAGACACTTGCAGTGTGCAAATGGCCCTGTTGACTCTCCACAGGATCCCCTCCATTAGTGTCGCAGTGAGTCCCCCGCCAGTCTGCAAACAATGCAATGATCACACTTTATTCTCATAGCGTTGAATAGGTTTCAAATATTACACTAATATTTATGCGAAATCCCGAGTTTTTCCAGAATTGGAGGACATTTGACTTGGCACCGTTCCGATTTGATGTTAATATCCTGAGATGAAAACAATGTTTGTGTTGGAATGAGGAAATCTTATATAAAACCGTTTTAATGAGTTTTAATTTTTTTGTAATATTTTTTTCATGTTTTCTGTAACTGTGGGAACATTTATTTTAATAAACCAAATTTCAAATGGGAATTCACATCATGAAATGTCATCTAATTTTTAGAATATTTTTATGAAATAGTTAGCCTTAATTCAATGTCTCATTTTACCTCATGAAATCCCATAACTCATATCAGACAAAGATAATGTATATATGCGTTCATTTTTAATCTTTTTAATTTTTTTATTTGCACTCCATTAATGCGATTAAGCATTAAGTATTGTAAATCTTCAATCAATCCTTTGCTAGTTTATTCCATTTTAAATCCAATAAGCCAAGTCCCATTGTTCAAGACTAAAAATTAGAGCCCAAATGTCCTCCCGGTCCGGAATGAGCCTCATCGCCAGCTTATCATATTCACGACTGCAGGAATGGTGCAATAGTGTCACTTCCCGTCTGTCTAAATGTCATACAACGCCATCAGCTTTCGTTTGAGTCGAGCTTATCCATTGACTTCCATTCTTTGTGAAACGATCTGCAAATGTATGACTACATATTTCCTCAACAATGCTAATCATGCTGCTTTTTAACTTGCTGTTCTCTTCTCTTTCTTTTTCCTTCTCCAAGCATTCATCACTGTAGTTCCATTTTTTTTCTTCTCCTTGATTCTGTCTGGACTTGTCAGTTGTGTAACAGGTAATGTGGCAGTGCCACGTTGTCTTTTAGTCCCTTTCAATAGGTTTAGTTTGACATTCTTCTCGTTTTTGAGCTTTTTTTTGGTGGTTATGCTAAACTTTTGATCCATCCTTCGCTACTTGGACGCTATCTCAGTCTGTCTCCTCATTTCAAGCTGTCATCAGCACAGTTATCAGTGTTGCACCACATTTTGCTCCAAAAATAAAAAGATAGGACACTGTTTTTCCCAGATATTCATAACAGTCTATAAAAATGGTCTTTTCATATCACTTTCATATCATATTGGGGTTTTTTCTCCAAGTTTGGAGCAGAAATTATAGTTTATCTTGGGGAAAAAATATATATTAGCATTGAACGATCATGGAAAAAACTGACTGATTATTGAGTGTTTGGGATATAAGGTGATTAATGTTGTGATGTTAAAAATTGGAAGTTTTTTTGGGGCAAACTATGACATATTGAATTCAGATTAGGAGAAATTGTAAAGATAAGATCTTAATGTTGTTATATGCTTATTTTTATGTTACCTGGATTAGATGTTGTAGGTCCGTGGAATTCAACGTCTCTGGGGAGAAATAGAAAACATTTTTAAACATTTATTTTAGTACACTTATGACTTTGTTCAGGGCTATTAAATATTACAAAATATACACAGTTGTGGACTAGCTTTAACACATTTTCATGTGATTTATTTGATGTGTTAAGGATGAGACTACCCAAAGACGAGGGAGATTTCAAAAAAGGTATCTTGAAATCATTTGTCATTGTCACAATTTGAACTCGTACCACGTTCTGAACAATCTTGGTGGTCCTCAGGGAGAGCTTTGCCCTGGTGAAGGGGGCTGTGCTTCTTCTGGAAGAGGCCCAAAAAGAGGAGCAGGATGAGGAAACGTCTCCTTCGAAAGTGGAAGAAGGCGCCCTGGACAAGCGCCACAAACACATTCACGCCATGGTTGAGCTACTTCGACCAGAAGATAGCATCAAGTTGGTGAGGGCACCCGTTCAAACCCGGATTATTGAAAAATTCCTTAGAAATGTTGCTTTTGTCAACAAAGCCGCCCGCCTTCACAATAGAACGATTGTCCTGTCAAGGGCGCGACGCTGAAGTCACTCCAACACGTGCTCACATTCAGAAAGTAATATCATTTGGTCACAAGGTTTGTCGAGATAACTATTGGTCCTCTTTCCACGCAGGCAGTGCAGTTGGAGTCGGTCAGCACAGTCCGAGTCCGCTACCTCATCGTGGTCTCCACCCTGGCTAACAAAGACGAGACCATCCTGCTCGGCATGGATTTCCCCCAACAGGACAGGTGTGCGTACTCCACAATCAGCAAACACTCCGGCTCCTAGATGCCGGCCGGGGTGGATGGTCATGGCCGACGAAAGCAAAGCATTGGCCTTTGACAACCCTGCTTGTTTCCAGTGATGAGTGCACCATTGGCTTGGTTCTGCCCGTTTGGAGCGACACACAAGTCTACCTGGATGGAGATGGGTACGAAAGAACCCACGTTTTGCTATCTGTTTTGGGGGCTGGCATTTGCAAATGGGTCAATCTTAAAATCATAAACAAAAATTGTTCTCACAATTTCAAAATGTGTCTTTCTCAGAGGATTCAGCGTCACGTCGGCAGAGGAAACCAGAATTTTCAAGCCGGTTTCTATGCAGACCATGTGGTGAGTGCTCGGGTGGAAAAATTCCAGTTCCTAGATCGGATTGGATGGCCATCTTTCAACTTTGTTTTTCTAAAGGTCCGTACTTCAGTCTTTGCACGGCTGCTGCGAGCGGGCCGTCCGAGGCGCCGTCATCCCCGGCTGCGGACTGGACTGGGCCCAGCACTACCATTGCCACATCCAGTCAGACCGCTTCTGCCTCAACGAGTGGGAGGCCATGGACGACTTGGAGTCGGTCAGGAAGGACACTGACAGTCAAAAGTACCTGCCCGTCCATTGTCTATTTTTCTTTTTTCTCGTCATGTCTTCAAACACTTCCATTTTTTTTGGCAGCACGGCAGAAAGAATCTCCCGAGAGAGGCTGATCAAGGAGCACCTTAGGGATATCATGAGGACCGAAGACCTGGATAACCTGACATCCAAGATGGTGGGCCAGAACAAAGAGAGAGCGGTCCGAACAATGGCGAGGCGTGACCATAAACCCTTGTGCTAGGTCCACGTGGCCCTGAAGAGCCGAATCGGCTTCGACGCCAGACCCTACAAGGAGTACGTGGATAACGAGATCCTGGTCACCATGGCTCAGATGGATAAACCCTCCAAGATTTTTGACTATCTTTACTTGGTGAGAACGCCGTCGCTTTTGAAAGGCATCGAGTTGGAAACTGGATTTACGTCGGGGGGTCTGCTTTCAGGGATCCGAGTGGAACGCGGCCAACTTGGAGGAGCTGCAGAAGAACAAGTCAGTTCAAGAGCCGCTGTCCGCCCTTTGGCCTCCTCACTGAGGGGAGGCGTTTGTCTTCTTTTTAGCGTGGGCTACATCCTCAACGTGACCAGGGAGATCGACAACTTTTT
Source organism: Stigmatopora nigra (assembly GCF_051989575.1). Lineage (NCBI taxonomy): Eukaryota > Metazoa > Chordata > Actinopteri > Syngnathiformes > Syngnathidae > Stigmatopora > Stigmatopora nigra. Next base: position 6,512,384 of record NC_135521.1, read on the forward strand.
CCCGGAATCCTTCACCTACATGAACATCCGGGTGTACGACGTGGAGTCCACCGACCTGCTCCCCTACTGGACTGACACGTACAAGTTCATCAACGCCGCCAGGTCAGCGCCGGGCCACACCACGCCGCTAACGTGTTGGCTTCCCGTCTAAGAGCATCGTCGCCTGTGTGTTTTCTTGAAATTGACAGGAAGAGTGGGCAAGCGGTCTTGGTGCATTGTAAAATGGGCGTGTCCCGCTCTTCCTCTACCGTGATCGCCTACGCCATGAAGCAGCAGCGCTGGCCGTTGGACGTGGCGTGGTCGTACGTGCGGGATCGGCGCGCCGTTGTCAAACCCAATGACAGTTTTGCCAGGCAGCTGCAGACCTACGACGGAATACTCAACGCCAGGTTGGTCTTGTTCCAAAATAGGCATGCGCTTTTGAAAAAAATGAAAAAAAATGAAAATCAGACATAGGCATTGTCGTCATCATTGACTTGACAAAAAGCCTAGTAGTCATCATACCCTCAGCAGCGTATGACGAAAATTTTTAATTGGTGTGCGCAAGAATCTGCTTTTTTTTGCACTTTGAATATCTATTCCACTATATTTTGAATTATTTTCTATTTTGATAAAGTGATAGTGTTGACGGCACGAGTGAGGTGAAGAATAGACACCTTTTAAAAACTTGTGAATGTTTTAAATTGGAAAAATTGAAATAAGTGAAAAAATTGTCTTTTAAATTGCCAAACCGAAAAAGATTTTTTTTTCCTCTCACCAGCCGGCAACGTCACAGTTTACTCTGGAGGCGAAAGTCCAGAGACCAAAGGCAGAAATCTGAGTGCAAAGGTGACGGAGAAAGGCCAGGTGAAGAGGAGGAGGAAGATGAAGAAGAGGATGAGGAGGAAGAGGAGGACGAAGGCCTCGACGAGGAAGATGGCAGCGTAGAGAGCGACGAGGATGAAGAAGAAGAAGAAGAAGAAGAAGAGTTTCCGGAAGAGGTAAAATAATTTTGCACTACCTTGACTCAATGACGCTGGCACGAATGACTTCCGATCAGTCCAACCGATCAAGAATTCAAAAGCCAAGTCAACTTTGTGTCGTGATTTCCAAGTCCCCCTTTTTGCGTCCGTGCAAAGGATGCCGTCTCTCCTCAGGTGTTTTCACCAGTCAATCCCAAGCAGCGAGCCGAGGATGACGCACCACCCGTCCTCATCTCTGTAAGCCGAAATAACACACACACACACACTCAAATTTCTATCCTGAAACTCATAATTTGACGTGATGCTTTTTTTTCTCATCAAAAGCCACCAAGTGTCTGTCGCAGTGGACGGATGAACCTGTTCTCCCTCATGCAGTCCATTAGTGAACTAGATGATGTGGACAAAGGTCAGGTAGGTCAAATAAGTGGATTTGTTCACCTGATTGGTGTACAATTCTTCATTATTTTTCAAATTGGACTTGAGTACAATTTTTGGCCTGCAATAGAATTCTTGTTAGTAAATAAAACATTTCCATCCTTTTCACAGCTTCCCGGCAGTCCACGCCGATCGCCGCGACAACGGAGGCGGAGCCACGGCCGGAAGGGTTTGACTCACCAGAGCGCTTGTGTGGACGTGTCCCCCGAACCGAGGAGTCTGCAAGACGTTGCGGGCCACCTAGAAGACGAATGAGCTTATTTTTGGGGAGAAAAAAACAACAACCTGAAAGAATGAGACTTCAAGGATGAGTTAATTTCTTACAATATTTGCATCCTCATGTTGTGCCATTTGAACTGATGAGTCTCTTATTGTGAAAAAGTGACATTTCTACACTCCACTGTGTCAACTATGCAATTTTTGCCAATTTGATGGCAATTTCACATGACAACTTTTTAACTTGTACTTTCCAAAGTCGGGACATTTTATGGCGCAAAGTCTGTATTCCAATTTGCCAATGCATAGAAATGATTGAAAATCAACTTGGTTTCGTATATTTTACGGTAATACAGCTGTGCCTTCTTAGCAGAGAATATTGTGGTCCTGAAAAATGTAAATTTAAAAATGCTCAGAATGTTATGGCATGGATCAAGAACTGCTGTAAGAAATCATCAATCAGGTATTCGCGCATATATTTCTTGACTTTATTATTCCAAATGTCTTTGTGTCCAATGAGCTTTGTTTTTAAACCCAAACACACCTTATTTATCAAACGCAGCACGAGCCAACTTTATGCTGTATTACGATCAATTTTGTTGTAAACACTGTCTGCTTCTGCTGTTTTTACTCCGCTGTGTGACTCACTTGAAAATAAATGAAGAAACGCACAATTTGGCTTGGAGTCTTCTGTTGCCCTTGATGGTGATGGACGCCTAAAATGGGTTTGTTTCAAGTCAGATTTTGCTATCAGTCAAAAATCCTTCCCTTGAAACCACTTAGTTTATAATGTAGGAACAAAAATACAACTGGGGAGTATTTCAATGGCCACTAGAGAGCAGTGTATATCTTTTGGGAGTTAAAAAAAAATAGTACAGGTGGGGTTTAAAAAGTCAAAATACAGTAATCCATCGAATATAGCCGTTAATGTAGACTAGATATATAAACAAATAATAATAATCATTATTAGAAGGGAAAAATTGCAAAGTACTGAATTTGCAATAATCAAGGGGTTACTGTAATATTAATTAGACGCCATAAAAAAAACTATCCCTACCTTTGGCAGCAGTTGTTGGAACCTATGAACCGCAATAAAGGAGATATTACCATATTCATTTAGTAATAGTTTATTCGCAGTCTGTTTTGAGAATGCGATTTTTTTTTCAACGTGACAATGGAGGACTGAGGCAGAATATCAAGGTCTATCAATGTATTTCCTTCTGGGTTCACTGAGGATGATTCCGCCATCTTTCATTGCCGTTCGGAAAGACTGAACCTTGAACGATACAAACGTTGCCATATGTCAATAGATTGGTGATGGAAATTTGGCCGGCCGCTAACCTCGGCACACTTACGCCGTCCGAGCGATAGGTCCAGGGAATCTCCCTGTAAACCATCCTGGTGATGCCGGCACGCTTGCATCGCTCCGCCAAGACGGCGCCGACGGCCTGGCACGCCGCCACGCAATTGGTGGAGGGCAGCTGTTTCTTTAGCGCCCACTCTTTGGTGGAGCATGAGAGCACCGGGTCGACCGTGGAGGTGCATGAGAACACCTCGGCCGTCACGTGTTGTTGACTGCGGGAAAACATCAACCTGGACGCCGGAAAACAAAAAAAAAGCTGTTTATTTGGCCCAACCAAGCAATTGGGAAATGAGCTTTGCACAACAAACCTGTGGTAGAACTGGCGGTGTGGCCACGTCGTCTTCCAGCCACGGTCCTTTATAGCCAGGGCCATCCGTTCCAGGTTCCGTGGGTTTCGGTTCTTAAAGGTCGGGTTGACAGACTCGTTTTCGACCGTCGGGGATTCCGTTGCGGGAGACGACTGAGTCGCATGACGAGCTGCTTTCCCCCCAAAAAGGGAACTAAGTGGAATCACTATTGCATGCTAATAATATCAGTCAATATAAATCAAAGAGGTTTAACTCATTGACAACCATAGACGTCAAATTAATATTAAGTGGGTACACTTGCTACAAAGGTTCATTTTTCAGGGTCACTGACAGGGCTAGACGTCATACTTATTTTAATGTGGGAGAGTTAGCGGCGACAGACGTCCAGTGCCGTCAGTGACAGCCAAACTTGACTCGTTTTATATTCGACGTGAAAACTAGAAAAAGATTGTTTACCTGGTTGGTTGGTGGACACAACATGTGGTCTAATTTGACCGAAAAGCAGACGAACGCCGCCTCTTATGTGGTTCAACGCCATTTGCCCCGGAAATTCACTTAAAACAACTACGGCTCACCATCAATCAAATAATATACAATTCTCAAAGGCTATATAAAAACACATTACATGACAAAACATTATTTTCTACTGTTTGTTGCCCCTACGACTCCATCTTTGACATTCAACCAAAAGACGCAATTTGTGAACGTCACTTTAAAACGGAACGAAAAGAAACAAACTCGGCATACAAAGGTTCCGCTTTAAATTCTTAACATTTTTTTCGATTCATTGTACTTATATTAGTTTCTAACCTTAATCTAGTTTTTTAAAAATGTATACACATACTGTAAATTTGCTAAGGTGAAACCCTGTCTGTATTTCTTGTCAATAGTTCCCATAAAACCCCACTTTGATATGTTTTTGGATTGGAATATAGTTTGTATTTTATTTCTTGTCAAGTGTTATTTCCAGTTCTAAATGCAGAATTTGAAATTAAGTAAATATAACATGTATACACATAATAGTAGCCAATGAATGCCCTTTATTTTTAAGACATACCTGCACTTTTAATTTTAAGGTACAGCAGTTTTTTGAGTACTCAAGTAAAACAAACAAGATCAGAAGAAAACTATATTTAATTTCAGTCAAAATCACTCTTACAGTGCAAAAAAAGGAATCAAAACAATTCCAAAAGTGGTTCACAATACTGTATCAACATGGTAATGTGGTCCCAAAAACGTAATAGTTGAAATTATGTTAAGGCACTAGGCAGAACGGTCGCTAACATGTATAATGTTTCAAATTGTTTTGATACGCCAGTGACTTGGCCATGAAAAATTTGAAGAAAAAAAGTATTAAGGAGAAAATACATCATTGTGGGCAATATTGAGTCAATTTAACAGGCCAGTCTGAATACCATTCAATACAGTACACCCTTCCTAAAACCCCTTTTAAATGTTATGCTCGAAAATGTCACAGTGAAAATGATACATATTTACGCTTTAATAACAATTTTTAGAATTCATTAATATGACACTGTGAATAAAAAGGAAATAGCACTTTTTTTTATAGAACCCACCTGTTTTTGGATATCATTCTAAGGGTGCCATAACAGTCGTGTTCATTGTGCAATTAAACCATTACATAGCCAGGCTCCCCGGAAAACAGAGTGTTATTTTACTGCAGTGCACGAACTCAATTAAAGATTAAGCAATTTCAGTCAATTATTTTCCCTGTTTGATGATCATATGGCTGTCGATGCATTAATAAGAGATGTGAAAGAGAAAGGGTGCAGCTTGTAGCCTGAACCACTGTAGAACTTGTTCTGGAACTCCACCCTAGATTGAAAAAATAACAATAATAATTGTAAATATGAAATGATTTTCTTACTCCTTGAGAAAATGATTTACCAGTGGAGACGGAGTGCGTGCAAGAAAGCTGAGAGTCCCTCCATAACCAGCAGGATGGAGACGGTCAACCCGGCGAAGAAGGCGAAGACGGCAAAGAGAACAGCGGAGCCCACATAGCCCTGCCACCGCAGGGCCACGCGGATCACCATGACCCACAACACCTCCGACAGCTCTGTGGAAAAAAACAGCCTCAGTCGTCTCCATACAAAAGGCACGATAGAACGAAAGGGAGCCGTTTTTTTTTTTTTTTTCAGAAAAAGTCGGCACACTACTAACGTGCGTGCGCCAGACTGAGAGCCCAAAGTCGGAGGTAGGAGGCAGTGTTGGAGATGCAGCCCAGGCAGTATTCGATGGTGTGGATGGCCTGATGCATGAAGACGTCAGCGGCGTCAAACTCCTGCACGTGCGAAGACAAAGAATGTTTTGCTAACTGTTGACAATATCTCAAAAAGGAAGACAACAATACATTGGCCGTCAATAACTAAAAAGAGTGGCTCCAAAACAAATAAATAAAAGTTCCATTCCCTGTATTTGGGACATAGGACTCACCTCCGGCTCAGCCGAGTCTCGGTCCATCTCCCGGGTGTTGATGGAGCCTTCGTCGGCCACCAGCGGTCGCCTGTCTTCTTGGAGATGCTGTGGCAAAATGGCATATCTCTCGCTAAAATGGACCGGGCTAGAAGAGTCGGAGGTGTCCGAGCAGACGCGCTCACCAGCTGCCGCCTTTTCCCCTTGTGTGTGATATACTCAAAGGTGGGTTTTCCAAGCAGGAGGACGGGAACGGAGCATAGCGCCAGCACCACCAGCACTTTCTGTACAATACCCTGCACAAATCAGGAAGGATATCTTCAAGGACGAGTAACTTGCCGCATTTTGATGCCATTTTAGACAGCAAAAAAAAAAAAAATTCCAGCAGACCGCCATGACAAGCAGTACAATTTTAGAAACATTTGTATAATTTAGTAGAAATCAAGCTTGTTAAGTTGCCCACATACCTGTCCCGTATAGAGAGGTGGGTTGTCGGGATTTTCTGTGAAGAGGAACATGTCGATAAAATGGATGAGTATACTGGGAGCCATTTGGGACTGGGCGGGAGTGTAGGCGATCCACTTGAAGACCACCATAAACACCAGGTATCCGAACAGGCCCAACATGAAGAAGAGCTCCGGGATCAGCACGAGGAACACGCTGCTCAACTTGCCCGAGTGCCTAAGGGGAGGAGTCAATCTGTGAGTTGATGCAAATTCAGGCCAAGACAACCCGGAAGGCAACAGGACGATGACTTACACGTAGTTGAAGAATGACAAACATACTCCAAAAGTCATGTGGATGATGCCAATGATAACTGACATCTTCATCTTGTATGAGTTGAGGAAGGTCAGCTTGTTATTGGACAACCCCCAAATCTGAGCGGGACACAATGGAAAAAGACCAATGAGAGTCTGGAGGGAAAAAAATGGCTGGAATGGAGACAAAGTACCGGGTCGATGCCAAACGGGTATGGAGTGGTGAAGACGCCGGGCACGACCGGATCCAAAGACAAAAACTTGTTCCCCGCCAGGACCGACGAGCTGCGGAAGAATGAGTCAAAAAGTTAATTATGCCAAGACAAAAAAAATGACAAGCTCGAATGAATAAGGACTCACTTCCAAATATTTTTTTCAAACATTGGGCCGACGCGCCACCCTGAGCTGAACGGGCTGAGGCCGCGGCTGAAGCACTCGTTGTAGATGGCTCCCGTGTAGATGGAGAAGAGGCCCATCAACAGGATCAGATAGCGACCGCCAAACATCATCTTCCAGATCTGAAACAGAAAACAAGTAGGGCCGGTTTTTGCGGTGGGCAATGTGGCCTATACTATGATCTCTCATTTCCACGTCAAAAAAGTGTTGGCCTTAGCCTCCTTGCTAACATGTGCCACTTGTCTATATAAAATGAATCTTGATCTGTGGCTTAGTTTACATTTTTACATTTCTTTCATTTTGGTTCACAGCATAAAAATATCAAGCCAGTCTTCAAAGCTCTACCTCATTATTGTTGCTTCTCAGTTTGGGGTCCTTCTCCTCAAGAACCATCCAGAGGCCAGCCAGGGCCATCAAGATACCGTGACCCACGTCCCCAAACATGACCGCAAACAGGAAGGGGAATGTGATGATGGTGTACAAGGCTGTGGCGACATGAGAGAGATGAAATTTTCAGAAGAACTTTTGAAATTGACTCGTGGCCACGTACCCGGATTGACCTCCCGGTAACTGGCCACCCCGTAGGCGTCGACGATGTTCTGGAAACCGGCGGTGAAAGAGTTGAGCGGGAACAGGGTAGGCGGCGTAGTCGATGACGGCAAGCGGTTGTAGAAGGAGTCCACGCCACTGCCACTTTTTCTCTGAGGACCAGAGCGAGGGATCTCGTTGAGATGGGACGAGGCTGAGGACTCTGCGCTTTGGGCAGGCAGGCGTCTCACCCCTCCTTCTCTCAGGGCGCTCTGCAGCTCGGGCAGCTTGGCGACGGGACACCACGCTTCGGCGATCAGGCACTTGTCCGTGACGGAGGGACTGCAGAGGTTCAGGACCATTTGGACCGCCTTGCATTTCTGGACACGGACTTTCCATTGGGGCAGCACGGCCACCGCCCGCATGAGCAGCTGCTGCAAGAAGGCCTCCGTCTGAGACAAAACCTTCAAAAAGAGAGACAGTTTATTTGCCAAAAAAAACAAGACTATGTGTGGTGGCTCAATAAAGTCCAATCTATCACATTCGGGAAAGTACTGGACTTTGAGATGGATTGAAAAGTCCCCACACGTACTGATTTGATGTCTTCAATTCTGCCTTGAAGTCCCTGAAGAATCTCCTCTCTTTCGGCCGTGTTTTCAGGATACACAAACGTCTGTGTTCGAAAACTGCCGCATGGAGAAACTTAAAAGTTAGCAAAAGGCCACGCGCAGTAAGAGACAAAGATAAAAGCGATCAAAATATACCCACCAGTCACAAATCTTCTTGACTTTCTGTCCAATCTGATCGCCCCAGTACGAAATAAGGAAAACCGTCCACTGGACCATTTCTCCCTGCAGACAAAAGCCATTGACTCAATGGGTTCCGCATGACTCCATTTCCCTTGCTGGCAGTTCCTACCGTGTCCGGGTGCTCCAAACGATCCTCCATTTCTCTAAAATCCACAATAATATAACCACGGCATGCTCGCCAAAGCAGCCGCTCGAATGAGGGAGCCTTCCAAGGGTGGACCACTCCTGCCACAAAACTGAATGCAAACACCTTTAGTTTATTTTCCATCATCAATACTGGAATAAAATGTATTTATGTTTGAATACGCATATATGCTTCTTGTAATTAGCGCTTCAAACTTTCTGAGAAAAAAAAACGTCTTTTGTGTAGAGCCCACAGCCTTACCTAACACAAAAATAGCTCTAAAAGCTGCTCATTAAGTGACACATTAATCTGGGACACATCAAATATGTGCCACATTTATATGCATCTTTGGTATAGATGTCTCCGCTCCTCCCCATTTAGGAATGCCTGCATTGTCCAAATTAAGATAAGCTTACCTTAGATGGACATCATGGTGGTTGTCAAACAGACCTTGGCTTTCCAGGATCGGTGGTGGCGCCTGGGAGGAATCCGAAAAGAAATGACTATTACTTAGTGTCACCTGACCTGAAATTTGTTAAAAGGTGAAATTTTCCTCACCGGCGAGGCTGTCAGAGAGTGCGTTCTAGTCAGCACGCCCCTGTACTGGCACAGCTGGGTCAGCTGAGCACGAAGACTGTCTCTGTTCCTGGACACCTGGTCAGAACCATGAAAAATATGTTTTTTCCCCCATTGGCGTCAATGTAAAAAGTTTAGCACGTACCTCTCGGAGCTCTCTGGCCAGTCTTTCGCTCTCCTCCTCAATGGAGAGGAGCTCGCGTGGTTGAGGGGCCGAAGGTGTCGGGCAGGGAGGGGGAAGAGGGCCATTCAAAGGAGGGGACAGGGAGCGGTTGATCTCCTGCTCTAGGAATGCTGGATGGCAAAATATAAATGACCTTCATGATGGTCTAAGATGGTCCATTAAATGATTTAAGTATGCAAATTGCTCATTTCACAGACTATTGATATTCTAGTATTCAATACTTGTCATAGGAGAGACCTGAACCAGGAACTACTTACAAAAGGTCTTCTCAAGTTCCTCGCATCGTCTCACCTCCCCAACAAATTTCCTCTGGAAGGCGTTTACATTCGGATTTAGCTAAAATGGAATAAGAAGAAGTTACTCATTTGATCACAAGGGAAGAAGAAAATAACGTCCATGACTAAAAGACACCATCCGGGATTTTACACAGTGGACTGTATAGCAAATAGATTGTGTTCTCTAGAATGACTTGTCACGGACTGAATTTCAAATGAATGCAAGAGACAGACATAGAAACAGCTTGCATAGTTTTAGACTGAAATTAACCGAGAGATCTGTGACTGGTGGAAGGAAAATTGAATGAAATCATTACAGTGCGCGAGAGTTCACGAGGCTAGCTCCAAGACTTTTGGTGTCTTTCCAATGTAGTATTTAGTCTTAGTCTTACATCTCTGAACTCTACCAGGCCGAGCTCCCCCAATTCGCTGACACAGTTGTACGCCGACCCGGATTGCAGAAAGAGCTGTACCAGGCAAACCTCCTCGCTGCGGAACATGGCGCCCATGGCTGCCTGCGTCACACCAAAAAAATACAGTCACATATTCCGTTTGCGTCCAAAAAAGTGAGGGTACTGGAAAGTTTTGAGGTACACATTGATTGCATGTTATTTGAGCAGTAGCAGGCAGTCACCAAGTACAACAAATACTTTATTATTGTACAAAGTCTTTGACTGCTATTGCCATTTTTAACAACCTACCACACAATGCATACCCTGTTAATACTGTATATGGGCTAGCAGTACCGAAAAAGTAAAAAGTACTACTAGTCTGTTTAAATAAGTCTTTTACAGAGTACAAAGTGGAAGTTGTCTTCTGACATGTTTTTTTTTTAAATATAATTTGCAAATGAAAAGCATCTCAGGGAGAACTAGGATAATTCATGGGGAAGTATGCACTTCCTCTGAGTGTAATGAATAAAGGATTCCATTCATCCAAAAAGTCTGAAATATTACTAGCAAAAATTCGATTTTGTGCATATGAATTATTACATGGAAATCCAAGCAAGATGGTCCTTTAGGTTGTTTTATAACAATTGTAAGATTTTTCTTCATAGATAGTTACTTTTAGGGATCAGCAATTTCAACTAACCTTATTACCAATTTTGTGTTAGTTGTAGTTTTTGCATGGATTTCAGTCAATATTAGTAGTCAATATTGTTGAGAACAAAGTTCAAAAATCACAGGCAAAGTTGAAGTTGTGGCAATGGTGGATCACTGCTTTATTCGTGGGTGCAGTGATTTTCAGATTTTTGTTCGCCAGCGTTCAAAACATGAGTAAAATAACCTTTAACAGAAACTATGAAGAAAATAAATGTTCATTATGAACGGAAATAAGTCTGGAGTCCCCCGACATGACTCATAACGCAACTGATTCGGTTTTTTTTTCTGTCACATTGAACCAATTAAAAGTAAAATGTTACTTTATAAAACAATCAATGAACAGAACATTCACGCATGATTAGAATAAAAAAATTCTATTTGATCAGATTTTACGTGAATGATGTTGACGTTCTTTGCCACATGTATACATAGACGAAGCAAAGTACTTCCTGTTTGTTCTTCATAAAATAATAACATACATAAAATAAAAAAACAGCTCACCGATTTCTTCTCTCTCAATTGCGAATCACTTTTGTCATAAATGTCAGCAGCCCCACCGGCAAACACGGACCGGGTTGAAGTAGACGTCGTACGGGATTTGAACTTGGGTAATTTAGACTCCCACTTCCCGTTTGGAAAAGTCACGTTACTGCGGTCTCACGTGATGTCGAGCTAGTCGCCACGACATGCCGGTGAGCAATACGATGTAAGACCGGTGGCAAAATATGGTACTGCAACATCAGAGAAAACTGCGCCGCGTTCAGGTTGCGCTTTAGAGTTCAGACACATCGATAAAGGTCAACTACTAATTTTTCAACATGAATTCACTAAAACTGACTAAAACCATTTGAAATGACTTGTAAACGTTGTTCAGGTATCAAGTGAATAAAGTGGAGAGAATGTGGAGTCCTAATTATTAAAGCACCCATGTTTCCTGAAGGCAACACCATTTGGGCACGTTTTGCTCGGCTGTCAATCACAGACACGCCTCTCTGGCGAGACCACGCCCTCTTGCTATGGTTCGAATGTGGAAAAAGTTATTTGATGTTTTTAAAATAATCAAGAACAAACCTTAACGCTTTGGTAAAGTTATTTTGACGATTTTATATCAAATACGTGAAAATAAGAAACAGATTCGTTTTTCCACATCCAACATGGCGAAGATTGACGCACGGATCAGCCTCTGGAATTCAGCCTCTACGTATGCATCACACGAGAATGACATCCTATCCGGAGGCTACAATACCGTTTATCTATCTGCCAATAAATTACCAGAAAAGACAGCGACGTCTGTGAACTTTATGCATAAAGTGAGGTAATTTTCCATTCTAACCGTTATCAGTGAAATGTCTGCATGTTTGTGCAACACTTTCATCATAGAATGAATGAGAATGCTAGGCTAGTGATCGCTACAGATTAAACTTCAGAAAACCAATGTTTTTACTCGACCTGACGGTCTTATGAACGTTCTTTTTTTCAACCCATGATACGGCGACCCGTCACTGACTGGTTAACGGTTTCCCTGCAAACAGAGCAAGAATGTGTTTGGTCTTGTCAGTAGTACATGCGCACACTTGACATATTTTCTGACATTGTTCTGCAATAATTTCAATACATGGTAAACGTTTTCACACAACGTTTTAACCGGTTACTATTCGTTTTTCAAAAAAGCTGCGACTTTTTCGTGGATCTCTAACCACAGGCAGTGCAGATTGTTGGTGCGCGTCTGTTTGCTTACTTACGGTAAGTGCATTCAATTCAATGCAGAACAAAGGTCACCACACACAGAAGGCATGACCTTTTGTGTCAGGTGAGGTGAAAAGTATGCGATCATATTCTCGCTATAGATTTCGAATGATGTGATCACACTACCCGACCTTATTTTAAACTTGGTTCTATACAAATATTCATTTTGAAATGACAATTGAACACACAATTGAAACACGTATTCCAACAAAAATGGCGATCCATGTATTTCAAAGTATTTTTCTTCTCTATCAGATGCCTGATGCTGGCCCATGGGTGTGAGTCGACTGGATGTATTTTACAGAAGGCTCCTCCTCAGCAAACTCTTCATTGGGGGTTGGGGAAAGCCTGAAGATCTCAAGAGGTAGTGAAGGCAACCTTGCCAATGGTTGTTGTTGTTGGTCACTATTGATTTTTATGATCGCAACTGATATTTAAAACGTGGCCAATGACTTTCAACTTTTGGGTTTGTCCTTTGTAGAATCTTTGAATTCCGTAAGATTATTGCAGACCGGGAGAAGTGCAGGTCTCTGGTGCCCAAGGACTATCCAGTGTATATAAACAAGGTACGCCAGTATGTATTAAGGTTTTTAGCAGATATCGATCCTCTGAAAAATGACCTGATTGAGCCCCTTTTCCCATGGTTGATTTTAATGTATCCATGTATTTTTCTGCATTTGCACATAGACAGAGACCCATGCAGATTGTTACATCCATGACGGGGTCTTCATTTCCCCTCTGGAGCACTTTGTTCCCGGAATTCTGCCAACTGAATCTGTGAAAGCAAGGCATAACTAAACCCGATTTCTATTCATTGATCTTCTTTTAAGGCTCGGTTTGAATACAAACGGCATTGACTCTGTAACACGTTGACGTTGACTCTCCCTTGCGTTTGACAGGTTTCAGTTTATAGTTCCTAAAAGGTGGCAAGGCAACAGACCAGTATGTATCCACTTGGCTGGGACTGGAGACCATGTAAGTGCGTTTATACTTCAAACTACCTCGTGTCAATGTGCCAATACTAGATTTGATTTTAACCGGGATGTGCCCATTGCAGTTTTTCTGGCGGCGAAGGACCCTGATGGCCAGGCCAATGGTCAAAGAAGCAGGAATGGCTTCCCTACTTTTGGAAAACCCCTATTATATCCTTCCATTGTTCTTGCACACTGCGTGCATTTTCTTTTATGTTTACGTAGTGTCTAAATTAGTATTTTGTTGAAATGTTCTTTCTGCCATCCAATTAGTTTTGCTTTTCCAAAAATGTATTTTCCTTGACTTTGCTTTTTTTTTATTTACATGGTTATCGTAAACCCAAAGACCAGTTGTAAGTAGTAAACTTTTAATCACTGAAACTAGCCCACACATTTTAAACCTAACAACCATTGTGTACCACGGAAAGGTTGCCAGATCCAATCCCTGCCAATCAGTGGGGCTTTTCTCATTCCCTTCAAAATCTGTTTTTCTTTTTAGGAGGTCCTGTCTCAAAAATGTTTCAGACCTGTTTGTGATGGGTGGAGCTCTGATCTTGGAGTCCTCAGTGCTTCTCCATTGGCTGGAGAGCGAGGGCTACTCACCCATTGGGATGACCGGGATCTCCATGGGAGGATATGTAAGCGATAGTGTTATTCCACATGCTTTCACTGGCCTCCAGAATTGTAATAATTGTAAAAAAAATAATAATAATAATCGTTTGTTTGTCTATATAGATGTCGTCCTTAGCCGTGACTAATTGGCCAAAACCCATCCCCCTGATTCCTTGTCTGTCATGGTCCACTGCCTCCAGTGTCTTCACCACGGTAATCTTCAACCTCAAGTGAAGGTTTAGATTCCTTTGTTTACTCAGGTTGGCATCTATGTTGTTAATAGTTTTATTGCAATTGAAAAAATATATAGGGCGTCCTAAGTAAAGCAGTGAATTGGTCAGAGCTGGAGAAGCAATATGCCATCAACTCAGTGTATGAAGAAGAGATCATTGAGATGTTGGAGTATTGTGGGGTTTGTTTTCCACCAGATCACCCACTCATTTTTGAGGGATCAATATTTTGACCGGTCAACTCATCCAATTTGTCTCCATTTGTTAGACGGACTCCTTCAAGATGGCTCAAGAGATTGTAAAGCACTCATCGGGTGGACTGAATTCTTTGGAGCATCTGCTCGACCAGCCTAGTGAAGTGTCAGTGGGGTGTTATACCAGGAAAGCAGAAATTAGGCCCGGCCTGTGGATTGGAGAAGACGTGGCTGGATCCCAACTGAACAAAATATTAGAAGTTGACAGCACCAAGACTTTTAAGGCAGTACCAAGGTTGGGATTGGCATTCTAGCAAAAGTACAGTGATGATATGTATGCTGAATTGTATTGATTTTTCCTCAAGGGGCTTCCAAGCAAAGAAGTCAGTGAAGGCAGATCCGGACAAAATGGGCCGGCCAACATTACACAGCGAGTCCATAAGCTTCATGAAGGGAGTTATGGACGAGTGTACACACATGGCCAACTTTTCTGGTGTGTGTGTGTCAAAGTGCTTATGGAATGTAATGTGAATTCCGCTGTGGTAACTGGAAGCATTTGTATTTTTGTTCCCCCCAGTTCCCGTTGATACCAGTCTTATCATCGTGGTGCAGGCCAAAGAGGACGCTTATGTTCCTCGTACGGGGGTTCTTAGTCTGCAGGAGATCTGGCCAGGATGTGAAGTCCGCTATTTGAAAGGAGGACACATCAGTGCTTATCTGTTTAAACAGAACGTCTTCAGGTATGACTTTTTTTGTCATTTTCAATGCCATATTTGGTGTATGTGACAGTTACTAGTTGCTTATGGGGGTGTTTGTATTTTAATGGCTTTTATGTTTTGTTTTTCCTAGGCAGGCCATCTATGACGCATTCAACAGATTCTGCCTGAAGTATCCCCATCTTCTGTAGCTCTGATGTGTTTGTGTGTGTGTGTTTTTTTTCTTACACTTTCGTACAATACGTCCACTTGCAATTTATCCGTCAGCCTTTCCAGGCAAATGTCAAAGTGCAGCTTTTAGTTTTTCTTTCCAATTATGATTACTGATGTGACTTTCTTAAAACACACATTTACTAATTTGCCACCAATTTGCCTGCATAGCTGTTTTAATCATTTTATTGTGAATACATCATATAAAATCAAAGGTTTGTTGTTTCCAGGTACCAAGTCCATAAAGTTTTCAACACACCTCCCATGCATTATACATATAGATCGACATATATTTATATATCTATCTTCAGTGCCTTTCGTGTGGCAATGGTCTTTACGGTAAATAAAGAACTCCCTTTTGTTTAGCTTTATTAAAAACAAATGATGAGAAAGGTGATTTGATTTGTCAAATTTATACTATTTATTACTGGTGGGACGAGTAGTAACCCACCTGATAATAAATCATTTCAATTAAATTGGCAAATTTTGTGAACAAAGTGGCATTTTTAAACCTGATTACCTTATAATTGATGAAGAAATTTTCAAGCATTGCTTCGGTACTTGGACAGAGAAAATAGAGAGATGTGTTTTGCACTTTTATCTCCACAATTTCACTTCCCAAAACAGTTTACAGACTTGAGAAACTGTTTTGTTGTTGTTATAATAAATATTAAAGATACGCATATCTTGTCAACTCTGTATGTACAACATAATATGGGCTAATTGTTATCTTTTTCACTGGAAGCTCTTAGAAAATAAAAGTTCTCGGATAAAATAGTCCCTAGTTGTGTTTTATTTTGGAACGTCTCCACGCGATGGTTTCAAGGGAAATGACGTCAGCTTCCAACGTCAGCTGATCGAAGCAATTGCGTATGTGCACTTATTGAATTTGTTTCGCGATGAAAATATCTGTGATTTAAACCTCGGCGCCGTCCTGCCTTCCAGTCTGTTGACGGGATCGGACGCCTTGCAACCGACACGTGACTAGATCGCTGTTTTATTGCGCTTATTACATCACCAGGGCCTGAAAAAGCACCTGGGATGCTAAGCTAATGGGCTAGTTGTTGACAGTGGGCAGACTCGGTGCTAGCCAGGAATTAACGCCTCCGCCCCCTCCTGCCCAAGACCGAACATGAAGGTGCCTGACTAAAAAAAAAAAACACGACGACTCCTTTTCTTTGGGGAAAATAGCACAATAATCCACGGGAGAAGGTTGGTGGAATCCCATGTCTGGAAGTCGAGGCAAGCTGACCGAAGAATTCTCTCGCAAGCTGCCTGCGCTTCGTCGTCCAGCTGTACGATGTGGCTCAAGATGTTCTTTTTGCTCTTGTATTTCATCGTTTTGTTTATGCTGGCTCGGATATTCGAAGCGGTGGTCTGGTACGAGACCGGGGTGTTTGCCACCCAGCTGGTGGACCCTGTTTCTCTAAGTTATAAGAAGCTGAAGACCATCCTGGAGTGTCGGGGCCTGGGCTACGCTGGGCTGGCTGAGAAGAAGGAGGTCAGCCAACTGGTGGAGAAATCAGGTAAAGCTTCAAATGAACACTAGTGATGGAGACATTTGTGAGTGCTGGACCTGAGACCCTTTGGAGGATCTGCTATAACTTTGGCTGTCTGTGTACTATTGAGAAGAAGAAAAAAATCCCATAGATGTCTGGCTAAAAAAAAAAAATCATGACTCACTTTAACAACTTTGTGTAAACATCAAAATTTTTCCATTCCCCAAAAAGATGCAAAAAATAACTGAGCGACTGCAATGAAATGGCGTTATTTTCAACATTGCCGCAGCACAGAGCAATCTGCTACTTTCCATTGCGTAAGCAGTATTTGCTCTCCAGGAGAGCTGACGCACGGCGAGTTATACTCGGCCATCAAGAAGGAGAATGAGCAAACGGAGGCGGGCGATGCCAGCAGCACACATTTCAGCGGAGAGATGCACTTCTATGAATTAGTGGAGGATACCAAAGATGGCATCTGGTTGGTTCAGGTAAATGACTTCACCTTAGCGTCCAACAAGACGCATGGATTTACATTTTTGTGTGTTTGTTTATAGGTGATCGCTCAGGACCGAGAAGCTCTGCTCAGTAAGTCCAACTGGGGGAAAATGGTGCAGAAAGTCTCCCAGTTTGGAATCCGAACTGGGACGTTCAACTGCTCTCATGACCACAGGTAGGAAGGAACAATTTTTCAATTAAAGGGAAATACAAAGATATCCGCTAGCTGCCGCTACATAGACGTTGCTCTGTCTTCAAGGTCGTGCCTGAGACGCGGCTGGCAGCGTTCCACCCTCATCATGTCAGTCCCGCAGACGTCGGCCTCCAAGGGCAAAGTGGCGTTGAAAGAGTACGGCGGGCGTCGCGTGGAGCCCGAGCACATCTTCCGTTGGATGACTTGGCACATGTCCCAGCACATCAAGACGCTGTGGCGCTCAGAGAAATTGCTGGAAGAGTGGCACCCCGACCCGGGTCACCCGCTCAAGATGTTTCTCTTCGCCCCGCTGCCTCAGCCACCCGTCTTCTTCTCCTCGCTATCCGTCAAGTTCACCGGCAGGATTGACTTTGTCTTCGTGGATGTCAGTCGCTGGGACAACCGCAGCAGCCTGTTGGACATTGGCGTGAGGCAAAGCCCCGCCTACATCCTGAAGATGCCAGAGGGCGTCTATCACTATGGCAACAGGTGACCATTCCAGCTGATTTAGGTCGTTGACCGGCGTCAGACTAAAGATCTGTGCGTCTCTCTCGCAGCACGGGGGAGTTTTTGTCCGTGGCCGCCATGGACACCTTCTTGCGGTCGCTTCAGCCAGAGGTCAACGACCTCTTTATCCTCAGTCTGGTCCTCATCAATCTGTTGGCGTGGATGGATCTTTTCATTACACAGGTGGTTACATTTCATTAGCAGCTGTAGCAAGTTCACTATTTTTTGGATCTGCGTGTGTGCCTAGGGGGCGACGGTGAAACGTTTTGTCGTGCTCATCCGGACACTCGGGACCTACAACTCCATCCTCTTGGTGTCCTGGCTTCCATTTCTGGTAGGAAAATGTTGTATATCATTCTGAAAATGAGTTCTCATACTGCATTCATAGCCAACGAGCCGTAAAGAAAAGAGAAATACATACAACTGGAAAATAAGTTGCATTTTTGGGAGGGAATTTTTTTTAAATTAAAAAATCATCCTGTTTACAAAGATAATTAGAGCCTAAAAAGAACATTGTCTTTGACTTCTCAATTTAAACTAAATTGTACCCTAACTACCTACACAAAGGACTAAAAATGCAAATAAGACCTCAGCTACAATCTTCCTTAATTAAATATACATGCACATTAATATAGATTAAATGAATCTGAATATGTGCTGACCCTTATTAAATAAATCAAACTCTTTCCACCAAGGCTCTCCTGCAACTGTCCTACCTGGAGGCAGTTTATGGTTACAGTCTGAAGATACTCCGCTACGCCGACACCACCACACTGGCCAGCGTGGTGAGAGCCGATTGGACCTTCTATTCTTCCCACCCGGCTCTCTTCCTGTCCACCTACTTGGCCCACGGCCTGCTGGTGGACTATTTTGAGAAGAAACGCCGCTGCGGAAACGGAAGCCAGGAGGACAGCAGCACCAACCTGGAGTGGTTGGCCAGTTTGTGGGACTGGTACACATCCTATCTGCTCCACCCCATCGCCTCGCTGCAACAGGCGCCTTCCGACTGGGACGACGACCCCAGCGTCATCGTCGAGCGATTGGCCTTCCCCGATCTTTGGCTCCGCCCCCTGTTCAGCACGGACTACATTAACTCTCTACCGGCGTGGAAATTCCGAAGTGGGGCCGAGGAGACGGATAGCTCGGACGGCGGGGAATCTGGCGAGCGCTCCTCACAAAGCGACAGCGCGGCGTCGTACCCCGCGGACGACGACGACCCCGGGTGGCCCCACGGGATTCTGCGCTGCTCGGAGTGCGTGGTTTGCCTGGAGAACTTTGGGAACCGAGAACTACTGATGGGTCTCCCCTGTGGCCACGCCTTCCACCGCCATTGCATCGTGCTGTGGCTGGACGCGGGGCGCCATTGCTGCCCCGTGTGTCGTTGGCCCAGCTACAAGAAGAAGCTGCGGCCTGACTAAAGCGCCCCATGCCAATGGAAACCAGCCTTGCGTTGATGAGTTGGGGTGTAGAAATTTGGGGTCAACTATTCAATTGTGTAAATGTGGTAGCTTGAATGGGGCAATGTCGTTGTAGACTGACTTGCAAAGGGAGCACGTGGAAATCTTGTCAAGGAGCAGAACTTTTGTAAAATATTCTTTCTTTCAATAAAGTGTTCTAGCCGACGTCTGCTGACTCAAACTCAATGAAAAGGAATTCAATAATTATAACTCATGGGGTAGCCTTCAAACTTCAGAGACATTTTCAGTGAAATTAGCAGTATTTACCGAGAGATAATTCGATTTTGCATGTCAGCCCTGGGCTCCTGGGTTCAAATCTAGGCCGATCCACCTGTGTGGAATTTGCATGTTATTCCTGGGCCTGTGTGGGTTTTCTTTGAGTACTATGGTTTCTTCCCACATTCCAAAAAGCATTGGTGCTAGGCTTATTGGATACTGTAAATTGCCCATCTCTTCGTGCCTTGCGATTGCCTGGCCACCAATTCAGCTGGGATAGGCTCCAGCACCCCCGCGACCTTAGTGAGGATAAAGCAGTTCAGACAATGAAAGAATCATTAGATTTTGCATCTGCAAGTGTTTTTTGTAATATATATTTTTAAATATTTTTGGCTAATAGTACAACTTGCCATTCTCATAAAATTGCCATTTTCCATATTATTACAACATATAACATCTGTTAAAATAGATTTTCCTCATTCCAATATGAACTGCATTTCTACCAATTTGATCAATAATAGCATCATTCTTTGAATTTGAAGTCTCACAATAACACAATTTTCCCATTTGCTTGACCCTGTTACTCTGTTGTGGGGGGGATTGTGGGAGGGTGAGAGGGAGGAGAGAGAAATCGAGAGAGAGAAAGAGAGAGAGAAAGCTGCAGCCAGTCAGACGCCAGGCAGGCATCCTCAGGTTCAATGTTTGCTTCCATGAACACTACGCACGCCGCTGTTCTCCCTGGGATTTAACGGCAAGGAGCATTTCACGGACCCGTTGCCTGGAAGCACGAGGGGGGTCGCCACGGACCAAGAACGCTGGATGTGACGGCTCTCCTGAGCTACTCTCCCACCTACACTTCATCTCAAAACACTTTGTGACATCTTGTAATATTGACCATTAATATTAACCATTAATAGCATTAACATTTCCTCAACTCTCTCAAAGTATTTCTGCATTGTTTTTTTCTATTTGCACCAGCAGCTGTGGCTTGACACAGCTCCTGTGTGTGTGTGTGAGTGTGTGTGTGTGGGTTATTCACAGTGCTGCTATGCAGACTGGCTGGAGCCACACTCAGACAGTCACAGCTTCACTGTAGTTCAACACTGTGTGTGTGTAAGAGTGTGTAAGAGTGTGTGTTTGCACGCACGCGCTCGCTGGGACTGAAACAAAAAGAACGCCGGCCAGCCGCACGCTCCCAGGAGAAAGCCGTCTCTCTTCGCCGGCGACTCGTGCGGAATCGCACACGTTCCGCAGCTTGGCCAACCGGCGTTGGAGATGCCGCTATGCAGACAGAGCGGAGCCGACCCAAACCTGCTGCTAAAGTTCAAGTAACGCACATGACAGCGCGCCGGCTGTCGGCTCCACGCCGCGTGCGGTCGCTCTCGGGAGGAATTGCGTTCGAAGCCAAGATGTTCGCCGGCCTTTGACCAGACCACCAGATTATTTTCTTTAGGAGTACTTTGCACCCTGTTTGCCATTGGATTTGGGATTTGAAAGAAATGAAGGACCCCCATCCAATGACCAATAACTGGATTCCGTCGCCCGGGATGGAGCCGGCCATTGTCGCCACGCAGAGTCCGCACAAGAAGTTCAAGAGAAAGTCTCGCGAGCCCAAAAAACTCTACAGCGGGTTTGAACCCGACGGGACCAAAGGGTACACGGCCGACACGCCGGAGGGGGATTTGCCCGAGGAGCCCGATTCGGCTCCCATCCACAGGTTGGCACGGCGCCATCTATCGGGAGTGGCGCCGCCGCAGAGCGGCGCCCTGGACATGAGGATCGGCAGCGCCGTCGCTCCCCAGGGATCTCCCTTCGCCAATCGGGAAATCGTCCACTGGCCCGCCGCCATCTCTCAGCCGCTCTCCAACCGATTAAAGGCGGGCCCTCGCTCCATCTTTCCCGTCGCGGCACCCTCGGACCACCTACGCGGCCTTTCACCCGAGCGCCAGGCCTTTCCGATGGACCCGTCCATGTCGGGCCACATCGCGGCCCGGTCCCTCTCTCAGACCTCCGAAATGCAAGACCACGTAGAGCGACGTGGCCATTCGCCAAAGGTAGAGCCAATCGATCTCGGCCAAATACCGGTTGTGACCAGATGGCTAACTCTTAGACGCCACCTGTTTGCTAGGAGTCCCCTCGAAAGCGAGTAGGCTCGAGCGCCGACGGAAGCGGACGCATTCCGGAGGTCAAAGCCATCCAACTGACCAGACGGCTCCTGGCGAACGCCCGTGAGAGGACCCGCGTCCACACCATCAGTGCTGCTTTTGAGGCCCTCAGAAAACAGGTGAGACTGACAGAAACACACGGCCAGCCTCCATTAAAACTCCCAAGTAGGGCCATTGACAGAGTCCCAATCAGTCAGAGTATTGAAAGGATTGAGACTATGTCATGTTTTGGTTTGGAGAAGTTAGCAACAAACCAGTTTAGCTCCACTTTTACTGATAGCATCATGTGGTCGATTGGCATTATCGCAATTGCACATGTGAATCAAGTACAAAGGCACAATTAGCTGAAGGCTACTCTGGCAATTTGACATCAAAAATGAACAATGAC
The DNA here is from genome assembly GCF_051989575.1 of Stigmatopora nigra. Taxonomy (NCBI): domain Eukaryota; kingdom Metazoa; phylum Chordata; class Actinopteri; order Syngnathiformes; family Syngnathidae; genus Stigmatopora; species Stigmatopora nigra. The sequence goes on from NC_135521.1 coordinate 6,534,456, forward strand.
ATTGATTATTTCCTCAGCAACAGCCAGCTGTTTTCCTAACATTTTCAGGACCCACAGATTATCGTGTCTATGATTATGTACGAACACAATCTACCCAATAAAAGAACAAATAATAATAGTCACAACAGGAAGCAAAAGTCTACCCTATTGTATTTCTGATAGGCAGTCAGAATCATCTCATCTCGTTTTCTGGTATGCTTTATCCTCACTAGGGTTCGCGGGGGGTGCTGGAGCCTATCTCAGCTGACTTTGGGCTAGATGCGGGGGACACCCTGAATTGGTGGGCAGCCAATCACAGGGTACAAGGAGACAAACAACCATTCACCTAAAGGGCAACTTAGAGTGTCCAATTAGCCTACCATGCATGTCTTTGGAATGTGGGGAGAATACCCATAAAAAACCCACACAGGCCTGGAGAGAACATGCAAACTCCACACAGGAGGAGCCATTTGGGTCACTTAACAAGCGAGTTTAATTGAAACGATTGATTACAGGTGCCCTGCTATTCCTACGGGCAGAAGTTGTCCAAGTTGGCCATATTACGGATAGCCTGCAACTACATCCTCTCCCTGGCTCAGTTGGCCGAGGTTGACGCCACTCCGAGCCACGCCAGACAGAGCTTCTCTCAATGTGTGGAACAGTGCACTAGGACCCTCCAAGCCGAGGGGAGGAGCAAGAAGAGGAAGGTGAGGATTCACTCACACAATTTTACATCCTGAAAAACAAGGTGAATTTTTCCCCTTCTTTTCAGCGTCTGCAGATAACATGAGTCATGCGCTATAGATCATAATGGCAAAATGAGAACTAAAAAACAGACGTTTGCAATTGAAATTCGGCAACTAGTCGCCATTTAGAGACAAAGTGCGACCATTCCGTTACTGGATGGCCACTACACTGACAGAGATCCAGATGGGATCATGTTTCAGAATAAAAAAATAGTGATCAATTGGGAGAAGGACAGAAAGTTTGACTCAATGGCCCCAATGTTTGTTCAATTGCGCTCACGCCTGTTGGCTTCCTGTCCACGTTCCCGCATTCCAAAATTCCAAATAACATGCTGACACGCTCTTCCTTGATTACCACGTGTACTTCTTGGATCAGCAAGTTGTTAACTCCAGTCGAGTGTTTTTTTAAATACGGCACTAATCGTAATTTGAACGAATTAGGAGGGCTTTGTCACCATCACTTTCTCACTTGGTCTACAGTCTGGATGGTCTTATTATCATTTCTTAGAGTCAGTATTTATTCCTCAGAGTAGGAAGGAAAAATGTCTATTGCCATAAATGATTGTTGTTACAGCCAAAATGGCGAAATGCCTGTGAAGTAGATAACAGGACTGGTACGAAACGTCTGATAGGCGCTGACAACATTTGAGCGAGGAGGCTGGCTTATCCTTCGCAAAATGCATTCCGCAGTTTCTCGCTTGATTGTCCTTGGCAAAGCATCAACTTTTGACAGATTTGGGTTCATTTCAGGACCTTTTTTTCTGTAGCTATCATTTATCCAAATTATAGAAGGTTATTTCACTTCATAGGGACTGGTTGTTGTTGTTGTTTGTATTTGCAAACTAGCAGTAGTTGTCAACTAAGCTCCAGCACCCCTCGCGAGTACAGAAAATCAATAAATTAACAATGTTCACTGCCAAAGTGAAGTTCTCTCATTAAAAATGTATGGCTTCTTGTACTTTAGCATTTTTCAAATGCAAAAAAAGGCAAAACAAATGTTGTGAAGGAGCGCAATGATTTAGCGACAACACCTGGTTGAATTCAGCTCAGGCAGTCATACATTTTCTTGATATTTGGGTTCAAATCCTTATTTTGGAGGTTTTCCTAGTGAGAATCCATCATAGCTGCTTGATATAAAATACATTTTTGACCTGAATTATTCCTGGATCACCGTCAATTTGCTCATTAAATGGCTTCAACTGATGAAATAATACAACTGGAGCATCAAACCTTCAGATGAAAATTCTCTCGAGGGCTTTCCCCCTACTTGCAGGATGTCTCTGCCAGTGTGTGTGTGTGTGTGTGTGTGTGTGTGTGTGTGTGTTTGTGTGTATATGTGTGTGTGTGTGTGCCTGTGCCTTCTCCAAGTCCCAGACACCAGATGTTTAGAGTAGAAGGGAAGTGGAGCTGGCGCCACGAAGGGCAGAGGGCAGTGAAAAGGCACGCGAACTGAAACCACACACATACACACAAAGGCGTGCACATACACACACACACACACACACACACACACACATACATGCGCGCGCACACACACACACACACTCACACATACACACTTGGCACATTCCCCGGCAGCCTTTCCAACACATTCCCCCACTCTGCCTCTCCAAGCCATCTGCTCCAGCATACTTTGAAACAAGGAGAGGAAAAACACAGTCATCATCGGTTTGTCAGACAGCAGCAGCTGGTGGAAAGACAGCGAGAGACCGACCAGAGGGGGTGAGAGGAGGAAGAGGGGGGTGTGGGTGTGTGTGTGGGTGGGTGGCTGTGTATGTTTGTGTGTATGTGTGTGTGTGTGTGTGTGTGTGTGTGTGTGTGTGTGTGTGTGTGTGTGTGTGTGTGTGTGTGTGTGTGTGTGTGTGTGTGTGTGTGTGTGTGTGAGTGCGTGTGTGTGATAGCGAGTTGAGTGAATGTCTGGCAAGAATTAAATGTTTTTTTTCCCCCAGCAGAGACGCTAAGTCTGCGTACACAGCTAGCAGCAAAAACACGTTTTTGTTACTTTTTTTGGTTTCATTCCATCATTGGCTAGAGAATGGGTGTCAAACTCGGGATGCGATAATGTCATCTTTATTTCATGTGGGCCAGACGGACCTTTTTAGATATAATATATAGTTGTTGTTTTTTTTTTTAAATCGGATTATAAGGACTGGATCAAAATTCCTAAATATTCTGTTCTTTTTAATAGTTCTAAAACAATGTTTATTTTACCTTTTTTTTCTTGGGCAAAGGAAAATGTCTTTTTTTTAAATGTAGTTTCAATATTAAAGTGCAAACCATAAAATATTTATATATTTATTTTTCAATTTTAAAAAATGCTTTTTGAACCAAAAACACAAAAAAGAAAAAAAAATGATTAAAAAAGTACAATTATTGATTTAAAAACCAAATATAATATACATCTATAATCTTCATTTCAATTTGATCCCAAACAGAAGGTGATTTACTTTCTCAGGCCACACAAAATGATGATTTAATCCATGTGAAAGGAATTGTGGGATTAAAAAAAATATATATATGTTTTTTCTGTTCTCAACAGGTGGGCCGGATGTCAGAGGATGTTTGAAGACGAGATATCGTTAGCTAAATGAAGACTGTAAACTTTTATCAGATTATAAACTGGCAGTTTTAATCATGTACTCGGGTAACATAAAGCTATGAGCTGAATATTATAAGGCGTTGGTTATTTAAGTTTTTAAAAAAACGCTATAAATGTAAGAGATAAAATACTTAATGAGTAATATTTTGTTGTCTTTACAATTTTATGATTACCTGTATAGTGCATTAATCGGTGTTGACAAATTCATGCTTTGTTTTGGGTGGAAATTTGAACTAATTTGCATTACTTAAACTAGCAAGTGTCAAAATTATGTATATATATATAATGTTTACGTCAAAATATATCTTACCCAATGTTCATTTTCCATTCATGATGCCAACTCGGAATAAATGTGAATTTTGGAATGGTAATCTATGCTCACAACAAACTGTAATATTTTGAAATAACAACTTTAAAGAAAAAAAATAAAACTTGAGAACCAAATGTTGCACTTGGTTTTGTCTACATTGAGCCAGTGCCATGTAACAGTGATGTATAGTTGTTAATTTGGCAGCAAACCTTCACAAGGAAGGGAAAAACACTCCTACCTGTCTGCTTTGAGTCAGCCAATCATATGACAGTCTGAAGCAGAAATAGGAGGAGAGGGTGGGGGGATGGGCACTAGCATATCCAATTCACCAAGGACTCAAATAAATACTTATATAAAGATATAAAGACACTCTGGGTAGAATTGCTAACAGAAATGGTTACCTCGATTGTTTTCATTGTGATGAATGAAGAAAAAAAGTCCTGCAGTGAACATTTTTCCCCTCAAAAAAGTCAAAAAGGCAGGTGCTACAGCACCACTTGGCATTTGCGTGCTCGTACCATAAATCTGACAACGCAAGTCACATGTAACGTCGCATTACACGAACCAAACACCTTTTGTAAATGATCCGACTCCCCCCATTTACCATGTTATTACTCCTTTTTCACCATACTGAGAGATCGAAATAAGGAAATATATGTTAAGGCTAGCTGTTTAGCCATCATCTGAGGCAATGTCATGATGGAGACGTAAATGTGTGTGTGTCAATGTACACCACAAACATCCAGTATGCAGAATTTGGCTCGACAGGTGGGGCAGGGGACTCGACTGGACAACCAGGTCTCGGGTCTTTGCTGGTCTTGTCGGCTGGCAAACCATCGACCCAGACAGGACAAACACCACATGGGTCGACAGAAACACTGCTCGCACTCGGGCTCAATGTCAGCTCCTGTATAACACATAAGTATATCAACTTTAGAATGGATGCCAGTTTCTACTATGCAGAGGCAAAACAGGGCAAAAAAAATATTTGATTGCAATTCAATGGTTATGCACGCGATTTTTATGTATGCCATGACGGATGCACTTACCATCAACATGACAGAGTCTCACAAGCTTGGTGTTTGCTGGCATTTGCATACAGCCAATACATGGCTCCACCTCCTGTGGATGCAAAGCGATTGAGAGAAATGCCTTGCTTACATTTCCGAAACATAACACAACCTCAGATTCTACCTGTCCACTGGGCAATGAGTAGGATTGGTTGAGATTCACGTGAGCTTGGAAGGTTTCTAGAAAGAGTTCGCTAATGGTTTGGCGGATCACCACATTAGCAGAGTTTCGGATGGGAACGTGGAGCTTTTCCCTCAGCTCGGCGTACTCTGTCGAGTTCAAGCTAAGGATAGAGGAGGGGAAAAAAAGTAAGTTGCAGGTGGTGTCTTTCCATTGGAAGGACAACCGGTACCTGATGTCAAACGATCTAATGGCGGGGTTGATGGTGTGTACTCTGAGGGTGAGCAGCTGTATGGGAGAAGCCGAGTCGGGATTTAGCTGGTGCTGCCTGGATTCGGTCACCGTCACGTGAGAGTCCCTCTGTGCGGCCATGTGAACGTAGTAAGTGGTCACCTGGTCAAAGCAAAAGTAAAAATCATTGGAAAAAGATTTAAAAAAATGTCTAGGCCCTATCATAAAATTCTAACCGCCCTTGATTTAATTATCCTCAAATTCAATCAGCTCTTTCCTTTCATATGACTTGCATATCTTGCACGGTGGATAACAATCCTGCATTTACTTTAGAAATATCTTGAACATAAACAGACCTTTAACACCCAGCTGTCCGTGACAATGACCCTGGCTCCAGGTGCCCCGGTTGCAAATTTGTCGATGCGTCTGAACTCTGTGTTGATGCTGCTGGCCACTGAGTGCCAATTGGAATAAGGAGGCTGGACATGAGCTTGTAGAGCTCTGCTGATAGGATGGTTGTGCCAATGTCGGCGGGACCAGTAGATGAGAAGTATACAGCTGGTCGATAGGAGGCACAGAGAGAGGATGACAAAAACCCTCCAAGAGTCACTCATCTGGTGGGAGACAGTAACACAATACCACAGATATAGGCAGTTCTTCAAACAGTTTGTACAAATTAAAAAGTTGTCAGTTTTTGGTCAATTCGTAATGAACACGAAAGCCATGTTTGATTCAAAATATTCAGAAGAGAGCCTGACCTGGCGAACGTATTTCAGATGTTTTTCTGGAGCAGCAACACACATCCCCAAGTAGTAACCTGCAAAGAATAGGCTATTTTTTAAAAGGAACACAAACAATGCAAAACAATATATATATTTTTTTTTGCATTTGATCCCCATCTGCTCAGTGTCAGTCAGTTTTAAAAAAAAAGCTGGATCAAATTACAAATTTAACTCAATCCATTCCAAATTTGCAAAAGTGATTTATCAAGATAAAAACCAATTTGACAATTGTTCTTGGGGGAACTTCAAATATTGCTGATTAACCTATAGTGCTTAGGTTAAGCACTTAAATATCGCTTAGAACGATTTATCATTACACCCCTAATATGCATACGTATATGACATGTTAATGTTGACATGGTGCAACTCTCCAAGTGTATTTACGCCCCCTTGACTTTTCAAACTTCCTTGAACTGTCATTCAAGTTGCAATTCATTTCTGCAAAACTTTTCGGGCTATAATATAATCACTTTTAATACTTTGGCTTTCCGGGTTTACTACCCTTGTCCGGCACCACCTATCTGATAGAATTCGTGTCGTTTAATGGGATTATTTTCGAAAACTACTTCCTCGATTTCTTTCTCAAACCACTGATTGTTGCAAAAGCAAATTAAAAAAAAGGATTTGGCATAAAAAAAAGCACAAATGTGTTATGTGTACCGAGTGGTAGTGCGCAGTGGACCAGTAGGGTCGTGCTACTCCTCTTGATGTGGTACTGTATGAAATCCATATCTTCACTGCCCAACCATGAGGAAAACAGGTTTTGGATGGTCAACCCAGCCGAACGAAACTCATTAGGCGTAAATACAAAACAGAGGGAGAAAACTGTGTAGGCTAAAGTGAACGTTAACTCGGGACTTTCCATATTTGGGTCAATTTCAAGATAACACCGTGGACGGATTTCAGATCCTGGTGCTGTTAATTCCTGGTGATATCCTTCTTCGTTGCTTGAAAGAAAGTAGAAGCAAGGTAGACGATGAGAGCCTACTGCCCTCGAAAGACTTGCAAATGTTTGCTGAGCGCCTCATTTCTGCCATCTACTGAATTCAATGTCTCATTTCATTTTCTGAGCTGCTTTAGCCTCACTAGGATTGCAGGGGGTGCTGCAGCCTATACCAGCTGATTTCAGGGCAGAGGCAGGGGAGATAAACAACCATTCACTTACACTCATCAATTTAGAGTGTCCGATCAGCCTACCATGCATGTCTTTGCAATGTGGGAGGAAACTGGAGTACCCAAAGAAAACCCATTATTACTGCATAACAGTGACTGGTAACAGTATAACAAAATACAGGTTGAAACCCAAACATATTTATTAGACAACTACAGTTATCTATCTGTTGGCATTGAAAAGAACAATATAAGTAATTTACCTGTTATGTGAATAATTTAGCGTTCTAAAAGACAAGTTTCTTTGTACACATTTTTTACTCTACTCATATTATGCTTCTTTTATAGTAGTTGGTGTTACATACTGTATAAAATTTTCTTTTATAGACAGACCATTATTGAATCTAATTATCCTAATTACAAAAACACAGTTATTAAACCCATTGTGTGTAAATGTGTGAAATGTGCCCACATCTTTGGCTTATGGTGACATGACTCCCATAGAAAATAACACAAAGGAGGCACTTTGGGTACTTCAGGTCAGGAAAAAAGATGCAGTTCAAGTCTTAACTCATCAGGAAGCTGAAAGGGATAGAAAAAAAAAGCATTTTTTTAGCACACCGTACGTACTGAATCAAATACATTTGCATAATTCTCACAGAAGGTAGAATGATCCAAAATTTACCTGTATGGGTATCCATGATACTTTGCCCTGAAAATGGACAACAGCCAACTGAAGAAGAGCATCACCAGAGCGATACCTGCAACACTCATAACTGACACAAGCATACATAATATCTTTGAGCATTTTACAACAGTACAGTGAAAAGCAATAGATACGTCTTCCTAAGTAGTAATGAGAAATGTTCCCTTACTTTTCCTTTTTCCAATGTCTGTATCAGAATTGGCAGCTTCGCACAAAAGTACGATTCCTAAAGTAACCGCGGCATCTGATTGATGGAGGTCAAGGTTTCGTCTATGCATCAACATGTGGACAAAAGCACAGCACATTTGAAAATAAGACTTTCACTTCATTTTGTGATCCGGTACCGGGTTCCGAAACAGCAAATGTGCATAGGTGAAGGATACTGAAGAGTAGGACAATGTGTGTCTCAGCCACAAACTGCGCCTGACTGCTGCCATGGATGTAGCTCTAAGAAAAGAATGGAGTAATACTGAAATGGTTAAGACTGAAAATAATTCAAAATCATTACAAGTCTGTGTGCCTCTTACGATTTGGCCCGAATTGGGATTTTTGTGTGCGTATGGGGGCCCTCTGATGTGGTTCCACATCTGTCCAGATGTCATGATCAGGACAAAGCACTGAAATCAAAAGGGATTAGAATTGTCATTGCATCTTTTTTTCCTTCCCAATTTTACCACAGATTACTGCTGCAAAGCGCTTTTTGCATGTGAGCCAGGGCATTGTATGTTTTATGTATATACATTGTGTTCATATTAGAGAAACTCCAGTCATATTTACTAGTGCAGAGAAGGCCCAGACATTGTTGTTAAAGAGAAACTCCAAATTGTTCCTTCGTAGATATGCCAGTCCGCCAATGACAGCGAGAAGAAAGCCAAGAAGGAGAGGCCCGGCATAGTTAGGAGGACGAATGACTCGAATCTAAAAACAAACATTGAAATAATAATAGTTACAAAGTGAGAAATGTACGACAACAGCAAATATAGTGTACGAAATATATCCGCATTTATACGGAGGGGCTTTCATATTTACTTGGGAGTTGGTTCACATTATACTGGTATGAAAATAATTGTAAGATCCATGCATCTTTTTTCTTACGGGAATCAAACATTTAATGAGCTTAGAGTCTATTATTGTCCATTTCAAGTGGTTTCACGTACCTGTACATTAGTCCGGTCCGCCACCCACCTGGCCAGCTGCTCAGCTGCAAAGCCTTTGACTTGGAGCTCATAGTTATCAGCCGGACGGGGCTTCCCTTTGGCAGGGAAGTTGATAAACGTTGGCGCCGAGTTCATATTAAGCTGCAAAAGAAGCACACATCTAAATGAAAGATCAATCCCAATAATTTCGCCACCAACTCAGACCAAAAACGATCACTCTCAACCCACCATTTGAAAGACATCCGATCCTTCGTCAAAATCTACAGATGCAAAGAAGACCTTGTTTGTGAAGGCAGAGGAATAACGCCAGGAGTTGGCCAGCACTTGAAACTCTTCATCTGCTTGTCTGAAATGAAACATGCATTTGAACATCATCCATCTTTTTTATCGTTGCATTTCAAAGTCAACACTTTTTATTCCCTTCCGTTATATCCTTGTTGGAAGATGGACTAATGATGAATTGTATTGATGACAGAACCCTGAAAGGAGGGGGGAAAAAGTCACCAAATGTTGTGTACTCCATACCTACAGACTCCACACTGTCTCTGCGGCTGCAAAGCCGTAAACATGATGACAACCGAGTAGTTTCTGGGAGGTGCCTTCACAAAGCGGCGAAATTTGTCACCATTCATTCGGATGACGGAACGTTTGGAGGTCCAGTCCATCATTTGGCTCACTTTTTCAGACAACAGAGTCTATGAGAAATACAGGCAAAACTAGACATTAACGAACAGTTGTCAACAAAATAAAAACTGGTTGGCTTTTCATTCCCAGTAAAATAGCATAGCACGTCCAAGAGTTCTCTGCATTGAGGTATAAATTCACTGTATTACAACAGGATGAACGGATCGGATGCTATTGTTTTTAAGGGGACACTTAACGAAGTGATAGTCGCATATGAAGAACGAGTCATAATGTTAGCTTAACATCTCAATACAGGAAGATGGCCAAAGGAGTTAGAAATCGCACGAAAGTGTCCGATACATTTCTATAGATTTCACACTCATCGATGACAGACAATTACCTCTTTTTTCTTCTGTGCTTCACTTGATCCATTATAGAATATAAAAAGGAAGACTAGCGATATGAGAAGTTTCATAGACATTTTTGCAGCACTATAACCGATAGGCCAACAGCCTCCTGTCAACTTCCCATTGGTTGTTCCACGTATTCTTCTTCTTCTTTGCAGTACCGGCACTCTCGACGCTGGTGTGGCGTATTGCTGCCATCCTCGGGCGATGTTTGACTTTTTCCTCCCCTTCTTTATTTAATGAAGACGCTTTCCCGTTGTGGGTAACACTTCGTCACTATCACAATATGAATACCAATATACGTGATAAAAATAACAGTAGAGATCAAGCTGTTTGTAAATTGCATAAAACTGAGGAATTATCAATATTTCACAGTAAACGCACGATTGAAAATTATCTTGCAATTTACCCCTACACAATATGAACATGTATTTTTTTATTTTGTAATGAGATTTTTGTTTTTTTTCTTCGTACTTTTTTATTTGATGATGTTTTGTTTATAGAATTGTTTACAAAATTGTGCATAGTATTTTGCGTCAAGTAGGGAGTTGGACGCGAAGGGGCGGAGCGTGAAAGCTTCCTCTTTCTTGCGTTCCAGGAAATGCCAAGCGTCGCCGTCCACAGTCGCATGGGAAGAAGCTGTGCTTACGCTCGGCTGCTGATACGAGCATCTCCGATATGCTGAGGCGATGACCGAAGAGCAATTCCATCGTGGAATGGATACACATCCAATAGGTTTGTCCTCCAAATAATGCAGACGTGACACCGTGAATCCTGCCTTTTACTCGGGTGAGCAATTTTAGCAGTGGGCATGCTAACTAGTAAGCTAGCTTTGACAAAGACAGGTTGAATTGTATACATAACATGAATTAAGATGACAGTAGTTAAAAACGAGATCTTTCTGCGTTTTATTTTCTAAACATGTTGGCCTTGTTAAAATTGTTTTTTTTTAGTTTTGTCCTTTGTCGTTTCAGCTGGCGATTACAAGCAAGACTTTTGACGTTTCAAGCATACTTTAGTTATGCTTGAGCATGTTGACGTTTCACTTTACGCGTTTTAACATCGTTATTGGAAACAAGTTGTTTTTTTTCTTTCGTTATTTGCAGTTTTCTTGCATGTGCATACAAGATAACGTGGCATTTTCTTACAATTACAGTACGCTCACTGATGCAAAATGTGACATTCCTGCTCCAGTGTTTGTTTTTCCCCCTAAAGGCCTAAACAGAACAACATACAACAATGTAGTAACGTACTAGTTAACGTGGTCCTAAATTAGTGGCGTATAAAATGTATTGTTTTCCACTTGTAAGAATTCCAGCAATGATCTCCTGGTTTTGTTGTTTGTGTCTTGCTGTTTAAGAAATTAATACATGCTGTTATATAAAACGAACGCAAGATTGGCACAATAACAAGCAACCAATTCCAAGTGGTTTGTCTTGAAAGACTAGTGTTAAGATCACATAATGATGGTCTTGATCTTGTTTTGGTCTAGACCCCAACATTTTTCTAATGTCCTAGTCAAAAATCTGAAAATCATTATACCATTGGATACTTTAATAAATCCAGTCTGAAAAGGATCAAACACTATTATACATGTATATGTGCAGTAATTAATACATAAGGGGTATACTGTTAATTGCTGACAAGCAAAAAATACTGTTCTACTTTTATAGCTGAAAATAACTAACAGCCAGGAAGAATTATTTATTTATGTATCTTTTATTTATATATTTTATTTTTATTTACGTAATTTTATCTCTGTGTCACTTTTAGCCATTGAAATTTCTTGTTCTGTGCTTTGGTAGTCAGAATTTGGAGTGATGCCTGAGACGTAATTTCCAAGCAGTGAAAGAGTGGAAATTAAATGCTTTTGAGATTTACCACTACCAGCAACATTGAAGCAATGGGTCCAAGGAGGAAGACATCTAAACTCCAGCCTGTGGGGGCTCACTGTGGAGGGGAAATATCCCTGAAACCTCTTGAACCAAAGGACTACATCAATGAACTATCGCATGAAGTTTTATGCCATATATTCAGGTAGGGTCTTTTTAATTTGATTGTCATATGTTATGTATACATATATATTTCAGACGGCTGAATTACGTAGTTGATCCACCTTATAGTTCATTATGAGCAGGTTTTGTTATTTATTCCGATATTTGTCATTGTTGTTGATTTTTCTGCCATTGTTTTGAAAGTGGTGTGTAAATAAAGTTGAGCTGTTCAATTTAACGCACATTTTTTTTTTAGGTACCTTCCTATGAAGGACATCATGTGCACGGAGTGTCTGTCGAAAAAGCTACGAGAAGCTGTCACCCTTTACTTGCGTGTGATCAAAGTAGTGGATCTATGTGCTGGTCATTGGTGGGAATATATGCCCTCAGGTAAGCCTTTTGCAATCAAGTCATTTTCTTATTTATTGGCAGCATGCTTGGGAAAAGATTCACATTATTTGATATTGTGCTCTCTGCTTCAGGTTTTACAGATAGCAGTTTCTTACTGCTTTTGAAGAAGATGCCTGACCTGGAGCAGCTGTATGGTCTGCACCCCCGATATCTGGAGAAGAGACGAGTCCGAGGCTATGAGACACTCAGTATACCGGGTGTGGTGGAGGCACTCCAAGCGTGTCCCAGTCTCTTGGTTAGTATACAGCAGGGGTAGGGAACCTCCTTTTTTTTCCATTAGATTCTTCTGCATATATACTCATTGATTAGCAATAGCATAAGTGAACTGTCAACAGAATTCAGAGACTTTTTCTTACTTTTAAAGTGGTGAAATTACAAAAAAAAATGCACACTTTCATATATTTATACTTTAAAAGTATGGCTCTGAAGGAATAATATTTGAAAATATCAGTTGTTTATGGTTCTTTTGTCAAAAGGTTTTTTGGTATACAGTATTTCGTGGGTTGAAACATAAATGAAAGACTATTGTTTTTGCTCCTTTTTTAATGGAATGACCTCAAAGATCAAAAACATTTCCACAAAATAACCATTTCTTTAAATACTGTAAAAAAAAAAAATCAAGGGGATACCATCTAAAAATCTTTCAATTTAAAACTATGTTGCCTATATTAACATGCAGTTATGAATCTAATAGTGTCATGTATAATTATTTTTCAGGGTGTTGAGACGTCCCACCTTGAGTTGGTAGAAGCCATTTGGAACCATTTGCCACAAGTTCATATACTTGGAAAGTTCCGCAATCGTAACGGATCGTTCCCAATTCCTGCTGAGAATAAACTGATTATCCCCATTACTGCAAAAATCCAGACACTTCACCTTGTTGGTTAGTTTGGTTTTCTGTGATAGTGTCCTAGTAACAACATAAAGACAATTTCTCCATTTATAAGGTTAAAAAAAAATCTGCAGGTGCATTTGTATATTTATTTTCCCTATTTTTTTTTTGGCGATAGGTGTAAATGTCCCAGAGATCCCCTGTGTTTCCATGCTGCGCCACCTTTACTTGAAGTGGGTCCGTCTCACCAAACCTCAGCCATTTAAAGAGTTCCTCTGCGTGAGCCTGAGATCATTTGTCATGCGGAACTGCGCGGGTCCAACCAATTCCCTCAAATACGTTCCCCTGGTTACTGGTTTAGCCTCAGCCCGAAATCTCGAGCAACTGGAATTGGTGAGGGTACCCTTTCTTGGAGGGCTCATCCAACATGTGGTGGAGGACAGCTGGAGATCAGGTCAGGAAAATGGTCATTTCAGCAGCCTAAAAAACAAAAGGTCTACTCGTTAAAGAGACTCATCTCTTCAATGTTGATGATGATATAACAGTATTTCATTGCAGGTGGATTTCGAAACCTTCACACCATTGTGTTTGGAGCCTGTAAAAATGCCCTCGAGGTGGACTTGGGTTACCTTGTCATCACTGCTGCTCGCAGGTTCTTGGTCTCATACTTAAAAAAAACAAAAACATATATTTCATTCAATACAGTACAATGGTGTCTTGAGATAAGAGTTGAAATAATTGCTTGCACACTATTGTAACTCAAAACACAATTTGAAATACATCGAAATGAATCAATTTTGCAGGTGACATTTGTGGTCAGGCACCACTAATCCTAGCTTATCTGCCCATCACTGTGTTTTAATAGACTGCACGAGCTACGTATCCAGCCATCACTGACCAAGGATGGTGTGTTCTCAGCTCTGAAGATGGCTGAACTAGAGTTTCCTCAGTTTGATACTCTTCATCTAGGATACGTGGATGAGTTCCTGCTCCAATGTTAGTTCATAAAATTATGAAACTAGATGTAAATATGATTGCAGTTCATTGTTTGGGCAGATTGTTTTTTTTCTTCTGTTTTTCTCCATTATTTTCTGTTAGGCCCATTAGTTCCCCAGCACTCGTTTTCGGCACTATAGATGCTATCATTTTTCAATACTATTGTTATATTTGACAGTGATGTGTAAATAGAGTGACTTGTATAGTGCTTTTCCTACTATTTCAGCTATTTGAAGGCTATCAAAACTACAATTAATAAGCTTGTATCTTCCCTATATAGGTAAAATTAGTCATTCAGAGCTGGTAAAGTATGGCCTAGCAGACGTGGTGGAGAACCCAGGCATCATAACTGATATTGGCATTCAAGTGGTGAATGAAGTATTCACTAATTTAAAGTACCTGCTCATCTACAATTGTCCTCACCTTCATAACCCTCATCATTGGATTACAGGTAAATAAAAAAAAACATGTTTTTTTTGAGAATGTTCCCCTTTATACGTACAGACGTGTCTGACCCAAGCAAACCACTCTGTGCTACTTTTTTGCGCCCTTAGATCAATCCAGATGGAGCCGACTTGTTGATATCACTCTGGTACGCTGTCATGCTATCAAACTGGAATCCTTCTCCCAGTTCATCGAAGCACTGCCCAGTTTAGAGTTTATATGTCTCGACCAAATGTTTCGAGAACCACCAAAGGTAATCAACTATATTTTGAACAACACTTAATCATCCAGCATTGCACTGAATTGTAAAACTGTACAAAAAGTAGAAAAAAGGAGGCACATAGTTTTTTTTTTAGATAACTTACATGTCAAAGATATAGCTTACCAAAACAAAAATTCATCAGTTGGAAATTTCAATGCCTCATCTTGTCTCATTTTCTGAACCGCTTTATCCTCACTAGGGTCGCGGGGGTGCTGGAGCCTATCCCAGCTGACTTCGAGCCAGTGGCAGGGGTGACACCCTGAATTGGTGGTCAGCCAATCGCCACTCAGCTGCCCAGTTTTCAATGTCTTTGCAGTGTAATTAAACATAGGTTAAAAATGATATGCAAATCATTGTATTCGGCTTCAATGGCAACGGCTTTGCGCTTTGTGGCATGCTCATCGTTTGCGGCGTTTGTCAGGGCTGTGCCAGAGTCGGCCTGAGCGCAGGAACTGGTATCGGCGTGTCATCAGCTCTCGTCAGTAACCAGAACTCCAACAATGACAACAACAATAACAACAACCACCGACATCATAACAACAACAACGAGGCCAACTTGCCTCCTCCCCCTCCACCTCCTCCACACCCACCCCCACCTCCACCACCACCGCCACCGCTGCCACCCCCACCGGTTTACAACACTCAAAGACAAGAGCAACAGCACAATGGTAAGTTCAGTCACCCTTACCAGTAAGTGGCATTGAGAGTATAGTGCGCATGAAAAGTTAAGTTCTTACCAAGATCCCAAGATATGACTTGGAGTCATTTGTTCTCACAGGACCGGTGGAGGTCAACGGGATACAGGTTGAGGAGGAGAACATGCAGGCAGTGCCAGAACTTGAAGTGAATGGAGCTGCAAAGTTGGCAGCAGATGGCGAGGAGCTTGCTGGGCCCAGTCATCCTGCTGCTTCACCACAGCCAACTGATGGTGATGAAGAACAAGCAGGTTTGAATCCACTTTGGCCATGTATACTCCTTATATAGCCAGGTTCAATTTTTATATGTAGACCTTGTTTGGTCCCTTTTTTAATTTTATTGCTGTATTGTATGTTATGCATCCAGTTCAGTATGTGGGTAAAAAAATGTGGCTACTTAGGTCAGGAAAGGAATTTCACTATAACTTGCATACTGATTGATTAATTGTACAATTATTTAGGTAACTGCAAATTGGTATGCCCTTTTCTAGGTCCCAGTGGTTTAGTGCAGAAAGGTAGACCACCTGGTGTTGCCGAACCGAAGCCCCCACTGGCCCTCTCGGATTCAGACAGTGAGGAGGAGGAAGGCCTCGTTTCAAGACTAACTCCAGCAACTTCTTGTTCGCAGTGGCCCATTTCTAGCACGGAAGGTGCGAGCACAAAGATTTTTCATTGGCCGTTGCAGTTTATGTGCCAGTGGGGGTTATTATCAGGGGTGCACAGAGACTAGTTTTAAGTTAAACTAATGCTAATGCGGCCGTGTGCTTCCAGGTAAAGGGAAAGCTCCTCTACGGCGGACAAATAACGGGACCGCTTCGGGGGCGGCGACTCCGTTAAAGCCTCGCGAGTTAGAGGGCAGCTGCGAGAAGAGCTGTCAGGTGACCAGCGAGCAGATCAAAGCGGACATGAAGGCCGCGTCCGAGAACAGCCGAAGATCTAGCGGTAAAAGTGTCGACGCAGAACTAGGGGGTGCCTCGGCCAGGGCCGCCGTCGTCAGCGGCGCCGCGGAACGGCCGCCGACCGAACGTCCCGGCACGATCGAACCTAGGACGCCATTAGTACGTGAGAGGGTGGATAATGCAAGTGTGAGAGCTCATGCCAGGACAGAAAACCAGTCTAGGAGCACGACTAGCGACAGGGCTGGCAGGCTAGCCGGGAGGAGGCTGACACCCAGTGCCCCACCTGTGGAACAGTTGCAATTCGGAAATTCGCCGGAAAGCCTGACCTCGGGGCAGGCGGCTGGGCAGAGACACAGACGAAATCCTGACGCACAGCGTTCAAGTTGTAAGCGAACCTTGGATAGTGCAGAGAACTCCTCAACACCAAGACGACCCTTGACCCGGTCCTGCACTCGTATGGCTTCTGCATCCCTAATCCCTGAGACAGGTAGGCACTAAATAACATTTCTGCGTAATATATTCTGCATACGCGTTGACGAAATTGTTGCCTCCCTTCTGCTGAAAGTGAGTGAGGACATGCATATTAGACATTTTTATTTAGATTAGTGTAGATTATTGGATGTCATTTTTTGTCAACTTTGGGGCATTGTTTTAATGAAGGGCATGGAAAATTCCACTCTTACCTTTTTAAGATAGACTTGCAACAATGGTGTCCACTTTGGCTCAAACGACAATGTCCACCAATGGTCGCGGATCTTATGATAGTGTTCTGACGTCACTTTAATTTTCTCTCCATTCTCCACAGAAATCCAATTTTCTACCGTTGCTCGGTTGAATGTGGTATGCAACACTTTAATTAGGTTGATTGACTCATTATGCTTGAATGCACCTGGTACCAATTAAATGAAACCCCCGATCTTGACCTTCTCTTTTCAAGTTGAAACAGGTTTTTGTGAATCCCTGTTTTGTAAAGAAAAAAAATTACTTCATAAACATTTTTTAATCATTTTGAATAAGGTTCCCATTCGAACAATATTGACTCATTGGGTCCATTGAAAGCGATAGAGGTTCAAATCATTTCATTGTGCACTGAATGAACAGATGTTCATTTGAGAAACCTTCCAATTCAAATAGTTTGAACATCTAATACTGACAAACAAATTTAAATTCACAGCAGAAGGATAAAATAGCCACATATGTCAACGTCTATATTCGTCAATAGCACTGAAAGAGTTGAAAGGTTGGGTTGAAGTGTATTTTCCAAAAAGACATTGTTTTTGAACAAAATTCAAAAGCAATATATGGTTTCCATTTTTTGTGTGTGTGTTTATTTGTAAATATAGAACTTCCAAGATCCAGGCCTCGAGTAACTCGGAGAAAAAGAACAGCTGACAAGTCAACCAGTACTTCAGACCCAGTGACAGAGGATGACCATGTACAGGTCAACACACACAAACAAACACACACACGCACGCACACAACTATGACGCTATTAGTTTGTTTTGTTTTGAGATGACAAATGAAGTATTGTAACGTACCGCTAGGTGTCGCATTTGACAATTTGGTCTTGAGCTGAAGGGCATGGGCCAGTTGACTAAAAATGATGACAATTTACTTTTTGAACTTGATTTTCTTATCACGCCTCTTTCAGGTGTTGTCTCTGAAAAGTAAGAACCTGGTGGGCATCACCCTAACCAACTGCGGAATCACCGACCTGGTCCTCAAAGAGTGTCCCAAAATGATGTTTATTCACGGTACTGTTACACAAACTTTGGTAACTGGGTTGTATTGGACAAAAACACAAGCAAAACTTTGACTATAAAGCCCACTTAAGATTCCTCTTACTACATTTTACAATCCAGTAATATGAATGCTATTCATCATATTTGGCTTTTTTCTTCCTCCTGCCCACATCTCCATTTGACCATTCAACCAAACTTGTACTTTGTACTTTTGTCCCCTCAGCTACCAGATGTCGAGTGTTGAAGCAGCTGCGAGTGGAAAGCGCTCCTATTGTGAATAGGTTTGATTTTGCGCAATGTAAGAAGCTGAACATGGAACAGGTCCTGGATCAGATTCTGAGAATGCCTCCAGAGCGCAATCGCATCATCTACATGCGGCCTATGCACCAGGTCGGAGATTTTGAGGGCACTATTCACTCATCCAACATTACATTACTGTTCTTTTAATTGCTTTGTCTGACTTTGGCTTTTACCGACGTAAGGTCTGTGTGACCACTAAACTGCATTTAGGGACGAACCAGCCATTTTTGTGCCACGCTTTGGTAGCTTTTGACATTCCAACTTGGTTGTAAAGTTAATAATAACAATATATCCCAACATTTAACTTTTTTTTTTTCTTTGACCTAATTTGAATTGTCTCTCTGTTTCATTGGATGTGTATTCCTTTCAGATAAACTTTGTGGCATTGGAACGTCAACTCTTCCAAGGTCCCTATCCTTATCACATCGCCATAGTTCACGAGTTCAGCGATCCTCCAAATATCCGCAACAAGGTCCGCATTCGCAGCTGGATGGACACCATAGCCAACATCAGCCAGTGAGTACTATCCCTGATTTATTCCAATATGGTGTTATGGGCCGTATTTACACAGTCTTTCCCCGCACATCCTCATTTGCAAAAGTAGAGCAAACAAACACATCCCCATAAACGCCTGTTTAAACGTCCATCTAAACCAGACATGTCCAAACTTGGCCAGGATTGGTTTATTCGCATTTTTTTTTCTGATTAATGTATTAATAAAAAAAGTGCAAGAAAGTTGAAATGCTCTTTCCCCACATTGTTTTTTTATTCATACTCCACTATTCTATGTTTTCCAGGGAGTTAATCAAATATGAGTTCTTCCCAGAGGCGACCAGGACAGAGGAGGATGTGAAGAAGTATCCCAAATACCCCTGGGGCCGAGAAATTTATAGACTTGAGGGTAAAACTCACTGAAACATGCTTTGATGTGAGAAACTTAAGCGCAATACGATTCACTTGAGATCATCTTTACACTGTAAAAAATATCAAATTTTATTCATATGGGACTCAAGCTGGGAAACTGCGTCTAAGCACGATTATTCCAAGTCGGGTCCTGACTCCTTTCTACTAGTGGACACGAGTGGAAGTGCAGCCACCTTTTGTCAATTATCCCCCAAAAATATGTATAAAGTTTGATTCTGAGAATCGTCCGATGTACATCACTGATTAATGGTGATAAGCTTTTCTTCTATTGTGTTTGATGAAATCTCTTATGTGTTGCTCAGGGCTGCTGGACGGCGCCCCCTACAACATGATAACCGACTTCCCCTGGCTGAGGACCCTGAGAGCGGCCGAGCCCAACAACTACGCCCGCCACGACTTCGAGGACGACGAGAGCAGTGAGTACGCCGTCCCCCGTCGGCTCCGAGGAGAGACGCTTTTAACCGTAAGCGCGCCGTTTCGCCCGCCAGCCACCATCTACGCCCCGAGGCGTAAGGGTCAGCTGTCGGCCGACATCTGCATGGAGACCATCGGGGAGGAGATCTCCGAGCGGCGACAGAGCAAAAGAGGAGTGTTCCAGAGAGTGGTGGTCCTCTTCCTTCATCACTGCGATACGCCGGGCGAACCCATCGACGACGATTATATCTAACCCTTTCCTGACCTTTTCCCTCTTTTATTTTATTTTTTGCATTTAGAAAATGAAAGCCCCGACTGGAAAGCAACTGCGGGGCGGTGCCAAAGATAAATAGCCGGCAAAATGGGCCACTTGTAAACACGACTCCAAATAAGGAAACCTTTAGTGCTATCGCTCTCATTCCTTCGAAAAAAGGCCTCCACGCCGCATCTCCTTTTCTTTTATGCCGTATTCCATTACATCTAAAAAGTTTTCTAATGCATACATCCAAGATGTGCATGTTTGTTTTTTATTTGGTGTTTCAAAACTCATTGGACAATTGGACTCTTAAGTGTAGACAATTCTCGCCATTTAGGCCTCCACAGATATATTTCCACTGGAACAATATAGTTATTGTTTTTAATAACATGCGCACAAAAAAGTGGTGGACTCCTGCATGTTAGCTCATGGCATCCATATGGCCAACAAAGTTTGAATGTACAAACGTTTGAACTTTGGTGCCTGAATGTGTTCAAACCCAAATCTGTGCCTGTTGGAAAGAGTATTGGATCCGGTTTTAATTTAATGTATGGAAGATCTTGAATTTCCTCACCATAATTCAGACTTGTGTGATGAAGGTGAACAAATCAAACAAAGTGGGAAGAGTTCAAAAACGTTGTTTTTGTTAACAAATGTACAGACCTTGTGAATAGTCACATTCTTCCATGATGTTTATATGTTTATAAGAAAAGGTTATTTCACATGAAAAATAAAACTGCGCAAAAAATGACCTTTTCACCTGGTTTTTGACCTTCCCTTTTGCAATTCCTCATCTAAAACCAAAAGGTTGGTGGTGATTAAAAAAAATAATGACGTCATAACCACAACTGTATTGATGCAATGTAAAATAATTGAAATGTATTGCTACTATTGCAGAGACTAATGGAATGCAGAGGAAGGCGGAAATTTGACTCCCTACGGACGAGTAACAGAACAAAGACGATGGCAGCTGGAGATTGAACACCTCCTGTACACGTTGTTCCAATGTAGAAGCCACTAATCGTGGCTCTTCCTGCTTTGACACTTGGGAAGGACGAGACCAGACGCAAGAGCAGTCGGCCAAGCGGACTAGACCGCCTGCGGCTGTCCGGGAACATAAACACGGTGAGTCTGCCCACGGCGCTTGCTTGTCATTGAACTTCCGTTGACACTGAACAGCTACCTTCTCTCTACGCACTTTGGCCATCACCTACTTGGAAATATCTTGCACAGTTGGAGGACATTTGCCCTTAAATCCATCACAATTGACCATGTACCACATAAAAAAAATACCAGAGTTTGTGGGTCAATTGGCATTTTCTAAAAAAAAGAATGACCCAAGTCCAAAATCATTTGAATCTTAAAGACTGGCTGTGAATGCTTATGTTTTAGTGCCACTGCCACAGCAATGGACGTCCAATCCATTTTGACTCGTTCGACCCTTTGTCATAATGGTCTCTAATCCTGTGACTATTTTTGGGTCATTAAAAAAACTGAAATATCCATTATTATATGTATTTTAAAAAATATTCATCACAATTGCATCTTTTATATCATTTTTTAACATTATTACATTAGAATAAGTAAAACAGCTATTTAAAAATAAATCAAAATTGTATCTTTTATATATTTTTTTCAATATTACATTAGAATACGTAAAACAGCTATTTAAAAAAAAACACTAATGTATTTTTGGAATAGTATTACATTAGAATATGTATAACATCTATTTAAAAAAATCACAATTGTATTTTTTTATATTATTCTTATAATATTAATACATTAAAATAAGTAAAACAGCAATACATGTCGGCATCATTTTAACAAGGAGGTCTGGTCAAATAAATTGTTCATTCACCACTCATCAAGCTTTATTATTAATATATTGATGACTATGAAGAAAAGTGATCACTTTTTTGAAGCCAAAAAGTCCTCCAACATCTGGATTTACCCCAAATTATTTTAAATAATATGTATTTGTTGAAAAAAAATACCCCAAAATAGAAATATAGTCTAGACAAGATGTCTCAGTATCAGAATTCACCCTACACCCAGCTAGTGATGCCTGAGTGAGTGAGGGTCTTGAACTTTGGCTATTCCAACCCAAAAAAAAACTATTTATGGAAGTAACTCAAAACGTTTTACGTTGATGGCCTACCAGTACTCTGTTTCACAAGCTTTTTACAGACAATTACTTGTTCTTAAATTTCAGTCCATATGAGGGATTAGACCACATTCTGTGTTAGCGCATTGGGGTGTGCGTGGGTGTAAGTGTGCTTTTGTGTGTGTGTGTGTCCATGGTTGGTTGCCATCTCTAATGGCTCTCTTTGGTAAGCTGCTGTAAACAGTGAACCGTGTCCAAACATTACCTTATGAGGACACAAAAAAAGACAGAGAGAAGAATCCCTTTGACTTCTTCATGTTAGACTCAGTATAGGTGAACAAAGAAGAAGTTTGCAGGAGAAACATTCACTGCACAGTCATCGGTCGGGAAGATCTTTTAGTCGTCTGATTCAATGGCATTTGCGCAATTTTTATCTGATTCCTGACCATAGATCACACACAATATAGTACCTCATTAGTACTTTTTTGATTACGGTATTTTACTGTCTTCAAGTCGCTCCAGCCTTCATTTAATTTTGTTTTTACTGATAGCTGGTTGTGTATTATATTATTTGAATTATGAGTTGCACTTTTTTTCATCTGACACTTTTATTTTTGGCTCGCCAACAACTTATCTTTTGTAGGCTAACGTTATCAAAAAAAATGTTAATATGTTACATGAATAGATGCCTAATTTTCTGTTCTGTATTTTACTATTACTTTGTTATATCCACTTGGTTTCTGATGAATTTGCATCACAAAACCACAACATTTTCCCCCATTTTATGATACTCAAGTCCAACTTGTAGTTGGAAATACACACTTGTCTATTCATAGGTTTGCATCTTTATTGAGTATTGTATTAGTCATATACAAGCCTATATGTATTAGCTTGTATCCTTTTACCTAAAACACCCAACAATGGAAAGCCCGTGAAAAGTTGGTGAATATTCCTACATCATGGATCTGAAAATATATATATATATATATATATATATATATATATATATATATATATATATATATATATATTTTCATTTTAACTTGTTATACTGGTTAAATTATTGCAGGCTCAAATGCATTTGTGCGTTTGGATGGCCCAAATAATGACCTTCTTCCTTCTCTCGCTCTAATCAGTCGCACATGCTCGTTGAATGCGTGGTCCGGTCGGGCTGGTCAAGCAGAAGAAGACCAAATTTAGAAGAAATCTGCAAAATGTCAAACTCTTTTCCCATTGCCTGAATATAATGTATACGCTCACTCCTCCTCCTCCTTTTCTTCTTTTCCAACTCTTACAATTCTCTTACCAGTCCTCCTCCTCCTCCTCCTCAACCCTAACTGGCCGACCACCTCTCCGTCCTCGCCTTTTCCCAGACAGAATCGGCGGGTCACCGGTTGAAGGCTCTGGGGTCTTCTGACATCAGCACCATCAGTCATGTGCGGAGGGGCCGGCGCCGTCGCCGGACCCGCCCTGCCGTGACCGTACAAGGCAATGGAGGAATGCGCAGCTCGGAGGTCCTGGCGCTTCATAAAGACAACGGGCAGAGCCCACAGGGGTCCGTCCGGCACCGATGCTGATCTTTTTTTTCCCTTTTTTTTTCTTTCTAGAGAAGCGTTTGTAAGCCAGAACTTCTGTCACCGAGACTTTCTCCTCCAACGACATCTACCAAAATAGGTATGAAAAGGGAACCTCGTTTTTTTCCTTTTTTTTCTGCAATGATTTGGAATTTACTTCACTTGGATTATAAGCATCACTTTCAGAATTTGTGTTCTCATCTCCAAAATTGTATAGAAATTGATGACTTTCTAAAATGTATATAGTCCATCTGGAGTGTATGTTTTTAGGAGGTGGACTTTTCATTTTAGCAGGAAACAAGAACAAAAGTGAGAATAATAAAATGGAGAATAACTGGCTAAATAGGCATCTGCCAACATATAAAAATGTCAAATAAGTATAGCTTAAAAAAACAGAACAAGCAGTCGGTGGTCAGAGAGGGGGGAAAAAAAGACATAAATCACAGACCCAGGCAAAATATGTAGTGTAGTCTTATTATCTGGAAAATGGCCTGTTCAACTTAGAATAAATTCTTACATCTGAGCACTTATTTTTATTTTTTTAAAAAGCTCCTTCTTGTATTGGACATTTATCACATTTTAAACGTTTAATGACATAAAATGAACATTTCAAACTCGGTTGGTACTGAAGCTCACAAGGAAGGAAAGATGATTTCCAATATGGCTTGCTGATGATGTCATGAAATTGATTTAATTCTGACCTAAATGACAGTGTCTAGTTTTGCAATCCAACTGCCCCTGCAATGAAAGTCCATTCCTACCAACACTAAACTAATACTAAATCCTTCCATTTTCTATGATTTTTATGTTCCATGGGGTGTCAGAGCTTAATGTATAGTCACAAAGTCAAGCAGAAAGGTGCCTGTTAAATAGACAAATCAAATGTGTGTACTTATTTTAAATGAAACATACATTTTTTTGATTGGAAACATTCTTATTTTAAAAAAAAAATGACGTAATAGTATGACAAAACTGCAAGCTAAAATCCAAATATTGAAAGAAATCTAAATTTCAGGCCTAAAGATTTGGACTTGTGTTTTTCTCGGAACAACCATATTCTCTCTCATTAATACCTTGCTGATTATTATTTTATTTTATTCCCTCAGAACAATGCTTGGGCTTTTTTTTCGCTCCCAGACGAAGGATTGCCGGAGAACGTTCCCCGAGAGGTGAGACACATGCTAGTTGTCACATTAACCATTAAAACAGGCGACTATTTTGGCCATTAAAAAATAATCAACTTAAGCCCATGTGGACCACTTTGACTGCAATATTAACCTTTGCAATACAAGTGTGGCCTATTTAAACCTACAAAGTGAAAATATATCCTCGTATATGGATAATAGGTTTCAATTATTATTATAATCTTTTTATTGTTCATTATCATTGCAGTTTCTATCTATTTATTTTTGAATGAATAAACAAGGATAGGCCACATGACCCAAAATGTCGGTATATGTAGACAATAGGTCCCAATTATTATTGTCATTACATATTAGTTTAATTAATGGAATAGAATTTTGTATTAATTTAATTATACTATGTTTATATAGATATACTACTATAATGGACAAAAACATAAATACACACAGTTATGCCCCCAACAACACTGCATTATTACTATTTTTTAATTTGACAGGATTCAATTCATAGGCTGTTATTGACAATGATAGACATTCATTTTTTTTATATTGAGGAAGCAGGCTTATGAATGCTATTTTTCTCCTGTGCCATTGACAGCGCAAGACGTTCAATCTAATCTCACATTAATGTGTAGCCCCAACAATGGCAGTGAATGTGTTAAATTCACTGTACAATCTAATATGGACGAGTTTGTGAAGACGTCCACTACAGCAACAGCGATGGAATGTTCTTGAAGGGAGCAGGAAATGCTCTATTTAGTTAGTTTGTAGTGCGATGAAACATCTTTGGGGGGGTGAGGGGGGGCTCTGGACTTTCACATGACCCCCAATCCCACCCTTCCCTCACATCAGCTCCCCCTCAGGGACTATTAGAACATCATTCCCAGGGTCAATTTCACATGAGAGGAAGTCACGGCGACTATTTGGGCAGATTTTGGCGGCTTGATTGTTAAAGACAAATGAGTCCACGCTACATTTGTAAAACAATGCACACCATATTTTAATTAAACTCAATTTCTGGGTTAGGCTCATTCTTGATTACGGTAAAACGTAGTGTCATATATGGTTCTTTTTTGGGGGGGCTTATTTTCTACATTTCTACCTTTTTTACTGTACATGGGTGCCGATGACAAAGTGTGACAGGCAGATGAAGTCGAATGGAGTGGGTTTCCTGTGTGTGATTTACAGAAGCGGGAGGGGGGAAATACGACCATATAAGGAAATGTTTGGCTTTGCAGAAGAGATGGCGCTCTGGCTCTTATCGTGGCCTGTATAAACACACTCAAACGTTCACTCTTGCGCATACACACATTTGGGTCTGTACTTACACAAAAGACATTTGGGTTAACTCTAAAATAGAACGTTTGACTGATTCATCCATTTTTGACTGGCAGGCAAATCAGTACCACAGTACTGTGACAGGTATATATACTATTTTAGAGGGACTTGCTAAAGAATGCTCAATGAAAGGGAAAAAATATATAAAAGTCGCACTGTAGTATAACTTGCATTTTTTAGGGGGATTTTTTTTAATCTATCAGAAACCGAGTGCAAACATTATATTTTAAAGTAATAGTAAAATAGGGAGCATCAGACAAAATTGGCACCTCTTAATGTAACGCATTATTATTTTTTTTAAACAATTGCCTAAAAACACAACAAAACAACCTGTTGGCGGTCAGGGCGAAAAAAAAAATACAAGTCGCACTTGAGTATGGCCCAACCAAACTATACGGAAGTGCGACTTATAGTCCGTAATATACAGTATGTGATTTTGATAGCCAGACGTTTTTTTAAGTCCGCCCTGCATCCTTGTGAAAATGCATTTCTACACATTGGGAGGCTGAGAAAGGGCAGGCATGTTTATTGCTAGTGTTTACGTACACACACATACACACACACACACACACACACACACACACACACACACACACACACACACATACACACATACAGTAGATCCCACTTCCTGAGAAGAGACTTGGCTTAACACGAGAAGCCTTTCTTCTTAATATGGACTTGTTGAGCCCAGCTAGACGGAGATGAAGCCCCCTCCCTCTGGTGCCCCTCCCGTGACTAGAAAAGGGAATGTATGTAGCCAGCTGGAAAAAAAAGGGGTGGGGGGTCCCGAAGCGGGGAGGGGTGACAATCTATCTGTGGGAGCAATCGCAGTCTGAAAGAGGGAATGTTTATCCAGTGCAGTGATCCCATTTTCCATGATCCCAAAAATAAAGAGGGCAACTACCACCTTATATGGGGCGACCGAGTCTTTCCAGTCCAACACGGTCCATCCCAGCGTTCCGCCAAAACGTCGGCTTTACTCCGTCTGTCCTACTGGCCCATTTATTAAGAAGGTCGTAAAGCGGGTTGGATTTCCAATGCTAGTTTCTGGGTTCGGGGGTTGAGATGTTGTCGGCCAATGAGGGTCATCTGGCAGTGCTTCGTTCTAATTCAGGTGAGCGTCGCGACTCGGAGACCTTACTCAAGCTCTATTTAGGAATGCCTTTGAAACAGGGGTGACGGGTCACAGTCGGTTGTGGCTCAATTCCTCGCCCTGGCCTCTGTGTATTCTTTTATTTATGGGATGTATGTCTATCAACGGGTAAAAACATTTTTTACTACACCACCAAATATATTGCGCCCTGTGCAGTCACCCACATTGCCCATAGCAAAAACCGGCCATGCCATGTGAATATTTTTGAGGAATTGTGTTCAATGAAAATGTTGCATTGAAAGCCAGTCCCTGCCTTTTATCAACTAATCAAGACTCCAACATCTGGCCCTCATGTATGTAGTGTGATTTGTCTCTCTGCTTTATATTTTACAGCTCCAGCATTGGCGTGTAGCGTGACCATGTCAGCATGTGCCTTCTCATGTGTCCACTAACGTTCATCAGCTGTCTGACTTGAAGCACAATGTACACGCGCCATTATGGCTTTCCCATTCATGCTCTGGTACTGTTTCACATCTTACATTTAGCCTTATATAGGGCATTCATTTAACTTAACATAGCTCATTAAAATTTCAGTATTTACGTTCACAACCAGAGTTATTTCAGCATAGACAACCCCGCCTCCTCCTGCTCTCTCTTTTTTTTTTCTTTTTTTTTTTACAAGATGGGGCTATTTCAGTTTGAAGCATGAGAAGGAAGAGTACAGGAAGTTTGAATGCTGCTGGTCCTTTGAGGGTTAAAGTCATTTCCTGTTCAACACTCTCTTGTCCAAGTGTTTTTGCAGCACTCCTGCCGCCCCTCCCTGTGGCCCGTGGTGCAGTGCTGCATCTCTGGTCAGTTGCTAGTCTGAGATGAAGCACTGTAGCTCAGGACGGAGGACCACTGCGTCCTGGGACCACCTCCAGCGAGAGCGGGACATGAAAAAGGCCCAACCGGGGATGCTTTTCAACACTACTGTAAAAACAAAAAAGTATACAAGACTGAAGGAATAGAAAATAAATGGGAATTTAATTATAAATATTTTCCAAGACAGCCAACACTGCTTTTGTAATGTAATTCAGTTTAAAAATATATTTTTCATATTGTCCGTGATATATATAAAATGTGTTTAATTGTACATGTCGTTAATGTATTGTTATATATAAATTACATTTACTGATAATTCATGGGTGGAGGCAGGATGACCTGAAATTTCCCATGTTCCAAATTTTCCTCTCTCCTGGGGTCCAGTTTTCCCAGGAATCCCTTCACCTGTCCAAAAGGGGGATTCCTGGAAATACTGTTCTTAGGGGCGAGGCCGAGCGACACTGGGGTCAGAGATGCTTTTCAAAAACAAAATTCAGGTAGGTTCTTGTGTCTTGATCAATAATATGCAAATATGTCCTGGCAAAATTGATGGAATAACCTGAAAAATGAATAAAATGTATGAAAAGGCATCAGTTTGTTTTGTTGCATGTTTATTTTTTTATTTAGGTCTTCCAAATGGCTGAAGAATGTATAACACTACTGTTGCTGTTGATATTTGCCTTTTGGTCAATAGGACAATGATTTATGTAAATAAAATACATAGTAGTAAATAGTAATGTTGATAATACATAATTATTTTCAACCCTCACCCTGTGGTTAAAAAAATGGTGTCATAAATTAGCAATACCGCTAGACGGCGCCACTGGAATTATTTAACACCGGCCAATATATTCATTGTGCGCATGCGCGCATGCCTCGGTCTATAATAGACAAAACAATACATATTATTTTACTTTAAACTTTGATAGGCAACTCATTTAAATACTGTTATATTTCTAATCAATTTCACAGTGTTATTTGGAAGTTTAACTAGTGTTTTTCTTTTGTATTGACTTAAATGTTATTTTATTTTAAATTCTTATGATGAAATATAAAAATTGCCAACCATTGAAGCAAAAAGACATATTTACAAAATTAGTATTCATCCATTTTGTACATTTTAAAATACCTGCATCTTTGAAATGCTATTTCCATATTGTATGTGAGGAAAAAAAACTCTCAGATGACGATTTAATTGTTACTCACTGACAAATTGTAAATCACAAATAATATGGAACAAATTTGCTCCGTAAAACATTCTAAATCACAAATAATCCGAAATAATGTTGACTAATAAATCCCACGGAAAGGCACTGTGGGGAGGAAAAACCATGATTTCCGACGGTCCTTGAACAGCTCATGCGCTATCAAACTCTCGCAACCAGCAACCAGCAAAGAGAAAGGGCAGAGAAGACAAGATGGCGGACTGAGTGGGTTGCACTGTGCTCAAGCGGTTGCGACCCTTTCAACTTAGCCGGGTAGCTTTTGAGGACTGAAATGTCCAGATAGAGAAAGGTTATCGTCCGCGACCGTAACTGTATTGGCTTGTCAATCTTCGGTCGGTGTCGACCTTGTCTTTTATTTTTCTTTCCAGCGACGGTCCTCGCGAATGTGCTAGCGTTTAGCCACCTAGGTTTCTTGACTGGCTCTTCGTACAAGGCCGTGCGATATTTCGGAGTTCCATCGACTTCTACGTTTTTACTAGCACGTCACACAGTGTTCTTAAAGGAATTCGTATTGTAACGAAGATCTTTTGTGGATGCTGGCATATATTTTTGGCCCTATACCCCGATTTGCGCATTACGTTGGCCACTTCTCCCTGTTTAGCTCCCATTAGTCCATTTTGAGCCAACACCAACGGGAAAAGGATTACATTTATGTTTCGTGGACCATTTGATTAGAACCTAAACACGAATTTCCTGAAGCAAATCGTCTTCTGGTGGACATTATGGCGAGCAGCAGTGGCTCTAAAGCCGAATTTATTGTCGGTGGGAAGTACAAGCTTGTGCGGAAAATTGGATCGGGGTCTTTCGGCGACATTTACTTGGCCATCAACGTCACGAATGGAGAGGTAATGATTCGTAAATTTTCAGTAGGAACTACTAACGTAGCCTTTAAGTTTGTCAACGTCAAATTATTTGCTCAATCATCGGTGGTGACTCGGTTCTAGAAAGCACCACCTATTTGCTTAAGGATTCAAGTACGGAAATGGATGTGTTAAATTAAACTAAGATACAAAGATTTACTGTCACCTGTCTTAATTTTAGGAGGTAGCGGTGAAATTGGAATCACAAAAAGCCCGACACCCACAGTTGTTATACGAAAGTAAGCTGTACAAGATTCTACAAGGTGGTATCGGAATCCCACACATACGGTAAGGAGACTTTTCTTTTTAGATAAATATTTGCTCTTGTATATGCTAAGTCAAGAAACAAGGAAACAAGGTTGTTGCTCCAAGACCTGTCGTCTACCAAACGTTAATTACGCTATTGTGCTCCATTAGATATGAGTTGAATTGAATGATTTTATAAGTGACAAAGGTGGTTGTCAGTAAAATGTTTGTTTAATCGTGAAGAACAGCTGTTCGGTGCGAGGAAAAGCTGATAAGTGTGGAAATGGCCGCTCCTCTTTTGTTGTGCTCGCTCTCAACAAAATGGCGGCGGAACTCAGCAGGGAAAACAACAGCCAGAGCGGATTGCGAAGTGCATTTATTCAGTGTTAAGAGACGGGTTAACGTCGTCAATCACACGTTGTTTTTTTATATTTGATTGCAATGGTCTTCGAGCGTGACTCAAAAAAGCCGCTCGACACTTCCTGGCTATTTGCTTCGGGGCATTCTAAGTTGCCTCAGCAAATGTAAGTAAGAGCCATCCATTTTATCTCTCTTACCTGCCTGAGTTGAAGCCTATTCACTAAATAAAAGTTACTTGTTTACCTGAAATGATCATTCTGGGTATGGGTATGTGAGTGTTCTGAATTCACATGTGGAACACCTGTTTCTTAATATATTACTTTGTAAGTACTAGAATTGAGTTAGACATGTTTGTTGTTGCTATGAAATGTCTCTCAATTTAATAATTTTACAAATTGATTATTGTTTTTAATTAAGACAAGGTGTCCATATATGGGGATGTCATATTTTAAAATTAACTTTTGGCACATGGTACAACCTACGTGATGTCCACATAATAGGATGGTCTTGGGTTCTCACTAATTTTCTTGTTCTTAGTAATGAGGATGCCTATTAAAATAGCTACACCTGTCAATCCAGGATAGATTAGAATTAAACCGGTTGCTTTATAATAAGTATGTTCATGTGTCCACCCACAAAGCCAGTTTTTTATAATTTTGTCATAGTACTCTGTATGCAATGATTATTTTTTTTAGAGTACAATTGTGCAATTCATTGTTTTCAAGTCTGATACAGAGTGATGGATATGCAAACATAAGGGAAATAATGAGAAAATCTGACTATAGTGGTGGCATCACTTAACTCCATCACTTGCGCATTTAGAGCTGTATCATTTCTGGAGTAGAATCTCCTGTAGTAGAGTAGTAGTAGCTACTACTGCTAGTAGTAATTAGCTCAACTTAACTGGAGCTATTAATTGGTGGTGCCATTGCAAGTGTTTGTCACTTGGTTTATAAATTCCAATTTTCTTTCAAACCCATTTCTGACGTGTGGCCATAGTCTATAACTAGTGCGACTAGTTTATAACTTGTGGCCTAGTGTATTGGGAAATCATTATCAGATCGGTTAATGTGGTAAGTTTGTTTTTCAGCACGTACCGATTTCTGGTAATTGATCCCCAATCACACTTTGTACTAATTTGTATTTGTTTGTACTAAATGTTATTTGACAAACTAAATACTTGTAAAGCCTGTAAAACTGGGTTACTATAGCCTCCCTTCTGTAATGATTTGAATTGTCCCATCTGTAATAGAAGTGAAAAAAATAAAATAGTCATTTTCATTTGATGTCCTGGAGAAATTAGGCATTTGTCTGGAATTCTGATAGTATACTGCTTTTCACTTACCAAAAACGCTGAAAAGTCACGTTGCCACCAACCAGGGGCACGGAGAAAGAAATGTAGAATGACATAATTACACACTGTCGGCCTAGAAATCTCTATGGAAACCTGGCACTCTGAACAAACATCAACTGTGAGAATGCCTTTCACACACACACACGCACACACCAGAATGACTGCGCTCGCTCAAACTTTCATTAGGCAGGGCATTTGATGCGGAAGGGAGTTTTTGATCAGTCAAATCGCCTCTGTCAGCCATGGTTAGTTGGCAAATTTTCTTGGGGAGCAGAGTCTCAATTAGCTAATTGGCAAGAATGCCAGTGGACAGCATCAACTTTAGCATTTGAATTCTTACTGTCATTAAGCAAAAATCTTGGCGCCAATGCAGTTTCACACTTGGACTTGGTTGAAAATAAAATCAAGCCAACCTAACAAATCTTATCCCCATTAGGTGGTATGGCCAAGAAAAAGACTACAATGTCCTAGTCATGGACCTGCTTGGCCCCAGCCTTGAGGACTTGTTCAACTTCTGCTCTCGACGCTTCACCATGAAGACAGTCCTTATGCTTGCAGACCAGGTAGCTAATGCTCACGTCATTCATACGTGCCTCCCAAAATCTAAGTCTTAAGTGTTGAGCTAGAATTTGCTAAATTCAATGACATTTTATGCATAAAAGACAACTTGTTCTAAAGTTGCAGCCATTTTAAAGCATTTGTCTCCACGAGGCTCACGAACTATTGTTGTATGATCAAAGGTGACTCCATGTTCAAGATGCAGGTTTTGTTATACTCGTGAGTGTATAGATTTGGCATGAGCTATTAACCGTTGTGCGTACCAGAGTATTAAACTAAGAGTAGACCATTAAGTTAAGTAGTCAAAATCTATCAATTATTGAAGGAAGTGTAATGATTCCATCCATACCCTTTGTGATTGTTTTGGTTCCTGTTTTAGATGATCAGCAGAATTGAATTTGTACAATCAAAGAACTTCATCCACAGAGATATCAAACCAGACAACTTTCTCATGGGCATCGGCCGACATTGTAATAAGGTAAGACCTGCGAGTCCGTTCCTTGCTAAGACAAAAGTGGTGAAACTGCACGAGAGTTTTGCAGTTCAAAATGCAACATATTTAAGCATGACTTGAGAACTATGCATTAATTGGCTTCTGGCTATTTTGTCATGATTAAGAAAAATAAAAACTACATTTTCCACATACGCAAATATTTTTTTCATATGCATATAAATTCACATGAATTCACACCAACACTTTTGGCCCCCGTTTTTTTTTTGTTGTTGTCACAATTAATGCTATGCATAGTCCTGCTATCTTAAGCGGGACAAAATTGGTTCTTTTTGTCTTCAAGCAAATGAAAATCGGGGATGCAGGATAATTCAGGTGATGTGATTGTTAATATAAACAATATTTGTGGGTGTATTGTAACCTGTGATGATGCTTCATCAGCCAGTGATTAGCTACATTGAAGGTATGAAAGGAGTACACCTAGAACCCTTTTTTTATACAACACATTTATGCTGCTCTTGATTTTTATTGGTGTTTGCCAATTTTTTATGCAATATTCAAATGGATTGAGATCCGTAATGCTCATTCCGACAAAAAAATTGAAGACGGCCATCTACCACCCTCATGAAGGCATATATTGGAGTAAGTAAATGTTAAGATTCAATCATCAAAGCTTTTTGCCAATAGTAATTAGCAAGGCTTTGTGGTTTGTTTCTCTGTAATTCCACACAACCTTCTTTCACTATTAACATGCTTTCTTCACTACAGACTACACAGCCTAGTTTACTGTGCATTCACTATGGATGCCACAATTCAATAATTCTGTCTATTAAAGAGTCCATTGGTTCATCTTGTGAAAATGTATTTTTTTGCTTTAATTTTTGTTACAAATCCCTTTGGGCTTTGATGTTCAACAGATGAATCCCTAAGCAAGCGCTTGAGGAAAAGAGTAATCAACAACCTTTTTGAAACTAAATTGTTTCTTTGGTCTGATTAAAGGCTGCTGTATTAATTTAAGCTTATGAGGCTGCCTTGGGTTCAACTGCATGTGATAGGTTACCAGTATTACTTTTATGTGTACATTATCCATTTTTTTAAAAAGGCAATTCATCTTGCAGATGACAGCACATTCAATGTTGCTGTGATATGATAGAAATTCTATTCAAAGGCTACAAATAATGACTTCCATAACTTCTACAAGTCTTTGTGTCCAGAAGGTTTTTGATTTTGTTTTTCTAAATGTAGCTACATTTATATGCATGTTTGTTTTCTTTTTAAACAGCCGTCTTTCTCTCTGCAAACAACCTTGTTGCCACAGCAACAGCATTTGGAGAAATCTCAAAAACATGTTTTAGTACGATGGAGGACCGACTTTGTAGTCTTTGGTTTGCTTAGAATTACTTTATTTTTACTGCTTGTGAAAAACTTTTGATAATGCAGCTACGCCTCTTGTTGCTCACATGCTGCTTGTTTATTTTCAAATACTATTGTTATATTTTTGAAAAATCCTTTTTAGTTATATCTGAGGAGCATTTTTTTTAAGACGGTCACATAGTATAAAGTGTCCTGCAGATCCTTAAAGAATGAAAAAAGTCAATTCTTAAATGTTATGGACATTGAATCCAGTTTTCAAAAGTTGCAATCACAATAAGTAGAGTAGGTTATTGAATCTAGCAATATTTACACTGTTAAATATATTTTTTTTTAACTCCTCCCCTTTTAGCTGGAAGCAATATGTTGTCTAACCTGGTTTTTGTCAGCTTTTTAACTAAACAGTCGTGTTGACAAAAGGAGCAATATCAGCAAGACTGATGACTGACTTTGCAGCTCTTTTTCCAAGAAATGTTTTTTTCCCTTTTTCTCTTCATTGTTGTAAGAAGAAAGCTGGTCAAACAAAGTGATGTCACTTCCTAATTCTATATTTCAAACCTGGTCCTCTTCTGGACATGTCATGTGGCTGGGCGTGACATTGAGCAATGGTTGGACCGCACTTTCTTGAGACTCCTTGGCGGACCTTCCTCTTTATGAAATGCTAGGTCTTCTCTGAACGAGACAATGTCCGGATGTGAACCCGAATATGCCATTTTGTTTTGACAGTTCCTTTCCAGAAGTTTTAAGCTGCCCATGCCAGACTCGTACCTGAACCGGTGCAGGCATCTCAATTGAGTGCTTGCGACAACTTGGGTTTTCTTCGTCCTCTTTAGTTCGGATGGCAATGGGGCCTCCAGTTTTGTACTTGGCCATACTCAATTTTAAATGACCCCCAAGCCCAGAGGAAATGCCTGTGCTTCCGAGTCCTGTTTAGAAATGGCTTCTTTCCACTGTAGTGTGGAGCATGCAACAGCGTATGGAATCGTAGATTGTGTTCACCAGGAATGGTTGCTGGAAGTATTTCTTAGCCCATTCTGATTTTATCTACAGAAACTTTGTGGTGCCGTTCTTTTTGAGGAACTTAACATCATGGGCATCCAGTTAAGTTTTTCAATAGTAATTGGTCTTTCAGCCGTTTTCATATATCCAATTGACCCTTCCGGCCGACATCTTATTGCTACCTCTCCCGATCTTTATTTGTATTTATTTTTTTAGATTTGTTTACACCGCAAAATTTGAATTCAACATGTTCCCCTTAATATGCTACATGTTCTCAGTTTAAACTGTTGATCTCTCCTTTGCTCCGTTTTTAATAGAATATTGTGATTTGGCGCACCCCCCCCCCCCCCCCCCCCCCCCATTGCATTCGGTTTATTTTATTTTTTACAGAATTCGTTTACGAGCGCTGACTTTGGAGAGTGGTTTGACACTGACTAAAAGCTAAAGCTAAAGGCACACGAATGCAGTAAAGTCTTGCTTCGCTCTGTTCCGTAACCTTCCACTTGCTTTCACGCGTGATTTTAGTGATTTGTTGCGGCCCATAATTCCCGTAATCAAATGTCACCCTGTTTTGCATCTGTTCTGGCCTTTTTTTTTCTACACGGTTGATCTTTCCATGGTTGTCGTGACAGAAGAAAATCACACAAGTGAGTCTTCTTGACTGATGACCAGATTGATCATTTACATACCGAGAATACACCCAAAAAGGAGCCCATGTTTGCGCGGGGCAACCTTTAATTGTACAATAGGTGCTCCCTTTGTTGTACAGTACCAAACGGTATTAAATGAAGTGGTGGGTACAACAAGAAGTGCCTGTTGTACTCTTGCTAACTGTGACTGAAGATGGTTAGAGGCTGTGTAATTTTTGACCCATGCCCCTCTACTGTCTGCCCTAGTGTTTAGACTCGTCAGTGGGGAAGAGGAAAAGAAGCTTGGCGGTTAGCTCTTCTCAGGACCCATCTTTCTCAGGATTAAACCAGGTGTGACCTTTATTGCAACACCAGCTGCCTCACAACAGCAGTTGTCGCTTCGCAATTAGAATCAACTATGCAGGCACAGTGAATCACCATTAGTGTTCATCTTGCACCAATTATACTTGACTGCCCAGCGTGCACTTTTCCATCAGAAGAGGAGGATAAACCTTTCGGCATAATCATCCAGCTATTGATTGTCTCGGCCCACTCTCTTCTCTTAAATATAAAGGCAACTCCTGTTTGTTTGGCCCCAGAGTCAATCAAGTATTATACAATGACGTCAAACTGGGATGGTTGAAGAGTTAGGTAAAATGCAAGCATGATTTTCTTCAAGAAATGATCTGGTGAGATTTAACAACCTTGAAAAAAGAATTTGAAAATTGCCAAATTAATAGGAAAGGCCAAGCTTCAAAGTTTTAGTTAAATTGTCTTGTCTTGTGGTGGTTGAACACAATTGTTGAATTGCAGCCAACGTAATGGACTGCAGCAGCAAATGTTCACCGAATCTAACAATTTTCCCGAATACTTGAGTTCAACTCAAGTCACACTTGGAAAGTATGGACATGTTCATACCTCCGTCTGTATCTTGTAATCGGGGTTTTAATCTTTAACGAAACTCGCATGTGAGTGAGTCCTGGGCTTTGGCCTGATTAGCGAGCGGCACACATCCAGAATTGCGACACCATTCTGGCAGAAGTTCCAAACTCCTATTGTCATCCAGTCAGAGTGGATTTGGTAGAAAACAAGGGTTTGTTCCTATGTTTTTGGGTTGTGGAGCAAAAAGATGTTTTAGAGTAGAACACAGTAAATTCAGCATGATCTGTCTCAACTGTCAAACTTTACTTTCCAATTATAAGCGAAAAAAAAAACCTGTGCCAGCAAACATCGACAATTTGCTGGTCCGTCAGGTACAATAGCCCATTGTTGTTTCAGATCATGACAAGCCTAGAATAGCTCAGTGTAGAATAGTTGTCTCCAATACAAAGGTTGTGGGTTTGATCCCTTGCTGTGATGACTGTCAAAGTCCCTTGGAACAAGATACTGTAGCCCATATTGCTCCTGATGTTGTGTCATCACATAGGGCACCCAAGTGACAGTGTCCAAGCACTTTAAGTGCATTCAAGTGAAACTCACTCACCATTTTTGTGGTTGTGTGTGGATCCAAAGAAGTGTCAAAATCAGCAAGACCTTTTCAAGATGACTTGCTTTTATTGCGGTCTTTCTTTTTGGTAATATTTTCTATACAATACTATTACTTTGGTTAATAGGTTTGATCTGAATTTGCCTTTACAATAAGCTATACTTCATTTGGGACATTCAATGTGGACGTTATTTCAGTGACGTCCACTCCGATATCAACGTAAAATCCATTACATTATTTTAGCGGCCATATTGCAGCAAACGGTTGCTTTCTTGGTTAGCAACTTTCACTCTAATCAAAATTTTGGGGCTTTCATATTTGAGGAGGTATTCCAGTGCATGTCATTAAAAGCTCATTAGAGACTTAATATACACCATGTTTCTTTTTAAATGGTGATCCCAGTTTTTGGAAACACGCTATCGTTACAAGGTTACAGGCAAAACCCCTTTTCATTTCCAACATTTTTCCAACACCTGGTTTTATGGTTTAGCGTACCTTTTTTTTTTTTTTTTTTCTGCATGACTTTTCTAATATACAATGTGCTGTGCTAAATCACGATCCGTAACCTCTCAGAAAAATAGGTACGACCAACAATGCATTAAAATCTGGCAGCGATTTTCCCAAAAGACTTGCTGAACTAGATTTCTTGAAAGGGCCATGAATTACATGATCAAAACTGAACTCCAGGAATTATACAAACTATACTTCAGGTAACTTGGTTTTTAGTGTAATTCTACCTTTATACTTTGACAAATGCATTCTAACAACCCCACACATTTTAGGAGTTTGATGTAATATAGGATGAGAGTGGATCATGATGAATCCAAGTGCATCTTGGAACTTACAAGGCAAGCTTTCGAGGATTTTTTTATACACCAACAGCGAAAAATGCAGTTTGATGTTAAAATACATGTGGACCTAATGCTGTGCATTGTCAGTTTTTCTGATTAGTTCCTGGGATTTCAATATCAATACCAATCACTCTCTGTTTTTTCTTTATTTTTCTGCCTCCACATAGTTGTTCCTTATTGACTTTGGATTGGCGAAGAAGTACAGAGACAACCGAACACGACAGCACATCCCCTACAGAGAAGACAAGAACCTGACTGGCACGGCACGTTATGCCTCCATCAATGCTCACCTGGGCATTGAACAAAGGTTTGTTTAAATGGCAGCTCTTTGACACTAGTTTTACATGTTGGATTAAAGCAATGTACTTGTCTTCAAGACAATGCTTCTGTTATACTAAAGTAAAATTGTTGTTTCCAGTCGCCGTGATGACATGGAGTCACTAGGTTATGTGCTGATGTACTTCAACAGAACCAGCCTGCCCTGGCAAGGACTGAAGGTATGAAACTGTAACTGGACTACCCCCAAACACATGTAATAATGTTGGTCTGTTTCCTAAAGGGGCACCGTAGTTTGATTATTGAGTACTCTAAACTATTGTGTAGTGAAAACTTGGCCTTGATTAAAATGCTTGACTAAGGTCAAATCTATTTACAACTCAATGATGTGGCTGGTTGCCTTAACACAAAAGACCCTAAATCCATAGCAGAACAAAAAGAAATACAGTTTTAAAGTAGTTGTTATTCAGAATTAGTATGCGTGACATACTTTATCACTCTAAACTTTGCTTACCAGGCAGCCACCAAAAAGCAGAAGTATGAGAAAATCTCAGAGAAGAAAATGTCTACCCCAGTGGAAATCCTCTGTAAGGTAAGAGTATATTAAAGGTACAACCGCCAAACAATATTGGAACCATCTTATTTTCTCGACTATTAAGTCACTCCGTTTTCATAGTTTTGTTTGTCGTGGAAAAGAGACCGAAAAAGATAGACTGACAAATGAGCTGGAGTGCCATTATGATGCTTTAGGTAGCCAAGCTAAAGGAAGCAACTGTATAACTATGTGCAACACAGCTGACCGAGACAATGCTTTCGACACAGTTTTGCAACAATATGAATCTTTTGAACTCTTTTTTTTTTTTTAATTTTTTTTTTTTTTTTTTTTCGCGCGAGTCATACTAGTGACTACTACTTACCAAAGACACTCGGCGGATGACGTACATTTTTTCCCCGAAAAGTGGCCAGTAGTCCCGTTAAACCTAAGAGTGACTTAGAATCCAGAAAAAAAAGATCTGATATCTTGTTTTAACATCAGGATAACTTGGAGTATTTATTTGTTTGCAGGGTTTTCCAGCAGAATTTTCCATGTATCTGAACTATTGCCGTGGCCTACGCTTTGAGGAGGCTCCAGACTACATGTATCTGCGCCAACTCTTCCGCATTCTCTTTAGGTATTTGACTTGAATATTTCAAGGCGTTGTCTATGGCGGATATTTTTTGTTCTTCTCGCTCGACCGATAAACTTCAATGGAATTTTGAACTTGAACTTTCATGGTATGTTTTAGGACTTTGAACCACCAGTATGACTACACATTCGACTGGACCATGCTGAAACAGAAAGCAGCGCAGCAGGGCGCTGCCGCCGGGGGCCAAGGCCAACAGGCACAAACCCCCACAGGCAAGCAAACTGACAAACCCAAGCCTAACATGAAAGGTTAGTAGCAAACAGCCAAGCGACGTTTTTTTCCTAGACACCAATTGCTCCTTGTCTCAGTATTGTATGGAGGCCTCCACTATTTGCATCCTACAAGCCATACACTACAAGCCCAGTGCTCCTCGAATCTCTAAATTGGGAATGTGGCAAAGCTCAAATACTCCTTTTGGGGGAGGCACTTTTCAAACAGAGCCACAAGTCAAAGGAATGAGATGGTGATACAATTGGTCTGTCTTTCCATAGCAAAGACGTCGTTGGGGAATTTGACTACTAACTGCCGCCTTGATATGATGTTCCTCTGTTGGGGCTGAACAATGGGCACCCCCATTCGCTCTTTCTCTCTTTTACTGTTGCCTAACTCATTCTGATGACTTGACTCTTGACTATATTCTTTAGTTTTACAATCATTTTCTTATTTGTCATGATTAACACAATGTAAAAATGAGGAGAAGGGTGTGTCGGATTTGCTACTCTGGAATTGGTCTTAAAAGTAGATGAATGCTGTCACTGACCACTAATGACATTTGAATAGAGCGCTATACCATGGTGTGTGCTTTGTACTCATTTGAAGAGAAACAATAGCAAAACAGCTTGCTTTCTGTCTCCTGTTTGTTTTCCAGTGCAGGAAATTTGTACAGGAAAATGACTAACACCGACCGACCTTTTCTTTTTTGGCAAAGCGCCACTGATGTCTTTCTTTGAATGTAGCGTGTGTGTATTTGACCAGGAGTTTTGTCCTTGTCCACAGGTTTCTGAGTCGTCTCTCCAAAGGGAAGATGCGCAGAAATGTTGGCGAGCGGGACGAACGGGGCTGGCTTTTCCGGATAAGCGACAAAGAAAGTCTGTGTCCCCCTTCCATCTGTCTATGTCATGGAAATATATAGATTGGCACACGTCTGATGTGTTCTCTATATATTTATGTGTATATAATGAAACTCCAATCTGAAAGAAAGGAAAGGATGGGAGTCAAAGGTTCTTTGGATGTGGAGGTTGTAGTTCCTTGCCCTAGCCCGACGTACCTTCTCATCTCTCTCGCTCTTTCTCCCTGTGTGTCTTCCTTCACGCTTCCTTTTTTTTTAAGGTTTTGTTTGGAAACAGAATTTAAAACTTTAGTCAGTTCTTGCTTTTTTTTTTTTTTTTTTCTCCTCACTGCAGGAACGTCTAAAAATCATCTCTTCCCTATCTCGCGACTTAATCATGTCACTTTCGGCTCGTTTAATAACGTAAACCCGAGAACCGCTCCCTTTTTTGTTTCCGACGAGATACATGAAAAAACCTTGAACCCTTATTTACTGAAAGGTGGCTGGTTGGATTTTTATTAATTTTTTTCTCTCCTTCTGGTGGTTAGGAGATTGCCTGAATTTATAAGCAAGCTGAAGGCAACGGTCTGTTGTAGATTGATACTCTGGCTCGCTCCCTCTGTTTAGAGCTATGACTTATGATTAAATCTGTTGTAAAACCCATGGTCTTCTCCAGAAATACCAATAAAAATGTTAAACAACACTGACTTTTTTGTCGTTTTAGGTTTACATGCAAAGGAAAATTTGTGCTTGGGATCACAGGTGAGATCTTTTTTTTTTTTTTTTTTTAAGTCGGGGTGTGGCAGTTCCAATTCCCTGGCATGTTCCATCATGACTGGGTGCTAAGAAGAATTTTTTTTGTAAAATTCAAATGTCAATGTTAAAACTTGTTGGATTGAACCTGCGGGGACAACGTAAGTACATTGATATCAATTGTGTAATTGAAGTCTGCATCGTAGTGTGTGTGAAAAGAATGAAAAAATGTTTGAGGCTTTAGTGACTACCTGCTCAACCAGTAAGACTTGCACGATTAGATTGCAAGGGTGGGGAACTTGAATTGGAAACATGATTGTTGCAAGTAATATACCTGTTCTGTAGTTTTAACAATGTTTGAGTGCACACTACTTTGGTGCAAAATCAAACTTGCTTTTGTTGGAAAGAAGAAAAAGCCCAGCTTTTTCATTTTGAGTCTTGCCATCAATGAAAATCCAAAAGATTAAAGGCAAATGTGGTAAATGGAGATGGGTTTTAATCATGACGCAACGTTCTGAAGGTTTGTTCTAATCTGTTTTGGTACTTTTTTTTTTTTTTAGCTCAGTCTTGGTTTGTAAGACCAAAATCGAGAACACATTCCCAAACTGCTGACTGTAATTTCCAAGAATGTTGAGGATCAACTTAAGATGGGTGTGGCAAGGGCAAAACATGGAACTTTTTGTTCCAAATCTTTAATATTTAAGAATGGAAAACAAAACAAGGGCCTCACATCCAATTCTGAATGAATGTTGCTCGCACACTTCTTGCCAAGAAACCAGTATAATAAGATGTGGAGTGAGTCAGCGAAATTGCTCTTGACACACCCTCAAGGTGTCAATGTACATGTTTCAACATGGACACGCATGCACGGAAACCGGATTTATGGGCCACTCCTTACGGGTCTGCGTAGCCTTGGGACTCAGCTACACACTCTTCTTGCCACATAATGCTACCCACACCCACACGCACACAAGTACTACTCTGAGGCACAATGCCGAGCTGAAAATCATCTTAACTTTTCATATAACATTTTCATTTTGATTGGGCTAGCGAGCCCTTGTGGGGATAATTAGAATGAAAAATGAATGAGTACACGTCTGTGAGGGGAGTATGTGTCATGTGATCTTTTTCTCCTGATCAGAAACAGCTAAAACGAGATGAAATGCTTTTTTTCATTGGCTGCCATTGATGCTGGTAGATGTTCACGATAGGCACAGAGGATTCCCAAGAATTGGCTCTGTGTTTGTCCTTTTCCTGGTCGAATCTACTAACTGACAATGAGATATCATTTTTTTATATGTGATTTACCACCTCCTATTTGGGTGTGTATGAAAGCAGTTAAGATACCTGGCATTTTTCTTTGTGTGCTTGTCAAGACAAAAAAGCTGAGTCAGCAGATAAACAAGGCCGCGAGAATCCGTCCAAATGCGACCCCTTGTGGATAAAAGTAAAAGTTATTTTTTGCAAGTCAACCCTTTTTACTGGGACACAACTTGAGTTGATAAAAACTGGCATCCACATAGGTGAACGTAACATTTTGGCTCAAATTCCAGGTTACAAAAAACAAAGCAGCAAACTAGTCAGAACCTGAAAAGACAGTAATCTAAGTTGTTGCTCTGTTCCAGGGACACAATTCCAGTGTCCTTGTGCATCAAGCCAACCAATCAGGAACAACGCTATACTATTTAGGTTTTACGGATGGGAACTTGCACACCTGTTACTCATCCGAGACCAAAGGAAGGTGTACAATGAAGCTCACCGTGTTGCTCGCTTTTCTGCTGGTCCTTTCGGGTGAGTTAACACCTGTGATTACGCTATCTTTTTAATACAATGTTTTTGCCCAATGACTTTCTTCCCATCTGCCTGTGTAGTCCCAAGCCTGAAAATTGGGGTTCAGACCGCAGATTCTAAGCCACACGGTCTAAATGGACTGGTAAGTGTCCCCTCCCCCAAAATGAAATGATCACATTCTAAAAGCACTCAAAACTTCCATTGCTGGTGTTCGTACGGCTTGGCCCGACATAAACAAACCCCGCTCATCAAGCGATACGTTGATCTTAGACTCTTCAAATGCGTGCCATTAATGATATGCTTTAATCCGACGCCCTTTAGGGTTAACGGCACGCCATTTGCGGCACCTTGACGCCTAGCGAATTGGAGTATTTTAAAAGTGCTTAGCCACGATTTATCCGTTACGACAGTGTTCTAACACAAATGACACGCTGTACAAATAAAGTTGAACTGTAGATATGAAGTTATGCAACATAC
Source organism: Stigmatopora nigra (assembly GCF_051989575.1). Lineage (NCBI taxonomy): Eukaryota > Metazoa > Chordata > Actinopteri > Syngnathiformes > Syngnathidae > Stigmatopora > Stigmatopora nigra. The sequence goes on from NC_135521.1 coordinate 6,578,508, forward strand.
ATCAACTAAAGTTTGAAGAATAAAGGAATTCATGGGTAGATTTTTTTGACTTGTTATCGGTATTTGTACAAAATTTGCAATAAATATATCTTGAAGTTTAATAAGATACCTGCATATTACACTTTTGTTTCTAGTCGCCCTGCCTAATCTATGCCAGTGGATTTTGCACCAAGCAATTCAATCCAGTGTGTGGCAGTGATGGACGTACATACTCCAATCTGTGTGTTCTTTGCACGGAAAATAGGCATGTAGTATCCGCTCTCAATTCCGTGTTTTTTTTTTTTTTTTTATCGTGTTGATTGTTGTTGTTTTTTGGTACCAACAGAGCCAAAGAGAAGAAGGTGAAGGTGGCAAGCAGGGGTCCCTGCAAGGCCTAACGGAATCTGGTTTCTTATCCATGGAGGCCACCTTTCCTCAAGTTTCTCCGTGTAAACACAGCGGAGGAGTGTGTTAGAACAACACATGCTAGTCTAGGGTAAAATAAAGGCAATGATCTCAAAGATGAATTGAAACTTGTTGTTATTTTTGTTTTTATTTTACTTTTGAATTTTTGCAAATATTTTCTTCTTCATAGTTATATGGTTACAAGCAAATGAAAAATAATGACTTTCTTGCCTCAACTTTTAAAAATGACTATATTTTTTGGAAAATAAATGACAAGGGAAGAAAGCAGTGGAGGTCAAAGGTCATTAGGTCATATGGACTGGTGTAACAGAAGAGTGGTGAATTTTTGGGTATTCTGCTGTAGTTGATGTATTTTTTAAATTATTTTAAAGTCGCCTTTTTTAAACTGTCTTATAGATGGTGGCCTGGTGGGTGAGTGGTTACCGTTAGAGCATTGGCTTCAGAGTTCTGCGTTCAAATCCAGGTCAGTTCACTTGTGTGGAGTTTACATGTTCTTTCCGGGCCTGTGTGGGGTTTTTTTGGGTTTTGTTTCACATTCCAAAAACATGCATGGTAGGCTGATTGGACACTGAGATAGGCCCCAACACCCCCCGCGAACCTAGTCAGGATAAAGTGGTTCAGAAAAGGAATGAATGACACTTTGAAAAGCTTTTTTCTCCAGTCATTTGCAAATATTTCCTCTTCTGCGCACCTGAGAAATGTACATATTGTTTGTTACCTGTAATTATTAGCTTTTAACAGCATCCAGTGAATAATTCTTACTTGTTTTTTTTTCCACTGTGAGTTTTTTTGGAGCGGAAACTTACAGTCAGGATTATTTTGACCTACCTTACCTCGCCGTCTTGTTGAGAGATAAAGTGCTTGGGGATAAGATTTAATTTTTAAAAAAATGTACAAAGACAAGTTAGTGGATCCGGTTAGAGCACAATAATTAAGTATACATACTTTTTAAAATTAACTCTAGCATGCGAAAACCTACACGACAACATACAAAGTCCGTACTTTAAGGACCCACCTTGGATCGAAGAACCCTTTACCCCAGAACTGCGAGGCAGACATGTTAACACTTCCCTCACCGCGCCGCCCCATGTACATGTTTTTCCTTCAATGTGTATTTTTCGGCGTCCTGTCCGGGTGGCGCCGACTTGAGTTGATTGGACCATTTGCGTCATTTGCAAAGACAAGTTGAGATAAAGTCAAAAGATATTTTTATGTGCCGGATCTGAACAAAGCTCAACTGTCTCCACCCCAAGGTCAACGTGGAGATATTGTCCGAGGTCTTTTTCTTACATAGCCTTGTCACTTATTTATTAGACCTTGATTTTTTTGTCCTCACGCAGTGTTAAATAACTACATGGTCCCTGCCTAGGATAAGAATACAGGTGATGAAATGGCCACCGCGCAGTCCAGGTGGCTTCATAAAAAAGAATGTGTGAGTTAGAAACCCGTCTTAGATAAGAATTGGACAGCATTCCTATAGTTTTACTTGAAGTACTTGTTTCCATAGATGAAGTTATGCCGATTTTGGGGGAAATTATGAGCCCAAAGAGTTGGAAATAAAGATATCTTGGTTTTAAATAGGATTTTTGGGTTTAAAATAATGAGCCTGGTAGCTGAGATTTATACTGCATAAAGTAATAATAGACTTTGATACTTCCAAATCAATGTTTTTATTTTTTAGTCACAATTTGTAAAGAGTGGAATCTGGTTGATACTTTCACTGATGCATTATTTTGGTAGAAATAGCAATGAAATGTTTTTTTTTTTTAAGTGTCCATTCTGTTTTGTGCATTTAAAATGAGATTTGTGCTGTTATTCTTTTTTCTTTCTTTCCACTGGTCACCATTTCTTAGGAAACTTTCCAAAAAATGTTAGAATAGCCTGAAAAGCAAGTTATTCCACGTGCTGGATGATGAGACTAAATTATTCCCATTTTTAAAAAACTATTTTCAAATTACCTAGAAAAATAGTAACAAGCAAAGAAACTAATAATTCATTCATAAAATGATACAAGAAAATCACTCCATTGATTTGCATTGAACTTTTCCCTTTTTTTTATTCCAGAAAAGTGAATGGAGACATCTGAATGACCTCCACCACCACCCCGCCGTTTTTTTTCTTCTTTTTTGTTTTTGCTTTTTTTTTTTTTTAAATTGCCTTCTGGCCTTGGACATCTAACCAATCAGAGACGGTGGTGGCCTATTTAAGGGTCAGAGGTGGTCAGTCAGCCACCCGTTTCTCTTCAGACACGAGTTGAAGGCAAACTTGTGCGAGAAGAAATGGCACTGGCAGCGATGCTCTGTCTTCTTCTGGTGTTTACTGGTAAGTTCTTCCGTTTTGAAATATAATACAACATTAATGATACTTCACGTTTTGAGACATTTGAGGAAATGTATTGCTTTTGTCTTTGCAGTCCAAGTGGGGGCTATGCAACCACCTTGGCCCATGGAGGTAAGGAATTTTATTCCTCTTTTCATCCTTATATAGTCATATGTGGAATATAACTTGTGTGGCAATATATACATATATATATATATATATATATATATATATATATATATATATATATATATATATATATATATATATATATATATATATATATATATATATATATATATATATATATATATATATATATATATATATATATATATATATATATATATATATATATATATATATATATATATATATATATATATATATATATATATATATATATATATATATATATATATATATATATATATATATATATATATATATATATATATATATATATATATATATATATATATATATATATATATATATATATATATATATATATATATATATATATATATATATATATATATATATATATATATATATATATATATATATATATATATATATATATATATATATATATATATATATATATATATATATATATATATATATATATATATATATATATATATATATATATATATATATAGATGCAGGCAAATAAGACAGCAGAAAAAAACAAGGGCAGATTAAGGGTTGAATGAAATGAGTTGAAGGTTTTGTAGGCAATTCATCTTCATTAAAAGCATTTTTTATTATTTTAAGGCATTTTAGTGGATGAATGAATTAAGTAGTATCAAGGGGAAGAAAGCAGTCAATTGAATTTGAGTTTAAATCAGTGTGTGGTGGATTTAAAAGATCTGTGGTGCAATTGTAGTTTGTTTTTAAAAAAATATTCAATATTGACTAACTTTTGTCTCCAGAAAACCTGCCGGTCGATTACAAAATATTGCCCGCCGGTGTATGACCCAATTTGCGCCAGTGACGGTCAAACGTACCCCAGCGAATGTGTTTTCTGCCAAAAACACGGGTACGTATCATTGTCACTTGGCAAAAAGCCACACAAAGCCACCCTCATCATCATCTATGTCATCAACTGAATGTGTGGATCTTGATTTTTTCTAACCAACAGAGTTAATCCCAAAGTGAAGGTGTTACGCAAGGGTGAATGCACATCCTGCAATCGTTTTGGCCCATTTTGCCCAGAGATATACGACCCGGTCTGCGGCAGCGATGGCCGCACGTACTCCAGCGAATGTCATTTCTGCCAGAAGAATCGGTACGTCTCATTCTCACTTTCTTCTTCTATGTACACAAAAAGACAAAATGAATTGATGGATTTTTTGTTTTATTTTTCTCCCCAACAGACGTAATCCTAATGCAATGGTGTCACACAAGGGCGAGTGCAATAAATGCCATGAGTATGGACTATTTTGCCCCAAGTTATACGACCCAGTTTGCGGCAGCGATTGGAAAACATATGACAACGAGTGCTTTCTCTGCCTGGAAAATAAGTATGTATAGTTTTTGTTTTAGGGCTTATGGCTCATTTCTTCTTAGATTGCCATCATTTTTTTGTCCCAAGTGGGCCAATAGAGTCAAAAATACTAATTAATGTGATTTTTTTTTCACCAACAGAGTCCATAACAAGAAACTGACAGTGGAACGCAAGGGTGAATGTGACGTCTGCAGTTCGTATGGACAAATTTGCCAGACAAAATATGAACCGGTCTGCGGCAGCGATGGACTTACATACGACAGCGAGTGCTTTCTCTGCTTGGAAAATAGGCATGTATCGCTTTAAATTAAATCTAAAAAAAATTGGGGTTAAAAGAACACTAATATTGGAAAAAACAAACTTGGAATTTGAAGAATAAGGGAAGTTATGAACACACCTTTTTTTGTCTTAAGTGGGGCAACAGTGTCAATAACACAAATGTGTTTTTTTCTTTTTGCTCACCAACAGAGTCAATCACAAGAAACTGACGGTGAAACACACAGGTGAATGCGACGCCTGCAGTTCATATGGACAATTTTGCCAGAAGACATACGACCCAGTCTGTGGCAGCGATGGACTTACATACGACAACGAGTGCTTTCTCTGCTTGGAAAATAGGCATGTATCACTTTTTATTTTGTCTCTCCACATAAGAAATCCAAGTTAAATCCAAAAACAATTGGGATTGAACAAAAACGAATAGATACTGGAAAAAACAAACTTGGAATTGGAACAAAAAGGGCAGTTATGAACACACCTTTGTAAAAAAATGCATTTTTAACCCTGGTTTGAAGGCTTGGCAATCATGTCTTTCCTTTTTTGTGTCAATCACACTAATTAATGTGATTTTTTTCGTTCACCAACAGAGTCCATAACAAGAAACTGACAGTGGAACACAAGGGTGAGTGCGAGCCTGATGCTTGCAAGGCGTATGGAAATTTTTGCATGAAGAAATACGAGCCGGTCTGTGGCAGCGATGGAGTTACATACGACAACGAGTGCTTTCTCTGCAAAGAAAATAGGCACGTATCATTTTTTATTTTGTCTCTACATGTTGACAAAAAAGAAATACAAAAACAATTGGGATTAAAATTACACTAATAATTACTGAAAAAAGTGGAATTGGAACAATAAGAGCAGTTATGAACGCACCTTCGTTAAAAAATGGCGTTTTTAACCCTGATTTATAGGCATAGGAGTCATGGCTTCCTTTTTTGTCTTCATTGGGGCAATAGTGTCAATAACATTAATTAATGTGATTTTTTTTCTCCTCACCAACAGTATCCATAACAAGAAACTGACGGTGGAACACACGGGTGAATGCGAGATTGAAAACTGCAAGGCGTATGGAAATATTTGCCTGAAGAAATACGAGCCGGTCTGTGGCAGCGATGGAGTTACATACGACAATGAGTGCTTTCTCTGCAAAGAAAATAGGCACGTATAATTTTTTATTTTGTCTCTATATGTTAACACAAGAAATACAAAAACAATTGGGATTAAAATGACACTAATAAGCACTGAAAAAAAGTGGAATTGGAACAATAAAAGCAGTTATGAACGCACCTTAGTAAAAAAAATGGCGTTTTTAACCCTGATTTAAAGGCGTAGGAGTCATTGCTTCCTTTTTTTGTCGTAGGTGGGGCAATAGTGTCAATAACATTAATTAATGTGATTTTTTTCCCTCACCAACAGTATCCATAACAAGAAACTGACAGTGGAACACAAGGGTGAATGTGACGTCTGCGATTCGTATAGTGGACCATTTTGCAATAGGATATACAGGCCAGTCTGCGGCAGTGATGGAGTTACATACGACAACGAGTGCTTTCTCTGCTTGGAAAATAGGCATGTATCGCTTTTTTGTCTCTACATCTTTACACATAAGAAATACAAAAACAATTTGGATGAAAATAACTAATAAATACCGGAAAAAAAAACAAACTTGGAATTGGAACAATAAGGGCAGTTATGAACACACCTTCATAATACATAGTGTTTTTAACCCTCATTTAAATGTCTACCCTTTTTGTCTTAAGTGGGGCAATAGTGCCAATAACACTAATGTATTGGTTTTGCTCACCAACAGAGTCAATAACAAGAAACTGACGGTGGAACACAAGGGTGAGTGCAAGCCTGATGCCTGCAAGGCGTATGGACAATTTTGCCCGGAGAACTACAGCCCGGTCTGCGGCAGCGATGGAGTTACATACGACAACGAGTGCTTTCTCTGCTTGCAAAATCGGCATGTATAGCTTTTTTTGTCTCTACGTGTTGACGCATAAGAAATACAAGTTATATACGAAAAACAATTGGGATTAAAAGAACACTAATACTGGGGAAAAAACAAACCTGGAATTGAAACAATAAGGGCAGCTATAAACACACCTTACTAGAAAATAGCATTTTTAACCCTTATTTAGAGGCGTAGCAATGTCTTTCCTTTTTTTGCGTCAATAACACTAATTAATGTGATTCTTTTTTGCTCATCAACAGAGTTCATAACAAGAAATTGACGGTGGAACACAAGGGTGAGTGCGAGATTGATGCCTGCAAGGCATATGGACCATTTTGCTTGAAGAAATACGAGCCGGTCTGCGGCAGCGATGGAGTTACATACGACAACGAATGCTTTCTCTGCCAAGAAAATAGGCACGTATCATTTTTTGTCTCTATGTGTTGGCGCATAATAAATCCAAGTTAAATCCAAAAACAAATGGGATTAAAATAAAAGTTCATAAATACTGAAGAAGAAAAAAACTGGAATTGGAAAAATAAGGGCAGTTATAAACACACCTTACTAGAAAATAACATTTTTAACCCTGATTTAAAGGCAAAGCAATCATGTCTTCAATTTTTGTGTCAATCGCACTAATTAATGTAATTTTTGTTTGCTCACCAACAGAGTCAATAACAAGAAACTGATGGTGGAACACAAGGGTGAGTGCGAGGCTGATGCCTGCAAGGCGTATGGACAATTTTGCCAGACAAAATACGAACCGGTCTGCGGCAGCGATGGACTTACATATGACAACGAGTGCTTTCTCTGCAAGGAAAATAGGCACGTATCATTTTTTTGTCTCTATGTGTTGGCACATAATAAATCCAAGTTAAATTCAAAAACAAATGGGATTAAAATAAAAGTTAATAAAAACTGGAAAAAAAACCATTGGAACAATAAGGGGAGCTACAAACACACCTTAGTAGAGAATAGCCCCTTTAAACCTTATTTAAAGGTGTAGCAATAATGTCTTCAATATTTGTGTCAATTGCACTAATTAATGTGATTTTTTTTTTGCTCACCAACAGAGTCCATAACAAGAAACTGATGGTGGAACACAAGGGTGAGTGCGAGGCTGATGCCTGCAAGGCGTATGGACAATTTTGCCTGAAGAAATACGAGCCGGTCTGCGGCAGCGATGGAGTTACATACGACAATGAGTGCTTTCTCTGCCGGGAAAATAGGCACGTATCATTTTTTATTTTGTCTCTACATGTTGACACATAAGAAATACAAAAACAATTGGGATTAAAATAACACTAATAAATACTGGGAAAAAAACAAACCTGGAATTGGAACAATAAGGGCAGCTACAAACACACCTTAGTAGAGAATAGCCCCTTTAACCTTATTTAAAGGCGTAGCAATAATGTCTTCAATATTTGTGTCAATTGCACTAATTAATGTGATATTTTTTTGCTCAACAACAGAGTCCATAACAAGAAACTGATGGTGGAACACAAGGGTGAGTGCGAGGCTGATGCCTGCAAGGCATATGGGAATTTTTGCTTGAAGAAATACGAGCCGGTCTGCGCCAGTGATGGAGTTACATACGACAACGAGTGTTTTCTCTGCAAGGAAAATAGGCATGTATCATTTTTTATTTTGTCTCTACATGTTGACACATAAGAAATACATGTTAAGTCCAAAAACAATTGAGATCGGAAGAAAACTCTGGAATTGGAACAAAAAACACAATTATGAAATGATGACCTTAAGTGGATAGGGGTCATTTCTTCAGGGTCATTTCTTCCTTTATTGACAGAATTTAGGAGGCAATAGTGTCAATTAATGTTGTTTTTCTTTGCTCACCAACAGAGTCCATAACAAGAAACTGGTGGTGGAACACAAGGGTGAGTGCGATGTATTGATTTGCACCATGGAATATGATCCAGTCTGTGGCACCGATGGACGTACGTACCCCAATGACTGCAATCTCCGCAAGCAAAATAGGCACGTATGCTCTCGAAATTTGCCTTTTTGTTTTTACATACATCTGTAAATAAATATCCTTTTTTTTCATTTCAAAAACAGGGGCAATGGGAGCGTGAAGGTGGCATACAAGGGAGAGTGTGTCAAAGATGAGTGTGAGAGCTTTGGAAAATTTTGCAAAAGGGAATGGGCTCCAGTCTGCGGCGGTGATGGGCGTACATACCCCAACAAGTGCATTCTCTGCAAGGAAAATAGGTATGTATTACTTACTTGAAATATCACTTTTTGGTCAGAGAAGTACACGCTCGGATCTCAAAGCCTGATTTTTGTTGTCTTTTTTTTCTCTGTTCACCAATAGAAGGCATCAGAAGAAGGTGAAGGTGGCACACAAGGGTTGGTGTTGATTGCGGCATATCCATTGCTGGCGTGTTCCCTCACGAGTGTCATTTAATGTGAAAATTGGGCTGATATTCACATGTAGATCACAATAAATGCATTGTTCCAAATTATGAATGGAGAATTTTGAGTTGTCTTTTTTTGCAAACATTAACTTTTTGCCCACTTTCTACTACCAGTTATAAACAGGTTTAGTTTTTAAGTTTCCAAGACAATGAAAAACATTAAGGAATTAAACTCACTGACAGCTTCTGTTTGTTTTGTGGAGTTTATAGAAATAAATAAACCACATATATAATTGATTATTCATATTTTGTCATACATGAAATTAAAAAAAGGACAAATACATACTTAAATACTTGAGAAACTATCGTTTATAGTAATGTCATCTATACAAGCACTTTATATCATCCTATTAGTATATTAAAAAAATTTAGTTTGTAGAATTAACAGTGTAATGATTTCCTGAAATTATGGGTTTAAAATAAAAAAGAAGAGTCATATTTTGGGGAAAAAACATGGTGTTTATTAGGTATTGTATTTAAGTACCATGGCTAGTTCCATACGTCCCTATCCAATTCATCGCTGTTACTGTCTTACTTTGAAAATTCGACCGACGGTAAAGTGGTCATTCCTGTCAACATCCTCTTGACGCAACCTTCTCGCAATGCCTGTCCGTACCTGGCTGAGGCGGGTCCGCACCTTCCCCGTGTGCTCGTCCACCCACGCTTTTGAGCATCGCGCGGAATCGAACCCTTCACGCGGAGAAGCCTCATCACCTGCGCTGTGAATGCTGCCGAAAAGGTACCGGCGTCCAACCGGACTTGATGCTGCCTGGCGACGAGAAGAGAGGGCGGGGGAGTCGCCGCCGTCGCCGCATCTGTTGCCTGGGTGAAATCATGATACGCTAGCATCAGGCTAGCTGTATTCCAAAGGGACGACCATGTTATTTTTTTTCCAAAACACGAATGACATCTCTTTATTTTACCGGACGGTGTTGCGTGTCAGTCTCGTGTTAATATTCCCCTTGGTAGATCGTAGCAAAAACCCGTCGGGAGACGTGAATGTGTAAGAAGGGGAGGGAACGGGGGTTAGCTTGCTTGCTAGCTAGCTGGATGCTACTAATGGACTTGTGGTTGCGGTTGCTGCTGGCTAATATGGACTTGGTCGAGAAGAGGGTAAATGCAATGCGATCGCCGAATCGGGTAGCCAGCTAGGCGACCATGGAGTCTTTCCTGCAGATCGCACCCCACTCTCTGGCCATCGTGCTGTCCAGGGTCGGGGCTGGGGAGGCGGCGGCCGGGACAACCGGGGTGACCGGTGCGCCCGGTACAAGCGGGACGCCCGGGGTGTCGGAGAGCGACCAGTTGCCGAGACATCACACCGGCTATGAGATATTTGCCGATTTCAAAGCGGAAAACGCTCAGCATCACGTATGGAATCAACGGATTACCGAGGCCGTGTCTGATACCTTCTTCCTCGGATGGATAGACGAGCATGTGCTGCTTATCCAGGGGAAGGAGGATCACCTGGAGGTCCTGAGGGAGGGATGGATGCGGAGGTCGCTCAACCCACCCAGAGGATTCACCATCAAATACCTGGGTAAGTCCTCTCATGCCACATTACCAGAAAAAAATGTCACTCTCACATTGCTTTTGGGATTGCCAATTGGACTCCCATGATTAGAGCATCCCCATTTATTTTGTGTACCTTAATTCACGTTGCTGTTTTCATTCTATCGCTGAAAATGAACAATTTTGCTGAACAAGACTTGTGCACCTGTCAACAGGTCATTTGCTCCATTGGTGAATTGTTCTGGCTCCTTCTACATACTGGTATGTTCAATAGGATTTGGGTCAGAGTTTTTACAAGGTGACTTTTGGAATACTGTAGTTGTTCTTAGCTGTTCTTGAGTGTTAGGTCAATGTTTCCCAATTTAGTCCTCATAGTTTCCTATAGCCAAACTAATAAAAAAAATAAAACTGTGGCTGATACTATTTTTTTCACTCGTATGAGCCACAGTTTTCCCCTCAAACAATTTTTACGTTATGTAGCACTGTGAGTTGATAAGATTGTATCTTGATTAATACCTTATCATGTTTTGCCAGCCATGAAAGTACAAATTGAAAATATCTATACAGTATTTAATTTGATTAGCTATCAAACTATTTTTCCTAATTGTACAATCCAGACCCCAATGAAATATGCCCCCCATCCATAGTCTCTTGCGATTGGCTTCATCCCAACCGCAACCTTATCAAGCTTCATAAAAAATGGATGGATGGAATGGACAAGACCGTCATCTGAGCTTGCTACTCGGAAGACAAATTTTAGTGCTGACATTAAGCATCTCGGGTTCAGCTTCCTTAAAAAAAACTAAGACTTTTACTGCCCTCTGCAGGTAATGCTAATGTTTTGCTACTTTGTCACACAAGGCCACGATACATTTATCTGGTCATTACTCCATATTCGTCACCCACCCATCCATCCATCCATTCCTTCTGTTCTGCATCATTCAACCAACATTCCTCTATTTTATTTTTTTATCAGTCCCTTACGTTTAGCGTAAAACCGTGACCGATTGACCGAAATATGTCTGCCGTCATCACGTAAAAGCCAAAACAGTCTGGCCCCACGCAGCATTATGACAAGGGGCAAAACCAGCCTATTGCCTGTGTTGCTGTGTGGGTTGCAGCATTTGGTCAATGTGCGGGTAACTCAAAGTCACACCAAGAGCCTTGAGCTGATTGGCTGGCTCGCTCCCGGAACTATGGTTCCCACCCAATAAGACTCCAGACACGCTGACTCGCATGTTCGGACTCATCAATTCAGCCTTCGCGCGTGTGTGCGTTTTCTATGAATGGCCAGCAGCTCCCAGTTTGTGCAATGGGGAAAATAAAGGGGGTGGGCTCACCACAATACAACCCCCCCCTCGCTGCCCCTCCTCTCCCGCAACACCGAACACAAGCAGAAGAGAGAGCAAGCGGAAGAAAACTGAAGCGCGAGGTGAAGGGAAGAAGACAAAGAGAAGTGGAGACAGTTTTCACCCTGTTGGCGATTTAACCCCGTCATTACATTTTCACATTATGCTAGGGATTTTTTTGCCTTGTTGTTTACAAGACGTCCGCCAGCCTACGTTCAAGATGTCACGTACGAGAGCATTCTTCACCCGATTCGTCGATGATGGATTCTTGGAGCGACGTGGATGGATCGCTGTTGAAGAGAGGAGCGTATTATTTTTCCCGTGGATGTTTTTTGGGGTTTGCCATCCTCCCTCCACTTGCTTTCTTTTGTATTAACGCGCCCTCCCGCCTTTCCTTCTTCGGGCAGGGTGTTTTTGTGATATACAACAGCTCTCCTTACCATAGGATTGGATTTGACCCACTCCAACGTTGCTCCTAGACTTCCCCTTACAGTTTTGGACCAGATTGCCTAAATCTAAAGCGGATTCTCCTCCCCTCTGCACTATTTTTATCCAGGAGGAAAAAAATGGCTATCTTAATAAACCTGCTTTGAGGGCTTACATTTTTTTATTCTGACCTGGGAAAAAGCATCAAAACTGGGAATGTTACTGCATTCCTTTCATCATCAAATCTGATGATTCCTTTGGGCGACATGACCATGAATGTATTTTGTTGTTGTTTTTTTGGGTGCTAGTTTGATTTTCATTAAATGACTTGAAGTAAGAGTTTCTCCAGAATGGAATTCACGTGATAACCCGCAGAGGGGTAGCTTCGAGTCTTATAACTGGCCCCAAGATCCATCTGGGTTGCTTTGACTCCACCTGTTCCACCCGTTTTTTTCTGGGTGCTGAAGATGAAGAAGAGCCAAAGCAGCACATTGAGGCGGGCATGGCCCAGCTCGGAAATGTCCGAACGCTTTCTGTCCACGGCGACCTGCGCCGAGCCTCACAGGAGTCGACGCTCTCACAGCGAGAAGGACTACAGAATCCGCAAACACAGAAAGAAGAACCACTATCCTGCACACTATTTGTGTCAGAGTCCACCTGCTTACATTCACGCAGGTACTGTGCACAGGTTACCACTAAGTTAGAGCTGTCAAAACTGGGAAAATTCAAGAAAAAAAACAAGCAATGTTTTCAGTTTTCAGCCATTTTCGTGAAAAAATAAATTTTGCTTTTGGCTCACCATTTTCACACACCTTGACGATTCATTTTGAACCCTTTGCTACTACGTTCACAAAACCAGAAAGTTAGGCATAGTTGGTTTGATGATATTATTAAAAATTGTTTTTGCCCCTTATGAAATAAGATTTTTGACGTTTGGCAGCTTTGGAGAGTCTGATTTGGCTTGACAGAATTTCTAGAGAGTTATGGACGCTCATTATTCCTGATTAGCTCTTAAGTTGCTATTCAAAATGAATCATCACTCAGATACCAGGAACTTTAGGAGAACACTTTAGCCCTCCATCCCTGATGGTAATTGTTACCATGGATACAATCCAGCTCCTCTGATGCGTTACACTGATGTGGTTGCTTCCATTTGCCGAATGTCGTGATCACAAATGACGTGATTACCTGCTCAACGAAGGCTCTTTTTAGTTGTTGTTTCTACAGTTTTAAGAATCAAACCACTGTTCACATTTTAGATATGTCTGGTAATCTTATCAATGTTTTACGTTTGACATGTGGTGTTTAAATAAGTAAGAACAATAGCCGTATCTTCATTTGGGTCAACTAATAATGCAATTTTGGTAGGTTGGAGCGACGGGGCGGCCATTGTGTTTCAGTCTGGAATGCACTATTATCATTTGAATGTATTCACAAGCATTCATAAGCATGCTCACAGAGCCTTTATTAGTCTCATAGTTACCCATGAATGGCTGAATTGTTAAGACTTTGAATGAAGACTAGCAGCGCACTGCAGGGGAACTCCGATTGTTAGCTTTAAGTCCCTCCAAATTTACATACATTCACTCCATCAAATCCCATATTGGAACAGTTTCTGACTAATCTGCAGACTTGTCCTATTTTATATGAGAGTCCACAACTTGATGATAACTGCTAATAGTTCAATAACATTGACTCCACAATCTAACGGCATCACACTTTAGCTTGGTTATCTGGATTGTGAGTAGTAAACAGCTGAATGGTGCACGTATGCTCAGTCTTAAGCATGTAACAATAGCATGTATTGTCCAGTGACAAACAAGGGCAGATAAGCTCCATAGTGTGCTCTGACTTTTCCTTCCGTTTACCCACACATTTCCAAATAACACCATTCTTTTCACAATAGCTTTGTTGCAACTGAGATACCATCATCATGCTTCACAAATGAGTACAATGAATACTTTTTTTTAAATGTGTACTTGTATTCCTCACAGTAAATGGAAAACATTTATAAGCAAGTTTTCAAAGTATTTGGACAGAAATACCACTGTCAGATATTAGAAAAATGCCTGAACTGGGAAAATACTGTTAAATATGCAGATGCCACCTTAGTTTACACAAAATCTTCCAACACTATGCTTTGTATCCAAAAGATTCCAACACATTAACACAGGCTGGCTCTAGAGGTGACTGTGTAGTTCCCGTCAAAGTGTTAAATTTAGCCAAAGCACCTTCTTTCTTAACACCTGGAACTCAATACCATTGATTTCTACCTAAAATCCCGTCTGTGAACCTCTTGGCCAATCATCTCCAAGCCAAAAATAAATTTAAACTCCATGTTGGGTTTATTCTGTATTGTATGAACTGTATGAACCTAACACTCCAACTCAAATGTATTCCAGAACTAAGCTTTGGGAAATAATGTGGGGCTAATTTATATAGTTTTTACAGTGTGCAACTGGAAGTGTATTGCTAACACATCAGTGTATACGTACGACACAAATATGGAGATTTTACTTCTAAATAGTTTGTTTTGCTTGTTTTTGGGACCTTTTTTTTTTACATGGTATGGAATCAAGTTTATGGAGGAAAAATACAATCTTAAGTGACACCTAAAGTAAATAACACCTCACTTAATACACGATAGTCAACTACGTACCATTAAAACCAAAACCAACCTCACACCAAACAAGAAACTAAATATCAAAACAAGTGTGGCTGTTTGCATTAATCTAATTCAAAATAATAGGAATTCTTATCTGTAATGCACTTTAAAAAAAATCTGCAATCAGCATTTTTTCACTACTTACACCAAATAACAGAGCAGCCTTGAGAGCGAGAAGCCACATTATTAATATTTATAAATGAACTATTTATTATGCAACTGTTTCCAAGCCCCACCAAAATTTGGTGTACGTATTTGTATGTAGGACACCGACATCCAGTAGGCATAGTGCTTCAAATTGGGTCACACCAGAACCCAGCTGCAGTACTGCAACACTGGCTTTTACCCAGCTTTTGCTCGCTCCACATCGCTTTTGCGAGCTCTAAAAACGGAAAATACTTCATATGCGTGTGTGCCTGCCTGCCTGCTTGCGTGTGTGAACGTATGAGCGATGGATGGCAAGAAAGAGCAACTTGGGATGCATTGTCATGGCAACCTTCTCAGCAGCCCGCCCACTAGCTTGTATGTCAGTGAGCATTACACATTGAAAGGGGGGTGGGGGGGTTGCAGACTGAGGCAGTGTGTGATTGGTCACACCCCCTTGTCTTTGTGTGGCGCGGTGGATTGTGGGTAGCACTTGACTGAGTGCTCATTTATGTGTGTGGGAAAATAGGGGAGGGTACCAGTGAGAACAGTGGAGGATGTAACAAGCCTGTGTTTGCTAGGGGCGGGGGAGTAGCGGTGTGTATTTGCCCGTGTGACAGGGGCATGAGGCACTGTGTGTTTGTGTATGTGTGTGTGTGTGTGTGTGTGAGTGAGTGTGTGTGAGGACTGTAGTACCATCAGAGGTAACTGATTTTAAAGCGTCGGGTGGATAGCGATTAACCGAGGTATGTGGCCGTCTCCTGGTTTCATGGCAATGTGTGCTTTTTTTGGGGGTATCTTTTTTTAGCCAGCATCTTAGCATCGGCGAGTTGGCCTGGGGAACATAGCTTAGCATCACAGCCGTGCACAGCGAGTAAGACGGAGTGAGGAAAATAGGAAGGATAGACGGCCCCGACAGACGCCAGTTACATGTTGGCGGAAAAAGTAGGACAAATTGCAAGATGGGGAATGATATAAATGAATGGAGAGAGGTGGAGGGAGGGAGAGCATGACAAAAGGAGGGGGTGTGGTTTAGTGCTGTGGACAAAGGAGGCCGGCTGATTGTTTACTACCACTGCAGTGAGAGAGACATGGACGATCAATGCGCCCCCATCCTGCTTTTAGCGTTCTTTATCCTCACTACTTTGACTCACAGAATTGCCCTGGTTTTCACTAGACAGCATCGCTCTTATTACAACTCCCCCCCGTATGTCTTCTTTTCTCTAATAACCTCCATTTTCCGACAAGCGGGTTCTCTCGCTCGGTCTCAGACACATTTTTTTGGGGAGGGGGGGCATTGTAGTAAAAATGGAGAACGCAGGGCTGCCAGCTAACGGCCACTACGCCGAAAAAAGCCTCTTCTTTATCTGCAGTGGATTTGAAGTCATTCACTGCCACTCGTTGTGATTGAAGTCCAATCCTTTGGGACGAGGTACGTTGGCGGCAAACGTCCGCTGCCATCCTATCCCTATGGCTATATTAACTAACTATTTAGAGGGATTATTCTTTACACTTGTCATGTTGTGTTTAGGTGCTTTGTTGTATGGTCAAATGTTACTACTTTCTTGTTGGTGGAGTAACGTACAAAAGTCTTCCGGGGTCTTGGGTCAGTGGTCATGCTTGATTGAATTGTCTTACCTCAGTTCAGACTGGTAACAAAGTGTTGTGATTTTTTTTCTCTCCTCATTTCACTGCTGAGTCATGGCCTTGTTCTAAACAGGCAAACATTTGGACTTGTGGTCATCAAGAGTCTGGCCACGACATCAAAATTGTTTCCGTGGTGGAGCTGTGATTGCAGAAAGTAGCTTGTGTCATTGCCAAAAGAAAAGAAAAAAAGGGAAGACGGAAGGTCACGTCACAGAAAATTTACACGCCGAAACATTGAGATAGGTCACATAGGCATTTTTTTCCAGTTCAAATACACTAAAATTGCTAAGACGAAGGGTCGCCGAGATATGTACATTTAGAATTTGTCAAAAGTTCAAGCCGTCATATTACTCGACCAATTATGCTGATATTTAACATTTAAGCTCAATCGCAAGCATCAATTCTGCAGATTTCATCCAAACTGGAGATGCCGGCCGGGCTTGGGTCAACTGACACAGAAGGACGCTTTTAATTTTTTGAAGAAAAAGAAGACCTTGTGCACCATTTAATGACTAAATATAGGTTATGATTCATGCCACTCTCAGGACATTTAATGATGGAGCATGGCAGCTGTCACCGTATGGCAGCTGTGGGGTGTTGGTCAGTAGCAGTAGCCTCTTTAACTATGCCGGCTTAAAATGTCTGACCACGTCTCAATTTACAGCCTATGAGCATTTCATAATGGTCTTTTTGCTTATGTGAGGAGGCCATTTCAACATGGTCATTTGAATTTGTTTGTTTCTAGTCAGCTAGCCAGTTTCCCCGATACATCAATGGTTAACTTGGACTTAATCATCAACCAGTCCTTGTGTATATAGACACTTTAGTACTAGTAATGGCGTATATTCATTATAATGGCTTCTCTCTTCACAGGTGATGTGTCTCCCATCAGTATGTCCCCTATCAGCCAATCCCAGTTCATCCCTCTGGGAGAAGTATTGGTATTGGCTATCTCTGCTATGAACTCTGCACATAAGCCTGTCACCCACGAGGCTCTAACGGAACACCTCCAAACATGTTTTCCAGGTAGGAAAATGATGACGATCCAATATCTCGATAATTAATAAGGAATGTCAATTTGTTTTTTGTTTTCCAAAGTGGTAAGTTACATTTGACAACACATTGCAGTTTCTGTTTCCATTTCAAGCTGTCAGTTTCACTCTGTTTACATTGCAGCTTTATTGTGGAAAGCAACAATGGCTTAAATATTGTTTGCTGTTAATCCGAATCAGAAATAGAATATTCTCCAAAATATCATCATTTTAAAGTCAAATTCTTGAAGTATACCTTCAAAGTCGTACTTAAACTATCCCCCTTTAAAAAAAAAATGAAAAAAAGTACTGAATCAATACATATGTTTATGTAATTGATTGAATTGATCGTATTCGTTGAATCTTGAAAGCTAAATCGAGCCGAAGCAACCATTTTCCGCAATTCTCGGCACTGTACACAGTGACAAATATGCCCACAGACTGAAACAATAGCACAGACACATGTTCATGCGCGTCAGTTGGCGCCGGGTTTCCCTCCTTAGTGAACTTGCATCATGTTGCCAAAGCAACTGTATTTGGATGACGTAATGAAAGGCAACACAAAAAGGCACACAGACACACGGCTGTCTGGCAAATGTCATTTGATCCTATTTAATTGTTGTTTAGACCAGTGATTCTCAAATAGTGTGACGGGCCCCCTTGGGTGGATAGCGCTAGCGTGCCCCGCGTTAGTTTGTTCAGGCTCATGGAGAAGTGTACTTGGAATTGTATTTAAAATAATGGTATACTTGGCAAAATGTTTCAATTTCTTGGGCGAGGGTGTGCAACAGAAAATAATTGATTTTGATATTTTTAAATCAGAGGGATTTTACCATTTCAAAACATGATATTTAGCATTTATAGGATATTTAAAGGCAAGCTCCAAGAATCATCTACGATATGTGGTTTGTGATTTGATTCCAATTGCTCATTTTTTGTTAATCAAATGCGTTTGGGAAATGAGCAAATTTGTAATCGGTGACAATGTGACGTTCCACTGAGCTTTATTATGTAAGTATCTACCCACTTCATGTTTCCTCCATGCTTGCCTACTCATCTCAGGGACATTGAGGAGGAAAGGCATCCAATCACTGGATTTATGGCATGCAGAGCTGAATGCAGTCAGACAAAGAGAGACCACTTCTTAGATTAGATTAGATTACTTTATTCATCCCATATTCGGGAAATTTCACTGTCACAGTAAGTAGTAAGCGGGTGAGAATACAGACACAGGAAAATACATTTTAGACATAACCAAAGTGGTAATAAATAAGTTAATAAATAAATAAGTGTGTTGCTGAAATATATATATATATATATATATATATATATATATATATATATATATATATATATATATATATACACACACATATATACACATATATATACACACATATATACATATATAGGAATATACATATACATACATATACATATATATATATATATATATATATATATATATATATATATATATATATATATATATATATATATATATATATATATATATAATTAAATATAAATATACATACATACACATATATGCACATGTATACATACAGTTGGTCTTAACATTCAGTCATTTCTTTTGTTAAAGATAATAAATAATATATAAAATTCCAAATATATCTAAAAAAGTTATAATAATGAATAAAGCCTTACTTGGCATTCGTCTCAAATTAAATTTTCAATTGACTTGAAAATTTGAAAGCATCATTAAAATGAGTTATTCAAACGAACAAATGTTAAAAATGAATCCGACTTTTCAGCATTTAGCAGTGATGCAAAATGCCAGAATCCCACAATTCATCAAAGCTTTCAACATATGTCGGTTAAGCGGCCGATTGCAAGTGCCTTGTGTTTTGTTGTGTTTAGGTTAAATAGGAGCCATCACGCAGCCACTTGCATACCACTTGCATATTAGATTATCTATGTGCATCAAGTTGCATCACCCTGCTTGGGCCAAGAAGCCGCTGTGATGTAAGTGCCAGTAATACCAGACTGATTTAGCGAGATGGAGCAAGAGACAAAGAAGTAGAATAGAGGAGGTTTTAGGACTTGACCCCTACTGTAGGGACAGCATGGGCTATCATCTATTGGTGCATGACTTATTCTTATTTTTTTTAGTTGCCATAGATTTTGAGTAAAAGCTTAAAACAAGTTTAATTTGCATGCAACCACCCTTTTTTAAATGATATGTTTCAAAGTTCAAATCAATATAAATCAACTTGTTTTCAGTTTTGTTGGGGACCTTCCATTTTGGAAATGTCAAGGTTTTTCTTCCAAATTTTTAAGGAAAATAATACTTCCGTTTTGCCATTTTAGACCATAGCTCAGAGACAACTACACGAGATGGCTGTGACATGCACTCAATAGCCAGTCGTTGCCAGAAAATTCCTGCAGCTCATTCAGTGTTGCTGTGGGCCTCTTGGCGGCCCCCCAGACCACTTTTCTCATCCGAGCCTTTCATCAACTTTGGAAGGACATACTGTGTTAATTAATGTCACAATTGTGCTCTATTTTCTGCTCTCAATGAAGAACGTATGCCCTGTTTCCCCGTTTCACCCTTGATTGGCGGCACAACTGAGTCTGGTTCCCAACTGTTTTTCAGGTGTTCCCACACCCACAGAGGAGGTCCTGCACCACACCTTAAACATGCTAGTCCGTGAACGCAAGATATTCCCAACACCCGACGGATATTTTATCGTTACTCCTCAAACCTACTTCATCACTCCGAGCCTAATCCGAACGGGCTCCAAGTGGTACCACTTGGACGAGCGAGCCGCTGACCGCCACCAACATCAGAATCAGCAGACGCAGTGCACCTCTCCTCTCTCCGGCACCATCACGCCATCCACTTCTGGCGGGGTGAGAGATCGAAGTCACCCCAAATCCAACCAGAACCACAGCGTGGGTGGCGGAGGCGTGGATTCCTTTTTTAATAACACCTACCGTGGAGACGACCCCCCCAGTCACCACACTACCCTGCAGCTCCGATCCCCCAAAGACCACCGGGAGGCCTATTCGTCCCCGCACTCGCCGCACTCGCCTCCCCAGCCGGCGGCCGCCACCACCGAAAAGAGCCGCAGCACCCTCGGGTTCCCCTTCAAGACGGACACGCTCACAAAACATCGTGGCGGCGGAGGAGGAGGAAGTGGCGAGCTGGAAAAGCAAGCTGGAAGCGGGACGGCGGGCCGCAAGTTTGGCTTGAAGCTGTTTCGTCTCAGCTTTAAGAAAGACAAGACCAAGCAGCTGGCCACCTTCTCGGCACAGTTCCCCCCCGAGGAGTGGCCTCTTCGTGACGAGGAGGCGCCCAGCCAGCTCCCGCGCCACGTAGAGATGGAGATCATTCGCAGGATTAACCCCGATCTGACGGTGGAGAACCTTGCCCGGCACACGGCGGTCATGAAGCGCCTGGAAGAGGAGCGGGCGCAAAGGAGCAAAGCCTCGTCGGCCAACCACAGCTCCAGGAGTAGGAGAAGCGGGGGCAGGCACAGGAAGCCCTCTCAGGCCAAGCTCAGCCGCTCGCACAGTAAGACGAGGGCGTCCCGGGGCGAACATGGCGAGAGTTCCCATTTGGAAGTGGCCGACAGGGACTACCGAGCGTACTCCTCGTCGCTGGCTCGATCGCCGAGGGAACACGCCCTGGCCATGGAGCGCCAACGGACGCGCCTCCACCTGGCACACAGCAACCCCAACATCCTGGACTCGTCCCATCTCCCGGTCACCCCGGAATGGGACGTGTCCGGAGAGTTGGCCAAACGACGGACAGAAATGCCTTTCCCCGAGCCGTGTCACGGCCCGTCGTCGCACCACTCCAAAGTCCACCGTTCCCACTCGCACACGCAGGAGAGGAAGTCTAGGAATGAACGCAGCGACAAAGCCAAGGAGCGTTCCAGATCCATGGAAAACTCCAAAGGACCTCTGGGAGCCGGCTTGATAGGACCGCCCAGTTACTACGACGAGCGAAGTCGCTACTACACCGACGACGGCACGTTACGAGCCAACCAGGGCTCTTGCCACTACCCGCACGTCACTCCCCCATTGGCTAAGATGCCCGGGGAATCGCTGGTGTTGGACGGGGGCAGGAGCCTAGAGAAATGCAAGAGCCGGGACAGCCTGCCGGCCTACTCGCCCAAACCACAGCACAACTCTGTCCCCCCCGACGGCTACTTCCAGTGCTCCGGTTCTTCCGAGGCCATCTTGGCGGCCCCGAGCCCACTGGGAACTCTTGGCAGAAGTAGCCAAGATGGGTTGAAATTGGGCTGCGCCGACAGGCAAGCAGAAAGACAAACGCCACATCCTCAAGAGTTGAAGGAGGACTTTTCAAAAGTGGGACCTAAAGGGGGCAGCCTGCCTCCAATACCTCTCTCCATGCCAGATGCCCCCGTTTCCAATGCGCGTGCCCCCTGCGCTCAAGAAAAACGCAAGGAGATCTTTAGTAAAGATACCCTTTTCAAACCACCTCCTAGCCTTCCTTTGCCGGGATACAGTTCTCTGAGGAAAACCCCAGTGCTGGCCTCCTCCGCCCTGTCTTCATCCTGCGACGCACTTGATTCCCAGGAGGCCTTTGACGCTCCCAAACCTCTGGTCGCCGCTCCCTCCGCTCTCATGCAGGGGATGGAACCCACCACCACCGGCGCCGCCGAGGCTTCCTTTGACTATTACAACGTTTCGGACGACGACGAACTCGAGGAGGGAGGGACCAAGAGTACGGGGGAGGACGGCAAAAGTGGAGGCGGCGTCGTCGGGATGGGAGGAGGCGGAGCAGGCACCATGCAGTGGCTGTTGGAGAGAGAGAAGGAACGGGATCTGCAGAGGAGGTTTGAAAGAACCCTCACTTTCCCGGGATCGAAAGAGAACCTTCCAGAACCCGGTCAGATTCAGCAGTCGGCGCATTCTGCAAGACTCGACAGTATGGACTCCAGCTCCGTCACTGTTGATAGTGGTTTCAACTCACCCAGGTAAAAGGCCGGCCGGCGTTTGACAGGTGGCCATATCTGTTTAAACGAGTCCAAAGGGTTTTTGATTGGTGCACACTTTCTGAGACTTTTTCTGTTTGCAGAACAAGAGAGAGCCTGGCGTCCAACACCTCGTCCATCGTGGAGAGTAATCGTCGGCAGAATTTAGCCCTGAGTCCCGGCCACTTGGGTATTGCCAATAGCAACGGTCCCCCCTTCTCATTCCGCGCCATCCCAGAACCAGCTGGCAGCCAACCGGAGAAACTCCAAAAGCCTAACACCTGCCTTGCATCAATCACCAGCGTCTAGAGGCCCAGCGATGAAGGACCAGAGGAGGTCCGTCCGTCCGACCCAATGGACTGTTAAACGCGCCGACTGTCACATTGACTGAACCGGTCGGTCGGTGGTGCCGCCACGTGACCACTGTGGAACCATAGCCGAGAATACGTACAAACAAAAGGAATTTAGACTACCATGAAGACTACTCTTTCATAGCCACCCACCCAAACCCCCACACACAAACGGGCATGCACCATTTCGCCGGGCAGACTAACCATGTCTTTTCATCGCCTTGTGTTTACACACCGCTGTTGTGTTCTTTCACTTGCGTGGGTTCGACTTTGCGTGAGCGCATGTATTCGCTTTGCGTGACTTGCTGGGTGCGTGACGTGCGGGACATGGTTGTGTATCAGTAATATTGAATCTCAGGTCATAGAAATCCTACTCCCATTCCAGCTCCTCCACTGGGGGTCTCGGTCCCATGGTGTAATTTCACACCCAACGGTCTGAGGTTCTACTAACTATACTCGCTTTTTTTTCTCATCACTTTGCTTGAATATAGCCAACATGGATCAAAAAGGGGGGTTTGGGAGATTGGGATTACTTACAGTATAGAACGTGTACACCGTGCTTTTAATTCAAGTATGCAGATTGTAACGTTAAGCTTGAAATTGGTTCAATACCCTCAATGGAAGTCTGTGAAATGGGATCAGTATGGAGTGTTTTCACAGTTGGTTGGATTCTTCAATGGTCAATGCCAGGGCACTTTTATAACATTCGAAAGCAGATGTTGAAATTTCTTGAATCTCCATTTGGGGTTTTGAAATGGACTGAACGATCTTGCCATGTCTTTGCTTGATTTTTGGAATCAAACTAGAATTATTCATCATGTCCACTGCCCCTAAAGTCTCCCTAAAGTGTGCAACTTTCTTTTGGTACAAGCACCCAAAAAATATGATGGTCATTTTAGAGGCCTGGAAATTCAAGTACTAGTAATATCGGTACACCAAGGACAAATGTTCTCTGTTGTTTGTAAGGCAAACATGATCTATACTTATTTTTTGCTTTCGTTTTCCTGAGCTTAACTTCCAAAAATAACATTCCAACACACGTTTGGCTTTTTCCCCCTAAATATTTATAAATCGGTCTAAATCTGTTTGTAAGAATCTCCTTTGTGGTGATGATCCATCCTACCTCACAAGTATCTCATATCAAGATGCTGATTGCACACACTCTTAGTGCTATCTAATGTGTGCCCTCAGGTGACCGCGATAAAAGGTCACTTTTAAGTGAAAAGTTTTATCCCACCGAAAACAATCAAATATAGAAATGATTTGAGGAAGCATATCTCCAGAATGCCTAGGAATAGAATGTTCCTTTCTTTAGCCAAAGCCATCTTCTAAGGCTTTTTCAGACATTCAACTTGGCCTGGCAACCACATCTGCCCACAACTTCCATTGGCAGGCAGCATGTTCACCTTCAAAATCAATGGAGATCAGCCACCCAGACAACTGCTGCAACAATCACTTTGCACAACCAAAGAATTTCACAAGAATTTCTCAGGAAAGCTCATCGACATGCCCCACGCCCTCGTTTGGGGTCTCCAACTTACTGATCCAATACCCCATCCAAGGGGTTTGGATTGTTAGCAGCAAACACAATTAGCATTTTACCCATTGCACAGACATACCTTGATACGATTCTAAGGCCCTTTCTTCTGTCATTTGTCCACAGCCATCACCTCATGTCTCAGTGTAATAACAAATCGCCAGTTTTTGGCATGGCCATGTCACCCATTGAAGACTTTTGTGATGATCTGGATTGGCGTACAAAGGATTGAAAAACAATTCTTGCTGGCCAAATTGGTCCATTTGAGAGGAGTAGCACAACATTCCATAGAACGCCATCACTAACATGATTAAATCTACGTGAAGTAGATGTGTTTTAAGGCAAACCCCTGCAATAAAAACTGCAAAAAGGCACATCTGTAGGACCATGGCTGCATGTGAAATGTCCGATGGATCATCTCGAAAAAGGAATAATGCTCACTAACAGATTAGGACTTATTTGGGAACAGTATTTGATGGAAATGACCTAGCGCTAATTATTCCACAAAAACATTTGATTGGCCTGTCACCAAAAGATCAACACAAAACAACCTTGTATGTTGAGCTTTGACACCAGCTCATAAAAAAGGGAGCAAAAACAAGTGTTTTGTTTGGATTTGTAATTCTTCATTTGTATTGGCCTAAAAATGCAAAGCGCCAAATTAACTAAGAAAATGAAGCTGTCAGCACACTTGTAATGATTGTGGAGGCATTCAGTGGACATGACCAGTAATTCTGTCTTTTGTGAACATAACTTGCTCCAAGTTGCAAGTTCATGACATGGCATGAGAGTATGAACAAATCACAGTTCTGGGTTTGAATGCAAAAATGAGCAGTTGTGCTGGTATTTTGAATGTCCGTTTGCATTTTGGGGTCGGCTGGCCAAAACGAATCCATTCAAGTGTCGCTCACGTAGCAGGTTTGCCAATTTCATTCTTCTTCATTTCAGTATTTTTTCATAGCCAATGAAACATTCCTAAATATCAACTTGAAGAAGTTTTAAACCCGTCCATTCCTAGGACAAGCTCACCCGTGCTTTGAAGGCATTTTGGTCATATTTCTAATCCGACAGGGTTCAAATCTAGTACTCAGCCTCTTTGTGACAAACTCACGTCCATCCCAAGGCCGACCACACGGCGTATCCCATCGAAGAAGTTTAACACAAGGCCGAGCGGGAGGACACGTCGACTTGTTTGCGTGGCAGTCGAGTTACACTTTTAAAGGCTGGGCTGAAACCAATCGGAAGGCAAAATCCGGCGGTGCTACGGGGTCTGTCCCCGGTCGGAGATCCCTCCCTTATGCAGCCATCTCGACGTGGTCGTCCCCCGAGCTCCTTTCAACTACCTCCACAACGGCAAAAACGCAGCCCATCCTTTCCACGATCGCGCCGTCATCAGCCTCTGGCCTGTGAATGTCTGCACATACAGTACACACGCTACGGTACATACTACACACTCGTACACATCCAAGTGCTGGACTCCCTGACCTTTTATTTACCTTGGTTGAATATCCGTCCGTGCGTAGCTGCTAATAAGCGCGTGAGCCCAGTGCAAAGAGGCACGGGGAAATATCTCTCAGATTGGGGATATGCACATTGTAAAGTTCCACTTAAAGCTCTCTAGAACACCAAACCCCAATATATATATATTAACATATATATATTGAAATGAACTTATGGTGTACTACAGCTTTATTATCTTCTCTGTACCAGAGTACTGACATTTGTCTTTTTTTTTCATACGTTTTTGCTCTCAATGACATACTACTCTATGAAAGAAGTTGAAATTCGGTCAGATATTTTCATTGACGACTACTATACGCTATTCTAACTGGTTTTATGACTCGTCAAGCTGAGGATCAAGGTTGTACGCCTGTACGTGACGGGACAAACTGATATCTACTGCTTGGCGGAGATGTAGTAGGCCAAAACTCAAGATCGGTCCGACTTGGATGTGGGTTCCCCTCATTGGAGCACGGCAATATGTTTTGGTTGGAAACTTGTGTATTCAGTATTCAAGCATATGCTATCGTCATGTACTCTTAAAGCTGTCTCTTCTTCAGCCCAAAATGCTAGCCAGGGGTGTCGAAGCTGCGGAAACAGATTGGACGTTGGTCATTAAGTCAGCTTTTTAGGCACAAAAATGAAAATTGCCTGATCTAGTTCATTTGAACGTGGCTCACCAACCAAACAATTTTGACACCCCTGCACTAGATCAATCATTCTTCCGGCCTAATTGCCATCGGACTCCAGTTCCGAGTCTACCTCTCCAGAAAAAACACGTATCAGCCGTACACCTAACAAATGTTTGGGTCCCAACTCTTTCAATTTGACACAGTCACGGTCTAGTTTCCATTCTAAAATACCGATCGAGTGTTCTAAGATGCCCTCTCTAGAAAACTAAAATCCGCCTTTATTATACCACTAATCTAGGATTGACCACTGAGTTACGGATTGGGGGCCTTCCCAGACCACTTGTGAGCTCTGACTTGTAGTCCCTAGTACGGATTTCTCCTTCTTCTACTCTATCAGTCATATCCAATTCAACCTTCCATTGCTTTTCTACACTGACAGTCTATGAAATGTCTTCCCTTAACATCGGCAGTGGGTTCTGAAACTTGAGGTTCAACAATAACATTGCTTCAAATGGTGACATACCTGTAAATGATGTTTATCTGTCATGCCTAGTCAACTAATTTAAACAATAAAAAGAGGGATTTAAAAAAATATCAAATGTCTATAATATCTGAAAGTCCCTTTGGTGTTAGTATACTGGTGTTACCATTGTTGTAGTGTACGTGATACCCTATGGGAATTGTGTTACTTTTTAAGATAATAAAAATAATGATGTTTGGTTACTTTGTGTGGCGTTTTGGCTTCAAAATTAGTGAGCTGTGACACTCATTGTCTGTCAATGGTGGCGCTAGACCAACAGTTTTCAGACTAGAATTTTTTTTAATTACTTATTTATGTTAAACAAACTACTAGTATGTACTACTAAAATTCTAGACATGTTATGTGGTTATGTTTGTTATTTTATGTTGTATTATATTACATTACTTTATAATATATATCATATTAGATTAGATTAAAACTGTATTTATATATAGAACACAGATTATTAAAAAAATTGCAAATGAAAATTGTTGGTTGTAGTACAAATCGTGAAGTGCCTGCCAATTTTTATTGTGGTAAGCGATGCTTTTCACCGTTACTTCCGGTACTCCTCCCCTTTCACGCTCCACGCTGCACCGCTTGTCACATCAAGCGTGCGCACTACCAAAAGTAGCAGAAGAGGACCGGAGCGCTCATGGCGTCCTCCACCTGTGTCTTGGTGTCTCTTTTGCTGCTCGTGGCCGCGGGGCAGCCAAGCCTGGCGAGCCGTCCGTTACTCGTCTTTCTCATCGATGGCTTCCGACACGACTACATGGGCGACCTCAACTCACTACCCGGCTTTAAAGAGTTTGTGTCCAGAGGGGTCAAAGTGGACTACATGACGCCGGACTTCCCTAGTTTGTCTTACCCGAACTACTACTCGTTAATGACAGGTATAATTCACTCCATATTCTAAGTTCTAATTCCAATTAGGAATGTCCGATTCACCTATTTTTTAAGTATTCGCCAATACCGAATCGCAGTACGATAACCAACAAGTAAAATGTATTCAATAGTATTTTTTCCCTTTTAAGAAATACATATTTAGAATCCATCACTATATTACTTGACATTTCTTAGTCCACTAGATAACAAACTTGAATGCCAGGCTCAATTTAAATTGTAATGGTTCACATTTTAAAACCAAATCTAGAATAGCCGGCTTTCCTTATTCATAATCTGTTTTCAAATGTCAATAAGACAAAATTGTCTCACAGAACCTTCTATCATTCAATGTCACTATACAATATTGTTGTTTTCTTTCTACACCGAAACTTTATTGTGAAAATTACTTGGCATTCTTTTTCCTTCTTCATTTTTTTCTTTGTTTTTAAACGGGACAATAATACTTTGGAAGGCTTTCATTAGTACAAATGTGCTGCCTATGCATTTTGCATATATGCTTTTTGTGTGAAAGGGCTGCTGTTTAAAAGCAGGTGGGATGCCTATATAACTCCTAGCCCACCTCCTTTGTATGCCTTTAGAATAGAGTCATGCCGATCCCATTTCTTTTGCACCTGAGTTCACAAATAAAATTTTTGTGACATCAGATAAGAACAAGGCCTTTCCAGGATTAAGATTGACCATTTGTTTATTGGGCGCACTACCAAACGTTACTCGATGATGGGCTTCAGGACGCTGTCATTAAACATCAAAGTTAAACATTTTACAGTTCCAATTTACTGCTCTTCACACTCATTGAACCAGACTTGGATCATTTTCAACCCGGCAGTGGTTAATCATAAACATGAGTTTAAGGATGAAACATTTCCATCACTCTTGGGAAGATAAACTCATTTGCAAGGATTTCTTTTTTTTACAGGCCGTCACTGTGACGCTCATCAGATGACCGGAAACTACATGTGGGATGAGTCTTCTGGAAAGGAGTTCCTCATTGGGACCAATCCTGATAGCAGATTGCCTCTCTGGTGGGATGGATCCGAGCCTTTATGGGTCACTTTGCAGAAACTTGGGAAAAAAGTCTTTATGTACTTCTGGCCAGGTGATGACGCTAAAACTACAGTACAGTAAAACCTCATTTATTGCGGCTAGTACGTTCCAAGACCTGCCGCAATAGGTGAAAAACTGCTATGTGACACTGTGTTAATAGGCTGTGAAGTGGAGATTTTGGGAATTGTCCCAACCTTCTGTCAAGAATATGTCTACAATCCGACAATGCAAAACCTTACTGATTCAATTGAACACTCCCTCAATTTACTTGGGTAAGTAGCTCAGGTGAAAAAGTTGGAAAACACAAACAGCTATTATTTTGTGTAAAAGGTGACCTCAAGTGGACAAGCAAAGTAACTACACCCTTAAGTGGACGAACAAAGTAACTGCACCCTAATTGCAAAATCATTTTTGACTGCATTGAATGAGAGGTTGTTTATAGGTGGTTACACTTTGTAACTGTTGTGTTGAATTGTTTTTCACTTTATTATATTTAAAACTTTGCTTGTTTGATCCTTTTTAGGTCAGGGGAGGGAAGCATGGCAGCAATATATTATGAAAATATAGATGTAGAGGGACACCATTTTGGTCCAGATTCCCCTCAGATTAAAACAGCAGTTCAACAACTAGATAAAGCAATGCAGATGCTCAACAGGAAAATAAAAGTAAGCTGGACATTTATTACAACGAGTGATTTAAAAATTTCTCTCCATATAATTGCCTTTTTTTCATTAATATTTGACTCTGAAATGTTTACCTTTTTTTGCAGGAAAAGGGCATGGAAAATAAGGTCAACATTGTGCTATTCTCAGACCACGGAATGACAAAAATTCAGTGGATGGAAAAGGTGATCGAGTTGGACAAGTATATCAACATGGCAGACGTTATCAAGAAGATGGACAAAGGACCAGTTGTCAGTTTGTGGGTGAAAGCAGAGAAGTACCAACAAGTAAGACCAACATTGCATTTGCCACTCTTTGGATTTGAAAAGATTTCATTTAATAATAGCCATCATTTATTTGGATGTGTCCACAGAGCCAATATATGTGTCTTTTTTTTCTTTTCCAGGTACAAACAGCTTTGTCCAAGGTCCCCAACATGCAGGCTTATGCCAGAGAAGATATTCCTGAACGCTTCCATTATAAAGGAGGACAGTTTGTGGCCCCTCTGACGCTTGTGGCCGAACCAGGCTGGTTCATCACTGAGGTAAATTAGGAATAATTCCGTAAAAATAGACAGTGTCCACCCAAATGCTATCGAAAATAGGAATACGGCGAGATTGAGGTGGTTACATGAGGAGAATCAAATCATATATTGTGATGTTGCAAAATTAAAATGGTAATATGAAGAGAGAGCAATGTCAGATTAGGATGTAGAAATTATATTTTGTGTTTATTTGATTCTTGTTGATAAAACTTGCATGAGAATTATTAATATAGGCCAAGTTTTATATTTTAAGGGGTTCTTTCAATGGAAAAATGTTCTTTAGCTCAAAAAGGGTTGGGAAACGCCATTTATGTTTTATAGGTTTTTTAAAAAAAAAAATTATCCAATGATTGTTAATGTGTTCTGTCCAGAATAAAACTAAACTTCCATACTGGAAAAATGACTCCAGTGGACCAGCCTCGGCATGGCAAAACGGTTGGCATGGTTACGACAATGAATTTCGAGACATGGCCGGATTTTTCTTGGCAGCGGGACCTGGTAATTTCATATTTATTTTTGCTTCCAATTACCTAAAACATGCCTAAAAGAAATTAATTTATCATGGTTTGATACGGAAATATTGCTATTAATACATTCTCAAGCTAAGAACAAAAAGTGGCAATTCTCCAATTAATCCATGGGGTAAATTATTGTTTGTTGCAGCTCTATCCATGGCACTGTCATTTCAATCATATTTTTGATATAAAATATTTTTCCCATTCATTTAGACTTCAAGAAAAACTACCATGCTGCCCCTATTCGATCTGTGGACGTCTATAACGTGATGTGTCGGACCCTCGGAGTGGAACCCTTGCCAAATAATGGATCCTGGTCCCGTGTTGAGAAACTCCTCAACTCCTCGCCTACCCTCCACTTACCCACAATGCACTGGGCCTTCTGCATGGCTTTAATATGGGCAGTCCTAACACTTTGCTAATAAAAGACAGTTGAATTGTGTTTATATCGAAAGCAGGGGTGTCTACTTTTGGCCCAAAAAGTTAACTTACTGGTCGTCATTGATGTTGCCAGAAGTTTAAAATAATTTGACGTCTAGCCATGTCATTGGCACTGTAATTTGAACATCCACTGCCAGTTTTTTGGTTAATTGAATGTCTAATGTTGTCAATAGTAGGCAATGAGTTAATTTTGTATCACTTCATGCAAATTTTGGATTTTTTTTTCCTGTTGTTTTTTTGGGTGGATTTACAGGCTGCTTTCTGTTGTTTGGTCACTTTCTGGTGATGACAATGTAATCAAATTTTTATATTTTCAGATGTAAAGTAGCTATTTTTTAATTGGAAATTGCAATATGCACTGGTGTCTATATGTTGGCACAACAAAATAAATGATATAATACGAAAGCAGACCTTAATTTCTATTTAAGGGTATGATAATCATAAAAAGCAGGGGGGTGGGGGCTTGGGGGGCTGTCAACCCAGGCCTCAAACTTAGTTAGGACCGCCTCTGAATGTCAAACACGCACACACACATTTTACAAGAGTCAACTGTAACTTAGCCCACCCAGCCACAAACATTGTACGATTTTGTTCAGGGATCCTGAAGACTTGTACTTTTACATAATTGGCATCTCCGTTCACTTGAATTGGTTTTCTGTCTCCTGCCTTTTACCCGATGGCGTAAGGATAAACTTTTTGGGAAAAAGCAAAACTTGATTGGAAACAATCACCACATGTGTGGACGAAATGCAACAGCTGACGACTTGGCGATTATAACGCTCTTTCTCATCGCCCGCGCTGTTAAAAGTTGGTCACAGAAGTGACTTTCACACGGTTTTACCGAAAGTTTTAAATAGTTGGAAGCTGCTTTTGGTCACTAATTTGGTCCTGCGAGATGGACAGCGAGGATGAAAACGTGGAAGAAAGCGTAGAAGGTAAGTGGCGTGGTTGAATGAGACGTTTGCCCCTTTTGGAGTGCTTAAATAAGTGAAATAAGTCGCGATTCTGTACGCATGGGCTGGCTAGTGGGCCCCCAGTGCGAGACGACGCGCCGCGGTCTCGATTTGAGCAAGCAGGCTGCCTGACAGGCGTGAAACTACGGCCTGGTTGCTCTCGTAGTGCCGCTGGATAAGTGTCCGTCATCCGGAAGTAGCGTCGGCAAGAAATATGTTTGCACAATTTAGTTAAGTGAGAGTTTGTTGTTTAGATTGCTTTTGCCTTGTGAAAAAAAGTACTAACTTTGCTATATATGAACGTGAACTAGAGCACGTGTCCAACTAATTTGAACTTTGTTCTGAAACTAATGGGATGCGTTTATTCAAGTGATTGAATTCCTGAATGAATTTGATAGAACGCACCTATCTAAAGTAGGGCGCGCGGGCCAAATGGGGCCCGCCTCCCCTTTTATAAGCCTGCAGCAAAGTACAAAATAATGAACATGGCAACGCACAACAAAGTTATAACTTTCTGTACTGCTTGTTTTTAGCACTAGGTGGAGATAATTTCTTAAAACAGTGGATCAGAAGATCAGGAGTCAAAATCTGACATGTTGAAATCAAAGTAGTAATGAAATCATATTTTGTAGTGATTCGGCAAATGAAACCATGGACCGTACTCTGTTTAGGTCTGCTGGACGAAGACGACCAACCTCACGGACAGTGCA
Organism: Stigmatopora nigra; assembly: GCF_051989575.1. Lineage (NCBI taxonomy): Eukaryota > Metazoa > Chordata > Actinopteri > Syngnathiformes > Syngnathidae > Stigmatopora > Stigmatopora nigra. The sequence continues at coordinate 6,611,474 of NC_135521.1, forward strand.
CGGTGACTTACTCGTCCAGCGATCGCTTTGAAGGACATTTTACCCACGGAGAGAAAAATGGGAAAGGCAAATTCTTCTTCTTTGACGGAAGGTACTATACGTTCAACCACAATCAGCCAATATAGATTTTAAAAAATGACCGGTGCCTTTTCTCCTCTTGGTCTCCGCTCAGCACTTTGGAGGGCTTCTACGTGGATGATGTTCTTCAGGGTCAAGGGCTGTATTCGTACGAAGATGGGGGCATCATGTACGGCACGTACGTGGATGGCGAACTCAACGGGCCGGCGCAGGAGTTGGATCGAGAGGGTCGTCTGGTCTTCAAGGGCCAGTACAAAGACAACATCCGTTGTGGAGAATGCTGGGCATACTACCCCGTAGGTTATTACAACTTATAGTTCATACAATAGCGATTAAAAACAAAAAACAAAGTCCAGTATGTTTGTCACATTCTCAACATCAGGTGACTCGGTGATGACATCACTATATTTATTTTTCTGTGCATTCCACCTAGGATGGAGGCTGCGTGTTTGGGGAGGTGAATGAAGAAGGCGAGATGACCGGTGATTCCTTGGCATACGTCTACCCCGACAAACGGACGGCTCTCCGTGGAAGTTTCGTGGAGGGAGAACTCATCCAAGCTCGACTCGCCACGCTTTCAGTGGCCGAGAACGGAAGGCCGTATTTTCAAGTCGCACAACATGGTAAGCGGCCACGCAATGTTTTACTTCAAGTGGACATTTAAAAAAAAAAAAAAACCCTCACGCAACACTTCCATTTCTAGGTACTGTTTATACTTATGATAAGTCTACGTCCACTTGTATTGCGACCCACGCACTGCTGCCCGACCCTTACGAGAGCCAAAGGTACTACAGGTCGACTTTGAACCAAATATTGAGAACCATTCCTCTGTATTCTTTCTAATATTCCGCTGTTCAGGGTCTTTGTGGCAGACTCTTTGATTAAAGGAGCTGGACAAGGTCTTTTTGCCAAGGTCGATGCAGAAAGAGACACCGTGGTGGCCTTTTATAACGGATTACGAATCACACACTCAGAGGTTTGACACTTGGCGATATCATTGTGTGTATCACGCATCCCCGCAGTGTCAAATTCCGTTTATTTATATCTATTTCTGGTTTTGTTTTGAATCATCTTTAGGTCGACAACCGAGACTGGGCCTTGAACGGCAACACAATCTCACTGGACGAGGACACCGTGATCGATGTCCCGCAGCCGTCGGACCAGATAGAGCGATATTGCGCCTCTCTAGGTCACAAAGCAAACCACTCCTTCACCCCAAACTGCAAATATGACGCGTGAGTACAAAGTCGCTCGCCTTGGAAACATTTACAACGATTGGTTCCAAATGTCGTTTCCCACCCCCTTGCCTTCCCCAGGTTTGTTCACCCGCGTTTTGGCTCTATCAAGTCCATTCGAACACTACGGGATGTGCAGAAGGATGAGGAGCTGACCGTCGCCTATGGTTACGATCATGGGGCGACTGGGAAGAATGGTCCAGAGGCTCCTGACTGGTATAAACAGGAGCTTCATGTGCACCAACATAGACAAGCAGATCCCACAGCCTATTGAGGCCAGTGATAAACTTTTGGACAATACCTGCCGCCAATGATTTACCCTTGACTTGCTGTAAAGACAGCATAAAAGGTCACTATGCAGAATATATAAGGTAAAGTCCTTTTTTTTAAAAAATCTACCAGGTCTTTTAGTTTGAGGAAATGATCTATGCAATATTTAAAAAGAGTGGAATCATACTACTTCTCATTTATTTAACAAAAAATTTCAAGTGGCTTCACAAAACTTTCAGTGGTTTTGGAAGTAACTGATCAAAGTCGTTGCTAAAAAAATGATCCAGGCATCAAAACAGAGTACAATTGGATGCTATCTCTTTATGCTCTGTTATGTATGTTTGTTTTGGGTTTTTATGCCTAGAGTAGAGATCCATTTAGCTCAATCTTTCTGTTAAGGCCACCACAATTGCATACACAAAAATAAAAAAAATAAAAACAATGCAATCCTGCGCCATGTTCCTAATTGGTCAAATCAAAATGACCTTAGACAGTGCTTTCATTCATTGCCCTTATTTATCTGCATAAGGCTTGGGGGTGCTGGAGGCTCCAGGAGGGGTACACCTTGAATCGGCAGCCAGCCAATCGCAGGGCACAAGGAGACAAAGGACAACCAATCATAGCTAGGAGCATTTTAGAGTGTTCAACCAGTCTACTCCGCATGTTTTTGAGATGTGGGAGGAAAATGGAGAACTCAGAGAAAACCCACACAGTGAGGGCTGACTTGGAATCAAGCCCATGACCCTAAAACTGTGAGGCCGACGTGCTAACCACTTGCCCAGGTTTATACTAAAAAATGATTGAGTAATCAGAAAGTTTTTTTTAAAACATATTAACCAATGCATTTTTATGGAGGAAATTTCAACCGAAATAATATAGGAGAGGATTAGCCTTGGAATTTTATCAGGAGAGGAAAGTTCCTTTTTATAATGCCCATGACGTCCTGACCCGGGGCAGGTGAATGATTAACTTCCCCTCCCCTGTACAGGCTAAAAAAACTTTACAATTTGACCGCTCCTGGTGGGACGTCACTATTTTTAAGAGACACTACTAACTCCTTTTACCGATAGCGGAAGCAGAGAATGTAAAAATAGGTTGTTGTTGTTTTTTTGGCTGGCCCCGAGTGAATAAATGGACCGCTACCGGTACTTCATTTTCAAGCAAAAACGTGTACTTTTCCTGGGTGTGCTTCAAGTGGCGTGCGCGGCTCTGTGTGTGATTTGCGGCTTCATGGACACCGTTTTCCGCAAGAAAACCCCCCTGAGTGCCACTAAGACGCCGATATGGGGCGGAATGGTGAGACCCTCAAACTTTTGGTGCACTTGATATTTTGGTAGTGTGCTAGAAATCATTAATTAGAAAAGAGCTTTTGAAACAGTTATTTCATGTGTAAATATGATAAATGTACTTTAAAATGTGATATATTGGAAAATATAGATATTTAGTATACAAAATAAATTTATATAGTACTTTCTTTTCAGATCATGGCATTTCCTGGCATTTTGGCTCTGTTTGCTTCTCAAAGGAAAAACGCCATATTGGTAAGTTTTACATTGTTTACAATTGTTTAGTTAATAGTAATCACTTTCCTTAACTTAGTGTTTTGTTACATTTTGAACATTTCTCTTTGCTGGAACTACCCCACAATTTTCTGAAACTATTATGTTATGAGCCTAATAATCTGTCACCTAGCCGTATTTACATCATTAAATACTAAACATTATTTTTAAATGATTACAATGACAACAATGTAACTCTTCCATAATATGACATTTTGTCTTTCAAGGAGATTTTCCAGTCATTTTGATGATTATTTTTGGACGTACATCAACTATGTTCTATGAAGATGCTGTAAACAACTTTTATTAAAACGTTGATTTGCTTTGGTATTTGTTATAACATGTAAATTCCCTCAAATTCTTCCAGGTGAGCGTGATGGTGGCGGCGGCCTGTCTCTCTTGTGTGGCTTCTGCCATTGTGATGGGCTACAATTGTCTTACGCTCAGTTACGGAGAGGAAGATGAGGAGGTCTTTCACCACCATGACAAACCTGAAGTGGTAATCCCTTTGGCAAAAATCTCCCCAATAAATAAATAAACAGGCCATTTATTTCCAATACACTTACGCACAGCAATTCTACTTTGTTGTCAGACATTCGTGCTTCATCGGACGGTGAAAGCCGCCAACGCCACCATACTGCTGAGCTGCGTCATCTGCGCCATCCTGTCCGCTCTCATCGCCTACGTGGGGTGCCGTAGTTTACCCCGGTGTGGCTGCTACGACGCCCGAACTGGACTGGTGGGAGCAAATACAGTTTGCATTCATTACAGTACAATGACTAAAAACATGGTCAGCACTTGTCTTCACCGAGGGCAAGTGCTCCAAATTTTAATATATTTTAAATATAATTCATCAGCACCACAAATGGATGGAAAGAGAGAAACTAGTTTTCAGCTAAATCACTAAATATAATAAAACCATGATCACATCCAGAGCCGTTTTTTCCCTATGGGCAATGTGAGCGATTTGCCTGGGGCGCAATCTATCTGGGGGTGCACAAAAACCTTTAAAAAAAAAAAATCAACAATATTACTATTTGTCTAAACCTATTAGATTAGATAAACGTATTCAAGAAATTTCCTTTTATTGCTTTAGTTTGACTGCCCTGTAATAAAATTGCACATTTTTATTCTTATTGCAGGAGACCTTAGTTCCACAGTGTGACCAAGAGGATGCTGAGATGGTCTGTACGTGGCAAGGTAAAGGCTCTTAATGAGTTTTTATGTTGTTAATATTTGCTCATTTCATTTTGCTGTGGGCCTCACGAGTCTGTCTTTTTTCCTGGCAGCCGCAAATGACGACAGGCTCTTCAACTCTCCAGTTCAGTCTACAGAGTGTGGCATCACAGAGCCGCAGAACTCCTCCAAACAACCTCCTTACAGCAGACTGACCTAAAACTCCATGTTGAAATGTTCTTGACTGAACAGATGGCAAGTATTGTTGACTCTAATAGCATCTTTCTCTCTGTACATAGTTGTTCATTTACTCTTTACTGTACCTAAGACTGAACTATATTTGATTTTTTGTAAGATTATTTTGAATGGTTTTGAATTTGAAAAGCATTTAATACATTTCAAATGAATTTATTTTGTTAACTGGCAATCTAAGTAGTCGAAACCACAGCCAGTGTGTTTCAAATAGTTTAATTCATGAGTCAGTGGCACAGTATTTTCATGACGGAGATGGGTGTTTTGATAAATAATTGATGTATTTATATATTTTTTTAAAAAGGGATAGACATGAACAATCTTTGCTCAATGATTTTCCTCTCAAAACAGTCTTTTCCCAAACAAATGTCATGAAAAGTGCAATACTGAATTGTTTGTTAGAATACTCTTCACAGAATTCATTGGTGAATTGCAGATGACATTTTTAGTGTTAATATTGCCATTCTGTCTACTTAATGACGTAGATGTTTAACTTTTTATTGTGAACATGGATAAATTTACACAAGGATTGAGTACATGTATAAATTGCATTTTCAAGATGACGCATCTGTTCTTAGTTTTGGATTTATATATATATATATATATATATTTTATTTTTTTCCCCCTTCATTATACTTTTTTGGCTAGTGCATCATATACTCGGGTGCATTTTTTCTTAATTTCATCCGAAATCAAGAACAAACGTGCATTAAAGTAACAACAGTAAAATTGAGAATGACAAGCTAAAAAGCCATAACAGTTAATCAGATAACTATTGCCTAAAAAAAACATAGACTATTGTGGTCTGAGAGAGAGAGGAACATAAAAAAAGCCACAGGCCCAGCCAAACTATGAAAAAAATGTGATTTATAGTCCAGAAAATACGGTACTCAGACGATACCATTCATTGTCAGTCAATCCTGTTTTCATCCCAACAGAAAGAGACACCCGCGATCCAACCAACATTTGACGCTCAATAACGAACGCAAGCGCAAACACAAAGTGCAACTTTTCTTATCACGGCGGCATGAATCAGTCTTGTCGTCGTCATCCCTTTTTAAAGGGCCGGCGTCCCTCCGACAATCAGCAGCTGTTGCAGCCCCATCCCCTCGGCCCATCGGGACCATCCTGTCCGCCGACGCCGCCCAAGTTGATGTTCACGGCTGATCCGTTGGCAGGTTGGCTCAATGCCAGAGGCTTCTGCGACTTGAGCTTGTGAGCCACCGTCATGAAGATGGCCTCCACGTGGTCGCTATTGCCGGCGTGCTCGCCACTGTTGGGGTTCTTGGCCGAGGTCTCGAACAAAGGCAGGGAGTGGGAGTCTGCAAACTGTTGCGCCACATCCGTGGCTACTTGGATGGAATCTTGGAGGTCGCACTTGTTTCCCACAAGGATCCTGGGCACCTCACTGCCCAGGGCGTGCTGCTTACACTCCTCGATCCACGCCGGGAGGCTGCGGAAGCTGGCGGCGTTGGTCACGTCGTAGACGAAAACTACGGCGTGCACGTTGCGGTAGTAGTGTTGCACCATAGACTTGCGGAAGCGCTCTTGGCCCGCTGTGTCCCACAACTGGATCTGGAGAAGCAATGACATTTGGAATGGCAATCAGGCAGTGAAGAGATTTTCCACATTTGTTAAATAGTTACCCTTGATTGAATTTTTCATTCTCCCACAGGTAACCACATTATTATAATTCATTAGATGTTTATTTTTACTCTTATTTCTCTTTCCTCTCCTTTAAAAAGTTAACTACGAATTTGCAACTCAGTTACAAATCATGTCATAACATAATTACCATTTGATTTACGAATTAGCCAAGCCTGCGAAAGCGAATTCTTATTTTCTGAAGAATTTTGAAACGCATCCCTCCGAAATAAATCCCACTTTTTCTTTTACACAGCTCCAACGTGACTTTTGATGACCTTCTCGGATCGCGGTTCCCCGTCAAATGCCCACCTTGATCTTCTCGCCGTCAATCTCGACCAGCCTCTCCCTGAAGTCCACCCCGATGGTGGCCTCGGTCTTCTCGGGGAACTTCCCGGCGCAGAAGCGGTAGGTCAGACACGTCTTCCCGACCCCCGAGTCTCCGATAACGATGATTTTGAAAATACGAGTCCTCGGCGGAGGCAGCTTGGTGGAGTTCGTCAAAGAAGAGGAGAACTCGCCTGACGAAAGGTTCTCCGCCATAGCCGATGACGAGCTCTGCTATGAGTAATATGGAATGATAAACGCCCCTCTCGTTGTTGACAAGCAAGAAACCAATTTGGACAAGCAGCCACTGTCTCTTGAAATTAATGTCTTACTGATCATGTGCAACATTACATTAGAGATACATAAAAATATGTCCTTTGTCAAAGTGTTCGCCGTCCTTTTCACCCTCATTTGCCATAGTTTTAGGCGATTCAGCCACAAGCCACGTTACAGACTGGAGAGATATCATATATGTAAGGTTAGACATCTGTTGGGGCTGTGAATGAGTGGCGACGGACGTTGTGATACTGTAGCGGGCATTTTGGGTCGGAGGATCCCATCCCACCGGTAACCCTCCGAGCAGCAATGTAACTATTTTAGTTGGGATTAGTTTCAACACCCAATTTGACTCTTGTGAGGATAACTGGATCAGAAAATGAGTGGATTTAGCGAGTAAAGAGAAAGACACTCATACACTACGTTTGTTACCCAGAAGTCATCCGACCCAATATGGCCGACAATCACTTATGTCCCCAACTCTACATCAAATACATCGCACCTTATGTATGTGATATCTGTGACCGACTCTGACTTCTCGCGACATTATCGGGAGGCGGAAACGGGAAAATTCACGCTGAGATACAAACTGCGCTCATTAAAACTACAAAAACTACCAAATATAAAAACGCATACATTTCCAGCATAGTTGAACAAATTACACACGTATGGGTAGATATCACATTTTTAAATTTCATTCTGCATCCCTGATGTAATTACATGAAACCATTGATGGTACCGTTACATCATGACCTTCACATTCCCACAAACGTAGGTGCCCGTTTGTAATCGCGATGATAAAAGACACAAACATTACATACAATATCATCATGGTTACATCAATTGGATTCATAAAATATTATGTATCTAGGAAGTACAGCATTGTTTTGTTATTTGTTCAGAAAATGTGTTATTTTTCCCCTAAATGTTAGAATTGTATTCAGGCATTTTAGTTTGACCCCGTTTAAGGGTCCTTCCGGTTAGCATGGTGTAACATGTGTTGGATAATTCCAGAAGGTACGTCGCAGTTCTTTAGCTTCTCCTCTCCGGACTCAACCCGCCGGGACAGTTTTCTTTAACCTTCCCGAACATCCGAACGCGGCGATTTCTCCCAAACTTAAGGCAGAAAGATCCGACTAGTCTTTGACATTTTCAACGTTTGTTCCTCTTTGGATTAGTTTGAGTTAGCCGAGCTGTCAAAATGTTGAGCGTCGCCAGAAACGTTTCAAGGACTCTGTCTACAAGGAATGGCGCACGAAATCTGTCTTCGTTGCTGACAAAGGTGAGTTTTTGACACGCGTGGATCATCAGAAGACAAACGACATCCATCTTCTCCGACGATCGCATCTCTTTGGGATGGTACCGGGAAATCGAATGTGCTAGCACGATGCTCACTAGCTTATTCGCCTGACTTTTCCAACGCCATTTGTCATTTAGTTATCACATGAAATATAGGAATCTTCTTTAAAATAGCTGTTTTTGTACTAATCGTAGTCATCAATAATAGTTTTTTCGCCTTATCGAAATTTGTTTATATGAATGACAGTTCTAAAGGCCATTCGGCGTTTGCGTAAATGTTTAATAATTTAATTTGCAATCGTATTTATTGTCGTAAGATGCTTGTTGTGTTAGTAGTTAAAGTTCGAGCACGTGTGTTATGTTTCATCACAAGCGGATGTGTGACCTTCACATCGATGTCCTCCAACCTATCTTGGGGGTCCTCAAACCTTGTAGCTCCAGATACTAGAACCTGTTTCGTAGTTGTTCTTTTTAAATGATCAAGGCTTGGAATCTACCAAAATTCAAGTTAATCATTATAGTATTTATCAATTGGCCCTGTATCTGATGACAGCTGAAGCTGTAACTGGGTGTCAGCATCCAGGGATTTCTCTTGTTTTCATTCCCAAGCATATCAGGGTCTATTTTTCTTAATGCAATTGCCTTGTGCTCTTTCCACAGGCTCACTGGAGTGCCCTCCAATCAGATACTCTCAGATCTCTATCCAGAAGAGACTATGCGTAAGTCTGTTTCAATTCATTTGTCTAAATCATTATTTTAAAAATGATTTTCTTTTGTAGATCGGAAGCCATCAAGGGGGCAGTCATTGGAATTGATCTAGGAACCACCAACTCCTGTGTTGCAGTCATGGAGGGTAAACAAGCAAAGGTAACATATTGCATCCATTATAAAATGTAATGGCGCCTATTAACGTACACATTTCAGCTTTATGTAACTGTGTAAAAAATGGCGAGGACCGTTGTTGTAGACTGAAAAGTTGAATGAAAAGTGCCTCACGTCAATCTGAACTCAATTTCCATTTATTGTCGTTGCGCACAGGTGTTGGAGAACTCCGAGGGGGCGAGGACCACCCCTTCAGTCATCGCCTTCACGGCCGAGGGCGAGCGTCTGATCGGCATGCCCGCTAAACGCCAGGCCGTCACCAATCCTCAGAATACGCTGTATGCCACCAAGCGACTCATTGGCCGCCGCTTTGACGACGCCGAAGTCCAGAAAGACCTGTGAGTTGACGCGTTCGTGGCAACGCCAGATGGTGAATAGATCATTTGAACTCATCACGGTTGTGCTCTCCTTTTTTAATAGGAAGAACGTGTCATACAAAATCGTGCGAGCTTCCAACGGCGACGCTTGGTTGGAGGCTCACGGGAAAATGTATTCGCCTAGCCAGGCTGGGGCCTTTGTCCTGATGAAGATGAAGGAGACGGCTGGTAAAGACTCTTTCTCTCATATTCCGGTGTATCCAAATGGCCAATGGTAACATTTTAACACGGTGTGGTTTTGCTTCCAGAGAACTACATGGGAACGAAAGTGAAGAACGCAGTGATCACAGTACCGGCTTATTTCAACGACTCTCAGAGACAGGTATGCGCTCGGCTCACTTACGTTGTTACCGTGGAACATCTAAAAGTGCGTCCTGTACAGGAAGATGTTTTCCTTTACAAATACAGTGTTCCCTCGCTACTTCGCGCTTCAGCTATTGCGGACTCAGAGCTTCGCAGATTTTTTTCAGGAAAAAATATATATAAAAAATGTCAAGATATTAAGTTAAAATTATAAATTACATCATCTTACAAGAGGTGGAAACAAAATATTCAATAAGAATTAGTAATTCCATCAACGAAATAGTCAATAAGATGGTGAGAGTTCAGGAATGGCATTGATGACGTCATGGCGCATCTTCACCGCCCCAAAAAACTGTTCACAACTCCCAATAACGATGTTTCTTACGTGCAAAAAAACAGCAGAAGATCCTCCATACGGACTACTATGATGTTTTTGCTTGGTGGTGCTTTTGTGCACGTGTTACACGTTTCTTTAAGCATTTTTGAAGGGGCCCGCCGCCTACTTCGCAGAAATGCACTTATTGCGGGGGGTCCCGGTCCCCATTAACCGCGATAAGCGAGGGAACACTGTACTGTTGAAATGGGTCCAAGCGCACAATAAGTAAGCTCGATGTCAGAAAAAGACTGTGAAAGCAAAGAAGCCTTAGAATAAAGCTGTATTTAGTTCCCTTTTTTGACCAATGCTATTTGTTGCAGGCGACCAAAGACGCCGGTCAGATTGCCGGCTTGAACGTGTTGCGCGTGATCAACGAACCCACGGCGGCGGCCCTGGCTTACGGCTTGGACAAAACCCAGGACAAGATGTGAGTAGAAATGCTGCTTGCCAAAGTCCAACACAAAATGAAAATATTCCTTATGGTATGGAGAAGAGATGGGTGATATGGCTATATATACTGGTGTTCATCTCGCAACAGCGCCCCTGTTTTTTGTGGTGATCGGGCGGTGTAATTGCAACTTTAAATCATCCATTTTTGTTTTATTGAACGTTTTGCATATAGTTGTTGAAAAAAAGTTATTTTATGATAATTATCCTTTTATCGCCAAGCTCTACTTCTAATTGTAAGATTGGTTCTGAGCCAGCCGGTCACGACGCCATGTTTGTTTTCCAGCATTGCCGTGTATGATCTCGGCGGTGGTACTTTTGATATCTCCATCTTGGAGATCCAGAAGGGAGTTTTTGAGGTGAAGTCCACCAACGGCGACACCATCCTCGGAGGGGAGGACTTTGACCTGCCCCTTCTTAAACACATTGTCAAGGAATTTAAGAGAGAGGTGAATCATCATAGACCTGTTCGTTTAAGCACCCCTGGCGGACTGCAACGTTAAAGTTTCATGTTTTCTTGCCGTTTTAGTCCGGTGTGGATCTGACCAAAGACACCATGGCCCTCCAAAGAGTCCGAGAGGCGGCTGAGAAAGCCAAGTGTGAGCTGTCGTCCTCCCTGCAGGTATGCCAACATTTTCTTTGTGTTCTGACTGACCAAAATAAACTAAGCATATTCACGGGTATGTTAATTTTACTCTATCGACGAATTGGTCCAGCATAGATGATACTTTGGAAAAAAGATTTGTCATTTTTAGTCATCGTCAAGTCGCAGTTTGATTTGGTCAAGCCTCGTTCTGGGGCATCTTTACTTATCCCAACGCCGTGACCTCCTAATCATCTCCACTCTCCTCCTTGTAGACTGACATCAATCTTCCCTACCTGACCATGGACGCATCGGGTCCCAAACATCTCAACATGAAGATAAGCCGTGCTCAGTTTGAAGGCCTGGTAGCCGACTTGATCCGTCGCACGGTGGCTCCCTGTCAGAAGGCCATGCAAGATGCCGAGGTGTCAAAAGGTGACATAGGCGAGGTGCTTCTGGTTGGAGGAATGTCTCGCATGCCAAAGGTACGTGCCCATGCCTTTTCTAGACTTTAGGCTCGCCAGCTCTGTGTGGACGCCCGGCCGCAATGACCGTGTCACCCTCTTGTAGGTCCAGCAAACGGTTCAGGACCTGTTTGGCCGCGCCCCCAGCAAGTCCGTCAACCCGGACGAAGCCGTCGCCATCGGGGCGGCCATCCAGGGCGGCGTCCTCGCCGGAGATGTTACGGACGTGCTGCTTTTGGACGTGACGCCGCTGTCGCTGGGAATCGAGACTCTGGGCGGAGTCTTCACCAAACTTATCAACAGAAATACGACTATTCCCACTAAGAAGGGCCAGGTGCGGACCTATCCCAGTGGCTCATTGTCCACATTTAGCCCGTTAAAGCTCATGCGTTTTTTAATTTGTTTTTTTTCCACACCCAGGTTTTCTCCACGGCGGCAGATGGACAGACTCAAGTCGAGATCAAAGTGTGTCAGGGCGAGAGGGAGATGGCCACGGACAACAAGGTGCTGGGTCAGTTTACTTTGGTGGGCATCCCCCCCGCCCCACGAGGCGTTCCACAAATCGAGGTGACCTTTGACATCGACGCCAACGGCATCGTGCACGTGTCGGCCAAGGACAAAGGAACCGGCCGGGAACAGCAAAGTGAGTTTGAAGGGGCCTAATCAATTGAAAAAATCAATTCAGTTCAGTTATTTACCACATTTTCGTTCCATTTTCATGTCAAATTGACGTTTTAAGAGCTTTTAGAAATGATGTTGTTAGATGCGCGGTTTAACTTGAATGCCAAACCAAATAGTCTAAGGATAAAATTAGGCATTTAAGTTCCTTTTGTTCTTTTCTTTTTTTTTTTAAATGTTATCTTGGTGGTTTTATCTGCAGTCGTTATCCAGTCATCAGGAGGACTCAGCAAAGATGACATTGAAAACATGGTCAAGAATGCTGAGAAGTATGCAGAGGAAGACAGAAGGAGAAAGGTGGGTTGGAGCCTTATTTCTAATCTGTATTTTAAACAAATGCTCCCTGTTTTTGTTTGATGCGCAACTGTAAAAAAATGGAATAACCCAGATTGTCACTTTAAAAAACAATCAATGCGCATTGTAATCATAAATTGGTTTAGTTTTCACTGTTACTTCAAAGCAGATTGATAATGATGGTATTGATTGGGTATTTCTTTTTAGGCACACCACATTTTGAAACTTGAAATTATAGTCATGTAAGAAAAAAGTTATCTATGTTTGACTGAATCTCATATTTGCCCCCATTTCATGTCTTCTAGGAGCGTGTGGAGGCTGTAAATATGGCAGAAGGCATTGTTCACGACACAGAGACCAAGATGGAGGAATTCAAGGACCAGCTTCCAGCAGATGAGGTCAATTGCAATTTTATTTGCCGTTACTTTTCTCCTCATTTCACTGCTAAAGTATGCAGTCGTCACTACTCTTGGGAAAGGCAGAATTAGATCACCTCATCTTCCTTTCCCTCCCCGCAGTGCGCCAAGCTGAAGGAAGAGATCACCAAGGTCCGAGATCTTCTCACCAACAAGGACTCGGAAACGGGGGAGAACATCAAGCAGGCGGCCAGCAACCTTCAGCAGTCGTCTCTCAAACTTTTCGAAATGGCCTACAAAAAGGTGAGTGCACACAAAATACTACTTGAGCAAAACATTTGGAGTGGGAATGTTTGCTCGATACAAACTGGTACGTGGTTTGACGTGTGGTGCCCTTGTGCCCTTCCCTCCCGCAGATGGCGTCCGAGCGCGAAAACAGCAGCTCCGACAACTCCAGTTCTAGCTCGGAGGGCGAGAAGAAGGAAGGCCAGCAGTAGACTTTGGACTTTGAAGTGCGCAATTGCTGTTGTCGACTTTGACAACAGGACTGATATGGTATGGGTGTGCTGTTGTGAATGTTGGCAATCAAGATTATCTATGTTTGGATGGATGAATGGATGGATGGTGTATGTTAATGTGGATGTATGCAGGGAAGGCCATTGAAATTGGGAAAGGTGGGACACTGTTATCATGTTCTTTTGTAATAAAAACTAAATAGAAGGCTTAAAACTGCTTGAAGTGAGTGTGCTTTGTCAAAAGCTTCAACACTTAACCTGTGACCAATTGAAAATGAGGTAGTAATGAGAAAACTTATTCTTTCTGGCCCGCAGATGGAGACATTTATCAGCACCTGAAAAGAGAACAGTCATGATCTGTATGCAGCATTTGTCCTTATTCAAGGGTGGCCAACTGCCGTCCTCGAGAGACGCTCGTTATCTGGTCTGTTTTCCATATCTCCCTCTTCTACCACACTTGAATCAAATAACCTGCTGTCCAGAAACTTGTTATCAATCCAGATTATTTGATTCCGGTGTGTTGTTGTTGGGTGATATGGTAAAAAAGATTGGATAGTGGGTCTTGGGAACTGAAGTTGACCACCCTTGATGTATAGTAAGACTATTTGTTCCAAAAATACCATGTATAGGTAGGCTTTCTTTTAAAATGTATATTAAGGCTTAGTGTCATAAATAATATCTTAATTGAAATCCTGTTGAAAATGCAATCATATTCCTATTTTGCTTGGTCCCTTCGTGGCCCAGAGGTTAACTCACTTGTCTCCTGTCTGGGTGGCGTGGGTTCAATTCCCGGTTGGGACACTTTTTCCACTTAGTTGTTTCTGTGGACTTGGTAGTCAAGAAACTCAAATGATGACAAAGGAAAGTGCAATCACTTGGTGGCGCAGAGGTTAGTGCACTGGACTCCCACCTGGGAGACCTGGGTTCGCTTCCCGCTGTCGCACTTTGGCTGATCACTACACCATGTGGTCTGGAAAATGGAACAAGAAGGGGGAAAAAAAAAAAAAACTTTTTAATCTATATTAAACACTTAGTCATATTTTTCAGCAAAAGGTTATATTCCGAACTGCCTTCGGCAGTTCGGAAGACAGTTGAAGGACCTGTCCGTGCGAAAGGCGTTCTCGGGTCGGCCTTCGGCCGACCCTCGACCGCTTGCTTGGTCAGTCAACCGCCGACACCGGGAAGCGAACTCACGTTCTCCCCGTGCAAAGGCGAGTGTGCAACCCACTACACCAACTTGTGCCCCACTTATACATAGGTGTTGAAACGTTTTATCCAAGGAAACTGGGTGAAACACTTAGTCATTTTTTTCACAAAATGCTTCATCCACCACTGAAGACCTATACACTTAAACACTTAGGTATTAGAATTTATTCTTTTAATTGAATAATATTTGGAAAATCTTTGCCTGCACTGGGATTTGAACCCAGGACCTCATAGGCGACAGACTGATGACTTAGCCACTGGGCCACCACCCAGTGAGAGAAAGTGGTAGTACTTATAGTTTTACCTCTTTTATTTACCTGAAACACTTAGTCATTTTTTGGACAAAATGCTTCATCCACTACTGATTCAGTTAAACACTTAGGCATTAGAACTTATTATTTTAACTGAATAATAATATTGGGAAAATCTTTGCAGGCACTTGGATTCGAACCATGGACCACAGATGTGGGAGACTGATGACTTAACCACTGGGCCACCACCCTGTGAGAGAAAGCAGTAGTACTTGTACTTTATCTTTTCCATTTACCTGAAAATATTGGGAAAATCTTTGCATGCACTTGGATTCGAACTTGGGTCCACAGATAGGGGAGACTGTTGACTTATCCACTGGGCCACCACCTTATGAGAGAAAGCAGTAGTACTTGTACTTTATCTTTTCCATTTACCTGAAAATATTGGGAAAATGTTTGCATGCACTTGGATTTGAACTTGGGTCCACAGATATGGGAGACTGATGACTTATCCACTGGGCCACCAGAGACCAGTTTTGTCTCTTTTCACTCCCAGATCATACTTGGTACTTTACAGTATTTTCACTCACTGGACCACAGGCTCCCAGAAGTAAGCAGTAGTATTTATTCTTTTGTCTGTTACAACTATTAGTATAGAAATGCATTTTTTTTTCATAAAAGACGACGTCGTTTTGTGAGGCTTTTTGTTGTTGTAAAAAAACGACATAGTATAGTAGCTTTTTTCCCCCAAAAAAACGACATAGTATAGTAAGGCTTTTTTTCCTTAAAAAACGACATAGTATAGTAAGGCTTTTTTTCCTAAAAAAACGACATAGCATAGTAAGGCTTTTTTTCCTAAAAAAACGACATAGTATAGTAAGGCTTTTTTTCCTAAAAAAACGACATAGTATAGTAAGGCTTTTTTTCCTAAAAAAACGACATAGTAAAGTAAGGCTTTTTTTCCTAAAAAACGACATAGTATAGTAAGGCTTTTTTTCCTAAAAAAACGACATAGTATAGTAAGGCTTTTTTTCCTAAAAAACGACATAGTATAGTAAGGCTTTTTCCCCCAAAAAACGACATAGTATAGTAAGGCTTTTTCCCCCCAAAAAACGACATAGTATAGTAAGGCTTTTTTTTCTAAAAAAACGACATAGTATAGTAAGGCTTTTTTTCCTAAAAAAACGACATAGTATAGTAAGGCTTTTTTCCCTAAAAAAACAACATAGTATAGTAAGGCTT
Organism: Stigmatopora nigra; assembly: GCF_051989575.1. NCBI lineage: Eukaryota > Metazoa > Chordata > Actinopteri > Syngnathiformes > Syngnathidae > Stigmatopora > Stigmatopora nigra. Next base: position 6,627,564 of record NC_135521.1, read on the forward strand.
TTTTTCCTAAAAAACGACATAGTATATTAAGGCTTTTTTCCCCCAAAAAACGACATAGTATAGTAAGGCTTTTTTTCCTAAAAAACGACATAGTATAGTAAGGCTTTTTTCCTCAAAAAACGACATAGTATAGTAAGGCTTTTTTTCCTCAAAAAACGACATAGTATAGTAAGGCTTTTTTTCCTCAAAAAACGACATAGTATATATAGTAAGGCTTTTTTTCCTCAAAAAACGACATAGTATAGTAAGGCTTTTTTTCCTAAAAAAACGACATAGTATAGTAAGGCTTTTTCACCCCAAAAAACGACATAGTATAGTAAGGCTTTTTTTTCTAAAAAAACGACATAGTATAGTAAGGCTTTTTTTCCTAAAAAACGACATAGTATAGTAAGGCTTTTTTTCCTAAAAAAACGACATAGTATAGTGAGGCTTTTTTTCCCAAAAAAACGACATAGTATAGTAAGGCTTTTTTTCCTAAGAAAAACGACATAGTATAGTAAGGCTTTTTTTCCTAAAAAACGACATAGTATAGTAAGGCTTTTTTTCCTAAAAAAACGACATAATATAGTAAGGCTTTTTTCCCCAAAAAACGACATAGTATAGTAAGGCTTTTATCCCCCAAAAAACGACATAGTATAGTAAGGCTTTTTTTCCTAAAAAACGACATAGTATAGTAAGGCTTTTTTTCCTAAAAAAACGACATAGTATAGTAAGGCTTTTTTTCCTAAAAAACGACATAGTATAGTAAGGCTTTTTTTCCTAAAAAAACGACATAGTATAGTAAGGCTTTTTTCCCTAAAAAAACAACATAGTATAGTAAGGCTTTTTTTCCTAAAAAACGACATAGTATATTAAGGCTTTTTTCCCCCAAAAAACGACATAGTATAGTAAGGCTTTTTTCCCCAAAAAACGACAGTATAGTAAGGCTTTTTTCCCCCAAAAAATGACATAGTATAGTAAGGCTTTTTTTCCTAAAAAAACGACATAGTATAGTAAGGCTTTTTTTCCTAAAAAAACGACATAGTATAGTAAGGCTTTTTTTCCTAAAAAAACGACATAGTATAGTAAGGCTTTTTTTCCTAAAAAACGACATAGTATAGTAAGGCTTTTTTTTCCTAAAAAAACGACATAGTATAGTAAGGTTTTTTTTCCTAAAAAAACGACATAGTATAGTAAGGCTTTTTTTCCCAAAAAACGACATAGTATATTAAGACTTTTTTTCCTAAAAAAACGACATAGTATAGTAAGGCTTTTTTTCCTAAAAAAACGACATAGTATAGTAAGGCTTTTTTCCCCCAAAAAACGACATAGTATAGTAAGGCTTTTTTTCCCCAAAAAACGACATAGTATAGTAAGGCTTTTTTTCCTAAAAAAACGACATAGTATAGTAAGGCTTTTTTTCCTAAAAAAAAAGACATAGTATAGTAAGGCTTTTTTTCCTAAAAAAACGACATAGTATAGTAAGGCTTTTTTTCCTAAAAAAACGACATAGTATAGTAAGGCTTTTTTCCCCCAAAAAACGACATAGTATATTAAGGCTTTTTTCCCCCAAAAAACGACATAGTATAGTAAGGCTTTTTTTCCTAAAAAAACGACATAGTATAGTAAGGCTTTTTTTCCTAAAAAACGACATAGTATAGTAAGGCTTTTTTTCCTAAAAAAACGACATAGTATAGTGAGGCTTTTTTTCCTAAAAAAACGACATAGTATAGTAAGGCTTTTTTTCCTAAAAAAACGACATTGTATAGTAAGGCTTTTTTTCCTAAAAAAAAAGACATAGTATAGTAAGGCTTTTTTTCCTAAAAAAACGACATAGTATAGTAAGGCTTTTTTTCCTAAGAAACGACATAGTATAGTAAGGCTTTTTTTCCTAAAAAAAACGACATAGTATAGTAAGGCTTTTTTTCCTAAAAAAACGACATAGTATAGTAAGGCTTTTTTACCCCAAAAAACGACATAGTATAGTAAGGCTTTTTTTCCCAAAAAAACGACATAGTATAGTAAGGCTTTTTTTCCTAAAAAACGACATAGTATAGTAAGGCTTTTTTTCCCCAAAAAACGACATAGTATAGTAAGGCTTTTTTCCCCCAAAAAACGACATAGTATAGTAAGGCTTTTTTTCCTAAAAAAACGACATAGTATAGTAAGGCTTTTTTTCCTAAAAAACGACATAGTATAGTAAGGCTTTTTTCCACCAAAAAACGACATAGTATAGTAAGGCTTTTTTTCCTAAAAAAACGACATAGTATAGTAAGGCTTTTTTTCCCCAAAAAACGACATAGTATAGTAAGGCTTTTTTTCCTAAAAAACGACATAGTATAGTAAGGCTTTTTTTCCTAAAAAACGACATAGTATAGTAAGGCTTTTTTTCCTAAAAAAACGACATAGTATAGTAAGGCTTTTTTTCCTAAAAAAACGACATTGTATAGTAAGGCTTTTTTTCCTAAGAAAAACGACATAGTATAGTAAGGCTTTTTTTCCTAAAAAACGACATAGTATAGTAAGGCTTTTTTTCCTAAAAAACGACATAGTATAGTAAGGCTTTTTTTCCTAAAAAAACGACATAGTATAGTAAGGCTTTTTTTCCTAAAAAAACGACATAGTATAGTAAGGCTTTTTTTCCTAAAAAAACGACATAGTAAAGTAGGGCTTTTTTTTCCTAAAAAACGACATAGTATGGTAAGGCTTTTTTTCCTAAAAAAACGACATAGTATAGTAAGGCTTTTTTTTTCTAAAAAACGACATAGTATAGTAAGGCTTTTTCCCCCAAAAAACGACATAGTATAGTAAGGCTTTTTCCCCCCAAAAAACGACATAGTATAGTAAGGCTTTTTTTTCTAAAAAAACGACATAGTATAGTAAGGCTTTTTTTCCTAAAAAAACGACATAGTATAGTAAGGCTTTTTTTCCTAAAAAACGACATAGTATATTAAGGCTTTTTTCCCCCAAAAAACGACATAGTATAGTAAGGCTTTTTTTCCTAAAAAACGACATAGTATAGTAAGGCTTTTTTCCCCCAAAAAACGACATAGTATATTAAGGCTTTTTTCCCCCAAAAAACGACATAGTATAGTAAGGCTTTTTTTCCTAAAAAAACGACATAGTATAGTAAGGCTTTTTTTCCTAAAAAAACGACATAGTATAGTAAGGCTTTTTTTCCTAAAAAACGACATAGTATAGTAAGGCTTTTTTTCCTAAAAAAACGACATAGTATAGTAAGGCTTTTTTTCCTAAAAAAACGGCATAGTATAGTAAGGCTTTTTCCCCCAAAAAAACGACATAGTATAGTAAGGCTTTTTTTCCTAAAAAACGACATAGTATAGTAAGGCTTTTTTTCCTAAAAAAACGACATAGTATAGTAAGGCTTTTTTTCCTAAAAAAACGACATAGTATAGTAAGGCTTTTTTTCCTAAAAAACGACATAGTATAGTAAGGCTTTTTTTCCTAAAAAAACGACATAGTATAGTAAGGCTTTTTTTCCTAAAAAAACGACATAGTATAGTAAGGCTTTTTTTCCTAAAAAAACGACATAGTAAAGTAAGGCTTTTTTTCCTAAAAAACGACATAGTATAGTAAGGCTTTTTTTTCCTAAAAAAACGACATAGTATAGTAAGGCTTTTTTTCCTAAAAAACGACATAGTATAGTAAGGCTTTTTTTCCTAAAAAAACGACATAGTATAGTAAGGCTTTTTTTCCTAAAAAAACGACATAGTATAGTAAGGTTTTTTTTCCTAAAAAACGACATAGTATAGTAAGGCTTTTTTTCCTAAAAAAACGACATAGTATAGTAAGGCTTTTTTCCCCAAAAAAACGACATAGTATAGTAAGGCTTTTTTTTTCCTAAAAATTGACATAGTATAGTAAGGCTTTTTCCCCCAAAAAACGACATAGTATAGTAAGGCTTTTTTCCCCCAAAAAACGACATAGTATAGTAAGGCTTTTTCCCCCCAAAAAACGACATAGTATAGTAAGGCTTTTTCACCCCAAAAAACGACATAGTATAGTAAGGCTTTTTTTTCTAAAAAAACGACATAGTATAGTAAGGCTTTTTTTCCTAAAAAACGACATAGTATAGTAAGGCTTTTTTTCCTAAAAAAACGACATAGTATAGTGAGGCTTTTTTTCCTAAAAAAACGACATAGTATAGTAAGGCTTTTTTTCCTAAAAAAACGACATTGTATAGTAAGGCTTTTTTTCCTAAGAAAAACGACATAGTATAGTAAGGCTTTTTTTCCTAAAAAACGACATAGTATAGTAAGGCTTTTTTTCCTAAAAAAACGACATAATATAGTAAGGCTTTTTTCCCCAAAAAACGACATAGTATAGTAAGGCTTTTATCCCCCAAAAAACGACATAGTATAGTAAGGCTTTTTTTCCTAAAAAACGACATAGTATAGTAAGGCTTTTTTTCCTAAAAAAACGACATAGTATAGTAAGGCTTTTTTTCCTAAAAAACGACATAGTATAGTAAGGCTTTTTTTCCTAAAAAAACGACATAGTATAGTAAGGCTTTTTTCCCTAAAAAAACAACATAGTATAGTAAGGCTTTTTTTCCTAAAAAACGACATAGTATATTAAGGCTTTTTTCCCCCAAAAAACGACATAGTATAGTAAGGCTTTTTTCCCCAAAAAACGACAGTATAGTAAGGCTTTTTTCCCCCAAAAAATGACATAGTATAGTAAGGCTTTTTTTCCTAAAAAAACGACATAGTATAGTAAGGCTTTTTTTCCTAAAAAAACGACATAGTATAGTAAGGTTTTTTTTCCCTAAAAAACGACATAGTATAGTAAGGCTTTTTTTCCTAAAAAAACGACATAGTATAGTAAGGCTTTTTTTCCTAAAAAACGACATAGTATAGTAAGGCTTTTTTTCCTAAAAAAACGACATAGTATAGTAAGGTTTTTTTTCCTAAAAAAACGACATAGTATAGTAAGGCTTTTTTTCCCAAAAAACGACATAGTATATTAAGGCTTTTTTTCCTAAAAAAACGACATAGTATAGTAAGGCTTTTTTTCCTAAAAAAACGACATAGTATAGTAAGGCTTTTTTCCCCCAAAAAACGACATAGTATAGTAAGGCTTTTTTTCCCCAAAAAACGACATAGTATAGTAAGGCTTTTTTTCCTAAAAAAACGACATAGTATAGTAAGGCTTTTTTTCCTAAGAAACGACATAGTATAGTAAGGCTTTTTTTCCTAAAAAAAACGACATAGTATAGTAAGACTTTTTTTCCTAAAAAAACGACATAGTATAGTAAGGCTTTTTTACCCCAAAAAACGACATAGTATAGTAAGGCTTTTTTTCCCAAAAAAACGACATAGTATAGTAAGGCTTTTTTTCCTAAAAAACGACATAGTATAGTAAGGCTTTTTTTCCCCAAAAAACGACATAGTATAGTAAGGCTTTTTTCCCCCAAAAAACGACATAGTATAGTAAGGCTTTTTTTCCTAAAAAAACGACATAGTATAGTAAGGCTTTTTTTCCTAAAAAACGACATAGTATAGTAAGGCTTTTTTCCACCAAAAAACGACATAGTATAGTAAGGCTTTTTTTCCTAAAAAAACGACATAGTATAGTAAGGCTTTTTTTCCCCAAAAAACGACATAGTATAGTAAGGCTTTTTTTCCTAAAAAACGACATAGTATAGTAAGGCTTTTTTTCCTAAAAAACGACATAGTATAGTAAGGCTTTTTTTCCTAAAAAAACGACATAGTATAGTAAGGCTTTTTTTCCTAAAAAAACGACATTGTATAGTAAGGCTTTTTTTCCTAAGAAAAACGACATAGTATAGTAAGGCTTTTTTTCCTAAAAAACGACATAGTATAGTAAGGCTTTTTTTCCTAAAAAACGACATAGTATAGTAAGGCTTTTTTTCCTAAAAAAACGACATAGTATAGTAAGGCTTTTTTTCCTAAAAAAACGACATAGTATAGTCAGGCTTTTTTTCCTAAAAAAACGACATAGTAAAGTAAGGCTTTTTTTCCTAAAAAACGACATAGTATAGTAAGGCTTTTTTTCCTAAAAAAACGACATAGTATAGTAAGGCTTTTTTTCCTAAAAAACGACATAGTATAGTAAGGCTTTTTCCCCCAAAAAACGACATAGTATAGTAAGGCTTTTTTTCCTAAAAAAACGACAAAGTATAGTAAGGCTTTTTTTCCTAAAAAAACGACATAGTATAGTAAGGCTTTTTTTCCTAAAAAAACGACATAGTATAGTAAGGCTTTTTCCCCCAAAAAACGACATAGTATAGTAAGGCTTTTTTTCCTAAAAAAGGACATAGTATAGTAAGGCTTTTTTTCCTAAAAAAACGACATAGTATAGTAAGGCTTTTTCTCCTAAAAAAACGACATAGTATAGTAAGGCTTTTTTTCCTAAAAAAACGACATAGTATAGTCAGGCTTTTTTCCCTAAGAAACGACATAGTATAGTAAGGCTTTTTTTCCTAAAAAAAACGACATAGTATAGTAAGGTTTTTTTCCCTAAAAAACGACATAGTATAGTAAGGCTTTTTTTCCTAAAAAAACGACATATTATAGTAAGGCTTTTTTCCCCCAAAAAACGACATAGTATAGTAAGGCTTTTTTTCCTAAAAATTGACATAGTATAGTAAGGCTTTTTTCCCCAAAAAACGACAGTATAGTAAGGCTTTTTTCCCCCAAAAAACAACATAGTATAGTAAGGCTTTTTTTCCTAAAAAAACGACATAGTATAGTGAGGCTTTTTTTCCTAAAAAAACGACATAGTATAGTAAGGTTTTTTTTCCTAAAAAACGACATAGTATAGTAAGGCTTTTTTTCCGAAAAAAACGACATAGTATAGTAAGGCTTTTTTTCCTACAAAACGACATAGTATAGTAAGGCCTTTTCTTCCTAAAAAAACGACATAGTATAGTAAGGTTTTTTTTCCTAAAAAAACGTCATAGTATAGTAAGGCTTTTTTTCCCAAAAAACGACATAGTATAGTAAGGCTTTTTTTCCCCAAAAAAACGACATAGTATAGTAAGGCTTTTTTCCCCAAAAAAACGACATAGTATAGTAAGGCTTTTTTTCCTACAAAACGACATAGTATAGTAAGGTTTTTTTTCCTAAAAAAACGACATAGTATAGTAAGGCTTTTTTTCCGAAAAAAACGACATAGTATAGTAAGGCTTTTTTTCCTACAAAACGACATAGTATAGTAAGGCCTTTTTTTCCTAAAAAAACGACATAGTATAGTAAGGTTTTTTTTCCTAAAAAAACGTCATAGTATAGTAAGGCTTTTTTTCCCAAAAAACGACATAGTATAGTAAGGCTTTTTTTCCCTAAAAAACGACATAGTATAGTAAGGCTTTTTTTCCCCAAAAAACGACATAGTATAGTAAGGCTTTTTTCCCCAAAAAAACGACATAGTATAGTAAGGCTTTTTTTCCTAAAAAAACGACATAGTATAGTAAGGCTTTTTTTCCTAAAAAACGACATAGTATAGTAAGGCTTTTTTTTCTAAAAAAACGACATAGTATAGTAAGGCTTTTTTTCCTAAAAAAACGACATAGTATAGTAAGGCTTTTTTTCCTAAAAAACGACATAGTATAGTAGGGCTTTTTTTCCCCAAAAAACGACATAGTATAGTAAGGCTTTTTTCCCACCAAAAACGACATAGTATAGTAAGGCTTTTTTTCCTAAAAAAACGACATAGTATAGTAAGGCTTTTTTTCCTAAAAAAACGACATAGTATAGTAAGGCTTTTTCCCCCCAAAAAACGACATAGTATAGTAAGGCTTTTTTTTCTAAAAAAACGACATAGTATAGTAAGGCTTTTTTTCCTAAAAAAACGACATAGTATAGTAAGGCTTTTTTTCCTAAAAAACGACATAGTATAGTAGGGCTTTTTTTCCCCAAAAAACGACATAGTATAGTAAGGCTTTTTTCCCACCAAAAACGACATAGTATAGTAAGGCTTTTTTTCCTAAAAAAACGACATAGTATAGTAAGGCTTTTTTTCCTAAAAAAACGACATAGTATAGTAAGGCTTTTTCCCCCCAAAAAACGACATAGTATAGTAAGGCTTTTTTTCCTAAAAAAACGACATAGTATAGTAAGGCTTTTTTTCCTAAAAAAACGACATAGTATAGTAAGGCTTTTTTTTCCTAAAAAACGACATAGTATAGTAAGGCTTTTTTTCCTAAAAAAACGACATAGTATAGTAAGGCTTTTTTTCCTAAAAAAACGACATCGTATAGTAAGGCTTTTTTTCCTAAAAAACGACATAGTATAGTAAGGCTTTTTTTCCTAAAAAAACGACATAGTATAGTAAGGCTTTTTTTCCTAAAAAAACGACATAGTATAGTAAGGTTTTTTTTCCTAAAAAACGACATAGTATAGTAAGGCTTTTTTTCCTAAAAAAACGACATAGTATAGTAAGGCTTTTTTTCCTACAAAACGACATAGTATAGTAAGGCTTTTTTTTCCTAAAAAAAACGACATAGTATAGTAAGGTTTTTTTTCCTAAAAAAACGTCATAGTATAGTAAGGCTTTTTTCCCCAAAAAAACGACGTAGTATAGTAAGGCTTTTTTTCCTAAAAAACGACATAGTATAGTAAGGCTTTTTTTCCCCAAAAAACGACATAGTATAGTAAGGCTTTTTTTCCTAAAAAAACGACATAGTATAGTAAGGCTTTTTTTCCTAAAAAACGACATAGTATAGTAAGGCTTTTTTTCCTAAAAAAACGACATAGTATAGTAAGGCTTTTTTTCCTAAAAAACGACATAGTATAGTAAGGCTTTTTTCCCTAAAAAAACGACATAGTATAGTAAGGCTTTTTTTCCCCAAAAAACGACATAGTATAGTAAGGCTTTTTTCCCCCCAAAAACGACATAGTATAGTAAGGCTTTTTTTCCTAAAAAAACGACATAGTATAGTAAGGCTTTTTTTTCCTAAAAAAACGACATAGTATAGTAAGGCTTTTTCCCCCCAAAAAACGACATAGTATAGTAAGGCTTTTTTTCCTAAAAAAACGACATAGTATAGTAAGGCTTTTTTTCCTAAAAAAACGACATAGTATAGTAAGGCTTTTTCCCCCAAAAAACGACATAGTATAGTAAGGCTTTTTTTCCTAAAAAAGGACATAGTATAGTAAGGCTTTTTTTCCTAAAAAAACGACATAGTATAGTAAGGCTTTTTCTCCTAAAAAAACGACATAGTATAGTAAGGCTTTTTTTCCTAAAAAAACGACATAGTATAGTCAGGCTTTTTTCCCTAAGAAACGACATAGTATAGTAAGGCTTTTTTTCCTAAAAAAACGACATAGTATAGTAAGGTTTTTTTCCCTAAAAAACGACATAGTATAGTAAGGCTTTTTTTCCTAAAAAAACGACATATTATAGTAAGGCTTTTTTCCCCCAAAAAACGACATAGTATAGTAAGGCTTTTTTTCCTAAAAATTGACATAGTATAGTAAGGCTTTTTTCCCCAAAAAACGACAGTATAGTAAGGCTTTTTTCCCCCAAAAAACAACATAGTATAGTAAGGCTTTTTTTCCTAAAAAAACGACATAGTATAGTGAGGCTTTTTTTCCTAAAAAAACGACATAGTATAGTAAGGTTTTTTTTCCTAAAAAACGACATAGTATAGTAAGGCTTTTTTTCCGAAAAAAACGACATAGTATAGTAAGGCTTTTTTTCCTACAAAACGACATAGTATAGTAAGGCCTTTTCTTCCTAAAAAAACGACATAGTATAGTAAGGTTTTTTTTCCTAAAAAAACGTCATAGTATAGTAAGGCTTTTTTTCCCAAAAAACGACATAGTATAGTAAGGCTTTTTTTCCTAAAAAAACGACATAGTATAGTAAGGCTTTTTTTCCTAAAAAACGACATAGTATAGTAAGGCTTTTTTCCCTAAAAAAACGACATAGTATAGTAAGGCTTTTTTTCCCCAAAAAACGACATAGTATAGTAAGGCTTTTTTCCCCCCAAAAACGACATAGTATAGTAAGGCTTTTTTTCCTAAAAAAACGACATAGTATAGTAAGGCTTTTTTTTCCTAAAAAAACGACATAGTATAGTAAGGCTTTTTCCCCCCAAAAAACGACATAGTATAGTAAGGCTTTTTTTCCTAAAAAAACGACATAGTATAGTAAGGCTTTTTTTCCTAAAAAAACGACATAGTATAGTAAGGCTTTTTCCCCCAAAAAACGACATAGTATAGTAAGGCTTTTTTTCCTAAAAAAGGACATAGTATAGTAAGGCTTTTTTTCCCCAAAAAAACGACATAGTATAGTAAGGCTTTTTTCCCCAAAAAAACGACATAGTATAGTAAGGCTTTTTTTCCTACAAAACGACATAGTATAGTAAGGTTTTTTTTCCTAAAAAAACGACATAGTATAGTAAGGCTTTTTTTCCGAAAAAAACGACATAGTATAGTAAGGCTTTTTTTCCTACAAAACGACATAGTATAGTAAGGCCTTTTTTTCCTAAAAAAACGACATAGTATAGTAAGGTTTTTTTTCCTAAAAAAACGTCATAGTATAGTAAGGCTTTTTTTCCCAAAAAACGACATAGTATAGTAAGGCTTTTTTTCCCTAAAAAACGACATAGTATAGTAAGGCTTTTTTTCCCCAAAAAACGACATAGTATAGTAAGGCTTTTTTCCCCAAAAAAACGACATAGTATAGTAAGGCTTTTTTTCCTAAAAAAACGACATAGTATAGTAAGGCTTTTTTTCCTAAAAAACGACATAGTATAGTAAGGCTTTTTTTTCTAAAAAAACGACATAGTATAGTAAGGCTTTTTTTCCTAAAAAAACGACATAGTATAGTAAGGCTTTTTTTCCTAAAAAACGACATAGTATAGTAGGGCTTTTTTTCCCCAAAAAACGACATAGTATAGTAAGGCTTTTTTCCCACCAAAAACGACATAGTATAGTAAGGCTTTTTTTCCTAAAAAAACGACATAGTATAGTAAGGCTTTTTTTCCTAAAAAAACGACATAGTATAGTAAGGCTTTTTCCCCCCAAAAAACGACATAGTATAGTAAGGCTTTTTTTTCTAAAAAAACGACATAGTATAGTAAGGCTTTTTTTCCTAAAAAAACGACATAGTATAGTAAGGCTTTTTTTCCTAAAAAACGACATAGTATAGTAGGGCTTTTTTTCCCCAAAAAACGACATAGTATAGTAAGGCTTTTTTCCCACCAAAAACGACATAGTATAGTAAGGCTTTTTTTCCTAAAAAAACGACATAGTATAGTAAGGCTTTTTTTCCTAAAAAAACGACATAGTATAGTAAGGCTTTTTCCCCCCAAAAAACGACATAGTATAGTAAGGCTTTTTTTCCTAAAAAAACGACATAGTATAGTAAGGCTTTTTTTCCTAAAAAAACGACATAGTATAGTAAGGCTTTTTTTTCCTAAAAAACGACATAGTATAGTAAGGCTTTTTTTCCTAAAAAAACGACATAGTATAGTAAGGCTTTTTTTCCTAAAAAAACGACATCGTATAGTAAGGCTTTTTTTCCTAAAAAACGACATAGTATAGTAAGGCTTTTTTTCCTAAAAAAACGACATAGTATAGTAAGGCTTTTTTTCCTAAAAAAACGACATAGTATAGTAAGGTTTTTTTTCCTAAAAAACGACATAGTATAGTAAGGCTTTTTTTCCTAAAAAAACGACATAGTATAGTAAGGCTTTTTTTCCTACAAAACGACATAGTATAGTAAGGCTTTTTTTTCCTAAAAAAAACGACATAGTATAGTAAGGTTTTTTTTCCTAAAAAAACGTCATAGTATAGTAAGGCTTTTTTCCCCAAAAAAACGACGTAGTATAGTAAGGCTTTTTTTCCTAAAAAACGACATAGTATAGTAAGGCTTTTTTTCCCCAAAAAACGACATAGTATAGTAAGGCTTTTTTTCCTAAAAAAACGACATAGTATAGTAAGGCTTTTTTTCCTAAAAAACGACATAGTATAGTAAGGCTTTTTTTCCTAAAAAAACGACATAGTATAGTAAGGCTTTTTTTCCTAAAAAACGACATAGTATAGTAAGGCTTTTTTCCCTAAAAAAACGACATAGTATAGTAAGGCTTTTTTTCCCCAAAAAACGACATAGTATAGTAAGGCTTTTTTCCCCCCAAAAACGACATAGTATAGTAAGGCTTTTTTTCCTAAAAAAACGACATAGTATAGTAAGGCTTTTTTTTCCTAAAAAAACGACATAGTATAGTAAGGCTTTTTCCCCCCAAAAAACGACATAGTATAGTAAGGCTTTTTTTCCTAAAAAAACGACATAGTATAGTAAGGCTTTTTTTCCTAAAAAAACGACATAGTATAGTAAGGCTTTTTTTCCTAAAAAAACAACATAGTATAGTAAGGCTTTTTTTCCTAAGAAACGACATAGTATAGTAAGGCTTTTTTTCCTAAAAAAACGACATAGTATAGTAAGGTTTTTTTTTCCTAAAAAAACGTCATAGTATAGTAAGGCTTTTTTTCCCAAAAAAACGACATAGTATAGTAAGGCTTTTTTTCCTAAAAAACGACATAGTATAGTAAGGCTTTTTTTCCCCAAAAAACGACATAGTATAGTAAGGCTTTTTTTCCCCAAAAAACGACATAGTATAGTAAGGCTTTTTTTCCTAAAAAAACGACATAGTATAGTAAGGCTTTTTTTCCTAAAAAAACAACATAGTATAGTAAGGCTTTTTTTCCTAAGAAACGACATAGTATAGTAAGGCTTTTTTTCCTAAAAAAACGACATAGTATAGTAAGGCTTTTTTTCCTAAAAAAACGACATAGTATAGTAAGGCTTTTTCCCCCAAAAAACGACATAGTATAGTAAGGCTTTTTTTCCTAAAAAAGGACATAGTATAGTAAGGCTTTTTTTCCTAAAAAAACGACATAGTATAGTAAGGCTTTTTCTCCTAAAAAAACGACATAGTATAGTAAGGCTTTTTTTCCTAAAAAAACGACATAGTATAGTCAGGCTTTTTTTCCTAAAAAAACGACATATTATAGTAAGGCTTTTTTCCCCCAAAAAACGACATAGTATAGTAAGGCTTTTTTTCCTAAAAATTGACATAGTATAGTAAGGCTTTTTTCCCCAAAAAACGACAGTATAGTAAGGCTTTTTTCCCCCAAAAAACAACATAGTATAGTAAGGCTTTTTTTCCTAAAAAAACGACATAGTATAGTGAGGCTTTTTTTCCTAAAAAAACGACATAGTATAGTAAGGTTTTTTTTCCTAAAAAACGACATAGTATAGTAAGGCTTTTTTTCCGAAAAAAACGACATAGTATAGTAAGGCTTTTTTTCCTACAAAACGACATAGTATAGTAAGGCCTTTTCTTCCTAAAAAAACGACATAGTATAGTAAGGTTTTTTTTCCTAAAAAAACGTCATAGTATAGTAAGGCTTTTTTTCCCAAAAAACGACATAGTATAGTAAGGCTTTTTTTCCCTAAAAAACGACATAGTATAGTAAGGCTTTTTTTCCCCAAAAAAACGACATAGTATAGTAAGGCTTTTTTCCCCAAAAAAACGACATAGTATAGTAAGGCTTTTTTTCCTACAAAACGACATAGTATAGTAAGGTTTTTTTTCCTAAAAAAACGACATAGTATAGTAAGGCTTTTTTTCCGAAAAAAACGACATAGTATAGTAAGGCTTTTTTTCCTACAAAACGACATAGTATAGTAAGGCCTTTTTTTCCTAAAAAAACGACATAGTATAGTAAGGTTTTTTTTCCTAAAAAAACGTCATAGTATAGTAAGGCTTTTTTTCCCAAAAAACGACATAGTATAGTAAGGCTTTTTTTCCCTAAAAAACGACATAGTATAGTAAGGCTTTTTTTCCCCAAAAAACGACATAGTATAGTAAGGCTTTTTTCCCCAAAAAAACGACATAGTATAGTAAGGCTTTTTTTCCTAAAAAAACGACATAGTATAGTAAGGCTTTTTTTCCTAAAAAACGACATAGTATAGTAAGGCTTTTTTTTCCTAAAAAAACGACATAGTATAGTAAGGCTTTTTTTCTTCTTAAAAAACGACATAGTATAGTAAGGCTTTTTTTTCTTAAAAATGACATAGTATAGTTAGCCTAAAAAACGACACAGTATAAGAAGGCAGTTAAGCAGAGCAAACCAGGATTTGAACCGAGGTCCACCGAGGTGGGAGGCCAATGACTTTTCCACTGGACCACAGGCTCCAAAAAGTAAGCTGTAGTATTTATTGTTTTGTCTGTTACAATTATTAGTATAGTAAGGCTTTTTCTTTCTTAAAAACGACATAGTATAGCAAGGCTTAAAAAACAACATAGTATAATAAGGCTTAAAAACGACAGTATAATTAGGCTTTTTTTCTTAAAACACGCCATATAATATGGCTTTTTTCTTAAAAAATGACATGGTATAGTAAGGCTTTTTTTTCAGAAGAATCCTGATGCTCGCATTTGAACCCACAACCTCTGAACTGCAAGGCAGATGTGCTAACCCGTCTCCAACGCGCTCAGGAATCATCTTCTCGTGGTCTTTTTGAAAATGTTTTTTTTAACGTTTTTCATTGTCTTTCATGTTTGCAAAATGTTGCATCAATGTCTTTCGGTGCCATCCAAGCTGATTAATCCCTGGGAGATGGAAACGGGGGAAGGGGTGATCTATTTATATTGCCGATGTCTAACTTTGATGTGCGATGTTGGAAACTTTGATCCCTCGTTTCATTTGTCGACGAGAAACTTCCCGTGTATTTTGAGCGCGGTTGTTCTCTCATGAGCTGAACTCGTCTTGGAAGGCCGCAGGCAAACTTCAACCTGATTTTTGGTCAGGATTCTCATTGTCAGTATCAAAGCAAATGTTTTCACTTTTTTCCACAAGTTCTTGTCAATCAAATTTGACATGCAAATCCACTTTTTCACATATTTTGCCTATTGTATTTGATTAAACGTGACGTCTTTTTATTGTTTTTCTTATTGGGTTGATGGTAACATTTACATTTAATTGCAGCACTGACTTACTATAAATGATCGTTTTAAAAAAATAAAAGCCTTACTATACATGGTTGTTTTTTATTTAAAAAAAGGTCTTACTATACATGGTCATTTTTTAAATTATTTTTTTTTTTAAAAGGCCTTACTATATATAAATGGTCATTTTTTAAAGATAAAACGCCTTACTATACATGGTGGTTTAAAAAAATCGCCTTACTATACATGCGCTTTTTTCCAAAATAAAAGGCTCACTATACATGGTCTTTTTTTCCAAAATAAAAGCCTTTCTATAAATGGTCATTTATTATTATAATTATTATTATTTTTTGTTTAGCCCTAGTTACACCAAACTCATACATATAGCCTGCTTATTGTGCAAATTCAAATATATTTCTCTATGGATGCTTACATTTTAGGTTAGGAGGCAGTCAAGATCACATTACTATTGACTCTGTATTTTTTTTCTATCATATAGCATCAGTATGTACTGTTCCGAAATCCAAACCAAAACGCCCCAAAAATAAATAAATCTGAAAACCGACAACTTCCCACCTTGTCTCCCTCAGTCATGCCGTAACGGTCATAAATTTAACTCACCGTGTCATTTTGAAGGATGTCTCCATCGCAAAATTGCACCTTGAGGAGAGCGCAAGGAGAGAGGATGACTTCCTAGTGACAATGACACACCAACACTAGAACACAAGCACATTTGTTGGTCGGCAGCAAAAAGAGGTGTAGTAGAAAAAAAAAGGACCGATGCTGACCTTAGTGTTGAAGATAAAAAACCAAGGTAGGCGACATCCATCCAAATAAAGGGGCCATAAAATAGGCCGCTGCATCTGCATCCATAAACGGCAGCTTGCTTACTTTATTTTCAAATGGGATACTAGGGTAGCCTGAAAAAGAAACAGGAAGGACATTGTGAACAAAATACTTTGCTATTACTCAGAACACACACATAAAACCACAAAAAAAACAGGGGAATACTGTGAAAAACATTTCCACAGTAGTCTCTCATTTTTCGCGGGGTATAAAAAAAAAACGCCATATGTGAAAAACAGGGGAATACTGTAAATATATGTGCACGTACATACACTAAAATGATTTGAAGTATTTTAAAAACCACATAATTTCATTTTTTTGCTGTTTAAGAGGAGAAAAATGTCAATCAAGGCTAATATTTTCCAAAATGTCAGCCACGAAGAGTAAGTTATTACATACTTACATTATCTTAATGATTCTACTGCTAAAATTAGTGTGAAACTTAAATGTCAAGTTCAAAATATTTTTCAGACTCACTCATTTATTTTTGCAAAGTTCCATCACTTTATGAAAATCCTTTTAACGTGGTCTACCGGAATTTGCCTTTGGTAAACAGTCAAGTGGTAAAAGTAAGTAAAAAAGCTAGCAAATGCTGTGAATAAATCTTTTAAAAAATACAAATAAAAAAAAGATCGACATTGTCTCCCATCCCGACAAAATAAAGTTTTAAGGCTTACCCATAAAGCAACAGCAGAGTTTTACTCTGAAATGGCCATAATGGAAAACCATTAAATAGCCATCTACATAAATAATGGGGATGAGGCACTAACTATTTCAGCAAGATCCAAGTAAATAATGAGCTAATCCACAATCCTGACATTATTGTCAACCATTTCAATAGATTTATTTTTATGGTCTCAGTTGAGGAACTAAGCAAGCACTTTAAAGGCTCACATATTTGTGGCTATTGTGTGGACGTGACGAGAAGAAATATCAGGCAGGGCCTATATCAGTAGTAGAAAGTATTGCATTTCTCAACAACATCATTTAACCTTTACTAGTGACTTTTTAACAGATTCCCTCCAACACAGAACTTGGAAATCCAGTCTTACGTCAAGCAACAAGTACCATCACAAGTTACTGCTGACAAAATGTGACCGTGTTGTGTTTTTTTTAGGCTATAGTTATCAAAGTTATCAAAAAATGGTTCATATGTTACATTAATAGGTGCCTATTTTGTCTGCACTATTAAGTTAATGCAATGTTTATTTTTGGTTTCGGATCAGTTAAAAAGTCTTATTCTATATACACCTGGTCATATAAAAATGAAAATAAAAAAGCCTTACTATACATGGTCATTGAATTTCTAAAGCTTTACTATTCATGGTCATTTTTTCCTAAAACCTTACTATTCATTGTCATATTTGGAAAAAAAGCCTTACTATATATGGTCTTTTTTTTATCTATGTTTTTTTTATATAAAAGCCTTACCATACATCAGGGGTCGGTGACCTTTTTGACAGAGCGAGCCATAAACAATTCATATTTTCTAACATTATTTCTGGAGAGCCATTCTCAGAAATTTTAAAGTAAAAATATATATAAATGTACGTTTTTTTTTTTGGTAATTTCACCACTTTTAAAGTACAAAAACTCCACAAATTATTTTAACAAAATTGTTATGCTGTTGCTAATCAATCAGTATCAATGTGATTATGCAAAAACAAAATTATGATTAAAGTTGTACTAGAGTTAAAATCTGCCCAAGCCCCAAAATGCAACTTCTACTAATTCTTTCGAACCCTTTCATTGTGCATTCTTTGGCGAGTGTGACTCATACCCAGATGCGACTTATACTCCAAAAAATACGAAAAACATGCGCCAATATTTGATGTAAAACTGTTCCGTAGATTCAAATTGAACATGGCAACAACTAGCACTCCTAAACACACATTCCCAGACTAAATTCTCAAGTAGGCGCCATCCAAGTGTTTGCAGAGCGACCTAAAGTATACCACTAACCATTATTTTTATAGGCTAACAATCAAGGTGACAAAGGAAGACGCAGCACTTGCAGCGATAAACCGACGGAGGAGAGCTTTACATTGATTTCCAACTACGACTTTTATTGTTTTGATCTATTCTCACACCTCTTAGCGGCCTGCTTCTTGGCTCTATAAAAGTTAATGCCTAGCTGATTAATTTTAAACTTACATTTGGGTACGGAGGCAAACGCATTAAGATGTTATACTGAAATGGATGGTGTTGCCCAAGCGGGAAAACCAATGCCGGCTAAATGAAATAAAATTAAAAAATATACATATTAGAAATCCTTGTCGAGAGATGATTTATTGTAGTTTGACGTGCTCATGATGAATAAATGCAGCATTTATATAGGTAAAAGCAAAGATGGAACATTTGTCAATAAATCCATCATTAAATCAGCTTGCCGTTTGAGTGTCCGTCACCACTGATGACAAATTGTCATCTTCTTATTCCAAATCGACACCAAGTAATCATTTATTTTGTATAATGTACGTCGCTACGACAGCATCACGTGTAAGAAATACATCATAAAAAAGTTAGCGTATGCACGACATCAATCTGACCAACATTCACCTGACTTATGATAAAACAATCAATCATAAAGTGCTTAACGAAAGGTCAAGCAGCTTTCTCACTGGACATTTTGACTTTACGTGGCTATATTTATTACGCAGACCGCCGCCTTGTCAGATCCATCCATCCAGAGCCAGTTATAAAAAAAACAAAAACATTTATTCACTTAGTAGTGATTGGATGGCCAGAACAAATATGGATGCAGCTACAGGAAACAGAAAAATCACACATTCTGCTTACCTTTTCTGTCATTAAGCTTCTCATTAAGCTCATCTTTTGAGGTTCCAGGTTTCGGACAGGGGAAGCCAACACCTAAAATGAAAACAAAAGACATTGTCAACCATGAAAAACTTAGAAGATGTTTTGATTAAATGTATACATGCCAATATTAACCATCATCATGCCCGTACTTAAAAAAAAAACATCCACCATCGCTTACATTTGAAGCTTTTGAGGCAAAGTGTGAAGAGCAAAGGATTCAATTATGGTATTCTCTGCACTATAAGGCGTAACTAAGAGACTACAAATGTTCTCAAAAGCCGGCAGTGCGCAATAAAATAATACAAGGATCAATATTAATTAATTGTTGTATGGAATTCTCTTGAGCACAGCTCCATCTAGTGGATACATAACACAACTCCTAATCACTACTACCACAGCGCCAACTAGTGGATGTATAACACAGTCCTCTACCACTACCACTACCATTAACTATCGCCACCTTGACGACTACTGCGTCTTATAATCCAGTGCGCCTTATGTGCAGAAAATCCGGTACCAAATACGAATGTCAATGAGTGACAGTAAATTGTCCATGTGCAAGCGCTGGACCCCCAGGACAAAACCCAGTAGGAGAACATTCAGGGACGTGTACTATTAATATATTGCAAGTGAAGATTGAAGGGATGAATTCATATTTAAAGGTCAGTTGATAATCGGAAGCAAGTCTTGCGGTAGGTTGATTGGGTAAGTACACATAATGGTGGGGAAAGGTCAATATTGGAAAAGTGAAATGACGTCAATTAAGCTATAATGAGGCAAAAAGTTTGACCAGGATAGAAGATAATCTTTAGAACTTCTGCTTTATCGTATTTAGTTACACCAATACGACGATGATTGATTATAGTTTACAGTACATCATGCTAAAATATTATTGTATTCATCTTTATTCCATGAAGTACAGACTCTGGTATGAAGGAATACTCCTAAAAAAGGCAAATGACTCTTTATGCACCAATGTTGAAACCTCATACATATTTACATTCATTCATTATTTACATTTAGATTAAACGGGATTGTGATTTCAATGTTGGTTATCAAGCGAAAATCATGCATTGCATTCATATAAATATTTATTATTCCTTACTAAGCAATACAATTTAACCTGACTGTACTGGCTGAGATTGAAATATTTATAAACATTCCCCCATCCAACCTGGCACTTCTGGAAATGCGGATAAAGTTAGAATATTTTTGTCCTTTACACGCTGAATCCCTAACAATGAAACGGCAATGGACATTAAGATGAAGAGAGTTTTGTTCTGTACTTTACAATAGCGTTCTGCAAACAACTCCTAACGTGGCAACACATTTAGCATGAAATGGTCGATCCTTGACATGTTCTGACTTTCTCTGGCTTTCCGTAGCTCTTATTTTTAGGCAGAATAGAAATGTGACTCGACACCCTTTCCATCATGACTGCACGCAACGGGGATTGAAGCCATCACTGGCATTCCCTATCACGTCTTCGATCCTTTATGGTTATTTGCTCTGACAGAATGGCTGCAGCATCCCAGTCACTCACTCACTCACTAACTCACTCACTTGCCTCAAAGTCCCTCAGCATTTACCCATTTATTCAGAGACTCCATTTAACCAATGACTTACAGTCTGAGTCACTAATGAACTCACTCACTGAATTCTCCAAGCCGTCCATTGGCTGACTTGATGTGGCCACTCCCTGAATCATGCAACGATTGCATTTTCACACTGTCTGGCTGGCTCACCCACCCACTGGCTCGCCCGATTGCTCCCTCATCCATCATTGTTTGGTGCTACATACAGTATATGGATGTCAACAAATGGCCTTGTCAGTACTCAAATGGAGCAAATATAGTAGATTCCTAAATTCAAACTACTGCATTTTCTGGACTATAAGTTGCACCTTTATCTATATATATATATATATATATATATATATATTCTATCTTCGGCTGGTACGACGTATACCGAGGTTTTCCGACTCAATTACAGTTACCGGATATTTGCCACACATCTAATTCTTCCGTCTTCCTGCTGGACAGGTAACGTTGACTGTCAGGTCAAAATTTTCAGCCACTTTCCTCCTCTACTGTGTTTGACCTTTGTTCCTGACAAGTATCTCTGCTGGATTGCCTTGCCTGCGGGAGCACAAGCGTGTGGTGCGCTTGCACACTATCCTACTGCGTGGCAGCACTGACAATAATTGCACCTGAATGGTAGCTTCACTACCTGCTGGAAAGTTTTTCACTGCTTGAGCAGAGTTATGGAGACCATCATGGTGACGTTGATGCTTCCAAATGAACGGCTTGCCACCCGAGTTACAAAGTAGAACTCATGAAACCCACTCTATAATGTAAATGTTTGTAACTACTACTACTACAGTGACTCAACATGCCAATCATGATGTCTTTTTAGATGTGTTTAACCCTCTGAAGTTGCCATTCTTCTCAAAATTTTCAAATCAGTTTCACGTCACCCTTGGTTCTCCGAACTATTCTATCGAAAGTTTATTTCTAGCTGTGTTCAATGACACAAATCCAATTGCGCTTTTCTATTGCAACTGAAATGAAACAAAAGGTCCAAATTCCAGCAGGTTACTCTAATGGGAAGCAATAGTCTTGGCCAAAGTGACGTCATTGTTATTAATGGACATGGACAGAATCAGCAGCTGTCCCTTTTCATATATTCGCCTTCTTTACTGCTTTCGGGATTCATTATAATGACCTTTTTGCTCATGAGTGAGACAGCTAAAAGCTCTCTCTTGTATTTGCATCTGCTTGGTTAAGTGAGCTGTTGGCTTGATTCCATGTCTTACGACTAGAACATTAGCACACAACTACGATCCGAACAAGATTTGTACCTCATACAGCCACAATATGAGCAGGTGTGAATTAAATCAAGTTTACCAATTTTAAAATACAACCTCCTCAACCCCTACCAGATATAGTAATGGGACAATTTTGGTGTCAAGCTGAAACAGAAAGGTATTTTATTATAAAGTAATTAATAGTCTCATCCTCATGCTTTTGCCATCCTTGATTTAGCCAATAATTTCATATATTCAGAACCACAAGGAGGCAGTGTCACATTAGACAAAGTTTAATGTGTGTGTGTGTGTGGGTGTGTGGGTGGGTGGAGGGCAATTCAATTCATTGAAGTAAGCATGACCTCCTGTAAAATCAGCTGTAATGTATGGTCATTTAATTTCACCTTCATGCATGGAATAAAGATGTTATCCAATACGACAAATGTAAGCAAAACTAAAACAATAGAGACAGAAATCAAGTCAAGCCAAGCCGAGCTTATTTCCGAAGCCATAAATCATCCAAAAGATACCAAAGGGCTTCATAGCTTGACAGTTGACATTGAAATATTACATTAAATACAGAAAGGTCCATATTTAACATGGTAGACCTCTTAAAAGTATGACAAAATAGGGATATGCTGTATTTTTCCATTTGTGAGCAAGGAGAATTAAAACAAAAAAAAAAAACAGTTTCATCATATGAAGCAAGAAATGTCTGGGAGAACCTCTAAATTAGTTTCTCTATAAATCTAATCTCGCTTTGTTCTCATAAGGCCCCCACTCAGTCCACCATTTTTTTCCCCACTGCAGACTTTGTGAGCTACTGATCTTAGTTCAAGGGAGGATGGTTAGTCATGCACGGCTGTAAATGCCACTGCCAGTACTGCCAGTTTTTCCTTTTTTTTTTTAGATTTATATGCATCTCTAAAGCAATTCCAAAAAGCCATCTATCCTTTTATTGCAACAACTCAAGCTGCAGTGATCATGAGGGGAAATGGAGCCAATCCAGGTTAAATGGTGAGCACGGAGAGTCCCGGCGGGTCAAACGCAACGCAGGCAGGCCCAAATGCCGCATTTACACGTCATAGATCAAGTTATAGAATGATCCGACACGAGTTCCCCTATCCAACTCATTTGATCAACATCCAGCTGTGACACGTGTCACATGGCAACTATTTGAGTCAAGTCTTCTGACCCTTCCAACACTTCTAAACCCAGAATTCAAGATACTCTATTTCCGAATTCCGACTAGGAAACTGTAAATAAGTGACATTCCCAATATGTCGTTTTATTATCAGAGTGGCAGTCTGAACCATCCTCACAGCCGTTATCAGCACCCTGCTCACGCATTTTATTGAACTTTATCAGTTCATGTGTGATTTATTTGCCTGCAGAGATTTGTTGCTATTTTCTTTTCAGAAGACATTTGGCAAGAGTTGGCAAGCAGGCCACGAACGCCACAGCTAACACGCTTGATCCAGTCCAAAAATCCATCACTGAGACCTACACAGTAGGCTAGATCTGCTACAATATTGGAAGGACAACAAATAAACATCCATTCCTTTTTAAAAGTGCCCTAAAATCTTAGCTACTAACTATTCTAGTCTTTTCCATGCCTTGAAATTGTCTGCGATGCCTTGAAAAGTTGATAATTTGGCGGACAATATTTTTTCCTTCTGTCTAGATGCTTTTAGTTTTTTTTTTTAAATGATCATACTGGTCGTGCAAGCCTTCGATGGCATCTAAATTTGAACAGGAAACGTGTATTCATTAAAGTTGTGATCTCTATTATATGTCAGGAAGCGGGTTTCCTTGATGGATGATGTCACTGTTCACAGTAGAAGTAAAGAGAGTGTAGACATCTACCAAGGTCCATTCAATATTTCCTGAGACTTTAATGAAAATGTCTTGATCTGACACTGGATTTATGACCTTAGCCTTTGATTCATCTTCCACTGCTTAACTTTCAATAGAGTAGACCTTGTATTGTGACGTGGAAAAGAGTTTGCCGCCTTCTCAAATCTTTACTTTCTCCATAGTTGCTTTGCTTTAACTTCAAGATCAAAAAGGACATACAAACTTACCTTTTCACAAATTGTTGACGTCCAATCCCTTGGAGGTCCTGATGAAGGAAAGCGTCAGTGACCCCTGTAAGCATAAAAAGTAAGGACAATTAATGAACAATAAAAAGCCTTTTTTTTCTCTCCTGAATTTATACTCTTGTGTTATGATTCCCAGAAAATAAAAAGTTTCCAATATATTTTAGTTTCTTAATTTTTCTAGGATTAATTAGAGGCCATTTTATTGTCGATAACAAACAGCAGATGAAAAACAGAAGGGACAGAACATGGCTCTCGAGTGCAAAACAGAATATGGACAGCAAATTGCCAATTTGTCAGGTGAAATTAATGTGGTGTAATAAAGATAGACAATAAATTCTGCCTTCACGAGGATTATAATGATGAGCTCATTATTGCCTGGCTCTGAGTGAGGTGGTTATTTTAATGATCATATTAGAGGCTTTAAATTATGGCGCTATCCACCTGTGAGGGGTTACGGGTTAGAGATGTTCCAACCGCAAGACGCCGGCACGCAAATTGCTCCTTATGACCTTTCCATCAGTAGTCTACAAATTAGTTAAGGAAAATAACCAAATTATTTGATTTTATCGTACCATAATTGCAGCACATTTAGTGGAAATGAATCCTTGTGCTGATTTTTAAATATTTTATACATACATTTTAAAGCAAATTGCCAGTTTTAGCATGGGATTCTTTTGAAAGTTTACCATATTAGGAGAGAGTCAATCTTTGAGCTTTTCATAGTATCACATTCTTCTGATTGCTTTTCTGACATTGCAAAAAGCCACAACGGTACAATGGCAAGAGGGCACTTGACTTGTTAATATTCCAGAAGAGAAAGGGCTTTCATAATGAGATGTGTAGTTGTGAGATTACTCTTTGAAAGGCTTTTGAGGTTAAATACATATTTGTACCTTATGTTATAGCACTCGTCTTTCTATTCACTTAATGTGTGTCATGGTAATGGGGAGATGCTGAAGCCAGATGATTTTGCAAAGGACAACCTTGACCTTCAACCTGACTGAGATAATGAGCGCGCTGGGAATGCTCCAAGGAACAAGGAAGTCTGGCCTGATCCCAACGGCAAGCTGGGTAAGGATCAGTCTTCAAGATGCTCACTCCAAAAATACAAAAAAAACACTGCATATTAAGCTCAGAAATAATTATTCCTCCTCCGCATGATTTTATTGCTCCCTGGAGCTAGTAATTAGTTATCGTACAAGTTACTGCTTTTTAAATTTTATTGAAACATTATTTAAATCGGTTGAAACTAGACTAATATTTAGAAAAAAATCATTTCTGTTGATGTTTTATTGCTAACTTGCATTGTAATTTATTTTTGTGTCCTCTAGGATTTTTACATCAACATTACCGTGAATAAGGTTTGCACTTTAGTCGATTTATCTAACTTGAACGAAGGTATATCTATCATTTAAACTAGAAGAGAATACTTTGGAGCTTGTGGTCAATACAAGCCGGGGCCTTGACACAAACTTCTTTCTAGTATGTCTACTCGTGAGACCAAAACAGATACCATACCGTACAACGAAAATCGCAAAGGTTGTGTTTCTGGGATAGACTCCAGTTCCCCCTGTGGGCTTAGTTCGGATAAGTGCTACTTGGGATGGATGGATGATTTAAATCATGCCGATACCTCCCAGCCTTTTTGCGCAAACTATCATAATTATACAACGCATATATATATATTTTTTTATGTTTCCCCTTCATCACCTAGACATTGCTTGCCCAACAGCATGAGCAAAACCACCGGAGAATTCATTCCACTTGTCATGGCGAGCTTGCGGCAAAAGAACGGCTACTGCATGAGTGACAACACTTAAAATGAAGCGTACCCACACAAAAGACTTCTTAAACTAACACAAAAGTTCTTGGCAGGATAAAACACTGGAGCCTTGAAACCCTATAAACTGGAGACAAGGGGATGCCTTGAGCGAAGGAGAAACATATTGCGCACTGGTTAAAATGTCCTCAGGATGGGCTGAAAGAATAAACACATTGTCAGCCAGGAAAGCTCCGCTTTGATTTGTTTGTACCCACTTCAAACGAGACAGCATCCAGAGAAATCCGCCGGGACAAAAGTGCATTTCTGACGGTTCCTCTCGCAGGATCCTTGAAAGCTGATGTGATAGGAGTCACATATTGGAAGCCATTTACCCACGTTGGGGCTGCCATAATACTCCCGCCCGAGGATCCCCGAGTCGCAGCTCCCCACTTCAAGAAGTTTAGTCTTTGTTTGAATTGCCAATACTACACGTTTGCAAAAGGACTAAAGCGTTTACTCCCAGAAACACGGATTTACCAATTCATGTAAATCTCAAAGAATAGGAACGTTTGTCTTATTCGATTTAAAATAAATGCGGTAATACCTCGCCACTTTGCGGATCGGCTATTACGGATTGAACACACGCCGGCTTGGATCTGGCAAATATGGAAAATGTATAGTATAGGAACAATCATATAAAAATCAAAATGTAAAACAAAAATGTCTAATTTTGGTATTCCAAATCCTACTAGTGAGAAGGAGGTAAATGTAAGGTAGGGGAAGCTTGTAGTAAACTAATCGACCATTCGTTTTATTAACAAGGACGAGGCTATCATTGGGAAAATGTCTTCCATCACTTTTGCCAAGACCGCAAAGACTGCCATAAGACCATAAGACTGTCCAATGTAAACTGTGTTGGCTTGCCATGTTGATTGCCGAAAGAAGAAGGTAACCATCGATACTAATGTCGTCGCAACAAAGTACAGATACATCTTCGTTTTTTCAGTCTCTTTACAATTGTTTCTGTAGATGCAGGAATAGTGAAGTAATGGTAATGGTTGAGTTAAATAATAGTACAGAGACAGTTTAAAGTTAGAATTATAATATTAAATAGATGTCATAAAAACACCATCCCTACATCGTGGGTCTTCAAATAATGCGTCAGGTCCTTAAAGATATCTACCGCCATAAACGACTTTAAAGTTAGTACAACCTGTGTAACTCTCAAATTAAACGATGACTCTCCATCTTTTTTAAGCGTTAATTGTCAAGCTTGATGACGACTGGAAGTTACTGGACCACATGATCAGCTGGTTGACAATTTTCTCCAGGGGTAGTCGTGCACTCGTCAGGTTTCGACTGCAAATATCATACATGCGTTATTCATAACGCAGTCTAAAAAATGTATGAAATAATGGTTTGATGAATTCTACGTCGCTGTGCGCACATCACTGAACGCCTTGTCTCAAAGTACTCGCATGATTTGGTGTTCTGGCAACTGCAGCCATGTCAAGTAAGTGCTGTCACTCCTCTTCTGGACAATGTGTGTGCACCAGTTGCGGAATGTCTGGGGACTGTGTTCTCCCATAAATGCAGAAAATTGGGATTTAGCTTTGGCTTGTGGCAAATCTTTGGATTCACCATCGCACCATGTCCTTTCCTCTTGAATTCATCGCTTCGGGGTCATGCATTCAAAGCCTCACCTACTGCTGCGAAGTGTGAAAGCTCTCTGGATTTTAACAATGCCCACAGGAGACAACCCGGATCCCTATTAAGCCCCTGTCAGTTTCTACTTGTGACTTCCAAACCAAATAGGGTTCATTGCCTCATTATGGGAGAGAATACCACCACTCGCATGTTGAAGGGAAATTGACTCACAAAATGAAACGTGCAGGGTTAGAATTGAGGATAAAAAGATTTTTAAAAAAATGTAGAAGCTGTTACTGTGGGGGTGGGGGGGTAGAATCACAAAAACAACTACTACTGCTCTTAGCCACGCAACAATTCATTTCGGTTCTACAAACAGACAAGAACACTATTTAACGCATTTCTGTGGTGCTTTACTGGAGTGTCACACTTCAGGAATTATTTAAGAACATTTACTAAACCTTCTCTGCAACATACAAAAACAGTTTGGCCAGCACAACCCTTCAGACGAGAAAAAAAAGGTAATGTACCCTATGACCCGTTGTCTTTTGGGTCCTGTCAAACCCAGTTAAACGTGCGTGCCACACATGCACACCTCATTGTCTACTGTCGTTTCCAATTGAATTCCCAGTATCTCCAAAGTAGGCTTTTGTAACTCCCCCATCTGGGTCCAGCTTACGTCCTCCAGCTTGCATGTAAACCTGGACAATAGAGGCTCAGACAGGAAATGTCGCTAGGGAGTGCGACATTTTGTGGAAACATAAAAATACAAATGACAGGTGGTCACGCCGGGTCAAAATCTCGCCTCTGCATCACAGCGATATCACTGATTTGATTCTGAATAACAAAACGACCATGTTTATTTTGTCTGATGCTGTAAAGTGGGAACATGTTGAACAATGCGAAACCATAAATCGGACTGAGAAATGTGTAGCTCTGTCTTTCCAAGGGCAGCGACATGTCTAACATTCCAACACCAAAATCAATATCATTAATATAATCACTCCCACGCAGTGCATATCAAGCATGTCAATTCTGTAAATATTTGTCCTATTCGGAGCAGACAGAAAATATGTAGTGCACAAGAAATGCCTTTTGCAGTTTAATAACAACACCTTTCATCTTTACTAGATCTACGTTTTTCTGCGTCTGTATAAAAACAATAAAGACTTCAATTTTTCTTTGAATTATTCCAGCCTTCCCCATGAGAACTAATTGCAATCTATCAAGAGAATCATATGCGATGTCCAAAATCCAATTTCACAGGTCACTAAAAAAAAAAGAAATTGGCGAAAAAGGTGCAGGCTTTGCCAATACAAACATTGTGCCGCAAGTCTCAGATGTGAGGCAATTGCTCCATCCTGGACTAAACTAGATCACACTTGGAGGTGGGGGGAGAAGAAGGGCTAGTGGAAAACTGGTGACTGAAAAATTACGCAAGTCTAAGACCATTTCATATGTGGATAGATGAATGGGTGAAGCGCATCGGCCGCTGCTGGATAAGAGGACTGATGAAAAAGGCTGTCTGCATTCCACATTGAGAAGAATTTCTCATATTTCCTCTTCTACACAACGTGGATTGTTTGTATAATCAACTGAAATATGAGAGATTTACAATAACAGCTCGAAATGGATTGAGCAGTGTTGCTTGAATGAGGGCAAGCTGAATGCATTGTTCTTTTCTGCTGATCCCCACGTGGATCGTGAGGGTGCTGGAGCCCATCCCAGCTAATTATGAGATGTAGGCATGGTACATGTGGAATTGGTTGCCAGCCAATCGCAGGGCACAAGGTGATAAAAAACCAATCATGCACACATTTATACCTAGGGACAATTTTAAAGGTTTTCAAGCGTGTTTTTTGGGGCGTGGAAAGAAACTGGAGCAAGAGAAAACCCACACGAGAACGGGGAGAACATGAAAACTCCACATGGGTTCCTGCACATCAATTTAATTTTCCACAGGAGTAGCGCAAACACGTTAAAGTGGGTACACACATATGACAGGTGTCATCACTATGTAAATTCTGGTTTGCTGTATATTTTCTTGCAATATTTTAGTATGGTTGATAAATAATCTCTTTCCTAATTTATTTTTGGTCGAAATGAAAGACATGGATTAGTAGAAGTCTATTCATTTTGTGATTGTGTTCATTTTTCTATTTATATCCCTGAATAAAAGTTCAAGACCTGTAATGTTCAGCCTCCCAATGCCCTTTAAAAGGCTTATTAATCTGGGTGTAGATAATTGATTTGTCGAGCCCTTTTCTGATACACTCATCTAATTCATTTCCCCAGTTTGACCAAAGTTTGTATTTTTGAAAAATCTCTATTATTGGAGTAATTTAGTGATCTAAGATCTGTGAGCCACAGCCTGAATAATGAACATTTTCCTCCAACAGATCCGTCTACAATGAAAAGCTCAGATTTGGTTTCATCAGGCGTCCTTATCTCGTTATCCGTAATGAAGCTAATTTTGTGTTCTGATCCTCTTATCTTCACTCTCTTGCTGTATTGATTCTGCCTGATTACTTGAGAATGTCGTAAAATGAACATGTTGAATGATATTGGCAACATCCAACTCTAGTTAACCTCTCTATTTCAATTCGGCCGCCCGCAACGCCATTTAATCATGGATAATAAATGAACAAATATGTAAAAGTGGGTCCATCTCACACGATCAAAAGATTTTTCTACATTAATCTTTAAAAATCAGACTTTTTTTCTCCATCATATCAAGCTTTGTTTTTCTTGCAGTATATTGCCCGAGCCTGCGGAAATCTGGTCTATCATTCATTTATAGTACAGTTCCAAGCATAAAAGACTCAAACCTTTAGGAAACAAAGTACACAAAACTTTTTGGACGCTGAGGGCAAAATTGTTCTTTCAAAAAAAGCCGTGTTTTATGCGCATATGGCATTTGGATCCATGCAAGAATGAACCTTGTCTTGCCATTTTTGTATTATTCAGTAAGCTAGTCTCACTCATTGCAACGCCCTCATCTCCTGACACCGGCTTTTCCGTGAAAAAAGGGCATTTTTATTTTGTCAGATAGAAATTGCCCTTTTGGGTTATTATGTACTCTTCTTCCACCTAAAAATTCCCGCTACTTTTTTAACGTCGATCAATCTGCCATTTGGTTTTCTTTCCTTTCTTTCCTATTCTGACCTTTCTGCTGGCTCCGAATCTTTCCTCAAATGGTTCATACAGTATGTTCATATTTTCCCAAATTAGTAATGGATTCTTTTTCCTTAGCCCTCTTTGCCCCGGAGCTACGTTACCACACAACTGTCAAATTGATTTTCTTACAGCACTTGAAATCAACCTCAAATAGAGAAAACATGAATATGTGCCTGGAGATGTAAAGTGGCAGAATCTTGAAAAAAAATATCTCTGACTGTGAGCTCCATCAGCAAAATATAAACATGTTGGCGGAAAAATAACTACTTTCTTTTTCCATGTGTATTGGACGTTTACGGTTTAGTTTAAGATTTCTGGCCAAAACTGGTACTGCAACAAGATCGGCATATTTATAAGCACAACCATTCAGCTAATGGATAAATGCTTCTCAATGGAGGATATATAGTACAGTGTTCCCTCGCTACTTCGCAGTTCAGCTACCGCGGACTCAGAGCTTCGCGGATTTTTTTTGGAAAAAAAAAAATACAAATATTACATTAAAAGAACATATTTTACACTTTTTTTGTTATATTGAATTCCACTCTTTCTACCCGTATTCTATATGGTGTACCGTATACAGGGGGGGGGGGGGGGGTAAAAAAAAGAAATTATAATTATTTTTTTTGAATTAAATTCAAATTAAGCATTTTTGAAGGGGAATCCCTACTTCACAGAAATTCACTTATCGCGGGTGGTCCCGGTCCCCATTAACCGCAATAACTGAGGGGACACTGTACTTTAATTTATTAATTTCCCATACCGCTTATCCTGACAAGGATCACAGGGGTGCTGGAGCCTATAGCTACCAACTTTAGTCAGTAGGCAGGGGAAAGTGAATGGTTTGCCACCCAATCACAGTAATTGGTGTTTTTTAATACCACTGTTGCATTTCAATTAAAAATAAACTAGTTTACAAACTACACACTAAACTAAACACTAAAGTGGACATATGGTATATAAAACGGATGACTAGATATTTCATAGACTAAGACAATCCATCACATTAAGTGTGATATGAAGTAAATGAGTCAAACTTTATTTAATAATGAGGCAACCCAGTTTCTTTGATGACCTTTTTTTCCCAGGCAAAATATACCCATTTTTTTTTTGCTTTCACTAAAATCCTCAAAGAGCACCCAATCCACACACCGGCAATTGATCATTTGACATCTGTCCGCGGGTACCAACAGGACCATCCATCTTTTTGAGTGAGTTAAATGAACCCATTTTCCCTCTTGGATGATTTACCTCATGTTGGTGTTGACAAAGTAAGGAAATAGAGTACCTTTTGGGTTGAAGTTTTTGAAAAAAAATAATAACCCATTGAATTTTTATAATTTTACATTGTAGCGGCAAGGTTTTAAAATTGGATGAGATTAAAAAAAATGTTAACGCTCCTCTAAAGCCATTTAGTTGCCATAAATAAAGACAAATAAGAAATAAAATGTAATGCTATTTCAGCTACTTCGCATCCTAATTTTTATTAAGTCCCAAGAATGTAATTTTCCCAACTATATTTTAGTTCACATTTTTAACACATCTGTACAAAACAGATGATTTTAGTTTCTCTCAACGCATTTGCACATTTCGGCCAAAATAAAACATCAAGTGAATGGTAGGAATAATCAATTCCCGCGAGAAAACACCATCCTCATCAACTTTTTAAATTGGATCTTCCTCTGTCTCGCATTAGTGTTTTTATGGCACTATTTCAATTAGACAAACATAGCCAGAAATAAACGATGCTCAGCGCTCCGAGGGATTACAGCTCTTCATGTGTGCTCTGATACAAAGCATCAAAGCACTGTGGAAGCGTAGCACCCCCCCCCCCCCCTTCCCGGAAGCTAATCAATTTTTGTTTATAGCTGGCAAAAGCACAGCCATGTATAGTTTTCGCACTAACATATAAGACCACAAATTGTCAGGTGGTCTAAAGCCACAAGCACATTACAGTGCACTACTTTCTATAATAAGCAAAAAGGAAAGATTCAAAGGATGGCTTGCATATGAACTGATGAATGTGTCAAATTAATGGCTTGGTTTCTAAAGGAGGAATAGAAGTACCTTGGTTTTATTTTTGTAAAGGTTCAGGATGACGTGATTAGAGAGGCTGTATAATAAAATGGTTGCCAAGGTTATGATTTTAAGGGAGTGACTTTTCTTTTCTTTTGTGCTTGTTTTAATAAAAATAGACATTAAAAGGGTCTCTATCTGATTGATTGGACGTTGGCTAGATAGACATTTAAAAATACATGTTGTCAAGGACATTAGAAGAACACAACACTGCCATTATAAGCATCTTATTTTTTTTTCAAATCCACTGTAGTCCTTTTCTGGCTTTTGAGATTGTCTTATTTTAGCAGAGTGGTGCACTCACTATATTTTGTATTTTATTTCTGTGTAACTCTCTGGTTGGCCATTTGTCCAAGATATGGCTGCCCGTATCACTGTGTAGAAATTTTATTTATAATATGAAATTTGAATCAGTGGTCTCATCACGGTTAAAAAAAAGTCAGAGGGTAGACGTAAACGACTTAAGTGCACACTCACGGTAACAAAGTTCTGAAGAACTTGGAAGTGCGGCTCACTCATATATCATGGGCAGTTGGCTTTAATTAAAGGCCAATTCCTTTAGACAGGAGGAGATGCCACTTGAATATTAATGTGTAGAGCGTATGCTAATGTATTTTGATGTCTTTATGATAGTGTTAATGATAATAATGCCAAATTATAATCATTCTTTTTCAAAAGGCAAAAGATATTCTTCTCATTTTGAATTTTACAGGATCCATTTGATTCAATTTAAAAACCGCCTTTCCTCACAAGGGTCACGTGGGGTGCTGGAGCCTACCCCAGTTGGGAGACACCCCAAATCAACCTGGCCAGCCAATAGCAGGTGACAAGAAGACAAAAAACAACCAATCATTGTTAGGGGCTGTATGTTTATGGGATGTGGGAGGAAACGGGGGCACCTGGAGAAAACCCATGCATGCAAAAAGGGAGGTAAAATAAAAACTGTGAGGGTAAACATGTGTTTATAGTCCTGCTAGATGGTATGAAATTGCATTGAAGTAAAGGAAGGGCAAAGTGAAAAAAATACTTGCCTTAAGATAATCGTGACTTCTAGGTAGGCAGGGTAGTAGTAATTGGCGTGTATTGAATTTATTCATGTGAAGTCTGGCGTAGGCTAAGGAATAAAATTATGGCAGGAGCAGTTTTATTTAAGTCTATGCACATCCTTATTAACAAGGATAATCCAAGCACGGGCAGAAAAGAGTAGCAAATGTGTCGAATAGTTTGGTTGGGTGGTCATCAAAAGTGCTGCAGTTTTTCCACAATGACTTCCTTTTTCCACATTTGAATTGCAAATGTGGTGGACCCTCAGATCACGTTTAATCTGCAATGTATTTGCAAAAGTCTTTAGGTTTTACAATGATTAATGAACGTTTATGCGAGTGTCAAGTTAGAATGAATTATCTCATGCATAAAGTATAAAATGTGGGCTTAAAAAACAAAACCGGTTCACAAGACAGAATTATAATTCAGCTATTATCATCTAATTAAAAAATGTAAATAATGTTTTTCCCCAAAAAATATTTGTCTTGACAAAAAACGACTTAGAAATTGAATGAATCCCATTTGTTGATGACACTTTGCCTAGCGAGATGAAAAATGAATGGCTTCTTGCCATTAAAAAAACTTTTTAGCATCAAAATTAGGACAGTATTTTTTTAACAAGAGCTTTAGTGCAGTTATTGCTGACAGTGGACGTTTTTCCTCTGTGTTTTTAATCTTTTTGCTCGATCTTGGGTGTTTATTCATGTAGGTTGTCCTCCGGGATCCTATTAACAATGACTAAAACACGCAAACGCGCACACACGCAATGAGGACCCAATTAAAAATGATTAACATACACCAAGTAAGCACATGGACACAGCTTGGTACACAAAATAGGGAGCAGTTTTGACTGTTTGGTATAATTATCTACCATGCACAAAATGTACTGTAACATACAAATGCATTAAACTACGCACAATGTTCGTGTTTGTTGAATCTGGTGCCTTTTTTATTTAAAATAAAAATCAATTTAATAGAATCCAATTCAAAATGTGTGTCTTTAAAAAAATCGGAAGTCTGATACTTTTGCAGTTTGAAAGGGAGATAAATAAAATTTAAGTTAGGTTAGTACTTTGTATCCTCCCTCCCCTATTTGGGAAATTTCTTGTTTGTAGTAGCAAGACAGACACAGAAGACATTGTAGACCTAGGTAAAAAACTGGAGCCACACACAGAAAATCCACAAGGTGGTGATGATGGTGATAATCACTGTTTTTTTGTGTTAATGTAAGAGTAGTATCAAAAAGAAAAATCGGACTATCGTTCCTGCACTTAATATTACTAGTACTGAATAATATTTATTCTATACTTTGATTTATTTATATCACAGTATATATCAAGGCTGAGGTGACAAGTGAATTTTCAGCCACGGGCGATGAATATAAAGGACTACTATTGGATACTAAACTTGACTGGCAGCACTAAAGAAGAAACACGAACCAAAAGGTTCAAAACGTGCCACACTGGTTTTGATTTCCTACAAATTAAACAGAGCTGGATGTGATAAAATATTAAAGTAGTCATTCCTGTTTCCGGTGATTCAGAAAACATGATTTTGATACATTCACACCTCCAATAATGTTTTCCTTATTCGTAGAAAGGTGCAAAAATACGGCGATTGGGTACATTTCGTTGGGAATTCCATTTGGATTGATATTGCTTTGAGAAGCAGCAATCATCTTTCAATTTATGACCATTGCACGGAACGATGCAAAAGAGACATGAAATACATTAACACGAGGTGCAGTTTTGTGGAAGCAAAATAAATTATTTCCCCCAAAAAAAAAAAAACGCGGGGAGAAGATCCACTCTCGGGTATGAGTAATATTACCAGGCATGAATATGGAAGAGCAGATGAAAGCTGTGGCATGAACCGGGATGAGTGATTATTCTTAGGCACAAACAGGTTATAAGAGTAGTTGTATGGGAATGATTGGAAAAAGTATTTCGATATTGCGGAAAATCCGCAGCAATTTAAAAGGTGAAAGAGGGAGTTAAATTTAAAAAGAATGGATCGTGCGGGGGAATAACCTACAGGGAGGGAAATAATGCAAGCTAGTGAAATAAAGTCAAATGAAAATCATTGTTTATGGGCAGCTCACACATCACTAATGGGTGTTCTAATCATGTGTTGCAGAGCGTGTTAAAACAACTATTTAATTTGATATTTGGTGCTAGAGTGGTTAGCTCGTGTGCCAGACAGTTGATATTAAAAGGTTGGGCCTTTCTGTGTGGAGATTGCATGTTTTTCCTATGCCTCAACTTTCTTATTTATTATTTTCAGTTTGACTGATTTGGATGGGTGTAAAAGTCAGTAAAGTTGATTTTACGTAAACTATGTGTGTGCGCTCTGCTAATAGTGGGCAACTAGTTCAGGGTCCGGTTCCAGGTGAGGAAAATCAGGAAAGATAATGTATCAATAAAAGCATTCCACATCTGAATTAAGGTGTAAATAGGAATATGCTGTCAACATGATCATTCTAATGCTTTCCATGGCAGAGGCTCCACCGAATGAACCCCTGAGACCAACTCACTGAACCCCAAGGGTTCCATCGAACCCAGGTTAAGAACCACTGATCTAGATGTTGGGTGGTGTGTACGCTAATAGTTACAGGCCTGCTGCAGATTGCATTATCATGTTGCCCCGGTCTTTGGCTTCTCGAGGAATCCCTAAAGAATCCATCGCAATGTTGCAGATCCATTAATCAGTCAGCCATGTAAAGCCAGTGAAGGCAGAACATTCTGTTACTGTGAGCCATGCAAACACAAAAACTCAATTTGTCATCAAAACATTCAGTCAATCATCTCGAAAAAAAAGAAGCCTAAAGTCCCAAGATAAACAAGTAAAGTCAGGCAAGGCTTCAAATGTGACAAATGTACATTTCAAAATCGGGTGCCAGGCACTAGACAAAACCCTAAGGATGTTTTTACTACCCTTTTTGGACTATTACAACTTGCAAGCTAGACAGTATTTTAGCACTTGAGTCAAGGCCAGAAAAACATTTTCCTGTTTAGTGGAATGCTGACCTGTCCAAGCAATCTTTTTAACACGACAACAAAAATATTACAAGTAAATTTTGCACAGCATGCGTGCGGAGCGGTTAACCCTCGCTGGTTAGAGGGTAACCCCAAGCATTTCCTCTGACTGTATGACTTACGTACATGAGACAATGGGTTCACTTATAAAAAAGTATCACCAGTAAAATCATAATGGCCTTTATTGTCATTGTAAGAGAAGATAAAAGATTGTGCCATCTCCAATGAAGTCCAATGATGAAGTATAAAATAAAGGATATAGTGACGTTTCCATCCAATGCGCAGTATCGGTCGGTGCCTAATACGACTATTTTTTATCACAAAATCAGATCCGATTTAACAATTGCGTGTTTTCAGTGCCATTGTGGCATTTGGCAAAAAATGCAGACAATAATTATTATGATGAGAAGACTAGACATTTATGTTTTAAGGAATTTTCAGGAGCGATAATGAAATTGTACAGTACATTTCACCTAGAATTTTTGATTATGAATTATTCGCATTCAATTATTGATCATCTGTGCTGCTTATGTAAGGGTTAATGGGGGAGCTGGAGCCTTCTACGAGCTGACTATGGGTTGGCGCCAAACCCGGAGCACAGATGGCATGTGATTATAATCCTATCACCCTTACAACATTCCAATCCTCATAGACCCTGTGATTATTGCAAAGATAACACATGGCAATTTAGTATAAGCTTCTTTAATTTAAGATTTGGAAAAACGATAACTACCGAGGCATATAGAAAAGGCTTCCCATCTGATATCGAGCCATTATAGCTCGCATGAAGGCAAAACTCTTATCTGTCTCATTATTAAGTTGAATCATACAATTAACACACTATTTTATGCGTTACTCAGTATGTGTGACAGTAATTAGATTTTTTTTAAGATGAACATTTTTGCATTATTCATTCATGTAAAATTATAAAATGTAGTCAGTGTAATATGATGGAACATTTTTATATTTTTGACAACCATCTATAAATACGTAAATAGTTTTAACGACGTTTTCTGTTCTTACATAATTTCCAATTACATTGTAATTAGCAAATATTTAATATATACATCTAATGCCTTTTGTTTAGAGTATTATGAAAAAAAAGATCATATCCTAAAAAATAGATGCTATTAGACTACAATTTAAAATGTATACTCCGACAAGCCCATATAAGGACAGTAAAACTGTTATGACCTACAGCAAAACACCCTAATCCATTCAAAATATTCAAATATACTTTGTATTCAGAGTGTGAAGCGATCTTGGTTGTTTGATAAATGTCGCCAAAGTAGTGAACAAACCGTAACGGTCGATGCGCTTTGAGAAATGGCCATCAATCTTTCAGCTACTACCTTAATGGCATTGAGTTTCCTTCAAAGAGACATTGTTTAACAGTGTGTCTTTGTGTTCATGTGTTCATAGTGATGAAGACATATGCTACAACGCAGACTGCAGATCTAAGTTTTGTTTTGTTTTAAACCCACCGGGATTGAACACTCGACCTCAGAACTGTGAGCCACACATGATAACCACTTGGCGATATGGATAATTTCTATTTTCATCAATTTGACCTGCAATTTTTCAGTAATCTTCACTTCATCTATCTCATCTTGACTTCTTTGTTCTTCTTGTCCTTTCTTTCTATTGGTATAGCCTATTTTTATTTGGTTCTTTTTCTTTTCTGGTTTTCTTCCCCCACAATCACATCTAAAGTCAAGACTCTGAGACAAGAGCTTTGTGCTTGGAGAGAGAAGTCTTGTCATTGGCAATTTGGAGCACAAAGCTCTTGTCTTCCTACTACCACACCTTTTGTGGTTCAATTGTTTTTTTGTTCACCTTTTATCACCCACTCCAGGCATGTTCAGAGACATTTCAAGGCAGGTACTCAAGGCCAAAATATCTTTTCTTTGGAGTTATTTGTTTCATCGTTGTCTCTTGAAATTGGAAATTTAAATGAACAAAAAATTAAGTTAAAAAATGCACTGGAAAAAAAAATGAAACAGTTATAAAGCCAATTTAACCTGTCAAATTCTTCAATGTTGTACAATGTGTGTGGCTTGAGGCGAGAGAAGACTGATCATGTAATAAACATGACCGAAAAAAAGTGCAAAATGTTGGATTGTTAAATAGGGCTGCTTAGGAAGCACTTAACATATATTGCTATTAAAAAAATATCAGTTGATACAAAAAGCACGTGCCTTTGCGGTTATAGATTTACTGTGTATACTCTCTAAGAGAAGTAATGGAATCCTTCTGCCTCTAAAAAGGTGGCCATATAAAGAACTGGCTGTTTATGGAAAATATCTGCAAGGATGTTGGAAAGAATATCAGAACAAGATGGAAGTCGAGCTAAATTCATGTCATGTGAGGGGAAATTAAGTGGTAAAACATGGTCAGCCCTGCTGAAAACACAATGATATTTTTTCCTCAATATGTTCTAAATTAGCCACAAGATGAAACCTAATTAAACAGGTCTAGGACAAAAGGAAGATAATGACCACAAGAGGAATGTGTTCCAGACACACTCAGTTTTAGTTGAGGTGCTGGAGAATTTAAGTAAACAGTCAAAAAATGCCTTAATTGATTTTAGTATTGGTATCGTACACTTTCCATCCTCACCATAATAATCTCATCAATTTTAATCTTCTTTGAAGGAGATCGTCTATCACCCGACTGCCTGATTTTACATGAAGATCACTGGCAATTTTTGTGTGTGTAATTTAATTAATTGATGATAAAGGATGTTGGCCAAGTTAATCAAATGAGATGATGTGACAGAAAAGGACCAGCAAATTTACACTGCCTCTAATTTCTATATCACTTCAAGCCTCAAGTGATATTTCGCCGACAAATGTTCAGCACCGTTATGGATGGATGGAAAGTGTCGTTAGCCAGTGTAGTGTGACCAAGACTTTCTTAACCCCCCGTCTGCGTTTACGAGTAAACCGTCGTTATGACACTAAGCAACAAGCAATGATCGGAAGAGTTGTCGTCAGCTATATAACGGAGATTTCTGCGACAGTAAAGTAGAGTTGCATCTGTGTGATTTTTTCCCCCCCTTCAAGGTTATGGAGTTCAGCGATAGAATTCAATTAAAGTAAGTACTAGGTCTTGGGTTGAATCTGTAATGTACATGTTTTGCTGGTGTAGCTCATTTCATAATGACTTAGTGTAACAATGGGGTTCGAGGGTCATAATAATTGTGACCGTACCGATGAATGGTGGTTTACATTATTAATAAATAGAGCATCTACTTTGCACGTATAGATATTATTTGTGGAGCTATAAGTGTATACATCATGTGCGGAATAGAAGTTATTTACATTTTAAGTTGTTTAGAATATTGAAGCGGATGTGAAAATAAGGGGAAAATGATTGAATTCCACAGCAGAGCATGAAACATAAATGTGTTTGATTTGGATTCTGCATGCATCATTGATTATCCTCATTCCAGCCTTCATTTTAACACACACACACACACACTGAAAGTATCTCTCGATTGTAACACATGGTTGAACAGGCAGAAAGTACATTTTCTCTTTGGAGAATATGCTGCCGGCTGTGACAACTAAATCAAGTCAAGGTTTACCACTTTTATGAACGCAGTTTGACAACAAATACGTGTACACAGTCCATTTCGCCCATCAAGGTCAAATTTCAACCACGGAATTTAGTTAAACACGCTGCTAGTTACAAAGGTATTTTTTAGAAGCCAAAAGCAAGAATTGGACCACAGGAATACAATGGTGTCTGTACCTCTACTTACAAACGTCTCTACATTTGAAATATCCAGGTTACGAAACACATCGATTGGAAAAGTTTGTTTCTTTATACAGAAAAAAAAGTTAAGGTTTCTAATATTTCAACTCCTGAAACAAAAATACACTTGAAGCATTCTGTCATCTTTATTCTATCAGTGACCAGCAGCGAAAAGTGACCAAATTTTGTGCAAGTAGATGGCTGTCAAGCCAGGCTATGAACAATAAATAAAAGATGTCACTGACAATAAGCATATTCACGCAAATATTTTATGCAATACACCAATGGCACGATTGAAACTTCAACCCCCAGGTTACCATAGAAACGTCTTTGCCGCAAAATTCCCACGAGTTGTATTAGTCACTGTCACCTTTTCATTTTTGAAGATTAAAACAACTTTGGGGGGTACCTGAAGCGACAAGGAATTCTAATTTTACCCATTTTTCAATCAAATCACTTTTTCCCCAGACATGTTGATCGTTTCTCTGTATAGAATGTGAGCAGCGATGACAAACAGCGGCATACACACGTTTCTCACATCAAATTATTTCATGTGGCAGTATCACAATAGCAAACTGCCAATGGGAAACCCCTTATTAGTCCTCATGTGCTCACTTCGCTTTATGTCTCATACAAGTATGATACATCCGCGGAAACACAGAATGCCACATGTGTGTCTATATAAGCACATGGGAATGGGAGAGTTGACCATAGGCCGTGTTTGGATGGTCGCCTTTTTGTGGTTGCGTCATGGGACCTGCAGCCAAGACCACGTTTTAGACATTCGGGTAATGAGAGACGCAGAGCTGTCATCTGACTCACACCTGAGAGTGTGTTAACTTGGATGGCAAGGGCCCTGGCAGCCCTGCATATGTTATCATCTTCTACAAGGAACCCCGGTCCCCTGTCAGAAAGAGTTTCAACTCAACCCTCCAGCAGAACTTTGCCTACATCCTGAGGGGAGGCTGGGGACATTGAAGAGCCATATTATCAGGGCTCCAGCTTGGTTTCCTTGAGGCCATCTTTGATTCGGGGTGTTAGGAGTCTTGGGCCTCCTCCCCCCCTGGTCCTTTTCTTGCTATTCCCTTTTGTTTGCTGCTCTCTCTCTCTGTGCCTGCAGGCAAACCTGCAGACCATCCCCATCTGCAGTATTGGGAGTTGGTCCAGTGCTCTATACTTTGCCAGATTGCCCCTTAAACATAATTGGCTATGCCTTACCTTAGCGAATCAAACTATACAAAACTATTGCTGTCCTGCTCATAATCCTCATATTTTGTTTTGTTCAGAAGAACTCTGTCCAGCCATGGCAACCACTATGACCACCTTGAACCACAACTTCTCTATTTATGTCCCAGATTTTTTGTTCATCTAATACATAGACCTAAAGCGGTATGGTAAAAATGGCTAGCATGTCCGCCTCACAGTTCTTAGATCAAGGGTTCAGTCCCCAGTTTGTTCCAACCATTCTGTGTTAAGTTTGAAAGCATTGGCAAGCATTGCATCCAGACAGCCAGCATGACTCTCTGCGGGAATTGACAAAAATGTCCACACTACACTTTGACTGTCCAGTGTAAATAGACAATTAGGATTGATTTATCAATGCCGTTTAAATGTGAGTAACCAGTGACAATTCCTACAGCACACGGGCGAACAGGCCCAATCACTGGTGACAAACCAAATGAATCAGATTAACCCTTTCCAAGTATAACAAGAGGAATTTGTGAGAGAATGTGGGTTCCTCAAAATGTGCATTCTCTGCTATTGATATTTCCCCAAAGGAAACTGCCAGTTCATCAAAAGTGTCCCACATTTTAGCGAGCTAGGAACACTGCGTTAGATTAATCTTTGATGACAATTGCTCGATTTTCAACATTCCACAGCCATTCTGAATAAGAATAAAACACAATTCATATGTATCCTCCCTGTGATTTCTGGGCTAGATGTGCTTTGAAAAAAATGGTGGTGCCAAGGCTTCATAGGGATTATAATGGGGAATATTAGTTATGCAATGGTGAAGTCATTGCAAAGTTTTTTCTTTGATTGCCTTCTAACGATGTGCTTATCTTTTAATTTTGTAATATTCCAAAAGGGATTTTAAATGATGTCTTTTGACAGTAATTACAGTCTGTCGTTGCATATGTGATTGAGAATCCAGTGATTCTCTACTTAAGAGTTGTTTCTAGGCAACAGTTTGAATGTGTCTTTACAATGACTATACAGTATTTTTTCTCCCTTCAAAGTGGCTGTCAGACTGATCCCAATTAGCAGTTGCCACGCCAATGCCATCTGTATTTTCTATAATATTAATTGACATATTTGAAACCAATTAATGCTCATCAATTAATGCCATAGTGTTTAGTCCTTCTGCAGAGTGGACATTTAAAAAGCTGGCATTAAATATCATCCAAATGGACAGAATCCACATATCCTATGGAACACAAGTACCCGCAATATACTCACAGCCGAGAAGGAAAGTAACTGTGTCAAAATATAGGCTTTAAATCTTCAAATTTATTATGCAATGTTACCTGCCATGTTCAATTAATAATGAGTTCAATAATCAATTCCCTGCAGTGAACCAGACTACTTTAACTTTGTTTTGTTTGTGTTAGAAAAATCATTTAACTTGCAATGTGAATGCATTGCACGTGAAACTTAGACTGTATTTTCTGGACTAAAAGTTGCACTGTTGTCATAGTTTGGCCGGACCTACAACCTATATTCAAGTTCGACTTATTATTTTCACTCTGACCACAACCGACATGTTTTTTTTTTTTTTTTTTTTGCTATAGTGATATTGGGGGGAAGAAATATACTGGCCTTTAGTTTACGGCAACATTGTTTTCTGACAGTAACGACCTGACACACAGAACACGCACAAAGAAATATCCTTGCGTGGGTGAAGAGTTTTCAACATGTTGGCTGATAGTTGCATTGGGTTGCATCAATTCTACACTCAACTTTGACCATGGCAGCGTTGCATGATGTAAAAAATGAAATCAACTAAAATAAACAAATAATGGGACCATAAAATTTAAAAGGTATGATGACACAAAGCTCACGGACCGTACTAACTTGCCGAGAAACCAAAGTGTGTTTCAGGATTAAAATTGGCCATTACTTGTCCTTTCTACTATGCCTGCAACATATGAAAGAAATAATGAGCAGGCCCGTCTAGATTGTGGTGAAGTTTGCTCCCGTTCTGTATCCTTTGAGGGTTGTAGGTCAGCCATTTCTTATGGTCTATGGGCTCTTTTTACCACACAACTAACACTTGGATTAACAATAACAGTGAAGATAAGGCTAAAAACTATTTTAACAGGTGATTAGTCTTAACAGTGGCCTCCCTGATGCACATCATTAGCACTAGTTGCGCACTAATCCTAGCCTCTCATATCCATTTTTTTTTTGTCTTCCCCTTTTGTGTCCTATCGGTTATAAAGTATAATTTGACACCCATGTTACATGATAAACTTACAAAAATTGAATGTTCATTTTTCCCTTAAAAGGACAGAAGAAAGTGGGTTTTATCTTTATATATAGAAGTTGTTAGGCATGTCTGTTTGAATATCTGGTACTGAGTTATTGTGAAAAACAGCTTGTTGCGCAAGCTTTCCCATTGGATGCAATTAAATCTCTGCAGTAGATGAACTCACAATGAGCTGATGAAAAGTGTAATCCCACCACTTGTGCAATAGAGAGAAATGCAAATTATAGGCTATTGTGTAAGGCCTGTGTGATGTAATTGCAATTAGGCCCGACAACTTCTGAGCGTAATGAACATAAACATTCTCATACTTCCTGGCTACTGAAACTTGATGACAAATCGAAATACAAACATGGCTCCATTTCTCTCATTATCTATCTTTCTCCGTACTTCAAGAATGACCTGTTTTAACGTCATAAATTTGGACTAGGGAATATAACCACAGAAACATACATGAATAAATAATCACAATTTAATCCCCCAGATTTAAATAAGGAGTTTTTTATTCGAGACCGTCGTCACGAGGCTGCAGAATTAGCCGGCATGTTATGGCAGATGCCTAATACAATTTCTTTTCATACGGTTGTTTACTAACAGTGCACCGATGTGTTGACTCTGTAATTTATGTAGGTGGAGTCGCATTCCTTAGGGACCATTAAGTTTCTTGGATGACACACTTTAATATAGCGCACTCGAACTGACAGGATAAACCTTCAAGAGAGCAGCTTTTAAGATTTCATGCGCAGTATAAATGCACATGGACAGATTGGATTTCTTCACCAAGCAGCATTGTCAAATTCATTTATACAGGAAGGTTAAGGAACCATTTGAAGTAATGTATTCAAAGGAGCCCACCATTAAAATTTTAAGACAAATTATTTTAAGGGTCAAAATAAAAAAAAATACTACCCAGAGAAACACGCGAGTCCGACAAAAATCGGAACCCACCAGGGATCGAACCCTCTGTATCCGAACTGTGAAGTGGAAGTGCTAACCACTCTTCCACCGTCACCCCCTTAACCCTGGAATGACCTCTATTTGACTGTTGCCTTGGACTTAATAGGTAGCATTTTTTTAAAAGTTGGTGGTTCTTTGCGTCTGGTTGGTTTGACGAGGACCAATTGTGACAGGGTGGCTGGAGGACCTGAGGATAGAGTCGGGACTCATATGGGTAGAAGGATGTGTCTGCCAAATCGCTCTCTCTCTCTCTCTCTAACTGTCTATGTTCTTCAAAATGTTAAGGTCTTTTTTACACTAGGGTCCCGCAGCAAAGCCCAAGACGAAGACAGGCAAGGAAGTGAAGAGTGTCGACACGAGCAAGCCTGTTTACTATTCCTGAGCACGAATGCA
This sequence comes from Stigmatopora nigra, assembly GCF_051989575.1. NCBI lineage: Eukaryota > Metazoa > Chordata > Actinopteri > Syngnathiformes > Syngnathidae > Stigmatopora > Stigmatopora nigra. The sequence goes on from NC_135521.1 coordinate 6,672,395, forward strand.
TTTATTTTTCATTGTTGCTTAGAAAAGCATGTCTCATCGGTGATAAGCGTTTTACCAGTTTCCGTGATAACACGGATCATTTAAACTGCACTTCCAAACAAAAGCACATTGAAATCATTCAGCCTAGCAGGAAGAGCTGTGACACCCACTTCTGAGTGTCCCAAAGCTCCCCAAAATAAAACAACTTCAAGGCTATGCCATACCTTGTGTGTATCTGTCCACCTATAGCAGACGAGACCGATGTCACGCACAATGCGTTGTATATTCTGATCCGGTATGAAAAGATACTTCGTTATCTACGACGTCTTGAAAGTACGAATACAGTGTACAAGTGGACATGGTTTATTAAATTTGCATTGTGTTGTTTAATCCCATGCCATGTGTTCTGTAGAGGAATTTAGGCAGCTGTTGTGATAGTGTTTCCTGATTTCCAATTTCCTTTGAGTTTACAAGTCAGTCTATATTGGTTTAATAAACATATGTGCATCCCTTTCTTTACATTCAATTCGTGACTCCAAACACTTCATCTTTTTCTGCCATCTCTTCAGAATATTGTACAATCAATCAGTGCGGCTCCCTCCCTTGTCAGTTGTTTGCCATGCCACTCCCAGCTTTTAGTTCATCTCCGACCAAGTCGATCCATCATCGGCTACGTTGTCTTCCAATCTTTCCCTTGCTGGCTCCAATCCTTTTCACTCAGGCTAATGTAATATCAATCATGTTCTCTCGGGCTCCCCTCGTTCCACCTCCACCTCCTTTTCCCACTCGTCTGTTATTGATCAATCAATCAATTAGACTACAGTTGGCCTCTTGGCCACCCAACAGATGGGCAAACACTCGGTACGCCTTTGTTTCTTAATGAGCTAAATTTTGCGCAAATATACACGCTCCATTTATCAGTCCTCTCATGTCAGAATGTAATCAGAAAAGTATTTTCATCAAGTACTTTCTATTATCTAGTTTGACAGTAATTAATATGATTGATATACTGTTAAGAAGCAAAATGAACACTGTCAAAGAGCCGAATAAACACGTATTGGGAATTTAAAAAATAAATGGTATCAGCAATTGTCAATTTTGAGTACATTGTTGCTCATAGTGAAGGTGAAATCAAATATTCATCAAGTAAACCATAAAAAAAAACTCCAACTGAACTGACCTTAAGGACTAATAAGATGTGGCTAAGCTATGGAAAAAATGTCCAATTCAAATATATTTGACGCCAAACAATATGTTAAATTACTGTTCATCCAAATGAATAAGAACAAGTGACATAATTTTCAATTGCAATCCTGGCACGACTTCCCCTGTTCCTACATTTCGAAATCTGACCTGTACCATAGCTTGCCCCTAGCCATGCATTAACATGTCTGTTTTTACAACTATTCATATTATCAGTGGTGTAGGTGGATAGTATATTCTTAATGTGAAATCAAACTGCAAAAACCCAGAAGAACATTCCAGACAGCTCTATTTAGTGATTAATAGGTTTTGTGACAGCCATAGCCAGTTGTCTCATCTCAGTATGAGTGACCCTTAAGGCTCCATTTTCTGGCGTTTTCATTGTCGCAGGTTAATTGGAGGCTATATATTGCCCATCGGTATGAATGTAAAGGTTGACCCTGCCTCTTGTCCGAATTCAGCTGGCATAGAAAAATGCTTTTATGACCTTTACAGATAGAATTATTAATAGTGTGTAAGTAGACATGCAGAATATAGATTGAGATTGCTGTTGGCAATTCTTTCCAATTCCAGAAAATATGCATATTCAAAGTTTCAATAGCGAGACACTCCATTTGGAGTCAAATAAAGTATTGCAATACTATTGCAGCATGGTGGCAAGATTGAAAAATTATTCATTTTCAAATTCTAATATCATCTGTCAGCAGATGGAACAATACATGGTTGTGCATGAGGGATGATGACTACAGTTGTGTGTAACCTCTTTGGTAAATGAATCATTCTGACAATTATGTCATCATATGGAGACAGGAATGATGCATAGTTCAGTTTTTTTTGGATCTAGGATACAAGTCAGGTGAAAAAGTGATCAGCTATGGAAAGAATTCGTAAATGGGAAGACAACTGCTTGACATTCAACATTTCGCCTCGCTTGGATGTACAGCATTATGCTTGGAAGCAACATTATAATAATGGATTTCTTGCTCATTACCTTTCAATGATGGTATACGATGCATGCTTTTATATCCATTATACGACAATCAATACCTTCACTTCAACCCGAATCATTAAAAACTGAAAATTTCCAAACAATCAGGAGTGCTAAATAGTCTCATTACAGATATATTTAATCCCCTTTCCCCAAAACTGTACCAAGTATGGATCTGGTATTGGTATTTATATCACAGAGAAGCAAATCTCACCCGAGTGTGATCTTGCATAATGATCAAGCTCAAAATGTGCTCACTCAAAATGCTATTGCGTCGCCATAAAAAGTAAATAGCGGCAAAAGGTATTCTCGGAGAGGCTTTTAAGGCAGTTAAAGTTTTGCAGAGAATGAGAGATTGTCACTATAAATCTCTTTGGGTGACAATAGGGCCAATGTCCTCTGCCACAACCTTACTAATTACCAGATGGTGCTCCATAATTATTGTGTGAAACCTCTCATCACTGCAACACAATCACTTAGTCTCTGTGTCTTTCACTGTCCTTGTTATGTGTGTACGTACATCTTGGCTATTTTTCTCTTGATCAACGTCTTTTTTTTATGTTGTGCCGTGACTCTTTCAACACTGGTGATCATTTCCCTGATGAACAAGTGTCTGTTTGTTCTCAGCGATCCGGGTCATGCCAAGTCGCCAAAAGCAATCGGATCTTTAGTAGGTCGTCCGCCATGGCCGTCTGACTGGTAGAATATAATAATAGAGTAGATTTGAACACTGCCATTACAATCGATACGTCAACGACAAAGTTCTCCACCCAGTCACCTGCCGTTATTTCGTATTTTGATGACCTGACATTGAAATGTGAATACCTGATGGTCATGTGACTATACCCCAACCAATCACAATGCTTTTGGTGTTAACATTCAACATGTATGCCCTCAGGAGTCCGGATTTCAGTCAAATTTTTTTGTATAGTTACATTAGCAAATATACAATGCATGAAAGATGTCGCTTTTTGGATAAACCACTCATTTCCGTAGCTTTGCTTCCTGCCCTCATGTCACCATGTTTGTTGATAGGCTCTACCTATTTCCCATCCCCAGTGTATAATTAGTCTGTCTATCGTTTTTTTTCTTCAAATTGTATCCTGAAGTATTTTGGGGGTTTTGTTTTGCTACATGTGCGTCTGACAGTTGTTTTTACGAAGGAAAATAGTTTTGCTCTATTTTTCCCAGTGATTGTAAATAATTACTTTTATCGTAATGTATTTCCATCCCAGGATCAATTAGTCCTCTTAATGAGGAATAAGGTGACCTTTTTGTGAATGTTGACCTACGAGCCCCAAAACAAGTTGATGATAATAATCTCAATTTCTTTTCCTTTCTGTCCCATCTGTTTACCTCATTAGCAGCACATAATTATGCTGCCCCAAATTAGCAGACTAGTTAGTTATTCAATAAAGGAAACCATTTATAAATGGCTTTACAGCTTAAGCAACTTCTCTAGATGTCCCCAGTGTTTTTTCTTTTTTGTCAGTGTTAAATTGTATGAGCGCATCCAACAACGTCTGGGTAATTTCAACGGCGTGCAATTACAAGTAGAATGGCTGGTTTAAAAGTAACTTTAATCTAGCGTGAAGAGGGTTTTCAAATAAGGTGTAATGGGATTCATCAGATGAGAAATTAGTGTCTCTTCTCCCTTTTTAGGAAGCCTGAGCTTAATTTATTCTTAATTAATTAGTACTTGTTTTTTCCTTTGTTTTGACCTTTCCTGTTGACTTGCTTAGAAACAGAGTGACCATTTAAGTACTTTTATAGACTGAAGTCTTAATCTGAAAGTTTGGGTGCTTTCCCATTGTGGGTATTCATATTGCTTGACTTATTAGGAGAACACAGTGGACCAGAGAGTTAAAAAAAAAACCCCAAAAAACCCTCAATTGTTGATTATTTGACATCCTACTCTAACACCAATCCTAGTACCAACAATTGAGTTTATCTGAATGTCCCTTGTTGGTCATCATTGAACCTAATCAGAGGTGTTTTGGTCATGCAGTGAAGAAAACTGGTGTGAGACTGAGCCTACCTGTTTTCACGGAGAGGACAAAGGAGCCAATCAGGCGGACGAGGGTGGGAAAGGCAGGAGCGAGGGATTTCCAGGAACCCCTCATCTAAAAAAGAAATCAATAACAATGCATAAAAACAGGTCCTCTGAGTCATTTGGCCATCTTACATTTCAGGAATATTCATGGATTTGAACCCTAACCCACTCTGAACAGGTTAGTAATTGTGAACCTGAGTGAAAATTGAAAATCAACGAAACAAAGTCATTTTACAGATATGCTAGAGATCATTTGTGATTTTTAGAAAAGAAAAAATATAATACAAACAAGATTGATTTATTGGAACAGGGCAAACTGATAGACAAGAAAGAAGGTTAGACATTTTAAGGGCTGTAAATAATGACCCTAAAAACAAGTTAATCACACGGGAAAAAGACCTCTGAAGAGAAGGCGTGAAGGTCATGAACATGAATTAAAGTACATCTGTTACTTGACTTCCTCTATAAATTCACTCCAGTCCAGCAAAGGCAGGCTGGAATTTGACCAAAAAAAGTCGATGTGTCTTAAAAATCATTAGTCCATCCGTTTTAGGGAAATTATCAGTCTATAAAGCTCTCTCCCAGAATTTCTTTTATGGACTGGTGACATATATTAACCTTTACTACGGCGCTAAAGCCCTTTTCCATGTCTCGGTTGAGTAACGGAAACTAAAATGAATCCCTTGAAAATAAAGTCTCCAACCGCTCAATTATTAGTATTGGTGTCAAATTCCAATGACTTCAATCTACAGCAAAAATAAAAAGGAAAGAAGGTATGTGACAAAAATGACATTGGAAAAAAAACAAAGCAGCAACACTGACATGGATTCATTCCGACAATCCCATGATTAAATGATCAGTGGGTCAGGGTACTTTTAAAATCTGTCTTTCCTCTCTGATATTCCACATGACATTGCACATGATCCCAGTGCAACAGAGAATCCACGTTAGCAGGTTGACGCATAATCAATACGACAAGCACTCTTCAAATAGGGCTTTAACTTTTAGAGCTTACTAACAAATGTGCTGCTTGACTGAGTTATACTAAAACACATTGCCTTTGAGATGCTAGCCTCATGTTTGTTTGAAAGTGATTGGAAACAAAACAAGAGTTTGTCTTCGTAAACCTGCAGGAAAACAACAACACTTTTTCATCCATTTAAATAGTCATTATGCTTTGACAGTGATAAGTCATAAACATCATCAGTCAACATCATCTGCTTCTATATATATGTATGTGTATGTATATATATATATATATATATATATATATATATATATATATATATATATATATATATATATATATATATATATATATATATATATATATATATATATATATATATATATATATATATATATATATATATATATATATATATATATATATATATATATATATATATATATATATATATATATATATATATATATATCTCAGCAACATAGTTACCTATTTATATATTTATTCATGTATTTATTTATTAACTTACTATTAAGTACCTATTTGTGTATAATGCCTTTCCTATTCCTGCATCCTCACCCTCTTCCTATTGCAACAAAGAAATTTCCCGATTACGGGATGAATAAAGTTATCCAATCCAATCATCGGTGAATTTTAAAGCCATCACAGACAGATAAGGAGGGAGAAAAAAAGTGTAAGACCGTATGCTTTTCTTAAGCCACCACAAAGTTTACCTTAGATTTCCCCACTAGCTAACCATCCGTTTGTTGCATGTGTATAAATCAATTAGAAATGTACATGTCATGGCAGCCCCCCTGTGTGAAACATAACTACAGTGTTACTCATGACAAAAATGAGTTTGACATCCCTCACAAACATTATATAGTCATCTTTGTGAGTGACTCTGAAGGTAGTGTCACTCCAAATAACAATCATTTCAGGCCAGCGCAGTGCTTCCAGAAGTATTTTGATAATGAAAGCCCGCCTTTCAAAGCTTCCATCAACAACAAGCTTGTGATATTTTTAGTGGAGCCAGGAGCTCAGTCCCACAATGACTTCACCAAATCCCCTCCTAAACTTAAGTAAATCACAGCAAACATGTCAGTGGCAGTCAAAGCGTGATTACCAAGGATCATTTTAAAACGACAAGATAATGACATGTGCCGTTGGATTAGACTTTGACAGCGATGGCTTTCTCTAACGGAGGGGATTTGAACATAAGTTATCATTTTGCAAGTTAACATTAAATCAAAATTCTGGTAAATTTGTCATTTTTTATATTAATTGTAACATTTCAGTATTCATTCTGGATGATTCAAAAAGCTCTTTCGACAACGATACCGTAAATAATTCCTAAACCTACATTTAATATTAAAGATATTAAAGTAATTATATTATTAATCTGTTACATTAACAGGTGAAGTATTTTATATGAATAAACCTTGTTTTTGGTTGTTGTCAAATGAAAAAACTGCTCTGCAAAAATACAACTTATAGACCAGTGCATCTTAGTATATATCCACCCTCCTCCTTTTTGGCCAAAAGAAAAAAAAAATAAAAGTAACTCCATCCAATAGGCAACAGAATTGTCCAGACAGCTATTCATGTAATTTTCTGAAAATATATTACGGAGAAAGCACACATTTAAATCCAGTTCCAGAGTCCCATATACATTTTGACCCCTGTACTACTTTTTAAAATGTATTTTTTGTTCTTCTTTTTTACATTAGTTAAAACTGAGGTGACCATGTTTATTGTACTTACAAGAAAGCCATTTGGAATTCTAGACCGGGTTACCAGAGGTGTCAGCTCCTTAAGTAGTAGTACAAGTACACTCACTTAGAAGTAATACACTCACTTAATGAGACAGAATGACATGTGGACATAAGGACTTTTTAATAATGAACACTAAAGTGAAATGTCTTATTCTAGCCACCTGCCTGCATATCCCAAGTTGAGAAGACAAATAAAATTGGGAAAGCGATGAGAAGCCAGACAGGAGATAAGTTACTTTTTAATATGACATCCTCTGAAAAAATATCATCTGATACTGTCAGTGTATCCATAAATCTGATGTGGAAATATAACAACTGTATGTACATCATCTTATTTTATCGGATTAGTTCTATCAGAATTTGAATAACGGAAAGAAATGAAGAGCAAGAAAAAATTGTTTTTAGACGATCACAAAGAAGCAATGGCGTCAAAACAGTATGCCCTTGAGCAAAAATGTTTTTGACAGAAGTTGACATTGTCAAATCAAGGCCAGAAAGATGAATAAATGGCCTTTTAAATGACTGGAAGAAAATCATCACTGTGCAATGTGCCATTTTGGCAAAATGAGGTCAGTGGCAATTTAAAAACATCCCAATTTGGGGTTTACAGCAGTCACAACACATTTGAGTGCGGACATTAAAATACATCATACCAAAAGATAGAAAACAGCATTTAAAATCGAAACTTTTTGATCTATTCATACAACTATTTACCAATAGCACATATAGTCACAACCACCGAGGAGGAATCGAACCCACGGCAGCCCGTGCCAAAGTGCCAGTAAAGTTGCTGCCATACAGATAATGCATATCTTTCTCTGTATTTCTTTCTTTCTATATCAGTATTTGAGCTATAAGAATAACAATTCCAAAAATGGAAACAAATCCATCTTTCAATATCTGATTTACTACTCTTATCCCGGGATGCCTGCGCTTAAAACGAGCGATATAGGAATTCCAACCGCTTCCACACTTGACATTTTAATGCATTTCAAATGGGTACATCTCTGTTCTATGATCAGGGAACCTCAGCTGTACGCAGGAAACCAAAGAAATGCGTGTGTCCTACTTGAAGAATGTGGTCGCTCAAAAATGAAGAATGACCATGTACAACCATCTTATTCATGGGCCAAAGGCAGTCCCTACAATATGCAGCCAATGTTGTGCAAAATTGCTTACAAGCAATCCCCAATAAAATACAATTAAAAATGGTGCTTTCTATCGCGTCTTTGACTTTGTCAACACTCATATTCATGAAAGGAATTTGCATCCCTTAGGTAGAAATATTTCTGGTATTAGTGCCAATGAAAGCAAAAACATGGTGCAACCTTTTTTTTCAGGACCCAGGAGCTGTCCAAGGTGCTGAACAAATGGTAGCATTTGTTCACCTCGAACCCATTAACTGTGCCACGTTGTTTGTTTTGTCGGTTGCTTAAGGTATTTTATGGAACTTAGCATTAGTTCTATCTTTGTGGTTGGTGAGATTCTGTTGGTTTAGTCACGCATAGCATGCTTTTGTGTGTTTGCAAGCGCTGCATTTACGATGCTGTGTAAGAGCACGTTGCCTTGAATGATGAACCATTCGAGGGCACGTGGTGGTGCCTCCTCTCACTTCAGAATGATGGCCTGTGTTTCCTGGAAATAGCCAGCACTTGGAAGAGGGCTTACTCCAATGAGCAAATATACTTAGCATTATGTATGGCTGCGGTTTACAAATCAAATCAACCAATCCAAGTGAATCTTGTTTTAGACGGTAACCATATACAACTTAGACAGCCAGAACAAACAATGTAAAGTATTGCTGCTTCAAAATATACTCAAAAAAATTACGACAATAAATTAGATATCATAATAACAGTCTTAGCCATTATTCGAAAGACAAAGTGCGCCGGAGATAAAAACTATCAGTTCCATTTTTTTCTTTGTAACAGCCATCTTACTGGCCGTAATTATTTCAGTATTTTAGTTATTAAATCGTCAAAAATTAATAGATATGTGTTTATATATATATATATATATATATATATATATATATATATATATATATATATATATATATATATATATATATATATATATATATATATACACACATACATACATACATACATACATATATATATACATACATACATACATATATATATACATACACATACATATGCATAAATATATATAAAATTATATGTGTTGTTTTGTATAATATTATGTGTGTGCGTGTTATTTCTATGTGCACAGCGGGAACCAAAACAACTAACTGTTGGATAGCAAGACAGAGTAGGACACTGTTGCCATGACTACATAGTTAATCAATCAAAAATGTCTTCTCGTTCCTTCAACAGAAGCAGATGCTTTTTCACCGCATTCCAGCATTTGTCCTCTGTGACACATCTCCTCCCTCTGTTTGTCTTTTGTTGTTGTGTTTTCCTGCTTATTTTGTGGAGCTTTTTTTTCATGCCCCCAGGTTTCTTCATTTTCTTGCTAAGGAGTGAGAAATATGTTCGCCACAAACCCATTCGTTCCGTTTCTACACTATTGCGTTGCTATTTTTAAAAATTTTAACTCATTTTTTGCCATTGTTGGGAGGATTTTAATTGATCTTACAAGTCCCAAGAAAACTCTGGGTCATGAATATTCTACCAAAAGAAAGAGTAGTTATTCTTTCATCATTTCTGGGCTTTTATTGTATTTTGTTTTTTTAGTTATATCAGTGGAATTTGCATCAATTTTATTAAGATCTCATTCTCAGAGTAAAAATAAGCTTGTATAGAGCCAGTTATGGCTTTATGTCAGCTTTTGTGTCAGCTAGTGTTTAATTTGCGGCTAGTTTTTAAGCACATATGCCCCGGGTGAAAAGATTGGAGCCACTTTCTCTTCTGAATGAATGGTGAAAAGATTTGACTGAGAAATTACAGTAAAAGTGACTCTGTACTTTTGTATTGTATGATTCCCGTTACCCAGCTGAGGTCTGAGCTAACGTAATGAAACATTCATTTTTTTGCAGCGCTATAGTCCAGAGAGAGGAGAGTGTGTTTGCCGAGAACAAATGAGCTGTGTTTGGCCTTCAATGAAAGCTTCTCATGAGTCAAAATATACAAAGCTATTTTTGATTTCATTGTTATATCATACACATTGAAAAATTTACATTAATTTCAATATTCTCAGGTTGGAATGCCTAGTTTCGATGAATACATATTTAAATATTTGGTACGTCAAGCTTTCAAAAAGGTACACATAGGAAACAGTGCCTCCGGAAAAAGATATTGACTTTCAGGAAGTGTTGAAAGACCACCGCTAGCAGTAGAAACATTATCATCTGAGATTTGAATATTTTAACAGTTGACGAACTTTGACATGCTCATATGAGGTCTGAAAGATGCTGTATTTTCCGCACTATAAGGCACCCTTCCAATATTAGGCACACGAGACGTAGTAGTAGTAGTTGAGGGTTTGCATTATCCCTTCACTCGATGGCGCTGAGCTAAAGGGAATGTTATGCTATGATAAACCAATATTGATCCGGATATAAACTACATCGGATTACAAGTCTTTTGGGTGCGCCTTATAGTGCGGAAATACGGTCATTCAGCAACAACCACAACTGCCATTGAAAATACCAAGAAGTGGTAATTAATTATTTTAAAAGTGACTCATAATGTTAAAAATATTTGTCCATTATAAAACTGTTTGAATCAATGACTGTGCCTTATGATAATAAAAAACATATTAAACTTAACACCAATGTAGTACACTACATTCTTATACAATAAGAACAAAATAATTGTTGTACAACTAAAAAGCCACACAATATAGTACATATGTACACATTGAGTGAGTGATAATTTAGTATATAAATAGCATGTAGCAACAGCTGAATTTTTATTTTATTTTATGCAAAGCGTTCTTTCTCTTATGGCTGATATCCATCTTCTCCTTCACCGCATCCTGATTCCCCCCTGAATGCTGATTTTCTTGACTATGTCCTCTTACTTATTCATAATTTGCAATGGGGCATGCTCTAGCCATATTTTTTTTATTATTAGAGTAGTCTCTGGATTTGTATGCCTGCAAGTTATGGTTTGTCCCCGTTTGAGGAAAAAACCCTCTGAAACATTTATTTAACATGGAACTTTAATGAGAGGGTGGGGGCAGTCATGGTGTCCACTGAGGGATCATGTGAGTGTGTAAGAGTGGTGTGGAGAGCGCTTCTCGCTGCAGAGATGAACGGTCATGTAAAATTCATGGCCGGGGTAAAATGTTACACTGCTATCGAGGGACAGGAAGGTGAGGAAGGAAGAGAGGGCCCGGCGACTAATGTGGATTGAAGAGGTTGCCGGAGAGGAGCGGGTGAGGGAAAATGGCGTGTCGACTGCATGCTAATTGCAAGACGCAAAAGACCCATTTACTGTTTGTCCAGGTGTTTTGCCTCAAAATGGGTCTTCCAGACAATTCCAATGAAATAGAATGATTGGATTCACAGGGAGAAAAATGTATACAAACAAAACCAATGTAGCTTTTCATTCATCCATTTCTAACACTGGTCCTCCAGTCAGTCATAGAGACAGACGACCATTCGCAAATACAATCACAGCACCACCAAGTGGGAGTCGACCCATGCAGCTGACGCAAGAGTCAAGCGAATTAACCACTACACTATGAGGTCAAGAGAAAAGCAACAAAACTTTGCAAGCACGGCATTTAGAAGTAAAACATGTGACGGCCCATCTTTATCTATCTGATACGTTCGTGTGTAATCTTTAAAAAAAAAAACTACGTCAGGAACCATGATGAGCTTTCTAATAAAAAAGGAAGTCACCAAGTAGAAGCAATTCCTGACCATACACAGCTTTCACACTTAGCTTTCTGAAGACTTTAAATGGCTTACCCGAAAAAGCTACGGTCACCGTTCTCATCACTAACGTGATTGTCGGCCTGGCACCGAAACTATCTGATCCAGGTGAGGACGTACTCGGCCTCGCCTCCCGTAATTTTCCACACACGGCATATTGATCAGCCTTCATATAAAAGCCATGCAGTTTGAATTGTTTCATTAAATGGTAAGCTTCACCTCCTCTGCCTGCAGTTTGTTTTTTACTCTTTGCATGCAGCTCAATCGATCTCTCCTCGGATGGGAAATTCAGCCAAACTCTGCTATGCTTTGCCTTGGGCATAATGATCTTTTCACCTCGAGAGAGGTTGCCGGAGCAGCTGACAAAGCGCCATTTTTATTCCAGATAATCAAGCACAGACAGCTTAACCAATGAGCTGTCAACTGAAACAAGCACACCTGCCTGCCATCAGGTGATTACAATTGTAAGGCACCGGATTGGTAAAAAAAACGTGACCCGTCGATTGATTGGAATGACAAGTGACGTCCAATTGTTTGGTTGGGCGCCCACTAACTAATTTCGCCTCAATGACCAGGGAAAATGATGACGACTTTTCACCAGCGAGAAATCTAAAGATATCTACTTTGCACGTAAAGGACATATACAGGGTTATAGTCTAAGCATTTCCCAGTGGATTTTGAGGACAATCCAAGTTGGAACTCATAGAAAACAGGACCAAGTAAACACGTTTTTATCTTTCTAATGTTAAATAAGGATTTTAAGAGGCGCTGCATAGTCTTTGCTTTGTCTCGTTTGGTTTGTGTTGAGCTAAATGGGGGCAAACAAGTCATCTGACTATAAATCTACAGCTTCATCTATTTGCCAAGCGCACACTCTGAAAACAAGGTTAATGTGTTGCTGCTATGCAAGTTTCCTGACATAATGAGCCTCGGGGTTTGGATGATGCATAACTGCTTAATGCTATATCCTAATCTAACCTCAGTTACAATTTGGCCACAGCATCTCAACTAAGGGCGGCCCGTTTAGAAGGAATTTGCTTTGTGCAACAACAAAAACAAGTCACAGCAACCTTTGGAATAAGTACGACTACAACAACAACAAAATCCTTTAAAATACAAGATAGTGACAGAAATTTGCCATATTGCCAAGTTCTAAAAAGTTTCTCATTTTAGCACACTGAGTTGTGTTTCGGTTTCAATGCAAAAATAAAAGAGTTGTAATCAATAAGTAGTACAATTCCCACACATTCAAAAGTAAATAGGGTTTGAGCTTTGCAATCAACACAAAAGTTGCAGACCTTTGAGTGGTGCCAATTCAAATGAAACACATTTAAATTGGCTTGATGTTTTTCAAAGTCAAAATAAAACATTTGTATTGGTTTCATGATTGCCCAAATGCAAATCAAAAACACTTGTATTGAGTTCATAGATGTCAGAGTGAAATTATTTTTTCCAATTACTCCCAAAAACATGAAAAAAACATGTCCATGCTATCAGTGGTCAAAACTAAAGCAGGCAAAAACACAAAGCAAAATAATCACACAATTTTCCCAAAATGCAATTAAATTGAAACCTGAGGTGGGTCAGGCCATTAAATACACAACCGCACAACTTTGTGGAAGACATTGGCTTTTGGACATGTCTAAATCTATGCATAGTATAAAAAGAGAACATTTCTGTATTGCTCATTATTCAGCATTATATGTATTTTTCCCCATTGGGTTCTTACAGCTACAGTTAAGGACAAATATAGCATTGCTAAGGCTGAGATGGAAAAGTGGCTGCTGTAAATCTAACATCTGGTATGAGGACACTGATGAATATGAATGCATACCCATTTTCGGGTTGAAGAAACTAGGCTAGGTTGGTTAAGTTCTGGGGTGCAGGATTTCCCCAAACCCATGAACCTGAAAGTATAGTTTTCGTGATTCGTTATTGAGCAATGGTGGACCTGTGGGGACGTAAAAAAAAAATACTATAAATGAAAGAATACTTTACACATTGTTCTCACTGGCGTCATTGCATAAGCTTACTTTGTCACTACATCACTACACTGGTTATACCTTTTTACCTAAAGTGTGAATATTCTTCTCAGCTACCGCCCGCATTATTTTAGAATTCACATTTCTAAGGAGTAAACACTGGCAATTGATCAAGACAAATGAACTCAGCTACTGCTCACTTCGATCTCGTCGCATCTGTTGAGTGAGAAGGATCATTTCTTGTCTTCTCAAATACAGGTCCACGACTGCCACTAGTGAATAACACTTCCTGGCATAATGTGAGTGCACTATCATCTACTTTGCTACAAAATGCCAAATACCTATTCAAATATTAGCCTTCAAAACCAAAATAGCTTATCACAATTCCCACTCGACTTCTATTTAAAGGTAAGTGTTTGAAATATGTCAGGTAGTATTTCTGCCGGTGCTTTAATTGGCGATATCCTGCAAATCTAGACGCCAGCCAGCCAGATCTTTAGCCAGCCGTTTTGGAAGTGTTGTGATCATGCATTCATGTGAGGCTTGCTACATCTGACTTATAGCGGGATTACTATTTCATTATTATTATATTAATTGGCCATTTTTTCAAAACAGTATATACTCTTACGCCTGTCATTTAACATTTAATCGTAATCCTTGCTTTTACTTTTAGTTGCCTTACTAGAGTATTTTGAAAATGATTATGAATGTTGAACTAAAAATATTTTGAAAACATATTGCAAATGTTAATACTGAGTTGTTTGATAATTGTACAATTGCTGAAAGAAATGTGTGTCAGTGAATGCCATTTAACAAACAGTACATAAAAAATGACAATAATTACTAACACCTCAATAGTCATATGTTAATTGGCACAAAAAATTTGAACTCCATGTAATTTATGGAAAATTATTAAAAATGATGAGATCAGGTGTCTGCTTGATACAGTATATGGAATTTTACAAAGTGATTACTCATGTCATACTGGTTGCAGTTGTGAAATCTATCTTATAATCTTTACTACACACACACACACACACATTCTTTCACACATCCATTGTACAATATCTAGAAGATAAATGAATAATTTATGAGCACAGTAAAACATGCACTGTTTCTATCGTATAGGGAGGCACGAACGTGCACGCACTATTGAGTAGACCGGATGGAATTAATTGTGTTTGATAGATTAAACGGATGTGGATTAATTAGTAGCAGAGCAAGGTTTTAATTTATCCAAAGAATATGAAGTTCTGGATTTTTTTTTTTGGGGGGTTGAGTAAAAGTCCAGAATAATTTTAGATCCCATTGATTAGAAAGGGGATGATAACTGAACAGTCATAGTATACTTCCTCATCTGAAAACATTATGGGACTTGGACCCAAAACCAAAAAGGTCACAGAGATATAAAACTTTTATGCATAAGTTCAGTCATCATGAAATGCAATTTGTGATGCCCACTAATCCATTCCAATACAAAAATAGGAAGCAATCATTTTAGAATGCGTGAGAAACACTCACAAACCAAACCGCATGGTATTGTAATTAATTTGATTTTGTGCTATTATCATGCTCTTTTTGATTTTTTTAATTCTCGTGGCATGTAACTGATTTTTTTCAATCATCTTCTATTTGGAGCTGATTATTGCTGTTTCCTAAAAAAATTGACATTTTTTTGGGTGAATTATTGCGTGTGCGTAAATAGACTAAATTGCTGTACATTTTGGAATGCTAATGGCCTTGAATATAAATATGGAATCATGCATAACTCCTCACATTATTCTAAAAAACACCATCATGCGGACATTCCTCAGAACTCATTTTATGGGAACCAGCACACATATTTTGAGTTTATAAACGCATGCCGCCCACTCGATTTGGTGACTTGACTGGTTAACGAGAAATAAATGCCATCAAATGTCAAGGATAATCCAAGAATGACACATGGTTTCAGCTTGGATTCCCCTTCATAAATGGTTGACCGGGCTGTGTGAAGGAAGAACCAGAGCCCTGGGGATGGAATGTGTTGGAATGTTTTACTTCAGTCATTCTTCACTAGATATAGGGAATATAAACTATAGATTTCTATAACTATTATTTTGTTTTTCTAACTAAAAGAAAGAAAACACCAACCTATACAATACCAATTTTTCTAAAACAGGAACAAATGTAGTGTATGGCTATGCCCAAATTAAGAAGAACCTACTTGTAAATAAATGAGATAATACAGAATGGAAGGATGGAATACAAGGGCTCGCTATGTAATTTTGGCACCCGGGTACGTTTGGTCTATATTTGGCAGAGCACTGTGAACTATCTTCATGTCAATCATTCTATCTTTGTTGCCGTGTAAGTGGATGTGGGCGGCAAGGCTGGTGCCGTTAGCGTGGGCACGCACAACGAATTAGGCAGTCGTCAGTCATTTCAAAGTCAAATGCCACTCTTCTGGGAATATTTTTCTTTCCTACCAAACTGCAAAGGTGACACCATCAACCTGGACAAAGGTGTTTGCTTAAACAAGACACCCGACAGAGAAGCAACCATTTACACGATCGAAAAGCCATACTGCAAACATTGAATGCTGACACCGTTGTCCAAGAATCTCAGCCTTCTCTACTCAAGTAGTTTCAATAGAGAAATTCAACCTGCCACAAAAGTCCAAATGGACTCCTTGATACAGCTGCTGCCAACAACAAGTTTGCGGATACCCACCACGACAAGCACCATTCAACTTAGATTTAGTCGGCTGCCTTAGCAACAGAGGTGTTGAACTTGGTCTACTGGGACTAAATGTCCCTCTTTCTGACATGGGCAAAATTCTGCTGAAGGTGAGAGTTAAAGCTCTTTATGACAGAATTATTATGCCAGACAACCCCATAAAATGTTTGCTTTTTCCAGCTCACACCGGAATCTTCGACCACCATCGGGGCGGCAATTAGTGGAGAGCAATTTTTCCTTTTTTCCCCCTACTAATAGTCTTGTTAATCTTTTAAATGAATAACATTGATCAAAAGCCTCATTGTTTAGTCCATCAGATTCATTTCCGAGCCCGATTTGGACTGACTCTCATTTAAAAACAGTTGTAGCTGCCTGAATATCTTTCTGGCGAAAGACGGTGATGGTAAAAATGTTGGAATTATGTTTGTAGTCTATAAAATGGTAGATAAAGACATGCCCCACTTACTCTAGACTACTATTCAGGCTGCACTGATCATACCAGTCAGCAGTTGCAGTAGCAAAAGGTCCTCCAGTGCCTTAAGACATCCTCGTACTTGGCTCAGAAAGACCAAGGAGGGGGGTTTTGAGAGAACTCCATCACCTAGCAGTGCTGTTTTTTTGGGGAACATTTATTTAATAAGTGCTTATTGCAGGTTTTATATGTCATGGAGTAATAATGAATGAAAATGTGTATTTACTGGGCGAGATTGTATAGATTGTGCAACCCTACATTTTCTACTTCGGCCAGTACCTCTAAACATTATGTTGATGTACTAAGAAAGGGAAATAGGCAACATGGATGCAATGTGACTTTGCAATATTTCACAATGCCTCAACATCTTTGACAAATCAGTTAATATGCAAAATAGTCTAGTTTACTTCAGTGACAAATCACCACCACAAGCCTATAGAATAAACTCATAAAATGCAATGAGCCAAGAACCCGGCACATACAAGCACACTCATTTAAAAACACAGTGGCATGCACGTAAAATATAATTCTTTCAGTTTTTTAAATTCTATAGTGTTTCCCACGCGTTCTACATTTCAACATTGAATAGCAACATGGCTGTATGACAACATTTTGCATCTAAAAGTACACCGTCATTAATTCTTTGCAAAAAGAAATACTATTTCATCTTTATCATTGAGATCATTTGTCAAAAAAAGAGACCCCTGTAGATAAATTACAACATTTTTTACTGCCATGCACACTAACAATATGAATTTCTCCGTGCTCACAATTGCCTGTGGGCACCTGAGCTGCTGAGCACCCACATAATATGTGCCTGTGCATTAATATATTTCTAAAAATTACCTACTCAGGGCTGCTGTGTAATTCATCTCTTTCCTTCTTGGCATGAAATACATCCCCCCCTATCACCACCATCGTCAGAAGCCACTGAGGTGAGCAAAAGAAGCGGGGAACAGCTTTATTTAGCCTCACATTTGGATTGGATTGCAACTACTATAAATAAAGTCGACAAAGCTTGTCAGTATTGTAGTTGCCAAAAGGATTTGAATGTTTTATATGCTACTCAATGATTCATATCTCAAGGTAACTATCAATATGAACACTGCTCTTTCAACAACCTTTTAGAGAAAAGCAGTGTATTGCCATGAAGCCTCAGTTTAGTAATTAGCACAGCAAACCTAATTGTATACTTTTTCTTACTACATTTTTTTAGGCTACCTCGGAAATTAAAGACAATAATAAGTCTGCAAATAGTGTCGTTGATCAGCCCTTAACTAAAACAACAAAACAAGGCTCAAAGATCTATGTGTAAATATCCCTAGAATAAAGCAAGCAAATTTTACTCAAAACCATTCATTGGTATTTGAGAAGAATCAAATTAAGTTGGCGTCCTCACCAAGAACAAGAACAAAGTGATAGAAACCTCTCTCTGGGCAGCCCAAATAATTATTGGTAGGCAGAGGAAAGAGAGAAGAAAGGAAGTGAACTATATTATCATTTAAGCCATCCTTTGGCAGTGATAAACTATTTCATTGTTTTGTTCTCTCAACAGTTGTTAGCTAGACAACGCAGTCGCCAGATATTTTTTTTTGTATTTGGCCAGTAAAAATGATTCTGAGTTAATATCCTCTGCATCTTTATATCCAAAGAAGTGTTTCTACTCAAGTATTAAATTAGACGAGGTCCAACATATTTCAGCAAACAGATGGTACTCACTCACATGGAGGTGAATATAAACTTTGAACTAAAGTTTCCATTCTCTTTGGTAAGCTTGATTTGCAATTATGCTCAAGTAAAAGGGCTTCGACTTTGGTTCGAGAGCTCACGCTGAGTTGGTTAATTATTTCATGCTTATTAAATAGCTTGATTAGGTTGAAAAAAACATTTGATACAAGGTTGTTATTAAGTACAACAAAGATGTATCGCTGTGAACTCAGTTTAAATACTTCTTCACTTTGGACATAATTATGAACCCTCAGTGAGACTTGACACAGGATCCTTGCATATTAGATATTAGAGTACCATGCCATTAGTTTCATTGTTATTCCACAATTGAATATCATCTGAGCGGAAACTTGACCTGTTGGATGGCTCTGGGAAAATGTGATTCTAATTTCATCTTTGAACGTGATATGGAAGAAAATATATCCATATAAAACAATTTCATACAGAGAAATCTCCCTCTGTTGTCAAGACCAACACCATATTGACAAAAATACAAAATCACGATGGATAATTCTGTCCAAACAAAACAATCCCTTGCCTAACCTAAATGGTTGATTTGTAGCAAGAAAATGAAGTTAAATACAAGAAATTGTATTTTTTGCAGTGACTCGATAATACCAAAAACTCAACACGTGAATCAACAACACTGGTTGAAAGACCGGAATAGGCAAATCAAGGGCAGTTAGGCAGAGCAACACACCTCTCAATCCTATTCATTTTTTTGGTTATGACCAATTGTGCTAAATGTTAAATGAAATGCCAAAAAAAAAAACACGTCGTTTGAAGCCCACACTTCACATTCCAAATGCGTCATGACAGGGTGTGTCTCATCACTCCCAGACCAACAGCAGCATTCCTTGCAATAAACCACCATTATTAAATGTCAGACCGCCAATGAACTTGTTTAATTTTCCAACCCGACAGCAGTCCACGAGGTAGAGCAATTGCCCGGAAAATACAAGATACAATCTTCGGCTTCCTGAAGTAGATGTATAACTGTGTCCCTGAACTGGACCGCTTGCTGCCCTTGAGCAGGTTAATGCTTTGCATCTCTGCCATCGTCGTGCAAATGTAATCCACCTTGGATAAAAGGCCCGGCATAAATACATCATTGACTATAATTAGGATTCGGTCATTGTGCATTTATCTACAAGTACAAAATCAAGGCTAGGATAGCCACATCAATCAAACAATATAGCTTTAATTTCAAACGTTAAAAAAATAGAATAAAAATATCGATCATCTAAACAATGTCCTTGAGGACAGTTTTGGACATCTACGAATTAAATACTATTGCTCTGAACTTAAGAACAGAATTTCAGTTTATCTAATGCTAGCTAAAAATACAGACTAGGCTTCACTTTTGTAATGCTCAGTGAAACTGGGAGACCTGCTTATCGACCGTGGGGGGAGCTGAAGTGTTCTGAATAAAGCACAAGTACGATATTTTCCAAAAGAATTGAATAACACGCACTCCAGCATGAACATAGATGTTGTAAAGAACTTGATCTCCAAATGTTTTAAATCCATGAAAACAGCAACACTTGAAAGATATGAACGTAGTTTCGCATTAAAAGAGCAAGGTAGATCAAGTGCACAGTGATTTTTAAATTGAACCCATGGCCCTATTACGGTGAGTACCCACCCGCCTTGTCGCGTAACTCCTGCGCTGGAGCCTACGTGAGGGATACATTCATTTGAGTTATGACTGGGACGGGAGTTATATATACATATGGCTGGAGCTGCTATAACTACCATTCGACAAAGGTCAGATGAAAACAAGGGTAAAATGTTGACTTTCTTTAATAAAAGCACTGTTTCGTTAGGTAACAGTAAAGAAGTTGGGTCTATTCATGCTTGAAAGGGTTTTTTTCCCCCACAATTGAATGTAAATTAATTTCTGTCCTATTTGTTTTATGACGGGTAGTAAATCAGTGTACAAAAGTAGCTTTATTCATAACCATATTTGAAGATCAATGCGAGTCTTGAACTTCAATATCAATCTTGCTCCTGTAACTCCTTTCTCATTCCCCACTTCTCATTAGTAAGATTACTCTTCATCATTGCTCTCACTATCTCCAACAGTCTTTCATCAGTGCCTTCATTACACCCTTACTGTGTCATTTACAAGCCATATTTTGTTCTCTTTTCATTACATTTTGAGGCCTTGCTTCAGTGCTCAATGGATTCTTGCCTTTACTGTGTAGGAGAGTCAGAAACCAAGTCTAATTGAAATGAATTTTATGGCGAATTGGGGACAACAGATCATAAATCACATGCTCTTGAATAGAAACGGATATCATAAACATCAAGGTGATTGGAGAGATACATGTTTAGCTTTCAATGCACCCAAAACTAAAAGAAAAGTAAAGGTATTTGGCAAGAAAATGGCAAGTGTGTAGTTGTTGGAATGAACAAAATGAAGATCCACAAAAAATATCCAGATTGGCAAAGAATTGAAATTTTAAAAGTACAACGATGTAAATTGATTTTGCACACTAAATGCCAAATGCACTCCTTCTTTGTATTTAACCGAGCGGCAAAGTCAGATAATGAATAATTCATTACTGTTAATTTCTAATTTCAAGGTTAGGAGACCATACAATGTTGTATTATTTAAAAAGAGATGTAGGACCAAATTAATGGCTGTGGGAATACCTGCCTCAATTTACCACATGTTCCTTTAACAGGGGATGAAGTCTGCAAATTACATTTGCTCTTCCTCATGTCACACCAATTTGCAACAGTTAAATCAAATTATTTTCAGTGCAAAAAGCTGAAAAGGTCTAGAGCATTAGATAATAGAACTTTGTGAACATTTTACCAACAAACAAAGAGGTTAAATTGAAAGCAATTGATTGCTTTAAAAAAAAAACAATTTACAAAGTTTTCAGGCTAATTTCGATGGTGAAAATACGGCCGGCGTTCATATATTGATCCACTTCTCGAGAGCAAAATAAATCAAAACTAGACCAACGTGAGTCTGCACTATGCGAATGGCTGTTTTATTCCAGGCTTTGGTCATTTTGTGTCTATGCCTGGTTAGAAAGTCCCTGTCACACTTCTGAGATCAAGGGCTCAATCCCCAGTGGGTTCTAACCTTCCTATATGGAGTTTACATGTTCTCCGGGTACTCTGGTTCCCTCCCACATCCCAAAAACCATGCATTCTAGGCTGGTTGAACCCTCTAAATAGCTCCTAGGTATAAGAGATCGGTTGTTTGTCTCATTGTGCCCTGTGATAGGCTGGCAAGCAATTCAAGGTACCCCCTACCTGGTGCCCATAGTTGGCTGGGATATTGCAAGTGGGAGAGCAAAAGAATGGTCTGGCAGATGGGGAATCATAAATCATATATATGAAATGACTAAATTGTGATTTTTTTTGGGAGAGCTATAACAACAAGCCATTTAGAGAATGACAATGTGCCAGGAAGGTTTACTCTGTTCACCTGACAAGCGTCAAGTGCCAGGTTAGTTGAAGTCGAATGCTGCAAATAGGGGAGGCCCAAATCTAAATCACCATGCACACAGTAGTAGCATGAAGTACTTGTTAAAACTTAAATTTTCTAAATCATTTAGGCACAGTTCACATTTTTAGGCAGCAGCCTTGCTACTTTGTTATGCCTTGAGGGGCCTGATGACAGAGGCAATTACATTAAGCATGACCTGAAAACTGTGTGAAACCAAAAAATGTCTCGTGGTTTTTAGCACTTATCTTTGGCTATGCGTCAAAATCTCGCTTGGCATGATATGCTCTAACACGGAAATTTGTTTTTTTTCGCATGAAAAAGCTTGTTTGGAACATCTATGATGAAGTTGTATATGAAGAGTAAATTTGGTTTTTGTATCCTAAGGCGTCTTCTCACCTGCCCTTTTTGGTCTGGACCAAGTCGGTGGTGCGCAACGTTTAGGCTGTTGTGAATGCAAACCGGCGGAATATAAATAGACAAAAACCCTGGGTCGCTTGCAACATTTTTTCAGGGGACTAAAAAAGCTTACAGAAAATGTATTTCGGTCCAAAGAAGACCAAGGAAATTAAACTACGGACAAGTATGAGCAGAACATGACAGATGTTGAATCAGTTTTCAGTACACCTGTCATTTCATATAGCATCAATCACTACTCATACACGACTGTTACTAAATATGGCATCTGAACATCACCAGTTCAAAAGATTATTGTTGCCATGTTAGCTGTCTAGCCTCTGGCTTTAACTGTAGCTCTCGGCACCTAGCGTGGCACAAATGAATCACGGAATGTAAAACATCTTTGATTGTTCACAAAAGCACATCATAAATCCAATGCATTATTAGCTTGCCAAGTGATTTTACACTGTCGGACAACTGTGTCCATCACTGGCACAGCTATTATTGCACAGCCGCTTCGACACTTCCATGGATAATTGCTTCTCTATACTTCTGTCTCACATCCTCAATGTACTTTTCAACTAATGGCTTGTTTGTTTTAATATCTGAGTGGCTTAGCATACCAGTGACATATTCTATGTGTGTTTCTAAAATACTTGACGGTAAAGATGATTCTGATTTCGCTCCACTTCTTTATAACAACCATTGCATCTCTGATGTAAGGACATTCTCATTTCAGCAACAGTGATTGCAAGTGTTTTGCGGTAAAGGCTCTCGAGCAAAGCCAAATGTCTCATTACTTGAATGGTGCGCCCCAGTGTTGGCCTCCCATTCTCAGTAGAGCATCTGTAAAGTGTCAGTGCCAGCTGTAGCCATCACTCATCATCTGTCCTCTCTCGCCCTCTTAGCTCCAATTCATGCACTTTTGTACCCCCCTCAATGATTGCTTCATCCTATCTTCTCTAAACTTGTGCCATCACATTTTTTGGGGGGCAATATTTTTCTTTCAGTTGCCTTGGCAGCAGTTAGCACAAAGTAAGCCTATAGAGACCAGTAAATTGGGTAAAGGTGAAGAGAGAAAAATGAGACGGTTTGGGTATAGTCTCACTAATTGGCTCATGCAGCAGTTTCTCAGCACACTCGGTTCAACTGCAAAACCTGTGGTGTGCGTATGCGTGGTGGTGTGTATGTGTGTGTGTGCATGTGTAAGAGTGTGGACCTGCTGGTAACGGTTCAGCCGCTGCTGAAATACTACGGATGTCCTATCATATTTTTTGCATGTGACTCTGAGTTAACTGATTGTGAGAGTCTGCCAATACTGATTCAGCACCAAACTAAGGTTGCAAACAAATAGTTTTAACAATGTATTTTATATGTCAGTAAACATAAAAGTATTATAAAATATGTTATATAGTATGGATATATTGTTCATTATACTTATGGATCATTTTGTGACTTATCTTAACTCACTAACTGCTAAGGTAATATTTCTCTGCCATTGAATTAATACTTGAAAATGTAAACCGATACATTTAAAAAGCTGATCTTTGTTACCCGATTTCTAATTGACAACAGCCTTATGAAATACCTGTATGTATATTTTGTTTGGCTGCTAAAAGTTAGTTTTATTTGTCATTTGTAATTGCAGATATGCATTTATTCAGCCAGAATGTGTTTGGATGGAGGCAAACTGGAGATGCATGACAACAACAGTAAATCTACTGTCCAGCAAGGCAGTTTAACAAGATGGGAAAAAATACATAGTGACATCCTAATTATTGGATGGGTGGAACGGATGGCAAAGTAAAAGGCTGAGAGCTACTAAATGTAATTGGCAAATTTAGGCAGCAACACAAATTGGGTTGGACTTGTGTTATTGGTCCATTTGTTTTCTCGTTTTATGTTATGCGGTCTTTGTAGTAGAACTGTAGAAGTATTTTTCTATCGTTTATTTGTATTTTTTGTTTTTGTATTTTATTTATCATGGACAGTTTCGACTTGGGGTGTTTTAAGTGCTAAAGTTGGCGTGGCATTGTGTTTTATGTTAAGATATTAATTTAATACAAAAGTGTCCGTACTTCCAAGAAAAGACAGATGTCATTATTTTGGGGCCAAATTGAATGAGATTGAACTCACACAGAGCCACACTGATATAATCAAAATGCAAATATCCACTAACAATCAATTGAAGCTGTTAAACTAAATGGGGTTTGGGAATACCAGACAGAAGATGATGGAAATGGGAAAAACCGACAGTAAAATAGCAGATCTAGATATAAACTGGTTTTCATGTTGGTTGTGATTCTCTTGGGTGTGTAATATTCTACACGATGGTGCTGTGGTGCAAAATACGAAATGCTAAATATTGACCTTTAGATGGCATAGAGTAAATTAATCATTAGAAAATGTCAGCATATGTACTGACACAGTTAGCTTGAAGTGTTGATGCTTCATATGAACATCACTATTGACTAGCAGGGGTATTGAACATGATAAATGCAAATCAAACACACAGGCTCAAGTCATGCAATTAAGTGAAGAAGCCAGAAAGGGTAAACATGTTTTTAAAAAAAGTACTAACCTCTTTCACATATATAAAAAAATATAAAAAATGCCACCGAACTTTCTATAACGTTTACCATTTCATAATTATTCCATCACCAATTCTGGTTGTGACATCACAACCAGAATTACTAATCATGCTGAGCTTTCTAGTGCTAAATAAGATCTGTATTTAAATTGTTCTCTTGAATACTGTAAATGCCCATGTGGCTTATCAAGTGTGCGAAAAATCCTTCGCCTGACTTTAGAAGAATCACACTTATCTAGCTGGCATTTACATTTTGTGGGGCTTTTCAGCTTCATTAAACAGCTACGCTCACTCCCTGCACAGATGATTTGCATCACGCCATCCCTCCCACACTGCTTTTGTGACTTTTACTTGTATTAGCATTTTTTGATCGTCTTCTGAAACTTGGCCCTTCAGTGACTGCTTTTTAACAAGAAAGTGCATTGTTCTAATGCTTGAATAACTTTAACTATGATATGGAATTCTTTACTCGTATCTTGACAGCAGGTGTTGATTTACTTAGATATCACACAGTCTTCCCATGAGGTGTTGGTACTTTAATAAAACAATATGAAGTAAAATCAGTATTATACTTATCTTCTTGAAGTCGAATGACTCATTTTAACAATTGAGTGTTATGCCACTCAGTTTTTTTGTGTGTTTGTTTTTATTTATAAAGTATCGTTTGTTGTTGAAATGCAACGGAAGCGAAATGAGACCATCTCACGTTCTGACGAGGCCCCAGATTTTGCTCGTTTCTAGTTTCATGTTTCTCCATATAATTGTTAGTTATGACTGGATTCGTGTCCAATTCCCATTTCTCTTTGACACGCCTCGTATATTGTAGTGCTTTATCGATTTCATTCATTCATTTTCCGTCCCACTTTTAAGGCTTTATAGATTTTTTAAAAATATATCAGCTGAACTCTTTTATGTCATTAAACACAACTTTAAATTGTCAGGTTTTTTTTCCCCCATCTAAGCTTATCTAAGATCCTATATAATAATCACTAGTCAGTGTATGGTGCCCAGCACACTACATCTCTATCTTTTGATTGCAACTGTCTTCTGCCGGCAGGAAACTAAGGTACGCAATAAAGTAAAAACCTGGGAACACAACCTCGCCTCCAAACATCTCTGTGATAACATAATGAGGTCGGCAGCTGTTGATCTCAAGCTCTGGACATCATGAAAGAAAAATGGAAAATACAGAAAAAAGCCCCCTGATGCCTCGAGCCAGAACAGATCAAATGTCTGGCACAGAGATTACATTCTGCAGTGTATCTATTAATGAGGCTGGCTGAATAATTGAACTGAGCCTGAAAAAAAAAAAAGTAAGAAACAACAAAACATTAAAGACAAAAAAAAACTGATGAAATATGTAGGCGTCGTCATCTGGATGTTGTTTTTTGAGGAGAAACTCTGTTATCGTCCACAATCACAATGTCACTTTGTTCCCTATGTTGTGAAGAATTTTTGAATAGACTCACCGTCCCTCAGACACCGGGTTAAAACAACTAAGCACCCACAAAGAAGGCATGAATTCCTTTCTTTTTGCTTTGTATATAATATGTCTGCTTTTGGTGTGTTCTTATACTTTGCTGCCTGTTCTTTTCTTTGTTCTTTTTATATATTGTTTCATCATAACTAATGTAGTTTTTCCACTTTTTTTGTCCCACTACCGTCTTCTTTTGTCTTAATTTTGAACACTTTTCTCTGGTTTGCATGTTTGTATTGAATTATTAATTGAAAAGTAACTACCTGTTTCTTTTATTTCTGTTAACACTGTTGAAACGCAATGATTAAACACAGTGGTCCGTCTATTAAACAAATAGATAACATTTGGCCTATACTTAGTATACTAGTCACACAGTGTCTATGTTAGCCAACAATTATAAATTCAATTCACAATGAAGCGGAACTCGGATAACAAAAAGTACACAGTTTTGTCTTCTGTTTCCCATCTAGTACCTTCTCTATTCAGTTATTTTCTTGTTGAGTCAGTCACTGGTAAATTTATCCATATATTTTCAATGTTGTGCTTTTTCATTTGGGTCATGGGGGAGCTGGATCTTATCACATCTGTCATTGTCAGAGGGAGGATCTATTTTGGTTAGACAAACAACCATTACGTGGACCTAGGTGAACTCCAATGGACAATTCATAGTCTTCAATAAACATAATATGCTTGTTTTCAGATGGTAGGGGGAAACTAAAGTATGCAGATAAAACCAAAGAATGCATGAGAAGAACATGTACGAAATGCACAAGCCAAGAGTTAATCATGGAATACCTGGACTCGGGTACCAAGAGATTTTCATCTGTGACATATAATGCATGGCTAGAGTTCAAAACTATGATCACACAAATAACTACACCGTGAGTTGTGTTCAGTCAGCCTACTCTAGGTTGTCATTATCATTTAATGATTTCTCCACAACCGCAGAAAGGTCCAATTTTCCTTTGCTTCAACCTTTGTGGATTACCATGGCCAGCTCTAAGAGATATATGTTGTTTTCAGCTGAAGGAAAGACTTTGTAAAGTATTTTTCTAATTATACATGGATTATTCTTAAGCCTTAAAGCTGTCAATTGTTTTTTGTTTTTTTTATCAACTGCTGCATTGACCAAATTTATCTTTGTCTTATGCTATCATTATATTACCGGAGTGTCATGAGTCACAAAAATGTATTTATCGAGCCCTAAATCAACAAAAGATCCCGAAAGGCTCTTCAGCCACACCAATCGCGCTCTATGCATGACTCTCAAGTTAACAAGCTCATTGATTTTAATAATCTACGGTGGAGAAGGGTCCCCAGACACTGTGCATAGGAGGCATGGAGCCTGAACAAAACACATTTTAATATGTGGAATAAGGAGACGCAGTGAGTCAAGGATTGAGAGGATGTGATCTATTTCATGTCACATTGTAACAATTTTTTCTTTCTCCTTTGTTTATGACGCTCACCTGCATTTCCTAGGAGTGATTTGAATGCTTCCGAGTAGTTTTATCCAAAAAAAAACCAACCAAAAAGTGCCAGCCGATTACTAGGGTTTTGATGTATTTTGACCATTTTACAGATTGCCAAATGATAATGTGTATTCCAACTGATTTTAAAGGCCAACAGAATATTCCATCAGGAAAAAATAAGGTTCTATCTTATTTGGAACATTAGTCATCGCTATTTGAAAATAGTTGAATCAAGAAAAATCAGGGGATCTGAAACTAACTGTTGTGAAAAGGTATTTGTTATTCCGTCGTTCTGAACTCCTGCCAGGCTAATTTTTAATTAGTGATCTTATTTAAAAACAATTTGTCAACAACAATGTAAAAAATGTTTTGTTATTTCCTTCAAAACAGTCTTTGAAACAATCATATTTATAAAAGATGATGCCAGCAAATTCCAGGAACCTTAAGGGTCCTCGGTTTATGATGGAATTTTACTCTCCTATAAAAGTTTTTACATGAGCCTTTCATCTATCACTAACCCTAAATAATGCAATAGTAAAGTCATAATTTCAGTATGTACAATATGGGTGTGAAAAACTATGAATATAAAGCAATGACATGAAAAATAGAAAGTCTCATGTCGGTGGCGTCATAAACCAAGGACACTCTGCGAGTTTTTACAACCTATTCACAACAACCGGCAATGAATCTATGACCTATGCTTGTTTGGACATTCACTAGTAAAGAATCAATGAGCTATCACACTATTTTTAATTGATGAAACATTCGGGATTATCATAAATTACATTAATTACATTGCTTTGATCACTGCTCTGAAATGCACTTCTTTAAAGCTGGATGCTCATCTGCTGCATAGGTTAGTTCGCAAATTCATTAGTTTGATATTATTTATGACATATAAAAAAAAAGAAACCCGAACATTTAAATTCAGGCCTTACTACAGCTACTCCCTGAGAACTCCAGCTTCACCAAGACTGAAAATTGCCCATTTTATGTTCCTTTTCAGATGTTGAAAATGTGGAGGATTACTGCATTAAGTGTATTAATTAAGGCCCGAGCAGTGACTGTGGTGGGGTACCTATTGTAGCACTAAGAATTATTACAAAGGGGTGGAAAAACATGTTTACAGCTTCTACATTACATGCTCCTTTATTTTTCAGAACAATGGAGTGACCAATTTGGCCTATAAGGATTGGATAGGCAGATCCGTGACTACATCTGTAAAAGACATGCTAACTTATGCCAATTTACAGTCCAACAAAATGAGTTTTTGAACTCATGTTGGCAGGCACTTTAAAAATTTTCCATCCATTCAGACACCTTTCCTTTCATGAGCACACTGCATCCATATTGTGCTAAGAGCCTCCTGTGAATATTTATATTGTGACCATAAAAAATCTGATCATTTCGGTTTGGTCTTTACTGCTGCATTGTGCTATTGCGGCAGCCATTTTTGGCAGACAATGTCATCACAGACTATGGAATTCATGGATTCATTGAATCCATTCATGCTCACAATCATACTTACGGACAATTTAGTTTTCAACAAGCCCAGCATGCATATTTTTGGGATGTGGGAGAAAAGCAGAGCACCCGGACAAAACCCACAAAAGTAGACTATACAAACTCCACACCTAAAGCTCGGGACACACCAGAGATTGAGCCCTCGATCTCAGACCTGTCAGTCGGACATGCTAGCCAATCCCCACTGCACTGCCTTCTCATTAACTTGAGAAAAATATTTTAAGACAGTGAATTTTTTTTTATTGCTATGCAAATTACAACCCGAATTAAAAAGGTTTCTTGAATATAGAACAAAATCCAACATCTTCCAGCACTGCAACCTTTTGGCATTAATTCGGGAACTGCCCCAGGTGGCAAAATAAATGCCTAATCACCATGCAGCAGATCATTCTGCCAATTAGTTCAACACAAAGTGACTTTCACGACCCAATGCGTACAGTAGAAGCCAGATAAGGGGAATCACTTAACCTGCTTGTAGCTCTCTTCCGTAGCAAAATTGTTGGCAGGCATGCCGCTAGATTGGCAGTTCCACAAATCCGTAAACATACATAGATATGAAAAAAGAAGGCCACACACCCTCTTGAAAATATGAAAACATTCCATGCCCAAAGGGACCATTGTTAAATGGAATGTTTTTTCCCTTCTTTGGCATGCAGGAATCATCTATTCAGCAAGCATATATTAGAGATGCACTAGAGAAGGAGGTGGCTTTGCAGTGCCCGAGGAGCAATTCAGGTTGTTTTCTGCATTGTGTCAGGATATCTGCGTGTAGGTAAAATGAGGGGAAGCAGCGTGTTGCGGTTTCACATCTGTCCTTTGGTCAAAGCCCCAGTCTTAGCTGCTCAGCCATGACATCACCGTTATTGCTACTATCGCCCTTTTTATTGTAACAACGCATTAAAAGTGCAATACCATAACATAAAAAATAATGTAGCATGAGTTTGATGAGCTTCTAGCGCTACCATTTCGTGGAATGTATAATACTGATTATAACATTTATCAGATCTCATTCATACTTGGATAAGGACTCTATTTTTAATTAAATTATTTGTTAATTGGGACATTTTTTTAAAATGTCAACATTGTAACTGGGTGACATGTACAAAATTATACTATTTTATTTCCCGTAGTATAAGTCGCATTTTTTTATTCAAGTGCGAATTATATACAAGTATTTTTTTTCTCTCTAATCACTGACAACCTGTTGTTTTTTGGGGGGGCTATAGTTAAGAAGTTAAGAGAAAAAAAAACAAAGGGATGAAGTGGTTTAGAGAAAATAGTATTAGTCCTGCCGAGTTATTTAAAATGTATTTCATTTTCTTGGAACATCCCGTAAATCTCTGCTTTTGCTGTAACACAGTTCCGACTTATTTTAATACTTTTTTTTTTTTGCTCCATTTTGACTCCATAAATCTTTGGATTATCATGCTATGTGCGTCATGGAATTATTCCACTAAGACCCACATAGTTAAAGTGCTCTGAAAGCAGTGACACACAAATCTGAATATGTAAAAACTTAATAGCTAATGTTTACAGGTCCTTGGAAATCCCCAGGTCAGGTGAGACCAATCCATTCAATTCACAGTCAAGTTAGTCGCATACTCATCTACTTTGAAAGTTACGTGAAATGCAGTCAGATTGCTTCGAAAAAAACATATCAGAAGAAAATATAAACCACAGGTTATCAAATATACTGAAATTGACTGACAAGGACTACCAATCGGACTACCAAATGTATACATAGCCGAAATGAAATTTTAATTCAGAGAGCAACACTTTGATTTTAGAGGGGAAGAAATGTGCCAGTGCTGTGATGGGTTTGCATTCCCATCAAGTAGGCGTATATGCTGTTAAAATACCATATAGTTTGCAATGAGCCAAAGTTGGATGTGCCAAATGCTGCTCACTAATATGAGATCCGCATCAAGTCTTTGAACCATCTGCTCTGAGCCCAGACTATCGAAATGCCAGGCCAACGCTGCAAAATATTGGCTGCAGGCTATTTTTTCCTAGTTTCTCTCAATTTTTTTTTACCTCTCCCTATTTCTCTCCTGTCTTACTAAAAACACGAGGCAGTTTATGTCCTTGTTAGCATGGCTGAGATTACTAAAAGCGTGGATACATGTGTTGTGATTCAGGACACACGTTGTTGCCATTTCACCCTCATTATCCTCATGATATTAACTACATATTTAGAAGGGAAGAAAGAACCACATTGTTCGTTAAAATAATCATAATGAAACGGGACTGTGAACTGGGACGCCGGCAAAAGCAAACAAAGAAAAAAGTCAACACTAGAAAGAAGTCTTTATCATCAGACAAATTTACATACTAATCCCTTGGCTAACACACTAAAAAGGTGAATGTATTTCAGACCCCTATAGAAGAATGTAAAGCAGTGTTAATAAATCGCAGAGGGAGCAGGGTGGCTTACATTCATCAAGCAGCTTTTCTCATTAAGTATTAAAGGCAGGCGGCTTGTGGCTGAGGGACAGATCGATCTACTGAGCCAGGGATCTTTAACCTAGATTGTTAGCTGCTGGTTCAATTGGGGAGATTAAAAAAAACATTGAACCCACTCATTTAGGAGTATGGACAAATAAATGTCTACTGTTATCTACCAATAACAAGGTCTTTTCGATTAAGACACCGAGCTGGTAAGGTTCGATGATGCCAATAAAATGAATCACTGAGAACAGTTTTCATATGACTAAAGCTAAAGCAGCTGTTTGTAGATTAAATCGAAGAGTCAGCATACGGCCAGGACGACAAAAAAGAATGTAAAGGGCTCAAAGAGGAAGATTTTTTAACATAAAAGGCCCTCAACCCTCAGTAGAATAGCAAAATGGTTGTTGAATAATCAATTAGTACTCAGTAAAGGTGTGAATGGGTACGATTGATTGTCTGTCTACAAATACAGTTGTCTCTAATGGCAATTAAAACCTAGTGTCTAGTGCTGTTTTGTAAATACATTTGTTCAAACAATCAATCCAGTTGCAATCTAATGAAAGTTTGTTTAATTTTTCGGTATATTCTGTAATTTGAAGTGAATTTAAAACATCAGCAAAACAATTGTACTTGTCTTTACTTCTCACAATGGATATCGAGCGCCGGGTCTGGCTTAGTTTATATTGACACAGCAATTTCACCATTAAAATAAATATGCTTAAAGCCTCGTACAAACAAAAAAATTTTCACATCTTCGCTGCCGGGTTTGGCAAAAGTACACAGACAATCCATCGCAAGTGACAGGACAGCAACTGATACTTAAAGTATCAAAAGAACCAAGTTGTTGTATCAAAAAATACAAAAGACCTTTACCACCCTGTGGTTGTTATGGCAACCAGACACTGTATTCATTATTTCAAATACGCAGTATGAAGATGTTATAAAGCATCTAAATTAGCAGTCAGTATGGTGCGGCAAAGTTTGCAAATTATTTATCAACATTAAAAATTCATCCGAACGTACTTAAATTGCTCCGGCCAATTGCTTTTTCCAAAACTGACAAATACCAATAGAACATATGTAAAGGAAAAGCCCAGAATACAACTGGTTTGTGTGAAAGCAGTAGCAGCAGGATCATTTTCCTTTGTATTAGACTATTTTTTGATGAAATAGGCTTTAAGGAACTTAAACATGCTGCTAGTTTGAAAATTGAATATTACCCACACTCTACATCATTGATACAACTTATCGATGAGATTTTTTATTTTATTTCCTATTGATTGTCTTTTATTGAGGTCATAAAAAAGCCTTACATGATGTATGTTATTATTGATGTCGTTATTCAAGCGGCAGTTCTTCTGTCATATAAAAGACTCAACACCTCCTTTCCTCACATTTGAGTTTGAATTCTTTTCTTCTCCTCCTTACCACAGTTTCCATTTACTCTGGAATGCTGACCTCAAGTCTTTCAAGTTCTCCACCTTCACTTTTTCTATTCCCTGTAGGTTCAATGTTTCCGGCAGTATGTTCACCTGTTTTTCTTGGAGATGTGGTAAGAAGGTGAAGAAAAGGATCCTATAGCTAACTGGAGGAAGTTGTCAAATACTTTATGTGAGCCTGCTCGAATGAAAAACAAAGACAAGATAGGAGAGAACGCCACTGAAAGAAGACAGAAATACTAGCTAGAGTTGGCAGAAATGATGCTATCCGGTTTGGTTTCATAACAACACCAAACGCCATGCAGTTACCAGTTGCTCAACGCTATTTGTATACTATTTTGATGGGAGAAATTTTGACAAAAGATATTTACATTACAGTTCAAATTGTGTGTTTTGTTTTTCCACAGAATCCTGCTCTCAATTGTGTACATTTGCAGCAGTTCATATTACTTGTAATTTGTTCATTCCCTGATACCCCTGTCTGCTTTCGCTTCTTCATTTCCACCTTTTATCTTTACCATTACCAATGCTGTATTCTTCAGGGTGCCTGTTTTCTACCTTATTCTTTCTTTTTTTCTTTCTCTTAGAAAGAATGTATTTCTTGTCTGATTTATTCAGATGCTGAGATTGGCACCTAGAGATGGTGCATTCGCTCAAGTATGAGGGATTTTTCCTTAGCACTCATTTAGCGCCTGTTTGGACAAAGGACCACACATAATCAGATTATATTCTGTGACATTGCCTCAATTCAACAATGTAGTTTCCTCCTCATTAAAGTAGGAATTCAATGTGTCTGGATCTTTTAGAGTTGGAATTATATACGCAAATACTGATGGTTCATCACATAAACATAGAAACTACATACCTAATTCGTCAACACACATTTTACCAAACATCAAGTGAATGCTGTAGTGATCATGCTGCAGTGGCTTTGCAACATAGTCATTAATCTCATACTATGCTCAAACTGTGTAAAATAATTCCATTTATTTTTCATGTTCATGTTTCATGCATCAGTGATTGGAAATGCCTTGTCGGGTTTGCATGTTCTTGCTTACATCCAGTAAGTCCATCCTCTCAAATTGCCCCCCAAAAATGTTTCTGGGGTTAATTGCAGACTTTAAACTGTAATTAAGTGCAATTATGAGTATAAATGGCTGGCACCAGCTCCCTTACTCCTCCAGTGAGGATAAGCGTTATCGAAACTGGATGGATGGATGGTTGGTTGTGTTTATCTCTTTCAAAATGTATAACAGTTGTTGTCATGACATGTCCTTCCCCTCCAATCCATGTTTTCATTGATAGTAGTAGACTACTGAATGGAATCTTTTGTGGACAAACATTCATTTCACTCATACCACAGACACCCTTCTGATTAATTCAATTCTCCTCTCTCAGACCAATACCAGGTATCATTTCCATCATAGAAGTAGTATACAGCATAGGACTGGAGAGCGAAGAGTGCGGCCAAAAATGAATAATCCCACCCACTGCAGTGTTTCTGTGGAGCCATATGTGTTCTAACAGCGTGTGGCAAAACATGGGGGCTAGAGATCCTAAAATAGGCTTGGCCTGATCTGATAACAAAAGCCAGAAACTAAACACAGATTACACCAGAGAGAAAGATTCCATTTATATCCTTCCAGCACTGCCTGATTTGTGTCTCAGACATATTGGTACACTGGTCTTTTCACATGAAAGAAAAGAAGCATTAACTAGATCACCATTTGGAATATATACATATATATAAGAAAAAAATCCCATCCCATTGGATCAATACAGGAAACGATACATTATATTGCACCTATTGTACGGTTAGAATTGTGGTTAGAACATCCTCTTTTGTTCTCAGGTTCCAGCAATACCCGCAACCCATATGAGGATGCGCGGTATGGAAGATGAATTAATGAAATAACCATCACGAAAAAATAACAATAACACAAACAACATGAAAGGCAGCAGTCTCGGATTTGGCTCCAAGCCACTGGGTGTTGAGTACCATTGAGATGCTATTAACAAGCCCTTACTACTAGATGCAAAGTCTGGAACCCAATCAGACCCACCTCCAGCTTCGGTGCAAGCTGGTATGCTCATATGAACAGACTTCTAACAAATGGCTTGCCCATAGCAAAGCTAAGCCATTCATCTGAGGCTCATGACACAGCCAGTATTTTCACTTCACTGATCAAAGTGCCGTGGAGACCTCCAAGATTGCAGACGCAGGGGTGCTTAAACAGCAGGAGGTTACAGACACACATTATATAGTAGAACTGAAACACAATAAAAAATAGCCAGCCACGTTGGTAGCGCCCCGTACACTCTAGATATTACACAGGTAGCTGTTTTCAACAAGCAATCAGGGGATTTTTAATATAATGCTGACATTATTGCTGACAAATTCTGTCTGATGCCTCTTGCCACACAGGAGAGTAGCTTGAGACTAGTCGGGTGGAATGGACAGAGTTCTACAATTAAGCTGTTAAACTAAGGCTAAAACTAACATCTGTTAGTTTGAGTTATCAGGGCTTGTTTGTTGCAAGCTAATAAGTCAACATAAAGTGAATTTCTCGTTGAATTTTAGTACCTTGTTATTGAAGTTAAGTACATTTGTGGTTTGCAGACTGCTTTATAAAACCAAGTGGGACTTTTAGCACTATTTGGCTGCCCTTATAGGCACCTGCACATAGAAGATGGCCACAGCTCAGCAGGTGATTGATTGAAGGATATTTTTTTGACCTCTTAAATGTTCCCGTGAAACAAATTTCTATGTAAAC
Organism: Stigmatopora nigra; assembly: GCF_051989575.1. Lineage (NCBI taxonomy): Eukaryota > Metazoa > Chordata > Actinopteri > Syngnathiformes > Syngnathidae > Stigmatopora > Stigmatopora nigra. Next base: position 6,708,698 of record NC_135521.1, read on the forward strand.
GTGTCATATTAAAACCTATGGCTTATAGGCAGATGTCGAAATTCATCAAAATTGGGGTCATACGTCTTATAGTCAGGTGTGGAATTTATGGTACATAAAATGCCAGCGCAAAATGAATGCTGTTGCAGTTTTCGAAATATAGCAGCACTGCAAAATTCATGCTTCTTTTCAAATGTCAATCTCAGATGAAGCTGTGATTAAAACCTACAAGTAAATGTGAGCAGGTGTGAGATGGTACTTTCCTAGCTTGTTTCCAATACTTCTCAAAGTCTTCAAATGTGAAGGTAGCAAAAGAACAGATATATCACATTATCACTTTTTGCCCCTGGAGAGACGGTCTGTTGAATTATGGTCCCAATCTGAGAAAAAATCTTTCCTAAGTGTCATGAGATACAGCGCAGTGCATTATACATGAGACACAAATATGCATGTCACTAGAGACTATGACTCAATTTAATCAGTTGCTTTATGAATGTTTAAAAGGTGTCGTTTTCATTCAGGATCCTGCAAGAAACATCCTGTCCAAATCCTTGTGTAACACAGAACATGACTCCTGCATTCAGATAAGGACATGCTTGTGTCATGTTCCTGAGTTTGCTGAACAATCTGCCTCCAAGTAAATGTCACATAATCTCCCTCAAACCTGTGTGTGTCTTGCCTTGCTAACCGAACTCAGCTGTCACATAGATGTGGCCTTAGATTGCCGGCTTCACGGCTCAGTGGTGCACTAACGATTCCTCTGATTGAATTCAATCACTCAACTCAACTCCGGCGCCTGATTACTGACAATGTTTAAGGGTGAATGAACAGAATGGAGAGGGTGTATAGGGAGGTCGTTGAAGACTAAACAAGAGATTACATGTAAAACATGTTTTTCCCAAGTGGTAGAAGACTCTACAAGTCTGGGAAGTTTCAATGATTGATTCATTTAAATAATGACAATGAGAAACATCAGAAATGCAAGTAAAGCAATTGGAGATATTTACAGAAAACCCCATGAGACAATATTTCACTGTTTTATGAGTCAAAAGTGGAAAGAGGACATTTCTCTGAAAACAATCAACAGTCAGGGTACCATTTCTTATTGTCTGAATGCCAGAAGAAGAAAGTGCTCCAGCCTCACGAATTTTCTGGAGATTAGTTGCCTTAGTTATTTGCTTTGCTGATCTCAGCAATAAGACTTTACCCACCCCAAGTCTTTAAATTGTATTCTACTCATGTAGTTACTTTGAAAGCACTTTACAGTTTCAGTTGAATTACGGTTTCATGTATCAAAATGTTTACTTAAGAGGGGCCGAGAATAAAATGAAGACATAAAGTCCCTTATTGATTGCAATTCACGTCCAGTCGTACATTGATGAAAATTTCTAAGTTGCAAACAGTTCCTTCTTCAGAGTCTCACCCATATAAATTCATAATTTTCCTCACTTTTACATACCATAACCCAATGTAATTGCGTTATCATTATTGTGCTCATCCCTGACGATGCTCCCCGGGATAGGCATCAAATGGTTATGATTTCACGTTACAACAAAAAATACTATAAATGCTTAAATGTATAACAAATGTATTACTGTACTAAGCATAACCTCATGGGAAAGTCAGACATTTTTCCCCCTGTTCACTATGGTGAATGTTGGCAACATTAGCAAAAGTCAAATAGGCAGCTCAACCATTGCTTAACCCCCCCAAACATCAAACATTAAAATATGTATAGCTATTTTATATATTGCCTGCTGCAAAAATGATGCACACCACTAAAAGCTAGGTGAAGGAAGAGTAAAATGTGCGAGAGGGGAATTGGTAAGGTCAAGCCAAACATCCCCAGAGTGATTACCTGCAATCCAATTGCTTTGTAATGTTGAGAAATCATGTCATGCAGCACACAGCTTCAAGGTAAATACTGGAGGGCTGGCGTACAGTCTTCTTTCATCCGTCAATGTTACAGTGCTGAAAAATTATATTGATCTACTCCTGGAAGTCACTCATCCTTGCATCTGAAAATACAATGTGTGCATTTGAGTGAGTGTTAGCCTGTGCCATTTTCCTTGAATCGTACAGTTAATGAATGCACTTCAGCTCTTAACATGCTGTCTGGAAATGTGACCTGTTGTACAATTCCTGGTGCATTATGACATGTGAAACAGCCAGATGAAAAAAATATTGCATGATATAACCAAACAGATCAGTAAACAAGGCATTTTGTGTACAGATAGACACCCGCAGCAGCTTTAAAATTGACTCTACTAACCTCAGGGAAACTGACTCCCTTTTTGTCTACTCTATTCACCCTGTTTAAAACATTGACTAAAGATCCTAATAAAAAGTTGCTGTGCATGCTCTTCGAGTGTTTATTACTTCCAACGTAACCACATTTATCATTGTAAAAGAAGTCTGCCTGACTCAATTTATTCTGTTGGACATCATTCATTATTCACACAATTTACTGAATAAAGCATTCAGCCAAGTTCGGGTGACTCCTATGGCCTACCCGTCAATACATTAACTGAATAAGTAAATACTTTAATGAAACCCGTACACATGTATAATGAAATAGTGTGTGTTTAAAACACATTAACAGAGCTTAATAAGACAAGACTTCCAAATCATATTAAATGTGATTGCAACACAGGGTTGGTAATATTGTGAAATTAAATGTAATTGAATTTTATATTCATCTATTCATTCATTTTCCACAGAGGGTGATGGAGTCTATCCCAGTCAACTACAGGCATTAGGCAGGGGACACCCTGAATCGGTGGAGAAAGTGACTTGAATGTCTTTTACACAGATGACATCAGACCAAGAAGAAAAAAGAAGAAATATAATCACTTTCCAATTACAATTGACGCTAATCTCACTGGAAAAGTTGTTATTTTATACCCTCTATACATCGGGGTAACGCTCTCTGAGTATTGGTTCTCCAACCATATTTTAGGGGTGGGTCCCCAAATAGGTATGGTATGGGTTTGCCAACATTCCTTCTACTTGCAATTTTGGGAAGAGAAAAAGCACCTTCACAAATATTCTATCTGGTGCAAAGTCCGCCAATTTTAGCAGCATGAACATCCCCGCATGCCCCATCAGTATCTGCCCCCATTTCATCAATTAAGCTGTATTTCACGGAGTGGGTCATCATTGATTCATCCTTCAATTGGCATACGAGTTCTCCCAAGAGAGTTCCTTCTGTGACGTTTAACGTCGTGTCTGACACTTCAAAGTCAGGACTTGGTCCTCCACTGCAAGCTGTCTCGGCACTAATGGGAGGTGAAGTGTAGGTGAAGATGTTCACTTGTTCTTTTTTTCATCTAGGGTAGCGCAAAGTGTTTCACCTGTCCAGAGAGCAAAATTTGCTTCAGAGGTATTAGACAAAGTTGTGGAATCAATAAGCTGAAGAGTTTCAAAAGGCGCTGCATTCAATGTTGTGGCACTGTGTTCACCATCTTGTAAAAGAGGGTATTTTACTTTAAATATTTCTATTTTGCACTAGATTCCCTTTACCTGGGGACCTCTGCTGACTTGAAATGAAATCTGTAAAAAGTCTGTAAAAAAATCCGTCACCCTAATTTGTCAAAGACAGACGTCCTGTGACAATAAATAATATAATCATAAATGTGTTGCTTTATTATTTTGGCTTCCTCAGTAATGCAAATTTTAAGAGGAAAAATGGACAGACTTTGTTTACCCCATGTAACTGCGCTGTGAGTAGCACAAAGGTTTAGAGGCTTATTGGCAGATTACCAGAGGTCCACTGGTAATATTAATCTTGTCCATGTAGTCATTTTTTGCTGTTTTTTTTATAACCAGCTCAGAAAATGTAATCGACAAATCAGCACACAGCGTGGAAAAAATGGTTTCTTGCTTTTGTTCAAAACTGCGCATTAACTATGCATTGACTTTTCTTGCATTCTGATTGTTGTTTACATATCAAGTGAGAATAATAATGATGAAATTCTGTTTTTTTTTCTACTGAAGCTGAAAGGCTAGAGTAGTCATCCGAGCATGTGATCCAAACAAAGAGCAAGATTATCATCTTCATTTTCTGTGATGAGACAGAAGTTCCCTTTATAATAACATTTAACAAAGCCACAGAGTTGGATGCACCACGCTTCTTTGTGATCAGATTCTCAAGTGTAGAACGTGATCAGAGTTTCTATTATTCTCATCGGAAAGAGATTAAAAAGGCATATTTTTTCTCTTGCAGATTTTCGGGGCTTTTAATAGTTAAACAAGGCGTATCATGCAATGTTAAAACTGAAAACTGAGTTTGCTTTCAGTTAAAAAGCTTTAGGACCTCAACCACAATGTATTGCGTGTCAATATTCATCAGTTAAATTACTTTTATGAATACTTTTATGAAAATCTGTACTAGTGTTGTTTGGCTAAGTTGTTCGTTTCTAAAGAGTAAAGAGAGAGATCATATGAATTTCAATTTTTTTCTCTTCCATTAAATACACAGCGACACAAAAAAAGAAGCATTTTAACAATCAATAAAGGCTAGAGGGATGGAAGAAATATATTTCTTTCGGAGTAAAAGAAACGTTTAAAGCATGCCCTTTAAGAACCACTGATGGATATGTCAGTCATTGAAAATGACATTCTCCAGGTGGCGTCTTGTGATACAAATGCATTCTTCGAATTGGATATTGAGATTTTTGTTGCAACATCTCAGCTGGGTTACTGTCAATTTTATCCAGAATTCACCATGGTTACTAAAATGGTCGACTGTTTACTTGCTCAAGGTCGCTGTCTTGCAGGTCTACCACTTGCAGTACGCACTTTAAAAAATAATGTTTCTTTTTGTTCATTCTGTATAAATCTGAATAAACTGTGTTCTGCAAAACTAATTAGGCCCAAAATAAGAATATTTCCCTCTGTTCATTTGTGTTGACTTCCTGGATGGTTTAACCATTAGGAAAATCCTCCTTGTAGTTTTCTTATCATGCAACTACTGTATTCTGCAAATCTGCCAAAAGTTGCCAAGTTTAGAAATGACTTGAGCCACTTTTTTGGTTCACAAATTTTAGAATGTGGATTTTAGTATTTTCAGGTGTATTTCATGAAGAGCGACTTTGAACAAAGCAATCACACATACAATGGAAAAATAAAAGCGATTGTTCTTGGGACATTTCTCATTTTCCCTACCTAATCATAGTAGGGAGGAACACCCTGAATTGGTTGCCAGCAAATCGCAGGGTACACTGAGACAACCAATCACTCATGCTCGCACTCAGACCTAGGAACAATTTAGAGTGCTAAATTAGCCTGATGTGCATGCAAATTTTAGAATGAGGAATCTGTGGAAAAAAATCCCTCAATTTGCTGTATTTGAAATACTTCAACCAAGTGGCAATGAACCATACATCTAGTTTTAAATCATGTTTCCCATGGGACATGCCTATTGGAGAAGCAGCGGTTATACAATGCAATTTAATTATCCTGCACTCAAACCCAAGTCATTTTTCTGAATCATTGCTGTCAGTGGCAGACATTCCAGCAGCATTGATTAACCGACAGTGTTGTTGGTGCTTGGTCACAGTGTAAATTAAAGGGAAATACACGGGCATGCTGTACCCAATCAGAATGAAGTCATCCTCACAGCCATTGCCCCGGAAATGACCTGTAGTACACTAAGTATATAAGATATTTTTCCATTCTAAGCTTCTCCATGACCTCAACGTCTTTTTCAATTGCATCACATCACAGTAGCTCTCACTGTTATGGTCGCCACAATGCATCTAGCTGTACATCAACTTGACATGATGCCTAACAGTCAGGAGATGAAATAGACTCTAGGCCAGATACCCTTCCAGTGGCAACACGCACACACAAACAGACTTATTATTATTGCAAGAATTTTATGTTGACTATTTTTCTTGGGGCTAACATTAACAACATTAACACATGGCACTGGCTGCAATACATATCATCTGAAGTCTAAGTAAAGCTGTAGCTTTAAAAATGGTTTACGGCATTATTTAGGGATAAGACGCAATGGAGGTCTGCAAAATTCTGAGCGATATCCATCACATAATTAAATGGTTTTCTGCTTTAAGGAAGAACTGTTTATTGGCAGTTTTTACATGTTGGTGCCATGCTGGACCATTTTTCAAATCTTGCTAACACAGGATTTTTTTATGGGGTTAGTCTTGCCTCATGCAAGTGAGCTAGTAACTTGCTTCAGATGCTGTTGGCTGGCCCAATTGGGAGCAGGGATTTGCTTGCGATGATGACAAATGACTGAACTAGGAGCCCTGAGTCGATAAAACAAAACAAAAACAAATGCAAACTGTGAAGTGCACGCCAGCCTAACAAAGATGCTGTACGCATTGTATTTTTTCCCCTGTTGAGTCAGCACTACACATGTAGTGGACACATCACAACTTTTGTCTTATTTCCCGCAATGAGGTCCCCACAGCGAGTCACTAGCTTGATTTGTCCGGAGCATTTTACGCCTAATCCCCTTCCTGACATATCCACCCTAATTTTACCCAGGCTTTGGACCGAACAAAAGTATCCTCCGACAGCATTTTTGACCTACCTATGCCTTTTAAAAATCACAAACTTCCCACGAGTTTCTCCCCTACACCCAAAGATTTGGAGTTAGATTTTCTGTACCGAAGATAAATTTAACGACAACATGCATATGCCACTTATTCAAGGGAGACACAGTAAGGAAATTCCATTAAGGACATTTTGAAATGAAGGTCTTTTATCAGACAGACTGGTAATGGTCCAACATTGAACAAACAAGCCAGAGCCAACACCTGTGAAAAGGCTGCGTTAAGCAATTGTCTAAATGTGCTTTGTGTGCACGTTTTAGTCCTGGCAAGCTCAAACAATGCCGTGGAAAGCATCCAAAAAAGAGATGTGCTAATTTGGTTCCCTATCCACTTGTTTTAGAACAATAGTTCACTTTACATATACTAATGGAGATTGTAATGCCATTGTCACAAGGGCAACCTGGACCTGCTTTAAGAAACAGAAGGCTGTCACAAATGAGTTCCATCCGTTTTAGCCTCATGAACAGCCAACTCACTAGTGGGATTTTGCAGACTTTGTTTGCATGTTCACATGCTATAAATTCAAACCTAACCAATTACTGCTATGCAATGTGGAGGAGGTGTTGATAGCTTGCCATTAAGGAAATCTTTCTCCTCCTCCACATAGCAATCTGAAATCCATAATGTCATATATCAGAGATGTAGTATCATTTTACAGCATGTGACATTGATAACAAAACCAGTTATTAATGATTGATGATGTAATGTTGGTCTGTAGGCTTTTACATGCTACTAATACAACCTGTAGATCTGATGATTTAAAGCATTGGGGTAACAAATGAGATCAAGACACGAGGGCCCGACTGCACTGCAATTTCAATTTAGATATGGAATTATCCCATTATGATTGCTTGTTTTCCAGAAAGGTTAAACATTATATACAGTGTAAAAAACTGATCTTAAAAGTTAACATTAAACATTAACTATCATTAAACTATTTTTCTTGTGAAAGTAAAGTTATTGAAGATAATTTCTACTAGTGCCATCACTGGGACCATTGATCATATTTTCTTCAAAGAACAAAAAGGCAATAACGGTGAATTATTAAGGAGTTAAAAAATATATATATTTTCAGAGCTACAGCTTAATGTTTACTAACTGTTTCATTACCAAGATGTGTCATATTTTATCATGAATTATATTCATTGCAGTTTTAGTGCTGGAAGAATGTTGTAAGAACAAAAATAAATGTATTACATGGATAAATTCTACTTTTCCTTTCTTCCTCATTACTCTTGCCACATTTTCTTATTACTTCCATCGATGTTCCCACTTTAATCTGAAATATAGTTCGGTAATGGTACATGCCGTTCAGAGTCATAATGAATGTGATACTTTATAAAACACGTTACTGAAATGTAAAAACCAAAAAAGTAATGGTTTAAAGTTGTAAGTGCATTTTACGATTGTGTTAACTGTTTCATTATTTTTTGTCATTGCATTGGTTTCTTCAGTTCCCACTTTTCTATGACATTTTAGCGATTTGCATAGAATCATTCAAAGCTCTCATTTATGAAAGATGACTAAAATTATGCCTTAAAGGACACTCGGTTAAGGATTGTACAATATTAATGTATTCACAATGTATTGCTTGTAAAATTGCTAACAGCGATACTTAGTTAATCACTAATCCTGAGTCAATTTTAGTGATTAAGCTCTATTGAAAAAACACATAGTTCTATTATTACTATGACAAATCCAGCCTCGGGACCCCCATCCCTCTTCTGCAAACCCTTTCAAGCCTTTTAGAAAAAGAAGAAAATGAATCATCATCCCTGACGATGACTTCCTTCGTAATTAAATCTTTAGAAGTGTACGAATAATAAACCAGCCAAGACTTTTAAACATGTTTCATACCATGATCAACCAATATTGATCCATATGTAAGGGACATCGGATTATGAGATGCACTTCTGTTTTTTGAGAAAACTGAAGTATTTTTTTTCGCCTTATAGAGTGGAAAAGACAGTAGTAATTGAATAAAATGCAAAAGCCAGCCATCAGAGGAATGTAATCAGATGCAGTGAATCTCTTAGATATCTAGATACAGGACAGTTCCAATTGATTTAGCACACCAGATCACTAGTCAACAACTGGCACATTAGCCATCATTCAGACTTCAAGCCACAAATCAGTATTGCATCATATCTAGCTATAATGACATAATGTTTCAGTAAACGGTGAAGGCATTTATGCTCTTTTCTTTATAGCATTGCCAGCACTTACTATAATTCCGTTGCTGTCATAATCGTCGAGACCCCCTCACTGACGGGTCAAGTCGAAAGCGCTGACAACAAGTCCATTAAGCGCACAGCAATGAACTGAGCAAAACACTATATTTGCAAGCTATGTGTACATTGTGACACATATGAGTGACAGCCAGTCATATGCGAAGGCAATTTAGTATTTTTAGGTCATCAACAAAACAATCTTTGGTCCATGGGTTTTGGAACATGAATTTCTTTTGTATCTTGGAACAAAAGTTTCACTTTCAGGCTTTTTAGTACTTGAATATTTTGTAAGTAGAGTTATATATATGTTATATATTATATATATATATATATATATATATATATATATATATATATGTGTGTATCGTAAGATTCTGAAGGCCTTGGCAAGACTTTGGCACTTTCTACTCACAAACACATTGCAAATGCGTGAAAATGGAGGAAGGTGGGATGCAATGGTGGTAGTGAGTCGATGAGTGTTGAACCGAGTCTGATCGATGCTGTCCTCCTTTTTTCAGGCCTATTCCACCTCCGTCCCTGCCTCCACTTTCCCTCTCTCAGCTGTACGTTGCAACATCTTTTTTTCTCTCCCACTCTGTAATTGATTCTTCTCTCTGTTCAGTCTCCTGTTACAGGATGTGTCTAGTGGTCAAGCTCTTTCATCACTGAGGCAAACCGAAAATTGGAGGCAGAGGGAAACCTGATCTAGGCAGTTGCATGCAAGCAGGGCTTAATTTGTCCCAATACCTCTCGACAGATGCCCGTTGTGTTTTGCGTTTTTTTTTTGTTGGCGCGTGTTAATGAAGCCAGTGAAACAAACATTGCGACACTTTCCCTTCTGTGCGGTCTCGACAGCGCTTTACGATACTATGCTGTTATACTCTATACGGTGTTGTTGTCTGAGTAAGCTTTCGTTCACTTGCAAAAAGAGAGTCAAGACGCTCATTGCATTCTCTAAATGAGAAATCCTGCACACAAGTATGCGTCCCATGTGCCAAATACTGTTGTTTTTGTTGTTTAAAAGAACTCACAATCAAGCTTAAACTTAGACTTGAAAAGTCCTGTAAGTGGAGCTTTTGCAAAAAGATTTTTGGAGGAAGAATTCAGAAAGAGAATAGAGTAGCAAAACATATAAGAACAATAGAAGATTTTAGAGATTTTGTGTATACGGTATATAGCAAATCGCTATCATATATTGCACCGAACTATTTTATATTTAGCATGGGTACTTGTTAGTATGACAGCTTGAGGCACTGAGTGTTTTTTGCAAATGGAATGTATCCAATGTTGAATCAGAAATGACTACAGGTTTCCTGTCCCTACCTAATAGAGTAGATTGATAGGGAAAAGAACCTTGAAACCCAGTGAGTGTGTCTCCCGTTGAAAGCTTTTAATCTATGAAATGTCTGCATAGTTATTGAATCGCTGGCATGCTGACATGGTTTTATTGTACGGTTCAACAACTTACATTTCATGATAAATGATCCATCGACTGCTTTGGTTATATGATGAGAAAGGGGAATGAACAGTTCACAGTCTTATCGTCATGTGCTACAGTAGGATTCCTTTATATATATGTAAGGTACCTTAAACAAAACTACAGGTAATATATCTTCTCCCACAATTAAGGCCACTGTATATCTTCTACCCCGTTGCTTAGATATTTATTTTTTTAGAACAGAAGCAGACACCTTCACTTTCCATGACACATTTTAAAAAGGCAAAGCACTAGCTAATACAAATGTATACATTTTTTATATAGTTTTAGAATACGACAGTCGTTAAGTTTTGAAAATTCTGTGAAAATGCCCTACGTAAGCGGTTCAAATGGGGGTTGGTGGTTGGCTGTTCAAGAATAAGTGAATTCACATGCCACAGTAGGTTGTCCATGTTTACAGTCTGGCTCCCTTGGAGTATTGATAACACATTTGTGATCCTCCCAGCACATTATCGGAATGAGAGTGTGGCTTCTTTGTCAACTGTGTAGACTAGTGTGTATTTTGTCACTGTCCTTTGCAATTGTAAAAATGTCATTCTTTCAGGAATCTGTTTTTCCCTGCTAAATGAAGAACATGGAGTGCACACAGAGAAAGGATGTGACCGTCAGGCAATCTGCGCTCAGTGAGTTCACTGTTTGTGTTATGAATTAAAAATGATTGGTTGCCCAAAAGCTTATCTGAATCTGACCGAGACTGTGCCAGCTTTACTAATTCATGCAGTGTAATCAGGTAAACAGAGTGATAACAAAATGATGTGGCAAATGTTTAGTCTGTGTTCAATTGGATCACGAAAAACTTTGGTGATCTTTGACTTTAAAGGTTCTGTTAGGCCATTTGGATTATTTTCTTCTAAATAAGTGAGATATGTTTGAAAATAATTGCATTCTGCTGGTTTCCAATTCAGGGTGTCCCCCACCTGGTGCATCAAGTCGGATGGGATAGGCTCCAGCACCCCCTTGCAACCCTTGTGAGGATAAGCGGTTCAGAAAATGAATGCATGAAGGAATGAATGACAAATAAAAGTGAGTGCTGGATTTCTGAGTTATAGGCAGATATGCTTTTGGCCTGATTTTTGAAGTTTTTGTTATGAGAAAAAAGTGCTTGGGTCTTGCATGAATATCATATATCAATGTATAGTTTTAAACACACAAAATTTTATAGTAACAGATAAAAGTCCCAGACTGCTTCATACTAAAACTCCTCTGTGGGAAATTAAATGTAACCTAGCATTAAAAGGCAGTTAAAAGTTAAAAATTTGGGGGTATGTCCTGAACAGATTGCAAATAAATAATTAACATAAAACAACTTTTCATACTAATAAAAAAATAAACAAATAAAAAGGCAAAGAGCCAGTTTTGGAACAGCTCTTTAGAGTGAACATATCCCAAAGATCCTGTATCCTTCTTAAGAGTCATAAATCCCACCTTTAATAGCCTGTTTAAACTCTTACTGTTGCACTTGCCTGCAGACAAACGATTAATGCAGCACCACCATAAAAAAGAAAATAATTAAAAGTCACCTTGCATAGAATTCCTATTTTGCATAAAATCAGGTCGGAATGAGTGTATCATCTGGTTCCAAACAATTAGATTGAAATCTTAATATTAAACGTTTCAGCCTGTGAGCCATATATTGACAATCTGACAATTTCCATCCCTTTTGAATGTCATGAACTCCTACATTGTTCACCCACACTTTTTATGTGTATAAAAACATCATTTAATGTTTGCTGTAATCAAAAATAGATAAATAAACTAGATTCTATTTCTAACATAGCTAGAGGCATACTTAATGTAAAAAGTGATAACTATGCAGAGACACACTGGTCTCTCCTGAGAGGAAAATGAATGGGGGCAGTCAGTTACCAAAAATGATTAAAATTGTAGGTGATAAAATCACCTTTCACACACACAATTACGCCCAGGAAGAAAGATGGCAACATACGGTCACATCCACAGAAAAGAACGTGAAAATGGCCTCTGTAAATCAACGTAAAGCAACATCCCCCATGCTTCATGACAGAAGCCCTTATGTTTCAAAGTCATCTCTAAATCGCTTAGCCACAAAATGAGCCACTCAACAAGCATACCAATTTAAGTTCTCCATCACACGGCACCGAGAGCGAGAGAAATGAGAGCGAAGGAAAGCATACTAGAGACAACATTCCTATTCATCCACTTTAATCAGACCTGAGAGCACTGCAATGATACCGCCAGTCACCCAAGCGCAGTTTGGATATATGAACACATCCTCACCCGCTCAATCCCACATTCATTCACTCATACGGTGGAGTCCTAGGCTTCAAGATAAGAGAAGGGAGTGTTCTGCCGGAAAAAAAGCCTCCTCATTGGTGTGCAATGCTGCACCTTGCTAAGCCTCCCATATATCCCCAGTTTGTGTGTGTCTGTGTGTGTGTGTGTGTGTGTGTGTGTGTGTGTGTCTGTGTGTGTGTGTGTGTGTGCATGCATGTGTGTCTTAAAGAGAGAGGGGATTTTTTTTTCTCCCCACTGCCACTAAAAAGACACAGAGGAGCAATTGTGCCCAAGGAAGGAAAATCACTCTGTTTTCAGAGAAGAGGAATGAACGACACGATTTCCTCCCTCTCTCTCTCTCCTTTTTCCTAACCTCTCTCCTTCAGCCTTCCTGCTCTCTCTTTCTTCGCCTTCCCATTCACTAAGCAGCTGAAATGGCAATGCTTGTTAAAAAAAGAGGAGGAAGGAAAAAAAGGGAAAAAAAAAAAGAGGACCACATGACAGCATTCACAGCTTTCCCTGCCGCAGCATCTCTTCTGCTCCCGTAGCAGAAACCGCAAATGAAAGCAATTCTGCATAAAAAGTTAAACACTGGCGGGCCACAAGTGAGAGCGGAGATGTTCAAAAGAATAGAGTGTGGAGGTAGGGAAAAGTGTCTGGGTTCAGAAGAAAATAAAATATGGCATGAGGCAGCGAGATTAATCTCAGCATTAGAGGAGATTGCTTTTTCAGCTAGAACAACAATGTTGAGCAAAACTCTGCTTACAAAGAGAAACTGTGATACCTTGCTGGTTTATTGAAGCAACCCATTAATCATTGCCTACTATTGGGGATTTATTACTCTTTGCCAGATAAAAGTCGGGAATTGCTTGAAATTTATGACATATGTAGGGTACAGAGAGCTTTTTGTCATTTTATTTATCCTATTCCATCCAGGTCACCTGAATTTTGCAAAGCACTTAAATTGATGACGTTACACGATGGAAACTGCATTGAAAATGCCGTATTTCCTGCACTATAACGCACACTTTTTTCCCCATTGTTTGGCTGGGCTTGCGACCAATACTAAAGTGAAACTTCCTCCCGAAAATGTGACTTGTTCTTCAGTGCGACTCGTGTGTATTTTATTTTAGTCTTTGGCTGCGACTAAAACTCAGCTTGCTTTAAAAATTAAACGGTTTTATCCATTTTATGGACATTCTCGAGATCAGCTTAGTACTTTTGCCCAAAACACCTGTAAAGTCTTAAATTAAAGCATGTCATATAATTATGCTACTATTGAAATATCTGTTTCCATAATAATCAGTTCACAACACAAACTGCAATCTGCATCGACTCTTTAAAACCGTCAAAAGTAAACACACTGTCCAACAGTAGAAAATGAAGATAGGTGGAGTCTAAAAATAGGAATTCTAGCCTGTATTCCAAAAATAACTAAATGTTTTAGTACACCAACAGTACAGCAAGTTAGGTCACCACCAATTCATCTGTTTGGAATACTATTTCATCATATAACAACAACAAAAAGACTTAATCTCAGTGTATCAATTTGGTGACGTGCAATACATTCTCTCGCACATTTCTCTTAAGGTTATAGGCAGAGCTACAATATTCACCGAATATTTGCGTGACAGACTTGCGTAAGACCCAAATCGTGACATCGTTTTGCTACTCGGTTCTCTAAGAAATGAACGCTTATTTGCCCGATGAGCAAAAAGTCAGAATTTGGCTCCGGCGCCAGATTATGTGCAATAGACAGCGACGACCCAGAAATGAAGACGAGGACAAAACGCGGGAAATGTTGGAGGGTGAGCTTGTGTGGAAAACATCAGGGGTGGGATTAGATTTGAAGGCCATTGACAGTGTAAGAAGAGCGCGTGCAGGGAAATGGTTAATCCGTGTCACATTAGATGACAGCAGTCTTAAAATTAATCACAAGGGGATGATTTTCACAAAGTAATATTTGAACACCCTCATGTGGAGAAAGCATTCTATAACAGATTCCAAAGTGAGACATCTTTGTGCTGCATTCTTCTCTGTACTTAAAGCCCTGCCATTAATTTACTTCTCAACCTGGGGGGAAAAAAAAACAGTATTCCCAAGTAAAATTGCATAAATTGGATTTTTACACTTTAGTAACTATTTCTCTTATCAAATATATTCTGTCTTTGACATAGGATAGACTTAGTTCCCCAAAACATAAAGTGTGGCTTCAAAAAGGGGGAAATTCATTGAACTAAGAAGAAAGTGTGATTTAATTTCACTGGAGAGAAGCATGTGCTCCAAGCGAGCTCTATTTTCACTTTCTCTCCCGCCCACCACACTCACGCATACAAACATCTTCCCAAACACCCTCATTAATGCTAGTCACAACACGTGACGCATATACAAAAATAATCATGCACAGTCCAAACAAAATGCACCTCAAGCTCAGGATCTGTACAAAGTGCGCCAGTGAAAATTTAATGTCACAACTGTACTGCTTTGTATTGCTCCCTCATAGCATACAATGTTTGTTGAAAGGTTGTACATTGCCAAAGATCGAAAAGGAAATCAATCAAACTTCATATGTCAAAAGTTAGAGATGTCACACCCATTTTCAAGTACATTTCTCTTCACTTTTTTGTTTTCGACTGACAAATATATCTTTGCGTGAAATTTACATAAAGATCGGACTCGATAAAATACATTTTCCAGATAAAATCCATCTGTAGAGAGCATTGATAACAAAACCAGTGAGTGCAAAGGCACTTCATGGAGTAAATGCAGTGAGATTAGGCTCAATACATTTCAAGAGGTTATTTTTGATGACTTTCTCCACTCACCATTTACATATGCATTCTATGTATATACAGGAATGTCATTCTGTTGCTTTCTTTTTCCCACCCAGTCTGCAAAGGCCCATTTTTATCTCGTCTCGTTATCTCATGAAAAATAAAATTCCGTTTTATAAAATAAACACAGAAGGCTATATTTCTACACAGTCTTTTCATCATCGGAGTCTTGGAGGACTTTCTTTTGGGAAAGACTTGAAATAATTGATACTTTCTTGGGGAAAAAAATAAACCTGCCTTATAATATACTTTTTTTTATATATATATATAGTTCTTTATACATATTCAAAAGAAAATACAACACTCTAAAGGTTTGCTTTCCATTGCTCATCTGAGCTTTACCTCAGAGATAAGATGTAGTGGCTATTATTGTTACTTATTTATTATCGTGTAATCATGATGAACGTTGCAAAGGACCTTGGGAGCAAAGACGGGTCAGAAGTGGAATAATTCATCATTATCTTACAGCTGGCTCATGGCAGTCTGTTTTTCCAGAACTTCCAAATAGTCCGGTTCTGTTTTTAGCTTGCCGTGGAGAAGAAATTGGTGCTCGCCATTCTTGGGCTCCACCCCTAAACATTTCCTGGGGGTTCCGTACAGCGCGGTTTTGTTCAACCTGTCCTGGTGGGCGACTTGTCGCGGGGCCGTGGCGGCCTCGTACGGGGGTACGATGCAAGGTCTCTTGGGTAAAGTGCAAAAATTGTAACTGAAAGGAGAGGTGCCGGCAGCTGTGGGAAGCTCCTTGTTTAGCCTCTCCCCTACATTTTGATATAACATCTCAGGAGGCGATGTTGGCGATTTATCCATTAAATCCACCGCGCTGATGGTATAAGCTCCCGGGCTACGTGCGAGAATATCATCCTTCTTTGCATTCAGCGGCCCCAAGCTTAACTCCTTGAGGTTTCGGTAATATGCCACCTGCTCGCCACCTTTCTGCATGTAAATGGGATTCTGGCACATGGAACCCACAGGCGGGGGGATGTAATTGTATACATGACTCTCAGAATGCTTGTCTTGCGTCGGCTCGGGATTGTAGGAGCCGTACTGCACTTGGAAGGAGTTCAGGTTGATGTTGTTGGAGCCTGTCGGGACATGTTCCACCCCCTTGCGTCGCTTGAGGACAAAAACAAAGAGGCCCGCTCCGAAGCAGACGGACAGAATAAAAACAACGAGAAGTCCGAGAATCAGGACCGAGAGCGGGACCTCCGGAGGCGACTCCGGGGTTTCCATTCGCAATTCGGTGGGGCTGGCTGAGGTGAACCAAGCGGAGAGCGAGGGTGTCGGTGTCTCAGTGCTGGGACTCACCAACGTAGGGGCTCTGGTAGGGGGGGCGTATTGAGGAGGGGGCCCTTCACTCGGCTCAGGACAGATGGCCTCATTGCGCAGTGAGCGCAGCAGGCGACCAGCGTGCTTGGAGGGTGAGTCACAAGTGATTTCATTAACCACTACGCTGGTGCTGGACAGTTCCATCCAATTTTTGAGTGCTACAATGTGACAGGTGCAGTCCCAGGGGTTTTCCTGGAGGTCGATCTGAATGAATGCAGATAACTGGTCAAGCACGCCCTTAACCGGGAGATAGGAAAAGTGATTATTCCGCAAATTGAGTCTCGTTAGCGTGGTGCCGGCGAAAACATTGTCAGGCAGTGACCTCAGCAGGTTATTGTTGAGGAATAGCAGCTGGAGGTTGTGCAGAGCGTTGAATGTCTGCGGTAAAATGTCTTTGATGACGTTATATTCCAAATAGAGGTACTGGAGTGACTGCAGGCCAGAAAAAAGCGATTGTGAAAGTGACTGGATGTAATTCCCATTCAGGTAGAGACGTCTTAGATTGGTCAGGTTTTCAAAGGCGCCTTCCTGAATGACGGCAATCCTGTTATTTCCTAAATGAAGCAGCTCCAGAAGACTGTACTCCGTTAGATCGGTTCTGTATATCACTTGAAGGTAGTTACCAGTCAGGTGCAGTTTCTTTGGATAGGTGGGCTTAGGGTTCAACTCACTTATGTTCTGCAACTTCCGTTCCTGACAGTTGATGTTGAGTCCACTGTCCGGATTTTGCGAGGTGCACACGCACACGCCGGGACATAAAATGGGCACAGGGGAGCGCGTCTGGTAAACCATGATAGGTCCAAAGACATGCTTGTCCTTCCCGATGCGAGCAGTGGGCCTGTATCGCATTTTAGGAGGCCGTGAAGCTTTAGGCATACGGGTGGGGGATATTATGCCGGGAAGGTAGGTGGCGGCGGGCATTGCCCCTTGAAAGTGAGAGTCGGGAGCAGGGTGGGCACGCTCGCCAGCGTTTCGTCGCGGGCACAGGTCCTGTTTTATCAGCTGGCCAATATCTTTCCCGTGTAGCCTGAATGGCGTCTCGCATACAATGTCCCCGACAAAGACGGAAATGGTGTCCAGCCAGGATTTGAGCGGGATCAGATCACAAGTGCAATTCCATGGGTTTTCCTCCAGCTGGATCTCCATGATTCCACCAATGTGTTCCAGCACCCCAGCAAAGGGCAAGGTCTTGAGCCTGTTACCGCGTAAATCCAAATGGGTGAGCAGCACAAAGCGGAAAATGTTGGGAGGCAACGATAAGAGGAGGTTGTCATTGAGGATCAACACTTTAAGCTTGTTCAGCTTACTGAAAGCAGCAGGTTCAATGGTGCTGATATAATTATAATCTGCCTGTAAATACTCCATACTCTCAAGTCCCGCAAATGTGTCCTCCTTTATCCCCTCCAGGTTGTTGTTGTTCAAGTGCAGCCGTTTCAAGGCGCGGAGCCCCAGAAAAGCGTTCTTTTTGATCTCCTGTAATCCGTTATTCCCCAGATGCAGAGATGTGACATTGGCGTAATTGACAAACTCATTTGCACTGATACGAGACAGGAAGTTCCCATTTAGAAAAAGATGGGAGATTTTATTCGGGGGCGCCTGGTACTGGCTGACAGTAGTAAATCCTTTATTCTCACAGTTAATATTCAAAAGGTTCTCTCTCTCCTCGCAAGCACAGCCGATCCCGCAGATATCTTTGGAGGCTGAAGTTTTGCGGCTCTCCGTCTCAGATGGCGACAGGCTGGTGACCGTGAGGACGCTCAAAAAGAGGACACCGCTCAGCATTTTTACTGCCAAAAGTGGATCTAGGATCCCATGCGGATCCAGCATTTAAGTAGGCTTTGTGAGCTTTGGTTTGAATGAGAAAAGTCGAGGAGAGAGTTGACACATTAAGGGAAAAAAAAAAGAAAAATCACTCACGCACGAGAGACGTCAAGCACGACGGTGCAAAGCAGCCAGCCAAATCAACGATTCGAATTGAATGATGAGGGCATCATGGCAAAATAGATGTTGACTGACCTCCACTTGGGAAGTGAAAACAATTCCAAAATTCCTCAGTCCCCCCAAAAAAAAAGAGACAATCCTTCACATGAAATGAATCCTGCCTGGAAGACAGATGTCGGGTACGGCCAAAAGCAGAATCATCCTAAGGAATCCCAATTCACTGCCTCTCTTTTTTTTTTTGCTCAAAAGCACCACATATTCAGAGGCTTCTTGACCAGCAGCATCTGCAGCAAATATTCAGCGAGTGACACGAGTGGCTGTCCGCTCCCCCCCTCTCTCTCTCTCTCCTCGTGTCAAATCCCCCCCAAAAAAAGAAAAAAAAGGCTCGTCATTTCAGTCAATAAAAGCCATCTTTAAAAGTCCCAGGGGGGAAAATACTGCAGTTATTGAAGAGTGACGCAAGACTAGATTTCCTTGTCTAGAAAAACGAAGGAGGGGAATAAAAATGAACTCTTGGGGAGGGAAGCAGCAAGCAGCGTTACATGAGAGGGAGAAAGAGTCGGGAGAGAGAAAGAGAGAGATGGGAGAGCTATCTTCCCTGAGATAAAACATAACTGGAGCCTATGCTCTTGCTACTCCTGCTGCGTTCACACAATGAGAGCGGTACTGAGTGTCTGCTACTGCTGATTGTATGTGGGCATGCGTGCTTTTCTGTGTTCGTGCGTGAAGAGGAGAGAGAAAGAGCGAAAGAGAGAAAGAGAGAGAGTGCAAGTGAGAGTGAGAGCCAGGAAGGCAAACCCACGGGTTATCACGTCAGTGAGTCTGACACATTCTATAGATTCTCTCTCATCCACCAGCACACACCAGGTAGCAAATATAACAGTGTCAAAAAGAATTTACAATGTACACTGCTGCGGGAGCCCATCCCAGCTGACTCTAGGTGGACAACACCCTAGACTGGTCGCCAGTAAGTCGTAGGGCACACATAGCGACAGACAAGCATCCGTAGTCAGTGGGAAGCGATTGATATCACGCTGCACGCATCCAACTCAGGCCAAAGAACCGTTGCACCATCAGGTGGCACAATGTACAAATGATCACACAAAATATTTGAATAGAGATATTCATTCATTCATTTTTCGTGCAGCTTTTCCTCACAAGGGCCACGAAACTGGTTACCAGCCAATCACAGGGGCACAAAGAGAGAAACAACCATTTAAAGCTCACGGCTAGAGACAATATGGCATAAATTTAGCCTAAGATACGTTTTAGAAAAAAAAACACTCAGTTTTATTTTCCATTTGTGTACGTCTCTCTTGCAGCTCAGGATGATGCAGACATGGAAATTTTAATGATAAAACATGCTCCACTTCAACAGCTGTTAGGTGGCCTTCTCGGCAATATGCAATTTCTAGTAAGTGGTGTTGAGAAAATGTTCCTTTATAGATGAATCCACAGGATAAAAACTGACTCATCGAACAAGAAATGGCTCAATAATGAAAACTGTCGAGTTCTTCTCACACGGAAACTCACAAAGCGTGCTGCCCTCCTCCCAGCCAGGCTGCCTTACATATATCCCCAAATGCGTCATGTTTTGTCTAAAAATGTGTCTCACTCAAGACTTCTCAACTCCAATAATGGATCACGTGGTACAAAAACAGTTGATGGCCAAAGAAAGGGATCTACCAGAATGTTCCCAAATGCATTTTGGATTATTCAGCATTAGCATCAATCTGTCATTTATCTCTGCAAAACATATTAATGCGTCAATTGTGTTTCCTCAAAATAAATGTGTCCCGCCTTGGATATTTGGGATTGTGTAGTTGCATAAATGACAGGTGGATTATTCCTAATCACAAAAAGTAAAAAATAAAATATTGGGCAAATTGCAGGCAGAAGAATTTGACAATTTCAGGGACAGTGGTCAATAAAGGACAACTTTGCAAAAGTAGAACAGTCCTTTATGCAATTTGAACAACCCTTCGTCTGATCTAATGATTCACTGGGTCAGAGGGGTCAAAAGAATTGGATTGGATTGGACAACTTTATTCATCCCATATTCGGGAAATTACATTGTGGCAGTAGCAAGAGCGTGATTAGACAGAACTGCAAAGCAAGAGCCCAAAGTACAAAGCAAATCAAAGTAATGGAATAATCAAATCATTAAAACATAAAAGCAGCAAAAACTAAAAACGAACAAGAGTGGACGGAGCTACCGTGGCCCAAGAAAAGACAATTACGATACGTAAGAAGAGCCTCATGTAAGAAGAACCTTGCAAATGTATATATGTAACCAAGCTCAAAAATAAATCTTAAGCAACTCAGATATCTTGTGTCTCCTCATCGCTCCATATCGAACTTCAACTCGTGTTAGCCGACGTACTGATGACCAAACAATGCCTATGGTTACAGAAACCAGTTACAATCAAACAGGTGTGGGATTTAAACCCTGGGAATCTAATCTCAAACATCTATTCGCTGAGCCAAACCTAATTTTCCTTCAACCTCAATATGCAAAATTGGCCAAATACATTTATGATACAGCTGCAATACAGACACAACCCTGTCACAGGGAAAAGTGAAGGATTTGTGCTGTGAAGGGTGGTGCCACCTCAAGTTATAAATATGTAATTTTGTTACTCCCTAAAACTGTCTTGTTGTCAAGCGCATCAAGCAATTCTAAATTTCTAATCAGGTTAAAACACATTTGGCAAAGGGAAGAAATAAATAACTTGAAGCAGTCAACTCAGAATTCTGTTGCAAGTGATGTCCAGCCCTGACATTTTTACATCCAGATATTCAATGCAATTACATACATATATATAACAACCAATATGAAATACTTGTACTTCAATTATTCATCAAATGATCCTAATATTTTAATACTTGTTAAAGAAATGTTTTTGTTAATAGATCTAAAATGGTTGACAATGGTTTAGCTGAGCTGTTCTTATTTTCAAGGTTGATTTTCAACCCTGAAAAGTTATTGTTTTGATTCTGCGTTCACAACGAATGTCTGGTATTCCACCATTACCATTTGTATCTTACAATTGGTTAGAAAATTTGCTTTAATTTAAATTGTCTAAATTGCAGTGTATAGCTGATTGTTCTACGACGAAACACCCAAATGTTTCCAATGATGTCAAATTCTCTATGGAGCACAATTTCCTGCAGGTGTCTTGAGCTTGGGAATTCAGACCCCCCGACAAAGACAAGCTTGGCAGGATGAGTAAAAGCAGAGAAATAAATCTGTCCCATCCGTCAATTATTGATTTCATAGCCACCGTTACAGGGAGTACTAAATTATAAGAAGGATGCCACATTGGTCGGTGCATTTCAGTGTCAAACTTTCTTTTTGTCTTTAGTACACATTGTGAGAAGGGCTTGTATGTAAAACTAAACAATACATGATTTTAAATGAAATTATGATACATACACTATAATTGTAGTTTTTGATGGCTTTTAAACTTAGTATACAAACTGCCATGGACCAAACATAATCAAACAAGTGAAAGCATTTTCTCCGAAAACTTAGACTTCTGAACCTTACTAGAGAAAGACTAATAACCTTAAAAAAACGAGTTTTTTAATCTTTCTTTACTAAATGCCTACCGTATTTTCTGAACAAAATGTTCCACTTTTTTATATGCTTAAACTACTCTCGCGCTGGTACTTTTTTTTTTTTTTTAACTCACCACTCTTAATTGAAAACTACTGCAGTAGTGGTTCCTCTACATCTCTATTTGGCACGTCCAGTGCAATCAGCCTTTGGTATTATTCTAACATTTTCTCATTGAAGCAAATACCACCAGACAATAGATCAACCTTTAAATGTTTCCCCAGTGGCACCCAGCTAAAGTTTGTTAATTGCTATTGAGGACTTAATCGTAGGGAATGACTCAGTCTTAGCTATTCAATGATGTGAAAAGCTCTCTGTTTACCAAAGTTTGAAACATGGCCTACATAGAAATTTCTGTGAGTTTTGTCACATTATTGACCCTAACCCTAACCCTAACCCTGTAATCGCAAATTTTCTGCTAATTTTCTTTTCCTCTTTTAAATGTTTTGTATTACAATGAAAAAAATAATAACACAAAAATTATAGTTTCATTAAATCTCCTATTTTTTGTTCAGCCTTTCAGATGACAGTGATGCATATGAAAAAATATCTTTGATGAATACGTCTTTACAGGCAAATGGAAGGAAATTGGATAATTTCTTAAAAGGTCCACTCGAGTTATGAAAACCACTAAGCCAGAGAGTCAAGAAACTGAACTACTATTTACACTGCAAAACCAAACAGCATAATCAAGGTTTCCTAAATTTCCTGTATATTGCCTCTGTTGCACAGAGGCACCTGACTTGAAATTTACTGCCAATGTGTGTCCCACCATACTGGACAGACTCATAAAAGCTTAATGCTTTAAAGACGGTGGTTCAATGACACGGCTCTCAAAGGATAAAACAACCTGCCGCCTCTGTAACCTCAGCTGGGCCTTTCATCACGTTCACACTTGAGCCCCTCCTAAGCTGTTTCACTCTAATAACTCCCACATCCCCTCGCAATCTGTGTGGAAGGTGCTTGGCAGCAGTGTGTGACCGAGAGATTTGATGTAAACATTGCAGGTAATGTATTTGGCTTGCTTATGAGTGACTTAAAACGAATACAGTAATCCCACGCAATTTCAACTTTTGTAGCTTCATTACATGGCAGATTTGTTTCTGGGGAATTTTTTTTCTAAACTGTTTTATTTTTTGAATCATTATCACGGCCATGTCTGGTCCACATTAACCGCGATATACGAGGGATTACTGTAATCTTTCCTCAGAAATAAATTCAATTACAGTGTTACCTCTGAATTGGCTCCTTACAACTGTATGTTGATGCATTCAATGAGCACACCCATATTGAGCCGCACACACACCGCATGGACACAGTTCTAAGCACGCTACTGTTCCGTAATACACTGGCCACTAGAGATGATAGATTGTGAATCAACAGAGCAGCCAAGATGGTGTGCGTGTGTGGCTATGTGCGTCTGAGCTCTATAACTTGTGGGGTTGTCAGGGTATTCCTAGAGTGAGGTGATGTACTGTCCACGGGTTACCAATCTGAAAAGTGCTGAGGTTCACAACATGGTGGCGAGTTAGAGAAAGCCATATACCACAACGAGAAGATGGCAACATGAATGGTAGGAATAAATCCTTACTTAAATCAATCTCTCTCTCTGGAAACATAAAAAGGTTTGCCAACTGTGAAGCGACGCAATAACCGTCGCCTGAGAATTGTTCCCTTCCTGACCTCACTTCTGTTCCTGACCTCACTTCTGCTTTCAATTGTTAACATGAGGTGGAACTTGAGTTGTAGAAATAGAATTTCACATTCATGGACTTTCTATAACCGCCTGCCACCATTTAGTTTATTCATGTCTCTTTAGACTTCTGTGTCCAGGCTGCGCTACAGATAACAAAGGTCAGAGCTCAAAACCAAAACATTCTGTGTGTCGGCGGTTAGCTAGCCTCATTTTGGGATTTCGGATCTAATTCCAGCTTTCTTTTAAACTCAATACTACAGATAAAGGTTGCTTGAATAAAATCCCTCTATGGTTTTAAACCGATTTCCCCGGTGAGCAACATATTATCATCTGAGGTAAGGATTTGCACAATTGGTTGCTGAAGTCCCTTCAGACCTGCTGTTCTGCGCAGCAATTAAATCACAACGGCTGTACAAGCATTTACATGAAACTATTCCACGAAGGGCCGCCGTCATTTCATTCCAACCAAATAAGACGAAACATTGTAATCAATAGCAATGTTTTGTAACTGTAGTCAGTTGAGTGCAATCACATGCTGCTTATTTAACAAAAACCTGATTGGTTAAAATCAGGGATTTGGATCAGTTGAAACAAAAACCCCAACTCACAGCAGACCTAGTTGGAGACCCCTAATTATCATGATAATCCTGCCTTTTAAAACTTTTATGACTGTGTTTGATGATCAAACGGAAACACGTGATATAAACGATTGTCAAATACTCAGGAGAAAATCCTATGTAATCGACTTTCATCGTTACTCCTGTTATTGTGAGCAGAAACGGAGACCCCAAATTGTCTTCCAAATGAAAAAGTTAGCCCCAAGTGACTTACATAATTTAACAACTTGCTCAAAGTTTCAAAAATATGTTTACCGTGTCTCTGCGGGCACAATGGATGGAGATGATGGTACAAGCAAATGTTTTCAAGCCATGCAAGAGCTCTTCAGGATATTGCACCTCTCTTTCGGGACCATCTCTAAGTACTTTTCCATACTTCACAACTCAGACATGACATTTGTGTTTTCTGGGAGTTTCCCTCTTGGATAACATATCTCTGATGTCAACAGAATAACGGGTTGATAACTTTCTATTTGAGATCTACATTGACATTGAAGGAAGGGCTGTCACTAAATTGGGCTACGAAATCAAGAAGGTAGTTTGTTGGTTCCGGTGCTGTTTAAATCCTTTAGTATTCCTGACATTTTACAGAAATTTGCTTCCTAAAAAATGATTAGTAATGTTTTTCATGCACTTGATCAGGAAAAAAAAAAAACCATGAATGAGTTTTACAAACGATTTTGTCATTTTCTCACTAACAACAACAAGACCACTTCTAATTTGTACTGACAATTTTTTCATGGAAATGTGTTTTTTATTTTAATTACTACTAATTGAAATGATCTAACCCTAATCGGCCAATCTTTAATTATAAAATATTGCACAGCAGATGTGCAGAGGTGAATAAAATATATTCCATATATTGGAAAATTACTTTACCCTTAAAATTATTTTCACTCAAGCTTACTTTTTTTACAGAGGCAAACAAATCATTGGTATGAATTTGTACTCACATACAAATAACACAATATCTCACCTTATCTGAAAACAAATTTAAAAACAGTTTTCTTTGTTGTTAGATTTAACTTAGCCCATGGCAAAATGGGTGGGTAGACTATTTTCATGAAAGTTTGAACAGCTCAACCCAAGAGAATGAAAGAAAACTTTAACAACTATTTTTTGAGCCTTCAGGTGGGATTAAAATACAAATATATATTCCTACACTGCTACATTTAAAAGGCTTAAATTGATAAATGTTAAGTTCAGTAGCTTCAAAAGAAGAACACACACTAACGACACAAACTTAAAATAGACATAAATGGATAGTTATAAGTATGTACAGTTGAAATCCTTGAATTAATTTACTGTCTTTGTGGGCATGCATATACGTCAGGTTCAGCATTTTTACAATGATTAATCAAGAACAAAAAGGCTGGGAGGCTTAGGGGGAGTCAAATTCTAATGTCTTGGTGTCTTGCTGTGTCGTTGAGTGGATTAGACAAAAGTCAGTGAGCTGGAAAAGTTCTGACAATAAACAACCCTCCGTGATGGGAACATCCCACAATTGGTATCCTGGGACCCATTTGAAGAATGTCCTGAAAACAGTCAGTGTGTCTTTTCTCCGTTGATCTTGAAAATTGTTCCTATCCTTGCTAATGAATTGGGGTTTCTATGTTCTTGGTCTTTTCCCTGACTTCTCACATCAAATGGCTTGAATAGATTCCACAGAGATTCATTAACATTTGAATATTTCCTTTGCGAAATTCTTTGGATTTGAATCTCAGTGAAATTTTGGTCACACAAGGGTTGTCAATCAAAAGGACTTTTCTACCACATCCCAAAAACATAGCAGGGGTGCTGAAGCCAATCCCAACCAGCTATGGACTGTAGGCAGTGTACACCTAAGGAGAATATTAAAACTCTACACAGGAAGGTCTGAAACAACTCGGAATTCCTCGATTCAGAAGTGGGAGGCTGACCTGCTAATATATATTTCTATCAGTTATTCTTCCTACGATGGATTTTTTTTAAATTTTCTGTCCAAATTGAATTTTCAAATGTGATCCATCATAATTATGTAGTTAAAAATAGCTAATTAATGTCATTACATGTATTTATTGAATCTCAACCCTAAAATACTGAAAATACGTTGAGGTCATTGGCCCGTGTTGGATGTTTTCACTTTGAAAATAAACATGGAAAACATGTGTGCCCTTTTAATTGATCGAAGGACAATCATACACGACTAACGTGGATGACAAAGCTGAGGAACGATGACCTTTTTAGCCTTCATTTTTCAATCGATCCTTTGAAGATGGGGGAATAAGGGGCTTATTTTTATTGTCTTTGAGCGGAAGCGGCACCACGAGCAGTGTCTCAATTCAAGACTGCAAATTGCTTTGGGAATAATGAAAGATCTGTTTGGAACAGGTCTTTGGAGAGTAGCTTTAAAATGGTTAGATTGAGCCAAGAAAAAAAAAGGGAATATAAAGCATCAGTTACTGTTTTTGTTCTTGCTTAATTCATTATAATATGGATCATTTTAAATTGAACTTGAACATGGGTGAATATAAAAAACAGAAGAAACCAGAAAATGGCTGTATTTTAAATAGGAAATAATAATGCCAGAGCAGAGTGTTTGCCCCCAACTATTTTTTAGTGCATTTGTCACACACATTTCAAAATGGCCTTGAAAAAAATTGGAAATGCAAATTGGGAAGGCATTTGAATTTTCAACCAGGCCTCGCTCCTAGTAAGAATAAACGGTACAGAAAATGAACGTAAGACTCCACCTGTCAGGTAAACAAAAGACTACGAGAGTGGAATCTTGCACTTGAGTGTATTTGTCACTTGTGACAAGAATTTCTGTATTGGTGCGCATAGTCAAAAGCCTGAGAATATGTGCTTGACACAGATGAATGCCTTCATGTTTACAAAGGTTGACCGACTCAGCCAATTGCAGCGGACCCCAAAGAAACACTGCGGGTTATTATCTTTTTCTGAAGAGGAACATAAACAGACTGTACTGTATAAACTCACAGAGTATTACAGCCTTGAAATTTCTACAAGATGTTCATCCAATTTTGCCTGAAGCCACTTGTAGTGTAGTGTTGAATTTACATGGGCGTCTATGGGATTTTTTCTAAGCCAGTATTTATACGATAATGAATACATTCATACCCCCATCCTCAAATCCTATTAAAAACACCAGGCATTCCCTGGACACCACAACCTTGCAATTAACCACGGCTTTTCAATGGATCTCATAGGAATAGAATCAAAGCCATCTTCTTTTAGCCTTTTTTTGCTTCCATTGAACTCACCTTAATTTCTATTTGAAGGAATCAATATTTAAAACATTGCCCTTTGCAAACGTTATTACTATATTTTCTGAAATCGCACTTTTCCTAGTTTGGCTGGCCATGTCTTTTATTATTTGTACTCATTTACTATTTTAATATCCAATGTGTGTTCTTTGTTTCTGATGAATGCAAAAATGCCACTTATACTCCAGTGCAAATTATGTATATATATTTTCTCTTTCATTGTTCATTCTTTAGCTAATGTGGCTTTACTCAGGTACAACTCTAAATAAAAATATGTTGATTTAAAAAGGGACACCACAGCCATTTGAGTTTTGTCCGTTTTTCTGCAACTGAACTACTAAAATGAGCACCGTCATGTAAATACATTCCTTGCATATATGAAAATGAAATGGCTTTTAACATCATAAACCTCAGAAGAAATGGTTCCCAATTGTCAGGCTGTTGCCATCATGGCTCCTGGCGTGCCATGTTTCACTCTTTGATCACTTGTTTCAAGTCTTTCCTCTTTTCCTTCCTCCCAGATGTGAAGCATGAAATCAGGTAATTCAGCAACACTAGAGACTTTGAAATGTAAATTGTGCAATTGTGAGGGGGAGAATGTTAAAATCTTTGGATTGGAAGTCAGTGAGTGAAGGAATTAAAGGTTGTTTTTGTTATTGATTGTATTAGTTTAAGAAGGAAAAGCATTAAACACAATTATAATGAATACATTTGATCTGATCAGTATGTAAGTAAATACTATACTACAACCAAAACCACCAATTCAACTATTTCTTTTATGTCAGAAATCTTCCTCTTTTGAATATCACAATGAAATGACCAGTGCCTCTAATCAAAAATCCACTTAGATTTCACTCACTCACATGCCAGACTGACCATCAACTGAGGAGTTCCCATTATTGAAGATGACCCATACCCTTTAAGACCATTAAGTTGAAGGTGTCTGACCAGATGGGGAAGCCAAAGAGGGCGTACCATTAATATCTGAGAATGTATTCCCATTTTGGGCCATTTTCCTCAAGCTATTCAAAAAGATTAAGCCGAGAAAGAAGGACAATGCCAAAAAAGTGTGATGGATGAGGCCACCCTAAGTGATGATGAAGGCAGGGACACAACTTGGCAGCACCATAATCCGTACGCCAAAGATGAGAGAAAGAAATGTGAACAAGAAAAAGATGATAAAGAATTACATTCGGTTCTTCCTAAGAGGCAAAAAAGGTAGAAGTCATAATTGTGAACCAATGTGAGAGCGAGAGACTGTTTTTCCAGCAGTAGCTACTTATAGGCAAGCTGCAGGAATCTTGTTTTGAAATAATCCTTTCATGAAATGACAGTAGTCGGAAAAGGTGGAAAAATAGATGAAGACTCAACAAAGCAATCCATGTATGACTTAAGAGGTTAAACAAAAGCCTCAATAACTTTAAAGAAGGCAAAAAAAACAGTTATCTGACAAACTCTGACAGTAAATACTAACACATTTAAATAAATAAGACCAATCGATGACTTCTTGTGCAAGTCATATTCAATGATATTTATTGAAAAATTGGTCCGAGGGCAAAGCATAGTTTGGACACCCCTTGTTTGGTATTGGTTTAGAAGTCGAACGAGCATTGGCCTGAAGATGTTTTCCATGACTTCATCCTGCAAGTTGCCATCGGTCATGCATGTGGCAGCATTGTCTTCACAAAAAGTCATCCAGTGCCGTCACCTCCCAACAGGCGTAGATGGGCATTAAGAGAAAGTGAAATGTGATCTTCCACATAGAGTGGAGCTAAGAGGGGGAGTGAGGGAAAGCTTTTGCCTCGAGCCAGAGAGAAAGGGATTATTGAAGTGACACATACAAAAATGTTACCCCATAGCAAAAAGAAAGAGGGCAGTGATTTGAAGAAAGAAAGCAACCGTGAGACACCGAAAGGCAAAGTTGTTCCGACCCCGAAGGTCGAAGCTCCGAGAAGGCCACGCGGGGCCAGAAAGACTTCATCAATCACAGCAGACAGCTAGTTTGAGATGACAGGAGGATTGCATGGTTCTGACCTGGGGCACTCCAATCACTTATGTAAAACAAAAGTCTTGTTTCCATGTTATGAAGCACAAGGCCAAGATTTTAAAAACAGAGACTTATTATAGGACTTAAATGGGTAAAATATCGACACACTTGGGGCAAACCATCATTCAGCTTGATATTGACTGCCTAAACTTTCACTACACACTTCAAGCAACTTGTCAGCAGGTGTCCAATGGCGCTAATCACCAAGGAACTTCTGGAAGTCCGACTGGGCGACCTTTGCAAACAACAAACAAGCACCGTGCAATATCATCAAGGATCCAGACAACCTGGACTCAAAGACATCTGCAATGGCAACAAAAAAACAACTTTCCACCAAAAAACAAACAAGTTCAAACAGACAGGTGACAAATGCTTTTAGATGTTGAGGTTTGCCTTTGGCAAAGCTTTCTTATTTTCATTATTTTCTACATTTTAGTTTAGTTCAGGGATTTGTGAGGCAGATTAAAAGTCTCAAAGTACCAACAGATAATAAAGCATGGGGCAGGAGAAGGGCCCCCCCACTGTGACACCATTGCAACATGGGTAACAGCCTGAAAATGGCAAAGAATGGACCAAAACAAAAACACATTAAACAAACATAAACCATTGCAGAATACCATTTAATAAAATGCCAGTGCTCCTGATAGCGT
The DNA here is from genome assembly GCF_051989575.1 of Stigmatopora nigra. Lineage (NCBI taxonomy): Eukaryota > Metazoa > Chordata > Actinopteri > Syngnathiformes > Syngnathidae > Stigmatopora > Stigmatopora nigra. Next base: position 6,739,239 of record NC_135521.1, read on the forward strand.
TTAGGGCAGTAGAAAAGACCCTCAGGGCCATGACTTTATCCCCCTGTATTGTATAGATGTGATATGGATGGAATTGCTGAAGGTGGTGCGAGTCAGCAGTCTGTGAGTGCTGATTTACTTTCTCTTTGATTTCTTTGTTTTCTTTGCTGCATTATATGCCTCCAGTTACTACTTACTATTTGTTTTCTTTCTTGTAGCCCAAGATGTAGCGATAGTTAGAGAATATGGTTGCTATCAGACTTGTCTCTCGTTTATTTACGATGCATCACCCACAACCACGAGGAGCCTATTATGCCCTGCCTCTAAAATTGAAAAAGAAGGTGCCTGTGTAGAGTTATGGAGAGGGACAAGAGCCTTTTTTTCGCAAGTTTTCAGCTGCCAACACAAACAGATGTTTTGGGGATGCAGGACGAAACTGGAGTACTCCGAAAAAACACACACAGTCACATGCAAAACACGCAAACTCCATATAGGAAGACCAGAGCATTCCCAATGCATTAACTATATCCGAGAATAATTTAGCAGACTTTTATTTTTTGTAGATGGTACGCATTGTGTTTGAAGTGTGTCACTGTAATGCATTATGGGAAATTTGAACAATAGTTGTGTAAGATAGCTAATCTTAGACACTCGAAAGGAGGTCAAGAGAGTCAAAGGCAGAAGCAAATGCGCCCATCACGAAGAAACCATTCAAAGCATGATAGATTATGTGAAAGAATCCAATAATTACAATGCTTCCATCTAACATCATTTAATGTTGCCATTTCTTAAACGACTCATGTGAATCAGAACCTAAATGCAGTTCACAAATTTCACGTTTTCAGGTGCTAAAATTCACGAGTATCGTTGCTTTATAATTACAGCAAATATGCAGTTTTAAGTCTACATAAAAAAATACGAAAAAAACTTTCACACCACCATGATAATCTCTTTCCAAATCTGTTAATGAATGCTCAGCAGTCTTTATAATGAAAATTGTTCGCACACTAATCTCTTAGGCGTCTACATCCCTAGTCTTCCGATGAACTGTATTGGTCTCTCATCGATCCCTGACTGATCTCCAAGTCATCGTTACCTCCGGATTGCAAAAACATGCGGTTGATTGAAGGACTGCTGAGATGAATGGTAAATGAATTATTAGTCTATCCAGTCTAGAGTCGGACACATATATTACTCAAATTTTCAGGAAATTATTCTTGGAGTACTTATTTCCTTCACTTAAATTTTAATTCCCACTGACACTCAAAGCTGTCTTCTCTACGATGTGAAGACTTGATGATTCATATTTTGCTTTACGGTGACACTTTTGACTTTTGCAAGCTCCTGATCTTCCCTTTTTGACAACTTTGTGTCATAAGTTTACTTTTTATTTATTTCAAAGCAGTATGGATTATTTTTGAAATAAACAGATAAAGAGAACTCTTTAGGCATCAAAAAATAAATACCCTAAGTCAAAAATAATCCTCATCAATTATAGGATATGGTTACAACATACAAAAGTTGAACTTTTTTTGCACCAGTTTGAAAATTGCAATGACGTGATGAACACATTTAATGGCCCATCTCTCTTTCTATGATAATCTAATCTTGGTTATCACATCTGCTTTGGTATAATCAAATGTAATTGTCCAAATCTATCGGTTTTACAAATCCTAACCCATATATTTTCTAATTTTATTCACATTAAGGTCATTTCTTCCATCAAAGCTGGCAGTGAAAGTACAGGAAAGTTTTTGTCTAGTTCATATCACTGTGGACTGGATTTATTTCCAAAACGTAGTTATAAAAGGCTCTAATGAGGAAGAGAAATCAAAGTGTAAGTTGAGGGGAAATGAGGGACAGAACACATGAAAGTGAATTGAGGCATAAATGAAGAAACTTTGGGTTATCGCCTTCTCCTTGTGAAGTTGACTTGTCCTCTAAGAATCGAATATTGAGGTGTAGAGGAAGAATAAAGTCCTGAAGTTCAGACAGAAATGATTGTAACCAAAATGGGACGGCATTTACAGTGAAGAAAGAAGATAGAAGTAACTTATTCCTATATTTTTATCACTATTCTAGTTGCTTCTCAGAACATTTAACAATGGTAATTAAGTCTGAGCCACTCTCACTAATTCTAACTTTTCTCATGAACTAGTCTGACTTTGACATTTGAATTACCGCCTGGAAACACTCTGCACATCTTATTACAATTTTAGCCCTGGAAAGGGTATTGTTTAAGCATCCATGGATTAATGGGTAATGCATAAGGTTCCTAAACCTGGCGCTGTGGTTTTGAAACCTGCCACTGTCTGGTGCTTGGCTCGGCGACTAATTCAGGTTGTCCCTCTCCTACTGCCCACACTACATTAGATCGATTCCCACTCGATTGTGAGCTTGAATGACAGTCTGTCTCTCTGTCTAGGGTGTATGCTGCCTGAAAGCACCTAGAAAAGGCTCCAGTAACCCCTGCGACTCTTGTGAGGATGCACGGTACGGATGATGGATGAATGAAAGACGGCAACATGCTTAGGTGACACACACACATGGTGTGCAAGAAACAGAGATGGTACAGTAAAGTAGTAGTAAAGATGAAGTGCTATGATTAGACAATAAAAAGACAAGTATATTTTCACCAGTGAGAAATTCACTTGGATTTATAGTTGTTCGTGTGGCCTTTGGCAACATATTGTGGTTTCAAGAGATAATGACAATATCATCCAAGAGGGTACACCATTGGGCAGAAAGAGTCTGAAGATTTCACAGCATGGAAGATTGTTACTCCGAAACAAGTAGAGGTCTGATCAGCCCCCGGCTGAGTCACTCGGGGCAAGGCTGTCTGATGTTTGTGACCCCAAATATGAAACCATCCCGGGTTACATCACTGATGATGTGTGTGAGTAGATAACAGGATGTGTCAAATAATCTTTGCATCACTCAAGAAGCCAACTTAGCCATTTGGAAAATGAGCTTTCCCCAACATTGTTCTATGTGCTGTGCTTTTGGATTTTGCCTTTTGCATCATCTGATGCCTTCCATTAAAGCTTAGAAGAGTCGGTTTAAATATACTCCCACTTTCCCTTGACAGCAGAGCAGCTCTGTCAATTCACAGTAGATCTGTGGCACACTCCCTCCACGTTTCCACTCTGATGTCGAGCAGTGTTGTCGACCTTCATTAACTCCACATTTGATCACATTATTCTTTTTATTTTTGCTGAAAGAACGGATGCACGCTAATAACACGTTGACCCGTAAGATAATATTTGTTCTCGGAATTATTTATTCCTTGATTTCCAACAAAAATGTTTTAAAAAAATAATTTCCTGAGTTAATGGTTGAACACCATTGCTATATCACATTTGTGAAAAAAGCAACAAAAAATGGATTAATTGCTGCATGAATAAATACATTTATTCATTTAGTTGTTCATTACGTTTTCAGGTTGTTGTTTTTTTTGCTTAATTGACTGCATTTTCTTACTTTGTTGGGTCTCTTGTACTACAAAATAGTGCCAGTGTTTTCCTGAAGCAATTTGTCAATAATATAGAAATTACTGATAATAATTCCTTGCCAATTGCTATATCCTGCCATACGGATAACTGGACACATAATTCACTTGGATTAAATATACATGTGGGGTCTTGAATACACAAATACCACTGAGTAATCACTCATGTCTCCAGAGTAGAGTCACAGAAAGGCTAGAGAGTGAGTAGAGAAATGTGATGTAAAATTCTAAACACACATCTTCCCTTTGGCCTGGAACTACGGACATCCATTTCAAGTATTGTCTAACCTTGAAAGGAAGCTAAATGTATCACTGTAAGGTTTGGGGAATTTTTCATAAAGGCAAAAACATAAACAGGCAAAAGTTAAAGAGTCTAATAAAACATTTTAAATTCTATTTCTTTGGTTTGCCTGTACAAACCCAACTCTACATTTCTTATGCCATCTTATCAACCGACCATACACTTTTAAAACTTTGAATTGGATATCACCCTACTTTACTATTTTTTATTATTCTATATTTGCACTTTGTAAATTATTTCACAGTGATATGGGCCTAGTTTGCAACACAGTATACGTTAGACCAGTGTTTCCCAACCACTGTGCCGCGGCACACTGGTGTGCCGTGAGCAATGGTCAGGTGTGCCGTGGGAAATTGCAAGAAGTCATACAATGTGATATTGAGAGAGAAAAATTAATATGAATATAAGGAGATTAAAATGGAACAAGGTTCAAATCAAAATATGATGGACGTTAAATTGTAGATTATACTATTATTTGATTCAAGTTGTGAAACAGTAATTTTGTTGCTTATTTTTCTCTAAGTCGAAACGGAAGTTGTCTGGTTTCTAGGGCATCAACTTTTGCCGACGTAAAGTCTGTGAGCACAATTTTTTTTGGGGAATATTAGGAGATTTAAGTAATATTTAGAGAAAAATCATAAAATGATGCGATCAATAACTTTACTTGTTTATTTGCATCACTCAAACCGGAAGTTGTTCAGGGTCCACAGGCCAAATTTCCGTGACATTAGGTCATTGTGAAAAATTTGATTTTGGAATAACTTTGGATGCGATTTCTGCTGATAAAACTTCGATGAGAATAACTATTATAAACATAGGCGACAAAGATTTTCAGATGGTGGTGTCCCTTGAGATTTTTTTCAATGCAAAAAGTGTGCCTCGGCTCAAAAAAGGTTGGGATACACTGCGTTAGACTACTCATAATGACCATCAGCTAAAAAGTGAAACTTTTGGACGTAATAAAAGAGACTTTTCTGACAAACGTTTACTGTGTGAACGATTTAAGCTATTAAATATTGTACTGTACAGAATATGCAAAGTATATGGCATGAAACAATATAAAGTTTTAAATAGGTTTTTAAAAAGAGAAAAGAAAAAAAGCTTCAATTAAAATATTCATTAGGAATAGCCCATTTAACCATTCATCTGTGACTTCAAACGCTGTCACACCGAAGTTTGCTAGAACTCCGTGTGCATCGGATACTTTGAGCCTGTCATTAATTTTAGGTGACGGCACTCTTGCTTGTCTTTGTAAAACTGGAAGTATTTGTTTATAAGCGGTCTTAGAAAATACGCAAACATTTATTGCTTGAGTTGTGTAAAATGTGAAAGAAAAATGAAATACGAAACTGGGAGCATATCAGCAGAGTTAGAATCTGTGATGCGTGACATTCCTAGATCAAGGAGTATGCCAAAGATGTGGACAGCAGGAACAAAAGGTACTCGTTCACAAAGTCATGCTGGCATGATAGATAAATTGTGTAAACACAGGAAACAAGCTAGTCGTCGATAGATACGCATTTTGTTAGTTGACTGACAGACCGTTGGCACTTGAGCGCAGCATTTTAGCTGTTTATTCATTCAAATTTGTCATTCATGTTAACAACATTCTTTCATTGGGCCTAATCAAATGATTTATTAATGCAGATTTCTGCCGCACGGTCCCTTTCAGTTGAGAAGGACTGTGAAGAAAAAAATGCCAAAAACAACGGGCTATTAAAAATGATGCACAAAGATTGAACTGTGCTAAGAATCAAATTATTTTACACAATTGTCAATGTAAATTACTGCAGGAAAACGCACAGGGGATAAGATGGAAACTATCAAGCACCAAGCAAATGGCAGCTGTTTTTGGAATAAAATTTTGCGATGGACGACTGGTTAGCGCGTTGGCCTCACAGTTCTGAGATCGAGGGTTTGGCAAAACTATATCCAATCTGTCACATTTCCCATTTTTTTAGCTTGAGAAACATTTTTCATGGTAATCCCAAGGGACCGTAGAGGCGGGCAAAGGCTAGCGTCACATGGATGCGTGCACAGCTCAGGCAGGCATTGGAGGCTGCTCTTGGTTGCCTCAAAGCACCATTCAAGTATGACTTCATTAGGTTGTTGGTCAAGCTGTAGGCAGAATCGGTCAATCGGAGCATGTATGTTGATCCCCTGGACATTCTTGGTGACTGGAGGGGAAAACTGCCATTTTGAAGTTTACGGCACAGATGGGAACGCTCAAAATTGTGTGTGTCATGCCAATTTCCAGACTAGTGGTCCACACCAGGGGTCTCCAACCATGGTCAGCCAGCCACTTGGTGCTGATCTGCCAAATATTAGCATTTTAACCCTTACAGGTTCCGCACAATAATGCACTATTCCAGATACAAGGTGAATCAAGGTGCTTAATGAAGGCATAGAATCCAAATTTGAATTTTGGTGTCACGACAGCACTACAAAGGAGCATGACAAGAACTAATCATTATATCAAGGCATCAGCTCAGGCAAGATGTCAGTCGTAAGTTATTCATCTTTTTTTTTCTCTCAGAAATTAGGGAAAGCAACACACGGTGACAAGCTCTCAGTGGGAAAGCCAGATGCTGCTGCAAGGGTTGACAAGCACATTTCAACCCCTGAGATACTTTTATATTCATACAAACAAACACGTACTTTAACAGAGACAGTTGGTTGGACAGAAATTGCCAGAGAAGAATCGCATAGAGACTATGGAAAAGAATGAAGGCTTTGAAACAGAAAGTTGACAGCTGTCAAATGCACAGTTGGGTCCTACCCATCCCAAAGGAAAGTACAATTTATGCACCATTTCCCAAACCTCCCGAAGGAAATGTGTCATTTTACACTACTTAATAAATTGGAGTCAAAGGAGAAAGCAGTAAGACCACAAAAGGTCAATCACTGTGGAATGCTCATTATTTACATTTGCTGTGAGTAGTGTGCAAGGCATTTGTTTTCACATAGGTGGGATAATGGACTTTTTTTCTCCATAGCATTGGAAGTTCAAATGTTGGTCAGGTTTGTATTTTCCTGAAATTTCAGTAACACCTAGTAGCTTCAAACCAATTACAAAAATCATCCAGGTTGCCCTCATGTTTACTGAACAGTTAGCAGCATCACCCTGAGGTACAAAAAAAAGCACAACAACCACACAAATAGAACTAAAGTTAATACGGAAACTATTGGACGGACTAAATGCAATTGAAGGAATCCCTATTTATTTTTTAGGTTTATTAGTTAAGCAAATATGAACCGAATGAAATGACTACAGCGCAAATTCCTGGCTAAATATCACCAACAAGGCTAGAAAGGAAAATGACCTCGGACAGTGTCTAGACGGTGACCTTGGGGAGACTATTGAGCTTTGTTCAGTCTCAGCACATATTTTTACTTGTCTCAGCGAATGACGCAAGTGATAAAGCAAAGGAATAGTCTACACCACCCAAAACGGACAGCATGAGATGGTCATCACAACACCGCCTGGCAGGGACATGAAAAGAGGGCCTGAAATAATCATGAAGGCTTTTATTATTTTGTGCACCACACCGTATGGCAGGGGTCAGCAACTATGGTCCTGGAGGGCACCAACCCAATCTGCTATCGGTCACCCTCAAACTCTCTTGAATCAAATGATCAACCAGTCACCAGATGTCCAGAAGCCTGATAACCCACCATGCTTATTATATTTAGGGGTGACGGAGAAGTTAAATATGGAAAACAAACTGGATAGGTGCCCTCGGGGACCAGAGTTGGGGGGAGCCCTGCCGTGGGGCATCTGAGATGCCACACCTTTGTAGTACAGACATTTTAGACTGGTTAAGGGATACTTCCTGACTCTTGTTTATACTACTTTTGTGCAGGTCGCCTCCGTTTTTACTCTGCTGGAAAGTCTTAAAATATAGGGAAATTATATTAAAAAAAATCTCCTTCGGGTCAACAACTATTTTGCCTTTTCACAAAAAACAAGGTTTACTATGTCATGCTGTGACAACATGCATAATGGTGATGATCATGCAATTTACTGACCCTGAGGAAGAGTCTTAAATATTTCTAGAAAGCTATTTGGCAGCAGATAAAGCACTAATTGCCAACAAGGAATACATTAAATAAAGAAAGTAGGGCAGGAAAACATTGCACTAATCAGCTGGCAGTGTATTTTTCACAAGCTATGGACTAAAATTTAAACATTGAATAGAAGTCATGTGGAAATGTATTCCCGCTGGCTTAAATTCCTTGGCAAAATAAGAGCATGAGCTGGATCTCAAATGAAGCATTATCTAACAACTAAAGTGAATGTGACAAATTTAACCTAATTCAAATAATAAAATAAATCAAGTAGATCTTCACATTTTTAGATTTAACAAAGTTTTAAAAATATATTATTTTTAACTTTACACTGCTTTTTATACTGAAACACTAGTCTACCTTATTTTACATTGATATGTAATGAAACTCACCTAACCGAAGCTAATTAGCTGAAATGTTCCTCCCCTTTCCTTAAATGGGAACCACAAACTGCTCCAAACAATAGCAGTAGTGGGAGAGAATGTGTCATCAGGTAGAAGTAAATTTATAGATAAATGGACATTGTGGGACCGAAACTACTCAGCCAATTTACCAAAACAGCTACAGGTAACAGAACACAAACTAACAACATCAAAATGCTATAGATGGGAAGGCACCAGTCAGTTCTGTCTAGAATCCTCTTGAAGAAAAGCCAAGCATGGCCAAGGCGATGACAAAAGTGAACTGCAAACTGCCTTAAAACACTGGAAACCTTTTTTGAAAACAGATTTGCGCTACTCTCTGAAAATACTCTTTCCTGAGAATACGATTGAGCCAGCTCCAGAGAAAGGAACAAAGTTAATTCAAGTGCTAAAAGGCTCCACAGAGAGCCATCAACTGGCTGTTGCACTCTGATACTGAGCGACGTCACCGTGAAAGGGGATAAAAGACTTTTACAGCAAAAACACCAAAGTAATCTATTTTATAAATGCTTTGCTGTCGGAAATATCAGCCAAGATCATGAACATTGCTGCAGAGCATCTGACAGCTGAAGCCCTGTTCAGACTCACAGGAAGCTTTCATGTTGTGAAGCAAAAATCTAAGCTGATAAAGCAAGACTTCACTAAGCTGATCGAGTCCAAAGTTTAAGTATTGAGGTATTTTTCAGAGAATCTATACCTGTGGGATAACACGTGTTACTCAATCATTGAACTTCATTGGAAAAGTTCTCTTTTTCTGGACACAGGCTCCTATTGAGTATTGATGCAATCCATATTCTATTAACTCTTAACATCTTGGTAACCAACTACACTGTTCTTTCTTGTGTGTTGATGTGTCTTTCTGTTACCTGCCTAGGGAGTACGGATGGTAATTAGCATTTTTTTCTATAATCCAGCAAATTTGCATCTCGTGCATGTGTCTGAATAGAATTTCAACAATATGCACTGTCCCTATGAAATCGACAAATACATTAAAAACATTCAAAAACTCACATTGTGACCTAAACCAGACACGAATAGATAAACATCCCTGAAATAGGGTGAGAGCTAACCCCCAAAAATGCATTTTAGTAATGTCCATCCCTAAAAGGAAAACTAAAAAAATATGAAAAGGAAAGAAAAGCCATGCATTGACTATCACATCACAAGTAACAGGCAATGATGAGACATTCAGCGCTAAAATTTACTCCAGAGTCCTCCTGAGGCTTTGGACCTAAATAAGGATATATGCAGTGTGCAACCTCAAAATACAAGAAAAAAAACTCAACTAATTACCTTTGACAGAAAGCTTTGATATAGCAGATTAAGAAAAAAAATGACTTCATCTCAGCTAATCAACAGTGACATGAGCATGCCTTCGTGTAGGCGAGAAATTTGGACGTCCCTGATCAAGTATATCATTGCCATCTTGCAAATATTGTCTGACTATTTCAGGGTCCAAAGTTTTCGCATTTAAATTCATGTGTTGTTTCTGGCCGCAACCCCAAGTTGGAACAGTCATATTTTTCACAGAGTGCCTGCTGGTGAGTAAAGATGTGGGAAGTAATATATATTCACGTGACATATAATGTTCACTGGTGCCAAGAGCTCTTGGTATACATATTTTACTTGGAGATGTGTTTAGTGCTTCAATCCTGCAAAAGCTAATGGGATTTTACAGTCTGACAAATCCATTTCAAACTCTTGAAACTCATTTGAAATTATAATCCATCACGCTGGCAGACAGACATCCTTCATTTCTTTCTTATGCATTACAGATTTAAAGTTTACTATTAAGAAAGAAAAATAAAAGGAGCATCATTTTCCATCAACAAGTTGCTTTACTATGCCACCCAGAAAATTCGAGTTGAACCATACATCCCAAAGTGCACAATTTTCATTCGGAACGAAATGAATTGGTTCCAGAAATGGTTTTGTGACTTACATTTTCCATAAGTAGAGACATATTTTACATTAAATAAACATAATTCCTTCAATGATCTTTAATATGACCCACAAACCATTAAAAAACTATACAACTATACCAATTTTGAATGAAATCTCTACGTAAATGTATGCATAGTACATAAGAAAACAACAATTAACAAACAATTAATGCTGGCAATAATTATTGTGTTACGGTTTTGTGAATTGAATTTAGTACTTTTAAGCCTCATTTCCCTTTTAATGTATTGGCCTTTAGATGCCACATTGCCTTGTGAATTAAATTGCTCTTTAAATTTGATTGATCTTGCATGTTTTTGACCTTTTAATCTCTTATTGGATTCCCACCCTGACTGACGTATGAAATTGCCCATGTTTTGTAATGAATGATTTCTAATTTAAAATGTCTTATTGGTATTTGCACAACAGAAAAATCCAGGAGTTTAATTATTTGCAGATTCCCAATATAAAGCTCAAAAATAGAAGCTGCCAATGGCAATGTGACATTTAGACAGGGGTGATCATCAATGGCCACAAACAAGGCTGAGTGAGAAAAGGCAGTATCTTGGAAACAATGCTAGTCAATGCGGGATGAAACTGGTGTACCTGGAGAAAACCCACACAGGCACGGAAAGAACTGCCAACTCTACACAGAACCCAACGGGTATTGAACCCTGTCTCTCACAATTCTGAGGCGGATGTACTAACCACTCAGTCACTGAGCACAAATAAATATTTCTACTACTTCAATATGGTTATAGATTTAATTACATATGGATGGAGCAAAAGAAATGCGCTAAACCAAAGCCTTTTTGGTACCTAAAACTTCTTAAAAGTAAAATAAAACCTAGTGAAATGTCTCTCTCTTGTGCTGTAACATTTTTCTAAAGCATTCAGAACCTGAATGTGTATTTGCACGATCCCTAATGAATGAGTATTTAACGGCTAATTTAGAATTGGATGGTTTCAGATGGTAGGGCACTGTTTGACTTCCTGATTCATGATCTGTCACATTTACTTTTCCTTTCTCCACCTCTTGGTGTAATTGGAGCTCGAGCGGCAAAACATTGTAAAAAATACACCATCAGATTTAAAGAGAATTTGCAGTAAACCTCTTTTGTTACGATACGGATTGGCGATCAGGATTTAAATAGATGTGTTGGTGGGCAGAGACTGGTTTTTATCTGAAACATTACTGAAGCGCTTTTGTGGAAGTTGTTTCTCGAAGATGCATTATTCGTTATTGCAGCACATGCACACGTAAAAGCACTCAATGCCCAGCTGCAGGCATATTACAATTAAATACGTAAATAACCTGGTTAAATGGCTTAATAGTTAAAAGGCAACTTAATATTCTATTTACCCTTGCTCTGCTTTTCCAGCGCGCAACATTAATGCTGTGTAGATAATATCAATTATTGACATCAGTTAGAACAATGCAATGAATTTTTAATTATTGTCTGCTGCTCTCTTCAAAGCACTTTAAACTTAGCAACTTGTTTGTCATAAAGACTTTCTTTTAATGGAATGAATGCAATAACGGTATAATATCTGAATTACGGCAATGTGGATGATTTTTCTAATAAGTATTGGGCACTTTCTGAACCACGTTTGAGGACAGTTGGGCTATTAGGAAACTCACTCAGCATGATGCACCTGGCTGAAAGTGTTCTTACAAATGATATCAAATGGTATCGTGATATCATTAAGTAATACAATCCTCCGGAAATTACAGTGCCAAAATCAATAAATCCTCAAAGTGCTTCACTTTGAATCTTTCCCATCTCAAAATTAAAATTGGCTTAATGGACTTGTGAATAGTTTGATTGGAGCCAAAGGAGGGTTAGGGTGGAGGAGGACTTAGAAACTTAAAAGGGTTTCATGTGACTTCACTGCACTAGAGGTGAATTCACGTCTTATGGCCCAGTAGTCATATGAACTGTATCTGTACACACTGCAATACACACTTTTGAACACTTCACATGGCCTCTAATTGGTCTACATATCAGTCTGTTGTGGACTGTGTTGGGTGCAACATATACATACAATAATGCCTAGCTATACAATGTCAGACTGGCTCTGAAAAATAATCTAAAATCAAAGAGATGGATGGACTTACCATGAGAAGAAGTAGGGAACACACAAACTGGAATCCAAAATAGGAGGCAATTCTCCACCAACATCTGATGATGGTTCATTAGGGCACATCAAGGCCTTGCCCATCAAGCTCACAGATTCTGTAAGGGAAAAAGTACACCCACTCGTCAGTTGAATATTAAAAAAATAATAATGATTTCATTTTGACCTGACTAGAATGACGTAATGAGTGTTAGATTGACCGAGTAGTACATACAGAATGCACTTGGTTAAAAAGTGTTCACCTTAAAAACGTGAAATTCATTCATTTTCCATGCCGCTCATTTTATAACAAATCCCAGCCTTTCATGCACACTCTCATTTGGACAATTTAAGGCATTTAAATAGCCAAGGCTAGAATGTTTTGAGATGTGGGGGGAAAACACAGTACTCAGAGAAACAACCAAACTCCAAAGAGAAGGAATGGAGCCTTGGCTCATACCCATTATCTCAGAATTAGTAGGCGGACAGGCTAACTACTCCTCCTCTGTTTCACCGCATGAAGTTATTTAGTCGCAATGACCAAAATTCCAAACATATTTGACTTTAATAAAACAGCAAACCAAGATCTTGTTTTGTGTGTTGACTCATAAGCACACATTTTGTACAAAGGGCAGGGTTACAACAAGGAAAGTGTGGATTTGTGAACAGTGGAAAATTGAACCAGCCAGACAGAAACACAGGGACCGACCGGTCTAATCAATAGTACAGCGAACTGTATCCATTCTGTGTCACTCTTCTATCCCATCGAGAATCATTGCTGTTTTGGAACAATAAAAAATAAAAACAAGAAATGGTACGGGCCATCTAAGACAGTCACTATCTTTCAATGAAATTCTTTCTTGAAATGACAGAAGGGTACTTTTAGCAAGCTTGTAATGAACGTTTCATTTCATTATTTGAACAGAAATGCTATTAAACCGGCACCTTAAAATCGATGTTTATAATTTTGGGGGAGGGCAGAGCCATTAATGCATATCTTTACCAAGATAGACGGTGATGATGGAAAAACTGACCTTTTCTGTAAGCACTCTGGTGGAATTAATTACTTACAAGTTACAGTCATAAAATAAAGGACGTTTTTTGTACATATCACTACACTCGCAGATCATTACATCTCAAAGTTGAATTAATCCTGGCCCTAATAAATCTCATCTCATTTTCGGAACCGCTTTATCCTCAGTAGGGGGGTACTGGACCCTATCCAAGCTGACTTCGGGCCAGAGACGAGGACGCCCTGAATTTGTGGCCAGCCAATCGCAGGGCACAAGGAGACAAACAACCACTCACACTCATACCTAGGGGCAATTTTAGAGTGTCCAATCAGCATACCATGCATGTCTTCAAGTCAGTAGTCAGCCAAAGTTTTGCGTGCCATCGAAAAAGGCTGGAAATGCATTTTGAGGTTGCTCCATCTATTTGAACCGTACAAGTCGTGCACATCATACAAAAAGTCCACATCAGGGAAGTTGAAACCCGGTCATCCGTGTGACAGGTAGAGATACTGTCCATTCCACTAACGAGGAAGTTGTGCCACAACTTGGCGAGAGGCAGGAAGACGCCAGAGCAAGGTCAAAATGTGGCCGCATGCCAGGCCCTCATAGGCACAGGGCAGGCTTAATTGGCAATAGCTGTATGAGTATAGAGTGAGTGAGTCGCTCAGTACGTAGCCTTTCAACTGCAAGGTGGTCTCGAGGCAACTCTGGGTGTACTTTGCCAGAAGTATGCATTTGAGTTTTGCATCACCCAGGAAATGGGTTTTCGGTGTTGGATTGCCTGTGAAAGTGTTATAAAATCTCCCCGCCGAGGAACCGAACCCAGTCATCCGCGTGATAGGCGGAGAAACTGTCCTCAATACTAATGAGGAAGGTGTCTTTCTGTGGTTCATGATGGGCCTACTTTGAAAAAACTTTGTTCTTTGTTAACTTAAAGGTCTCAATAGTTTGAATTTGAAATGATTATTTGTGAGACCGATAGCTTCATTTGAGGATGCCTTTGTGTATCATTATAGTTTTATGTGCAGTCTGGCCTACTCACATTTTAATGTTTTTCTGTTAATGAATAGGAAAGGAGAAAAATTGGCCAGCAGTGCTGGGATTCTGGGGAGAAAGTAAAGAACACTTGCATTATCTTTACCCATTTAACATTCTAACGGATTGTACGCTAGAACAATCTATAGTATGTGCATCTCCTTTTGTCCAGATTCGCCCAAAGATTTCCTATGGCTTCACTGGCCCTCTGAGAGTTAGTTTTTTTACCATTACATGAATACTAAGGAGTGCTTGACGGACCAAGGAACGTGCATGAATTTTAGCTGCTTTCCCTCTTGATGTGACAGTAATTATCCCATAGGCCACTCATGTTGTTATTTCGGCATTCACACACAGGACTTGCGTCATGCTTGGTAGACTCAGCTCCGTTCCCGACTAGTCTCTCAGCATTTGAATTAATTTCCCACTCATCATTGGGGGGGATAAAGGGAGCAGGCCTGGGAGAACTAACTGACGCATACTCAGAAATTAATACTCTACCTACTGTGGCATAGGTTCGGTTATATTCTGGGGTTGCTTTGCTGCAACTGGGACAAGGTATTTGGAGTCTGCACAATGTATTTTCAAGGAATTCTGGAGAGAAATGTACGGCTTGGTATCAGAAAGGTTAGTCTCAGTTGCAGGTCAAGGGTCTTGCAATAGAATAATGAAGGATTCAGGTAAAAGTGAGTCAAAATATTCTAATTCTCAAGTGTTTTGTTCCTGATATTCAAAGATTAAAAGTCGGTACGAATTGAATTTGTAAAAAGACTCCAGTTCTTTTTGTTAGTTAATCTTCAACTAAATATGATTGCTTACTTATGTCTTTAATATTATTGTGCTCTTGGTATTTAAAAAAAAGGCTGAGGGAAAAGAAACCATTGATCTGTTAATTCTAACGGCCAGGTTAGAGCGGTGGAAATTAAATTTAAAGGTTTGTGATTTTTAATTTTACTGCTTGGTTACTTACATGTTCTTGCATTTTATTTGTATTCTATGAAACAATTATGTACTTTCAGTGCAGTAATGACTATAAAAAGAGGAGTAAAATATTTGTGCAATTTGGTGTCCTGGGACATTTACCTGTTGGAAAAAAAAAACAAAAAACATTTGCCCTAATTCAGAAATATAACATTTTCCTCAGTGGTTACACTCAAGGGTTTTTATTTTGGGCATAATAATTATCCTGCCTTTGTAAATAGTTTTTCACAGGGGATAGATGAAGTTGGGTTACAAAGAAGTTTCCACAGTTAGTTGGTAAGAAATTGAATAAGCTTGCTTACTCCAGGGGATTCTGAAATATTGTGATATTTAGTTCTGCAAGGTATAGTTGAACCTTCTATATCTAAAACTAAAATGAAATAATGATGAAGAAAATGATAATCGCATGCATGGAATAATTGCGTGTTCGCCCCCAGTGCCTCTACAGAACCTCAATTTTTTTTCTTTGAAATTAGCACTCGAGTAGTGTGGTCAATAACAGGATGTTGATTTGCTAGAGCATGTTTAGCGTCTCACTCAAGTGGTGTCTAAATTTCTCCACTATTTTTCTCCCCTCTGGGTTTGCAGATTTCCCGAGCCTTCCTCCTTGAAAAACTAATTAATTGCACATTACCTGTTAGGAAATGCCTTAAGAATGTCATTTTTTTTTAATATCAACAGCTTCCTTATGATTGATGTCTCCTGGTACAGTTCATAGATTTTTTATTTTTTATTGCTTTGGTTCCATGTGGGATGGAACTATATTGCTTTGTATCCCTATATCATATTGAATGGTATCACTTCCAAGCAGTATCAAATCTTGACATAATCGAAATTTTACGCCAATAAAGATAGTATTTAAACTGAATAACAACCTATGAATAGAGATCAATATTGTATCTATTCGGCCAAAAAATGGCTGGATCCTTACTCATTTATGTAAAGTTGTTTAGTAAATAGTGAAAACATATCATTTTAAAAGGCAAACATCATTATCTTTGTTTTAAACTGGAGTTTGCTAAACATTTTAAATAATTTTGCACTCTAACAGAATGAATATGATAGAAAATGACATTTTCAAACCAGTTATTCCATAGATAAGTTTGAATATATAGCAAATATCTGTTATTGAAAGGCCAACAGTGAAAGGCTTTCTCCCAATACTATAAATATTCCATCCAACGTAACCCATTGAGGTATAACATATAGATAGCGAAATTGCAACTCATGTTCCCTGCAAGCATGTGTCAGTCCAAGTAACCCTGAAACAACATGACAGCTGACAACATCCAGTATTTTTTCGAAATGATGGGGACATTCATGAGGATTCCACTTCTTACGGTTGAATTAAAGGATTCCTGAACGGACATGAGGCAGAATAAAAGTGGGTAATTAAAGGATGGCAAAAAAAAAAAGTCCTTTAATTCCAAGTCACAACGGAACGAGTGAAATGTAATTGACTGTAATATATTTTCCCCACACAATAGAAAATGTCACATGGAGGATTGTGATCTTAAAGACCTTTGGCTCTTGCCAAATATACAGCATTTCTTCAATGATTTCCGTGGAATACCATCCCAGTGGACCCTCTGAACTTTTCTCTATTATTCAGCGCTTGAATGCTGGACGGATCAGCGGGAAATGCCTCATCAAATGTGACCTAGTTAGCTGCTGGAAAGCCACCAAAGGACCACCATGGCAATTATTTAAACGTCTGCTTTATTATTCATAATTAGCGCGCAAAGAACGGAGTTTGTCTGTGTGGTGACGATACATTTCCTCAATAACGCAGCACCTCAATGCCAGGAGAATAGATGACAAAATATGTATTATTAATGCTATTGCGCCATGTTTATATGTACATATAGTAGCGTCTGCAAGCGTCTGTATGGATGCACTTGTGTGCAGAATGAGCCTCTGTACACTTGTTGTTACTGCAGTGCAGCAAGAGAAGCCAAGCCTCTGTGGAGTTAGCATTCAAAATTCATTTTACCAAGGTTGCTTTTGTTGTCTCTCAAGCCGGCAATTAGTGCCTGCTTTAATGAGACTAATATCACAACTGCGCTCACGGTATACCTCTCTAAATGATAGAAGGTTGATAAGTGTATGCGTGAGGGGGGGGGGGGGGGGGGGGGAGTGTTATATAATGAGAAATAAGTGCCTGTATATAAGTCTAATGGTGAGTGTGTGCCAAAGCCATGAGAGGGTCTTGTATGCATTTCTCAATCATAAATAAGCATTTTGTATGGTGTGATTGATGAAAAAAGGAGTTTGTAAGAGGAAATTAATATGAGAGAAGACCCCCCACGAGACAATGTGTAGCTGTGCCACTGTGCACAATTGGGTTTTATATGCTGACCATATCAAATAACACAACATTTTGACCTTTTAATATACCCATCTCATAGATTCATACTGCCCATAGGACATCATCGAAATGAATAAACCCACACAGGACATGTCTGCCTTGGACACTTTGATGCTGTTGAACATTATTGCCCATTTAGAGGACAGTGTCTATAAAAATTTGGCTGTCTGTGTCTATATATAATCCATTCCTAGAGGGGAATAAGGATAAGCCAATGTAAAATGAAGGAAAAATACAAAGGGTTTTAGCAAGATAGCATCTGGAAGCAAAAATTGGCCAAACAAGTAACGGCCACAGAATTACATGGACAGAATTACATCCTCAACAACAACAACAATCTCAAACAATCAGTGGCATCTGAACTACAAGCTATAGGTGGAAATCTTGGTACTATTACTTGAAAGCAAAGGAAAGATGGTTATTTAAATGTCAGAGAAAAGACACAGGCAGAATGTAGTACTTAAAGAAGTGACTTGAAAGGTTGCAACTAAACATACTGATGGATATAATGTGCATTTACATTTCCAGGTGAAAAGCTAGCAACTAGTGGCAGGGTTCAAATTGCTTTACTATGGTTCAGGTGAGAAATTATATTGAGCCTGGTTTATCAGCGGAAGACTCCTGTGTTGAGTTTGCAAGTTTGTACCATACTTGTGTGGGTTTTCTCAGTGTACTCTGGTTTACTGCCACATCCCCCAAAAAATGCAAGCTCATTTAGCCCTCCCAAAAACGTGTCTTAGACTCCAGCGTGACTCATATTTCTCCTTTTTCAATGTGTATTCATTAGCTTTTTTTGTTTGTTTCTGCTTTCTCTTTTTATCCCTTCAAATCTGACCTTCAATCTGGTGTTTTTACCTTTTACCCCAACCCACACTTCTTTAAAATTTCCTTAGAAAAAAAGTCTTTGTTCTTTGACATTTCCACACCTAGGCATTATGTTCCATTTTGTTACTGTTGTCGTTTTTTTTTAATTTTTTTATCCAACACCAGTGTGTCATCTAAATTCTTGGAGATAACGCATTACCGAAGCAGGTTCAAAAATATATACTTAAGGGGGGGGAAAAAAAGATGCGGCGCACATCAGTTTCCCTTGATGATCCCTCTAAATCCCCCAGCATGGCAGCAGCAAGCAGGCATGCTTTAGAATTTTGGGAGGTCAGGATTAGAAAATGGGTTTAAAAAAAAAAAAGAATTGAGGTTAGGGGGAGGGGGAGGGGGGGCAAGGTGGAAATTCGACATGCGCTGAGGTGGTATCGTTGGAAGATAAAAAAAAAATTAAAATAAAAAAACTGGGTACTGGAATTGAAGGCCAAAAGTGACTATGGCATCTGGGTTGTTTAAGCTTTAGCATTTAGTCTAAACATGCAAGCAAAACATCATTCTGAAATCACATTATATACACATTCCACAACCACACTAGCAGGCTTTTGAATCTATCAGCAGGTGGTGAGGCTTCAAAGACATGAAATAAATGCATGTAAAAATGGGCTGCTAACATTTGAATGTGATATCTTCATCTTGTCGCTCACGCGTTCTTGAAAATATCCATTTGGAATTTGTATTGACATTTTTTTACGCGTTAAGGAATGTCATGTAGCGAAGATGGATACACACTGAGAAGCTTTTTAAGCTGAACTGTGAAGCAGAAGGGAACAATTGTCATGGCTAGCAATAGAGTAATTGGGCGATAAAGAATAGGACATATTGTTATGCCGTGACACATTTTCAAAATTGATTCTTCCTTTTCATCCACAGGATTCGACAGAGTTGTGTGAATATATGACCTGGGTGGTTCGATTTGCACATTTTAGTCTTCCTGAGGGAGGGCCTTCAGTGTCAAAAATGTCTTGGCGAGTTCTAGAAGTGCAAATGGTGTCCGGCCCTTGTGGGGAAATGCCAAAAAGAATGGATGGAATAAATTTGAAGCATGAATTCAAGGCTAGAAGCTGTGAATAGCTCAAAATGTGTCTTGTAAGAGCGCCAAACTTGGCAATGAGCAGCCTCCTGAATGATGATGGACCAACGAGAGCTCCAATAAGAGTGGCTTTATCCTGTGATCTGATTGGTTGAAGACAATTCATAACAGTCTTGCTAAGGGAAACAACAGATGGGATCAACTCTTATGGTCGTCTACCAGTAGTACATTGGTGATTGACTGTTATATGTATTGAGAAAGATATAATAACCAATAAAAGGCACTTAAAGTATGAATGCATCAGTAGAAATTGAAAATAAAATGAGTGAATGATAAGAACCAGACATATTGCTCAGAGTTGACCGAATCCCACAAAGTCTTTTGCCTAATCTTAAACTGATGGTAAATAGTCGTCACAGATGCTCAATGTTTTCAGAAAGCTTCATCCCAAACTGGATGACATGGTTATTTCCAAAGTGTATCGACACGCAAGCACGTGTTTTCTATGTTTCCCTTTCTCCACATGGTGTGCTCACCGTGAAACACAGTCACGGCTACTGAACCTTACTAACGACACGCGGCCATAACAGAAAGAAAGCAAAACGAGGAAAAACAACAAACAGCTCTCAATCCGAATCATTGCTCTCTTCAAAAAGCCAGCTCAAAGAATCCGATCGCTTAAGACCGACACATGACTCGCTCACTCCGCACTGGGCTTGTGCAATGCAACATGACGGATGGTTGCTAAGCGACTGAACAAAAAGTGTTTTTCCAGGCTACTGCCCTTTTACCGCTAGCTTTGAGCTTTCCCACCTCAGCAATATGTATTTGACACCAATTCAATGGGAACCTCTGTCTTTTTTTGTGTAAATAATGACAAGCAGTCACTGGTAAAGTGCACGTATAGGTGCATCGGGCATGAAAGCCGTGCAAGGATCTATGAGAATTTAAGCTCTTCAACTACAGCTCCATGAAAAATGTTTTGATGCATACTTTGGGCTGAGCAGGGAGCAGTTCAACATTAAGTTTGCTGTATCATATTTTATTTTCAGGTAACAGATTTATCCTTGAATGTGCTGACATTTCATTATACTTTTGTTGCATGTCCCATAGGATAGGACACTGGGAACTTTCATAATAACAATTCTCAATCCCATGTTCTTACCTGAGAATTAATTCACCACCAAATCTACTATTGGATATGTGAGATATCATGACAGAAGTGTCTGCTCCAATTAAAACATTTGATACGGTAAAAAAATATTTTTACTGGCTGAAATAGAGGGCAATAGTCTAGATAACTAGTAATACAACTTACAAAAATATTTAGGACCCCCCCCTAAGGAATGCACCCTGGGGCATCGCCCACATTGCCCATAGCAAAAACTGGCCCTGCTCTGGCAAACAACTTACTGCGACTCACTGTATTTAAATTAGGAAAGAAAACCAAAGAGCTCACTGGCAGAAATGCTGTCGTAAGCAAGAACAATTAGCGACAGTATGCAGCCATTAAGCTCTCTCAGGTGACTCTGCTTGAACTTGTATGCTTTTTAAATGCAAAACACCCGGTGAAAGGCGTCCTTCCTTTATTTCTCTAGATTGTACATCTTGATGTTCAGCACAAGGTTTGCAGATGGCATAAACATCACAAGGACAAGGCTCCATTCTGACAAGTAACGGCGAAGCTATCATCTTACGGCACTTGTAAAAGCTTGAAGCCTGACAACAGTACAATAAACAACTGTGTTCTTTCATCTATCACATCTGGTAGAATGCGGCAATGGTGAAGGACTGCACCGTAGATGCTTTAAAGCACTTATTTTGGGAGGACTATGAGACTTCAAGATATCTCCAGCATTCCTGAAACATGCATCTTTGTATTTGTATACAATGAGTCGATATCAATAGAAAATACGGAGGTGTCACCAAGCACAATTACGTCTCTATTTATTCTCACACTTGAACGCATCCTTCATGTAAATAGGTTGTAATTGACGGGAGTGAATGAATGTAATAATTACATCTTACAGAGCTCAGCTGAGGGAAAGTACTTATATTTTCCTGTAACTATAATTTTCAGTGATCAAGGGCACGTTAATAGCAGCTGAGATCCAGTAGTTTTTTTAAATCTACATTTGTATGCTGATAAAAGTTAGGGTGGCTTTTAGATGGCTGGGATAGGCTCCAGCACCCCCATGACATTTGTGAGGATAAACAGCATGGAAAATGAATGAATGTTTGGTTTAGAAGCTTTGAAAAAATATTATTTTATGTAAAAGAAAAAGGAAATATTTCATTTGTATGTGAACAAAGTTGTATTGGATATGAATATTCCAGTCTTTATAATTGTGAGATCCTGTGACTGCCATATTATTGAATTTTATGGGAGATTAAAAGAGTTTTTTTTACCTTTATTTTAGCCACCATCAGAGCCATGATTTGCTTGGTCTTCTGACATGCTGCTGAAATCCCACCAGCAATCTTTTCTTGGTAGGACCTTGTGCTTGATGACCTCCTTTACCCCTCCAGTCATCGATGGGCTCTATGGTAGTCATAGCAACAGGCACAGTTTAAAACACATATCTCAACAATCGACATATGGAACAACATATTCCCGAATCAATATGTACCAAAAATCATCCATCAGAATGTTGTTGATTTATGGGATTTACATCCTCCCTCAACAGCTGTTGGATGCTGCCATTGTGGAACATTTAGAAACATCTCGAGCCTTTCAAGAGGATAAATTCCTCGGAGTAGCCAATCGGTACATTAGCACCAATCTGTTCATAACAATATTAGAATATAGGTTAAAAAAAACATTATTCATTCATCTATGATTACAATAAAGTATAAAAAAATATTTGATTTTATGCTGTAGAATTCTGGTCCATTGATTGTCACCCCCGCGAACTTTACAAGGATAAGCGATGTTAAAAATGAATAAGTTAAACCCTGTTCATATAATAATGATGACGTCAGAAAATGTCAAACAGACGCTAAAATTAAGCAGTCAAACATTTTTGATTGATGGATCAGTATCGATCACTTAATTGATTTACACCGTCTACATAAACAAATGCAAATGTGTTGAGTAAACATTAGCAAACAGGAAACTGAAGAAAATGCATGACATTAGCACGATGGGATATAAAAATCAAGCAAAGTACCTGGGAAATCAACACATAAAAACCCAATGGGACCCTATATATTTTATTAAACAAAGCTTTTCCGCTTTTTTATCTTTGCACAAGAGCACTGAATGAAGCAGGAGTGCCTTTATTTATTCATTGGGTTGCCGGTTGATGAGGCTTTTTAGCAGATGGGATTACAGCGTGACAGGAGTTCTTTAAATGGAATCAAGGGTAGCGTGTGCCTGCGTCTACACGTGTTGACAGCATGCAGCATAATTCTATTGCATTTCCATACATCTGTTCATACTTCTTACACTCGTTGCACAGAGAGGAGCAATCAAACGTATCGCTCGACAATAACTGATCATATACAACTTACCTTTCTTTTTTTCTTGTATGATAACAATTTGTTCTCTTCTAATTTGTGGAGTATGTGTATGATGGAAACTTGGGTCAAACTGTCTTGTTTCCTTGTTGCAGGTGTCAGTGCGCTTTCTTCTTGGCCCCCAGCGCCACTTAGTGGTGTGGAAAGAAATAACATAAACTACAAAGCTAAATCACAAGCCATTTATTTGAGCGAATTCATCTTTAGTCTTGCTCATTTTCTCAATGTATTACAACTGGTTTAATTGATCTTTTAAGTTTACATTTTTAAATTAATTTGATATGCATTAGAATTATATTTTTATATGTCATGTCTTTTTTTTAATTGGCTTTAAATTGTTTTGAATCCATTTAAAGTGTATAATACTTTATAGAAGCATTTTTCATAATTAAAAAAAACTATCAGTAGTATTGTATTTTATAATGATCAATTAATTTAACGATCATAAAACTGAAATGTATGCAATTTAAATATATATTTTTAAATGGATATAACCTTCACTAACCCTCTAAAGTAGATTTTTCTCCCATTACTTGTCAATTGTAAGCTTTGAATGCATTTATTGTCATTAAACAATAACCATGAGATTGAACGCTATAATGCTATAAATAATACTTAACCTGAACCTTGTTTTTGTACCAAAGGTGGCATAAAAAGTGAAAAGCTGTATTCAATATTTTGATTTTAATTCTCCAATCAAGCTGGTCTGCACTCCAAGTCAAGTACAACATGATGCACATGGGGTGCATAAGACTTCACACGCTCAATATGTCGGATATTTGTTTTCCACCATGTAGCTGTGCGTTCCCTCAAAAGGTAAGCAACGCGGCCTGCGGCACTGTCAGCCCAGGCCTGGAACGCCTTCCAATCAGCTTGTCTATGGGTTACGCCCGAGTCCACATCATCCACCTCATGCGAGCCAATTGTGTTCGGTGATGTAACATTTTGATGAATGTGTATAAAACCGCCAGTTGTCTTATTCAGCAGGCGGCAGGCGACCGGCCAGCCATCCTCGGAACTCGGAATTAAGCCGAGGTTCACCCGGTCGGCAATGTCCAACAGCAGTAGCTGACAAAAAGAAAAAAGAAATTTGCACATTTTCTCTTTGGCTTGTATTGATTCATTTCTTTTTGCGGTATATATTGACTTTTTTTCAGTTAAACACTCTTCCACAATGCTACCTCTTTGTTTTGTATTAAATGTAGGTTGAATTAAAAAAAAACATGATTAGAAAATAAGTGTCTTCTGATTTCAATTATATTAAAAACAACATCTCAACTTCACTGGAATATGGTGTGTATTTTCAGTGCATATTGAAGCTGAAGCTAACATATGAAATACTTGTACTTACTTGTCGATTGTCTCCAGGGTGAATTGTGCATCGGTCCTGAACTCTGTTGGTGACTAGATTTTTACGAAGAGCCTCGATCGCATTAGGATTCCACTCGCAGGCGTGGACATGTGCTGCACCCGCATGGACCAGATACGGAAGTGTAAAATATCCTATACCTGTCACAAACAAGTACAATTTAACATGAAATATTGATGTGTTAATATCATTTGTCAGTCAAATATTGGATGCAATGAACGCAATGCTTCTCCAAGCCAGAAAATTCAATAAAAATGTCAACTGTGACTTGGCCACGAATGAAAAACTGGATAAGTCAACTTGACCAACCGTAAACTTACCGGCATATAAATCAACTACAGTCTCACCCCTGCAATCAAATCCAGCAATCCGTAACTTCTCTGTAACATTTCCAGCTGAAAACATACATTTGGTGACATCAAATTCATACCTGCAGCAAAACAGAATTATATTAAGCAGGCATGATGAATAATACTAATAAAATCTCATTAAAATATGCACAATGCATGCATTAGATTGTACGGGAGTGCAAACAGAAATTAGCTGGTTCATATTTGGAAAGAGACTCACGTAATGCCATTGTCCACATGTTTGACCCAGCTATGATCTCCCAACAAAATGGTCACTTGTGGGGCTCGGAAGCCATTATTGGATATCCGACTCATTCTCGCCAATCGTTTGGCTCCCAGGCTTTTGGCAACTGTCTGCCACAGTCCATCTAAAATAAACAGAATAAAACATTTAAATAAATAAATAAAAACATGTGATACTTGATACTAATTTTGCAGCAAGATTACCAATTGTGTTCCATAAAGGCAGGGAGAAAGAGTTTTTCCCCAGCAGGACAAGATCTCCATGCCTCTGGAAGTTGCGAGGAAGATCTTCTCTTAATTCTTTTGTCCAAATTTCTCCATGAGATTCCACTAACTCCTGTAAGACATCTTGCAGCTTGTCACTTCTCCTGTTGATTGTCTTCTTGGACAGCACAGATGTCTGGAGATGGTGGAAAACAGTCGTTTTGATGAATTTAGATGAATTTTCATGATCATTTGCATGCAATGCCCCCAAATTTGCAGAAAGTGACAAGGAAATAACAAAAAATGAACTAATTACCTCGCACCATACTGTTGTCACATCTTCCAGAAACGTCAGCTCAATTTGTGGCAAACAAGAAGATAAAATGGGAAGAAGGACAGTCCCAGAAGGCTCTTTCACCATGCATAAACTCCGATCCAGGAAATTTCGTGACTGGAGATCTTCCCTGTGTATTAATGTATAGAAAATCATCATCCGATCAACTTAATGACAACCTTGACTATAGCTTCTTTTTGCCAGCTAGGCTAACATTAAGAATACTTTTGCTGTAGTGAAGTTTACCTGATTCGCTGCGCATGGCAAAGCGACACGCGTAGACAAGGCACACGATCCATTTATGAATAAAAATGGCTAAATATGATTTCTAAATGAAAGGCAGTAGGAACCTTATCAAATGTAAACACAATTTACACGGAACGTTAAACGAAAACGTGCTTGTTTCCCATCGGATGACAAATGATGATTTCGTAATTATATGTAGTTGCGAATAGTTGCCACTGGAGGGTGCAAACAACTCACTAAGAGGATGCCGTTGCCTGAATATTGGCGCACGTCATACTGTAATCGTACTATATTATTATTTACCTAAGAAACATGAAAATCCATATATAGTTAAAATAAAAAGAGCAAGTCAAAAAGATACATGTATTTGTAAACGTGCAATTTAAAGCCAAATGCCCCAAAGATTTACTGTAGTTTTGCAGGTGTAGTCTATAATATTGTATTCATATAGACAATATTTGTGTCAGGGATCTCAATAAATCAAATTAGATATACATATACTTTACATTGCCACTAAGAGGGGATGTGAATTGTGATCTGTGTGTGTTTGTGCCCTACGATTGACTTGCGTCGAGTTTGGGGTGGAGCGTCAAGTTGGCACGTTCTCCCTGTGCGTGGGTTTTCTCCGGGTACGCTGCACCTTGTGTATGCTGCTTGTTCTGCCCCTTTAAGCATAGACGGCTGAATCTAGGCGTGTTTCCTGCTGCCATTGACTCAAACAGTGATTCTGGCATCCTGCGGGTGGAGAGAAAGAGAACGAAGCAGCTTTCAATTTCACAACGCTTCCACATAGCAACATTTTTAGTCTTGAATGCTATATTTTTAAAAGGTAAAAAGGTGATCGCCCATTTCTGATTGAAGCTGTATGTGTTGTTGTTTTTTTTAAATATTTTTATTTATTTATTTATCAATGGGAAGGCGTTGCCTGCTCAAGCGTGGATTTGTCTACCAGGCGGTTCAAGGTTCGCTCCTCCACGGTTGGATTTATTATTTTTCTTATTATTTACTGGGGGGCATTTGCAGTGAGGGGTCGTCAATGAACGTCTAATTCCATCCAAAAAAGGGCGTGAGGGAGGCTCGCTTGTTCTTCCTGTCGTCGTGGGAATGAACTGCCGCAGAAAAGGAGCGCAAAGTGGAAATCCACACCACCGATGACAATGTGACTGCGATCCACTACGTTCCTTCTTTCTTTTTTTCCATGCGAAAAGATGCAGAAATGTGTCACGTTGCTCACTGAGTAACCTCCAAGAGGATCGCTTTATTTTTTTGAACGTCGCTCAAGGCTCGATCGTCAACAAGGCGTCATGTCGGCGGTGATGATAAGCAAGAAGGTGCGGAAATGGGAGAAGCTGCCGGGCAAGAATACTTTCTGTTGCGATGGCCGAGTGATGATGGCCAGGCAGAAGGGAGTCTTTTACCTGACTCTCTTCCTCATCATTGGGACCTGCGCCCTCTTCTTTGCCTTTGAGTAAGTCATTTTCATTTTTCTTAAGCACCCCTGATCCCTCATTGTCTGCATAATTTCCCAACATTAGCCAGCATAGGGGTGGGGACCTTCCAATGCCAGCTATTACGATGTAAGGCCACGATAACGATTATTTAACAATGTGATAATACAATGATTTTATACACGGGACATAAAATCAATCTATGATATTCTATGATAAAACTATTAAGAGTTTTTTTTTTTATTGGGTTTGAATGTGTTCCATTCATGTTTAAGGGGATTGGGCAAATGAATATTAAGATGATGAGTTACCATTGATAGTGTCAAATTTTAAAAAATAAATCAAAGTGTCAAATTTTGGACGAATGGAAAATCCGGTGTGACATCTTTTTATATGATAAATTGATTCTTAGAGGGAGCATATTGATACTTATTGGGATATATCACTATAAAACATCATTGTTATTCTGATTGGGGGGAAGGAAGTGAATGAACAAGTGTTGCCATATTGTCAGATGATGTGAGCCTTGTATTTTTTGCCAATTGTATCCTATCATATTGAAAGGTACCCAGAGATGCCCAAGCCTAATAGTACTGCTGAATGTTTACGTTTTTCTAATCCAGCAACACCAGTAGTTAATGTCATTTTCTGGACATCTGGAATTTTTGGGGGTCATATCTCTTTAAAGACCAAATCTATTTACTCTCTCACTCAAACAAGCAAATGTTTTTTATATTTACATTTATATTTAGCCTGTCTGAAAACAAAAAAATCAACAATTGGGTGAAATCCAATACATTTATTTCTGTCTTATCAAAATAAACTATTTAAAATGTTCTCTTCAAGTAGTTTTTTGAGATGATGATAATGCTGCCCATTCAAGACTCTGCAAAGGCTAAAAATGGCCGGCGAGTTCTTTGCCTGCTGTGTTCATATTTCAGCCCAGCATAATTATATCTGATTGAGGATTAGATATTAAGGCTGAGACCGGGGTGGGTCTCATTTTAGAAGTTTTCATCATAACAGTGCTTGCATAGACCTTTTATTGAAGCCACTTGAGGTCTCTCGTGTTGGTTTTTGTATTGTTCTTTGTGAAAAAAAAGGTGATGAACTCCCAGACAATTCATTCTGGCAAAATAAAATCAGCATGTTGTGTTGCAAAGTCGAGCTGGGCCAAGGACAGTGGAACAGAGCAGACAGTGTCCTCCTGACTGGCTTCGGTCCAAACTCAGGGGAGCCGAAGACTGGCTTTTGTTAGCAGCTGTGGGACCCCACTTCCAAAAAGGGAATCTCGCTTTAGTTAGTGTTAAATTGTGGAAACGCTCCAAGTACACAAGTAGGATTGGGCTATTTGCAATGGATAAACAAAGCCTAAAAAGGTGTGTCCATGTTGTTTGTTTGCTTACTTGCTGGCTTGAATTGATTTTCTTGCAAATCTACCAGGCTTAAAATGTTGCTTTTATAGCCTCTGGCATTATGTTTGTTATTTTCGGGAGAGGATTTCTGCTCTCACATTCCAGGAACCGGAAGACCTACGACTGAGGTAAAATGGAGTTCATAGTTGAAATCTTGCAAAATCAATTGACCCCAACTCTGTCATTTTAATGAAAAATTGTACCCAAAAAAGACATACCATCAATTTTGGACTATTAGCCACACCCTTTTTTCCCCCCTCAGCATTTACAGTCTATAGTAGGATTACCAAAAGTAGGATAAGGTATTGATGCTAAAATGTTGATTTATAGTGGATAGCAAAAGCATCAGTACTTTGTTATTTATTTGTTTGTGCATGACCATAAATGTGTTGTCATGCTGTAAATTCGAATTGATTGAAAGCTGATCATGACTCTTGATAGTAATGGAGGATATTTTTTGCATTCTCCTTGTAAATTCATTGGCACTGCATTGATGATGCGAGACGACCAATCTATTTGACATGGCGGCAGTTTGGCAGCAAATGAATGAACGCTCATTGGCTGCAGTCCCGGTTCAAATGAGTTGAGCAGAGATAACATCTTTCAAAGTCTTAATTTAGTTTGACGAATAACATTATTGGACGTGAAAGAATAACATATAATGATAACTTTTGATTTTTCATTCATGGGGTATTAAAAAATGCCATGGTGTATCTATTTTTTTTAAAGATACTTTGGCGCATATTCAAGGATGTGCACAGGGCGTGTTTTGTTGTGCAAAGAAGACGAAGAAGAGGAGGCTGCAGATCTCCTAAGAAATGAGACACCAGAGCCTCCCTTAGCTAGCAGCCCCACCCTGTCTGCCGGCTGGTCAATAAGAAAGCAGCTAATTCATCGATAACATGATTTATTCCCTCCATTGCTCCGTTTAGTTTACACGCATCTACGTCATTTGTCGCAAATCTCCTCCTTCCTTCCTCAGCTATCATTTATATTCTTTTCGTCAGATTTTTTTCATTGTTTTTTCCCCACCAATCATTTCATACTGTATGAATGTGGATCAAATACATATTGAAATATCCACACTAAATGGCTCACTTAATCAACACCCACCAAAAAACTGTACTTCTTTATACATATAAATATGGTTTATAGTCTGAAAATACCAGGTTTGTAGTGAAAAAAAATACAAAAGGGGGTGGGTGACACTATAGTCCACAATTCCTGTAATTTACTATTATTCTTCATTTACTTTGTGTTGTGGACACTTTGTATTATGTAACCACTGTAATCCTAGATTTAATCCTAGAAAAACCCCCATCATCCTGGTTTGCTTTTTTTTTATGGCTCTGAGATAGTATTTAAATGTTGCATAATGCAACAAGAAGGATTTAAACATGGGGAGCAGATTGTATCTTCCCTAGCTTCCGAATTCAAGCTTTCATATATACTTTAGATGAGATTTTCAAAGACTTTTGAAGGATACTCACACGAGAAATGAGCTTCCATTTCCAAGTTGACGTCATCAGCTTGTCGCTACTTTAACACCTGAGCCCACACAAAGTCTTGGCAGTATCTGAAGAAAAACATTATTATCTTTCCATTGGTCTAACACACAATGCAGGTATTGTTTTTCTGCATTTTTTAAATAGTTTCAAAAAGATACATTATTTTGGTTCCTTTCGTTTCCAGTAATATCATTTTAAAACAATACATTATTTTTTGGGGCGGAGTATATCAATAACCTATTGGGATACAAATACATATTAACACCTTTATAGCTTGTTGTATTTATTATATTTTTTAATTAACATTATTAGAAGTTAGTGAAGAACAGACAAAGGTTGTCAGAAGTCTCAGATGATGCGAGTTTAAAAAAAAAAAACTATTTTTTTGAGATACTATTTGCCAAGATGCATGTTTTTTTTCTTCTTTATTTGAGGCAATGCCCTAGAAAAGAAGCATGTATTGTAGTCAAAAGGTACAAATGTTGTTGTTTTTTACACTAGTGAAGTATTAATAAAGGTTGATGAGTCACTTTCGTATGAAAATGGCTTTTAAATCAAAGTCACATCTATCTTGCCTTGGGAAGTAACTTTTTTTTGTTCGCAAAGAGAAGAACTATGTGGATAAAAGTGCTTAGTAGACACGCCCGAGCCAGAATCAGATAAGAATACGTCAGTATAGAACACGTGCGTCACGTATCTGTTATGGCTTTTAATGACAGCAATATGTACAGTTGTGTCCATTTAGTACCAAAAAGGGCAGTGTCACCTTCATTTCTTAGACTATAACATGCAACTTTTTTCTTCCACTAATGGCCCAGTGCATCTTATATATGGATTTTTAAAGTCTTAGGAGTGGTCTGGCATCACAAAATTAATTGAATTCAACCTTGCACGTGGAAATATCTCACGGCAGGAGATATCAGGTATTGATTTGGCGCCAAAGACGTGGACTATCGCTCGAAATGTGCCTTAATAAATTGGTAAGGTGCATCTCAAGTTTCACAAGAGGCCATAGCAAAATGAGGGAGGAAAAGGGGGGGCGCACTTGTGATCCGATCAATAAGCCTTAGCGATGAAATCACGCTCCCTCAAGTATCGAGCGGGCGATGAAGTTTGGGTTTTTTCCACTCATTTGTGAGTGATGATCTCACAGCGCCACTGTAGTGGCATCATCGAGTGATTCTGGGCTGCCCAGGAAGCGCACTCACGTCCAGGCAGGAAGCCTGATGGGAATCGATGATAGTGCCTGACTCCAATGGTGAACGGGTCCACTCCCAAGATTAGACTTCATCAACGGCATTTGGACGCTCGGCCTGGAGAAAATGACTTGCAATGTGTTTGAATTCTGCTCCCCCTTTCCCATTGTGGCAAAATAGTGATGATCAGACCAGTTTTACAGGTCATTTTGGTCACTTGGATTTTGCTGACACCTTTTTACTTAAACCCTTTTTGTTGTTTACTGTTTACTTCTATTAATGGAGATATATTGCAGGACTGATTGCATTAATAGTTGTCTATTTTAACACTGAAAGTTAGTTTTAAAAAAAAAACCTGCATTCAAGGCAAAAGTGATAAGCAGCCCTGGAACATTGTGTTGATTCATTGATGTTTCACAACACAATTTGTCCGGTCTTAGCCAGTTGATTTATGCTGATGTGTCTCTAGTCCACCAGATTGTGAGGGCAGCGTCTCATGATGTTATTTATTCCCGGGCCAGACTTTATGCTGTGCAGTTTACGACCTCGTGTTCGAAACATCGGTTGGCGATATGCACGGTTCTGTGATATCACACATTTTTACAAGCCATATTTATGAATGAAAAGGTCTAACGTACCATTGATAATCTTTTCTTCCGTAGATGTCCGTACCTGGCTGTCCACTTATCCGCCACCATTCCAGTTTTCGCCGCCGTGCTCTTCATATTCGTCATTGCCATGCTACTGAGGACTAGCTTCAGCGACCCGGGGGTCCTTCCTCGAGCGCTCCCTGAGGAGGCCCGCTTTATCGAGATGGAGATTGGTGAGTCTTGTTCAATTGTTAATGTTTGAAAAAACTGAAAAAAATATTAAAAAATTAAAAGGTTTGATTTAAAAAAGGGGAAAATCAGGAAATTTAATATACATCTATACTCTTCATTTTAATTTGATCCTAAAACAGAAAATCGGCACTCATGATTTACTTTCCCGGGCCACACAAAATGATCCGGCGGGCCAGATTTGGCCCCCGGACCGCCACTTTGACACCTGTGCTGTAAACTGAAATGGATTAATGGCATTTTCTTTCCACCTTTTGCATGCCAATGCTGTAAATATTTATCACTTCTCCATATTTGTCGACGTGGGTACAATCCCATTACATCTACTCGTTTCATTATTCAAAACAATAACGACAAATGGCCCTTAAATAAACTCTCATCTCCATCTCTCTCAGCAATTCCATATTTCTCGCTCCCTGGGCTTTCTTTTGTAGATCCGATTTTTGTTTTTTATGATGGGATAAATAGAGCAGGGTGCAGTATTCTGCAGTAGACCTGATTGGATTCCCCCCCACCCTCGCACGTATGTGAGGCTGCTCAGTCTTTGTCTGTGTAAAAGATTCACGGCGGCCTTGGGCGGCCATCTCGCTCGGCAAAAGCGCTCCCGGGTGGAGACTCGTGACGGAGGATGGCCGTTAAAGGCACGGCTGAGCCACTTGCTCCCGTGAAGCGGGACAGCTGGCAGCCAACGCTTCCTTCCCATCAACACCGTGACTCATTGGGCTCACCGCATGACCGACCTAAAGAGAAAAAGAACAACAAGACGGTGTCATTATTTTCCTAAGCCAGCCTGCGTTTCAGCCATTTTAAATAATGAGTAGGACATTATTATGATGGCAGCAGAGTAGCAATTTAAGTAAATCAACCCTGTCTTATATAATATTCACCAAATTACCAATAATATCCAACATTTTCAATAATGGGAACTAGAAATACAGCTACATTTAATAAATGGAAATGTTCCCAATGTAAAATTGCTATAATAATTTATTAACAGTCATCAATTGCTGCCAATTAATTAATAAGGAAAATGCTAAGGTCTCTTCTATTACAATCAAGGACTGAAAAATGAAATGTACCCCCACCAGTGGCTGTGGGGGGGGGGGGGGGAACTAATTATCAATGCTTTAGCAATCCAATATCATATCTGAATACATTCCAGTTTATAATTAATACAACCATACTCCACTAAAGCCATGTCCAAACTGTGGTGCAGGTTTTTTTCCCCTAGTGGGCCACGTCTGGCCCTCAGGCCACACTTTTGACAACACCGGATGACACTTTTAAAAAAACCTGCACCCATTGTGAACCTTGATGAGGTGATCAGGCCGTAAAAATCTAAATATAAGACACGCTAGACTAGTATATATTATGCAGGAGGTTTCAAATAGAGGGCAAAAAGTAGCACCTTATAGTCTGAAAATCGGTATGTTTTTTTTTTATTATAGTAAAAAATCTAATAGACCATTAATATAAAGGGGCAGCACTCTATCTGTGTAAAATCCCTAATGGAACGTCTAATTAATGTCATGCTTTCTTACTATTTATACTCCTACCTATTCAAAATATCAGTTGCAGACAGGATGATTAATTTGTCTAATAGTCCGCCAATGCAAATGACAGGAAGATGGCTCTTCAGTCACCTAAGACCTTTAGTTGACAGACCATATTACCGCATATTTCTTCACTTCCCCTGCACATTACTCTCAGTAATATAAAATATCCTTCACACATTGAAATTGGACATTGTAAAGACCAAATCAGGAATTCATAGTTGCTTGTAGCCATGCTGTTAGAGCTGCTGGTAAATCTGCAGCCCCGGTGCTTTATCCGCATGATAGCGCACGGCCCCCCAAGGGGGAAGGCAAAATATAGGGTGTAGGAGTAGGATGCTGTCGGAATATGCAATGCAGCTTGCACATTTTAACCGTATTGCCTGGCCTCAAGGGAGTGGCACATCGCCTATTGAATCACTTAACGTATTCTCTACTGGATTGTCCTCAGTGTTAATACTATTACGAGTGCATCCTATGTACTTGTATACTACAACACGGTTTCATAATCAAGATTAATTGTGAGAGTAAAAAGGCTCTTGACGGGGAGGTTGCCAGAGATGAACAATATAGGACAAATAATACCTATAGGCAACAATATTGGAGTAATACTCTGATTCTAATTGTTTAAATGAACACAAATGGAAAGATAATATACAATAAAACATTAAAAAGAAGCTTATAGCTATGGATCCTGCTCATTTTTGTTTTGTTTCTGCTGTATTTAACTTTGAAGTAATAAGTAGCAATTTAGGGCTACTATATTATTGTTTTAAATGCAAGTCGGGCTGTTATTAAAGAACTAAATGTATATCAAGATGATATGAATGTTGATCACTCATCTGTCTGATTTGAGCATGCTGAATAATCCATCCGCTTCTACAGAGGCCGCCAATGGCAACGTTCCTAGCGGGCAGCGACCGCCGCCGCGAATCCGCAACGTGGAGATCAACAACCAGATTGTCAAGCTCAAGTACTGCTACACGTGCAAGATCTTCCGGCCGCCGCGGGCCTCCCACTGCAGCATCTGCGACAACTGCGTTGGTGAGCATTAGCTGATTTAATTCATTTTTTCAAATCACGACTTGCAAGTCAACGTTTTTGATTAAACTATGGCGAAAAATAGCCAGCGTTGATTTCAGCACCCCCGCTACTTTCATAACGACGACTTCAATTTCTACCTACATAACCTTAACATTTATTTAAAACAACATTGCGCCTTAGTTTATTTTTGTCTAAAAACCATCATAGTCATCATAACATGACACCTGTCATGAATGTATTAAGTTATATAAATTCTGTTTTACTTGGCATGCAGCTCTTTTAACGACAGAAGAGTGAAAAGGAAATGGACCCTAAATTTAGAATGCCGGTTTACAGGAAGCAATTCACAAGGCCATCTTTGAAAGAATCCCCGGTTTGGGTGTATTTTTAACCATAGTATTCTTTTGATTGCCTAAAAACAAACCCCCTTTTGATACTGCATTATTTTAACCAAAGTTTTGATGTGTCTCCCCTCCTTTAGACCGTTTTGATCACCACTGCCCCTGGGTGGGCAACTGCGTGGGTAAAAGGAACTACCGCTACTTCTACATGTTCACCCTCTCCCTCTCGCTGCTCACCATCTACATCTTCACGTTTGACATCGTCCACGTGGTCATGCGTGAGTATCTCGGAGAAGGAGGAGTAAGAGTGAAAAGGAATGTGACGAGACGGGAAGGGCCCGTTTTAACAGACAAAAACATGAGGCTGTGACCTAAATAAGGCAGGCCCCCAGGCATGACACGGTCTGCATGGGACAGATTTTTTGCACTTACTACATCCTTAACTATGTCTGGATATAGTAAATGCTAGATGAGTGCAATTTTTGCTTGGAATTTCTGCAGTTTCTGTTGGGTTAAGCGTTCATTTCTTTCTAATGCAATCAATGTATAATTTGTGCATTGCGTTATGTTTGCAGGTTCAGTGGATGATGGATTTTTGAGCACTTTGAAGGAAACGCCTGGAACATATCCTTTGGGAAACACAAATTTCAACTATATTAGCCACAAAATGGCTATAGGATTATTGTTACGCAATAGTAAATTTTGGCCGAGATTTTGTCAGTATGTTTTTGTCGATGTGACAATGTGATCAGAAATTGGGCCCATTTTTTTTATCGTTGAGGAGTCAATGATCAATTTTGAATTGATTTCAACTTAATATGTTGATTTTAATAGTTGCATTTACATAAAAGTTGAGCTAGACTTAAAGTCTTTTTGTCCTTGGAGCTAATTCTTTTTGTAGTTTCCTTGACTCTTAAGTTTTCACTGTGCTGGAGGTGCTGGTGTGTTTCTTCACGCTGTGGTCGGTGGTCGGCCTGACCGGCTTCCATACTTACCTGATCTCGCTCAACCAGACCACCAATGAGGATGTAAGTTTCAAAAACCACTGGCCAACCGTTTTTGCCTGTCAGCAGTCCAATCCAGTCAAACCAGCCTTGACTACACATTTGCAGTGACAATGAACTTTACTCCTTTGTTTGCATATCACACTCCTCAAACACACACACACACACACACACACACACACACACACATGTCCTTATTTTTTCATAACTTCATCTGTTTAATGCCAATTTTGTGTGCAGTTTGAAATTTATGTTGCAATCTAGTTGACAGAGCCAATGAATTTGTTCTTTCTTTTTTGTGCCTTTGTTTAAAATTAGGTTTAAAGCCTAGATACAGTGTGTGTTTATGTGTGTGTGTGTGTGTGTGTGTGTGTGTGTGTGTGTGTGTGTGTGTGTGTTTGACTGGA
The DNA here is from genome assembly GCF_051989575.1 of Stigmatopora nigra. NCBI lineage: Eukaryota > Metazoa > Chordata > Actinopteri > Syngnathiformes > Syngnathidae > Stigmatopora > Stigmatopora nigra. The sequence goes on from NC_135521.1 coordinate 6,775,908, forward strand.
AGCATAAACAGCGACAGGGCATAAACGGCCATTTTTAAAGAAGCACTGGGCTAGTTGCTATGACAACCCTCACAAGTGTAGCATAAAGGTTTGGCCAGGAGAAGCTTGTTAAACATTAATCAGAAAAAATATTACAAATAATAAAGTATATGTTAACATCCATTTTTATCTACATTAAATAGCCTACTTTGTTTAGCAAACTCATTTTGGGAGAGTTGAAATAGTCAATCTCCCTTCCTCGTAATTGTTAATAAAGCAATAAAGTGAGCTTTTAACAAGTGTTTTTTTCGAAGATGTTTTAAGGGTCATTTGCGCCAGCTAAGCATGGAGACCATGAATGTCTTTACGAGAGAGATGATAGCAACGGCGTGGCCGGCTCGTGTGATCAATCGGCCGAAAAAAGCACTTGGAAATCTAAAAACAGCCTTGAACAAGAGGCCAGACGTGATTTGACAATATAAACATCAGTGATAAAAGCCACTTTGCGTCTTCTCGAAGCACAACTACGCTCAGAGGACAACCGAACACAGTCGTCTGCCGGACAGCATTAAGCAAAAGCATACGAGGTGAAAATTCGGGCCTGTATCGATTGATTGAGAGAGCCTGAGACCAACAATCAATACGGGAAAGCGTCTTATCTGTGTTTATATATTATTGATACGCTGCAGTATGCAAGAAAATATTGGAATATTATGGATTCCTGAGTTGCTGCTCTTCCAATAAAGTAAGAAAAAATAGTAGTATACATATTTACTTTAGGATATTTAGCAATATGTATGTGTTTTGTTTCTTGGCGATTATATTTGATATTATTAGAAAACATTTACTGTAATTTTGCATTATAAGGGGCCACCAAACTATAAAATGGACACATTTTAGAATACAGTATTTTTTCCATAGATAATCTGCACTGGAATATATGTTATACATCCCCCCTAGTCTCTGGTTTAATGATTAATTTATACTTTTCCACTTTTCCTTACTGGCGCCGGCTTTCCATTTTTAATCAGTAACAATGTCAAGTCATTTGCAAGGTGTTGTAAAAATGACTGCCAACCTATTATCCATATTTTCTGGGTATGGGACATCTGCCAAAATATTACTGTGGTGCTTGTGGATTAGTAAGACAATGTAACACTGCGTATGTAAAGATATACGTAGATTTTTGGACTATAAGACGCACCTGAGAATTGGCAGCATCCAAATTCATGCCTAAAAATGACCCAAAATTACTCCATACTATTTGATGGAGTACATGAAAAGCGTTGTGGCATTAATGCAGGAGTCATTAAATCCTTGACAGGATCCTTTTTAGTAGGTCAAAGCCAAGCCTCTGGAAAAAAAAAAACATCTAAAAATAGAGCTCCGCTTTTGAATAAGGTATAAGCCCGGGGCAAATGTTTTGGGGAGGGGGCGGGGGTCTAACTTGAGGAGTCAGTCACAGAGTGAATGCTTATGGTTGAAAAATTGCATATTTTACACTTAAATACGCTTGAGATGTGGTGTGTAAATTGACTGTCTGCTTAAAATAACTCCACACACAGCGAGTAATGTCTAAATGACTGAAATAAAAGAGAACATTATATTTGATTTTTGTTTTTTGTGCATTCTGACAGATTAAAGGATCTTGGTCGGGAAAGAACCGAGTGCAGAATCCTTACAGTCACAAGAACATCTTTAAAAATTGCTGTGAGGTTCTCTGTGGGCCCACCTACCCAAGGTAAGGCCACTTAACCCTACCCGCTAGTCACAGAATATTTTTTGGAGAAAGGTTTTCACTGCACCTTTCTTTTTTTATAACAGCAAAAGATAATTTTCTCGTCATGTTATGAAGATACCTGTGTTGTTTTCCAGTGTTTTGGACAGAAGAGGCCTGATGAATGATGATTTGAGCATTTTGTCATCGTCTGCTGCACAGTCCGCCGCCTCTTTATCCTTCAACAACAGCAAGTCAGCTCAAGCAATCACTGTGAGGAGAACACACCACCCACCTTATATCAGATCTAAATTATCTGCGAATAATGAAAATACTATTAAATTTAGTCCGCATTAGACTCTTAAATTTAGCCTACATGTTATTACACTTCTCATCTTTAACACTGCTGAGATATAAAGTGTTTCCAAATGCAACTGTTTTTGGAAAATACTCAATCGGCCAATTGACTAATCCCTTTGAATGAACTTAGTGTTGATTTGGAAAATGTTGCTCCCTCAGAAAACCACGGCGCCGTTGATCCCCAACGAGCAAGCAGCTGCCGACGCCAAGCCAAGCGTCGGCGCCTCGACAGAGAACACCCTCTCCCCGCCCGACGACCAGCGTCCTCCGTCTTCCTCCACCCCGCCGTTGGCTTCCCCGGAGACTGACGCCGAGTCTTCCGTCGCCAAGGACAGGAAGCGCTGACCGCGTGACCCCCCCGACCCCCTTTGCCAGTCCCGTCCACTCAGGAACACTCACAATAACTGGCTCCCGGGTGACCGGGTTCTCTCCCTCCCTTCCCCGATTGACTAGTTCTTCTTCGGGGATAGGTGTGAACCCACGTAACGTCAGCGTCTTCCCGTCTCCCCGATACTCAGCTCGACACATCTGGCCCTGAGAAGATAAAATGCATGACGAACCAACGGGAGGCAATGGCCCTATTAGACGTCTATTCCGAATCTTGTGTTAAATTTCAATGTGAGCGGCCAATATACTCGGCAAAGACATTGTTGCTTGTCTATACACGTGTAAAGCCTCAATCCGCGCTTTCTCCCCCCTTTTACCGTCGCGCACACATTACATGCTCTATGCAAATCAACAATATCGGAGGAGTGTTTTTTTTCTGTATAGTTGGCGTAATCGAACGGCGGGCAAGTTGAACGTTTATCTTGGATTTTGTCAACTGCTGCATTTAGTGTTGCTACTAGTAGTGTTGCACCGATACCATTTTTTAACCCCCCGATACTTTAGCGTTTTTTTGTGTGTGCAAGAATTGACGTTATTATCTCTTCATACTAAATTACAACATACTTGGATGAATGTAAAGTAATTGCTTTCAACTCATTGGCTGCCATTGACATTCATTTAATTTGGGAGGTTGGTAGCGAACCAATGTTAATGGTTTCGCCCACTTTTCTTTTGTAGTACTTGTTAGTATCTGTGCAACACTAGTTACTAGCAATGAAAAGGCCTGTCTTTTTTTTCCTTCCCTTTTTATATAGTACGTAGTTGTTCAAGGGGTGTATAGTATTCCGTGACACTCGCTTCACACACATGAAATAACTTCACCATTTGTGTGTCTGAGTGAGTTTTAATATTCTTCGACCCTCGTAGCAACTGTGCCTTAAAAATGGACGCAACCGTTGTTGTTTGCAAATAGAGACGCCCCAGACAGTGTTAAAATAAAATAAATAGAGGAACAAAAAACATCTTCCCCATTCAAAAGGTTTAGGAAAGTGTTTTAAATGACTTTATTTACTCTGTTGCCATGAATAATATTGAAATATAGATTGAAAAACCAATGCAGAGTAGTTAAATGAAGTCATCAGTTTAGCCTTCAGTGTTTACAACAGGGATGTGACAATTGGTCATCCATATGATTAAGCCAATAATTTCAAAAATATGCTGTAAAAATGATGTCACTTTGTAATGAAGGAAGCAAAACAAAATGTAACAATTGCCAATCATTTGGACAGGTAGCAAAGTTGCAATATAGCTTTAAAAGAAAGTTTTATCATAGAGTATCGCAGATTGATTTCCTGACCTGTGTTTCAATATTTGTCGCCATATGATAAAAATATTGTGAGGCTTGTATCGCAAATTGTATCTGGAGGTATCCCGAGGTTCCCACCCTTACTGTACAGTTCCATTGTCAAAGTTAACAGAAAGAAAGCTAAATAATAGCGGCATTCTCTCAAGCTGGTATAAAAAATGGTAATATTCCAACCCGAGTCCCAACTGAACGTTACTTAGAAGTAAAAAACAATAGCAAGCAAAGCCATTGTTGATTTGTACATACAGTATAGTATTTACAAGTGGATTTACCTGAAAGAGGCTAAAGCTTTTTGAATTCAATTATTATTATTTTTTGCTTAAAAACAAAGTACCACACTAAAACCCGTCCAATCTACAGCTACACTCTAAAAAAATAAGGTGACTCAGATTTCTACCTTTTCATATGCATCTTCAAGTGGAGTTTGTCCTCACCATCTTTACTGCAGGAGGAAAAAAAAGGCGATGGTTAAAAGAAATATGTTGCAAAAGTCATTTTTGGTGTTTTAAAATGCCCGTAGCCAGTTTGTGATTGTGCACTGTCGTGTTGTATGCGAGAAAGAACAAGTGTTTATTAACTATAGATGCGTAGAAGCGATGGCTATCAGATGCTGCCATATATGCGGTCAAAGGTGACTAGTATTGATGTAGTATTACTATTAGAATGATTCATTTTGAAATGACTAATTGGCAAAGGAATTCATCATTTGGGAAATTTGTTCATCACATAAGAAAGAGGACTGATATTGTAAACTTTGGTTCAACCCTAAATATTTGTTTTTGCCATATAATGGAAAGGAACAGTTTTGGAAATGGGTGAATGTACAGTATGACACTGATATTTATAACAGTATCCAATCAGATTATTTCCTTCCAAGGGAGGAGGGGATTTTTTTTTTGAATCAGATCCGAATGCTCTGATATACAATATACGTGTAGTACATCATGTATAGAAATACAGTACTCTTTATGTTCACTTTGTTTGGTCTTAGCACTGTGATTTCATGTATTTTATTCAAGTTACTCCACTTTTTTCATGATCAACGTCTGGTAAATAAACCATATTGTCTTATTATTCTATTTCTTACATTTTTATCTGAAACTCCAAGAAACCAAAATCTGTCATTTGCATTAGCAATGGAAAAAAAAAAAAGGCAGAGCGTTGTCACGGTGGAAAGAATATAACGTAATAAACAGTAGGCTTTAGGTGTAAATATCCCTGCGGCTTATATGTTAGGAATAAATACTGTTGAGAGATTTGGTGGGTGTGGCTTATATTGTGCAGTGCTTTAGGTCCAACAATTACAGTACATAATTGATTCTCAACTCAAGTTTCTTGCACACTCAGTTCTTGAAGCTGTTGTTGGACGCTCTCCAAATTCTTCTCCTCTTGTTTTGTCTCCTTGCCAGTCTCTAGACTCTTATGGTCAAGATCCTCATTTGTTTGAACCTGGTCAGACCTTCTATCCGGGTGCTCTGAACTGTCAAAACAGCCCGAGTCCCTCGGCACCTTCTCTTCATCCTCCTCCTGCAGATTTGATTCAGCCTCAGCTGCAAATGTATGTAAACAATTGCCAAGTGAAAATAAATAATTGTCCACATAGAAAGGGTAACATTAACATTTACAGGATTTATTCTAACAGTATTGTACTGTGGTACAACTATAGTACTGAACTGAACTCTAGTTAGTACAAAGACATGAAGAAGAATGATAAAACTTACAGTCTCGGAGCAAATCGGCAGCACTCAAGATCTTGGCGCGCTGATCTGGGTCAGTGATGTTCAGTTCATTAAGGTGAGATTCCCTTAAACCTGTGAATTCTTCCAGATTCTGGAATCCATGCATGGACAGCAACGAAGTCAATTCCTGGATTGGGTGCAAGAAGAAATTATAAGTATTTAAATGTTCATCTATAAAGTATACTTGCAATCCTGTACACACTGTATACAAAAAAAAAGCAATCAAAGAAGTCAACCTATAGTTAGGAACAGCTACCTCAAGCTTAATATGTAATGATTATCTAGCATAGATTGTAGCAAAGCCAGAATAAAAAGTCATCGAACCGGCAGACCGATGACGTCCAGCAGGTCCTCCAGGGTGGCAACTTTGGACTTGCTTCTGTTGGTCTTGCTGTCACAACGTGTGCGCCTGACCGGTGGGCTCTCGTCGGGTAGGAGGTTGACGTAGATGAACTTAAAGGAGCCCACCTTGTTGTTGAGCTTCCCCGTCCATGTTCCCACGGGAGGCTTCTCGATGATTTGGATGATATCTCCTTTCTAGGAGAGGGAGGTTACATCCTCTCTAAGCAACTCATTATCCCTCAAACGTAGACCAATCCTAACCTTAGCCTGAATCTAAACCAACCCACTCACCTGGAGTTTCAGAGACTCAATATCGTAAGGACTGGGTATGAAGTCAGTGTGCACTACAGCTCGGCCGCAGAAAGGCCCAGTAAACGCCACCGCGTTCTCGTCAAACCTCCCGCTGTCCCGCTGACAGCACCCGCTGTCCAGGCTCTGTCTATCGCAGTCTAAAGAGGAAACACACCCATTTAGACAATGTTGTGTGCGGTCCAGGAGAGGGAATGATGGCAAAGTCTTACTGGCAGAAAATGGGCCAGTGACAGGACTACACGCAGCCTCTTCGGAACTTGTGGAGCATGTTGATGTTCTCTCACGTCCCCATTTGGGGCACCCGGAGAAGGAGAACATGTCTTCACTGTATTCCCCCTGAAGCATCTGATAAAGTCTGATATCAGCTTTATATACAGTTTCATCTCTAATGTTTTTCTATAGTGGAATTGATATGCGCTAAACATCCAATTCATTTTGACTGGGAGGCGAATGAACGTTCCAAATGAATGGAACACCATCAATGCCAGCCAAAGACCAAACACTATACTACAGTAATCCCTCGAATATCGCGGATAATGTAGAGCGCGATAATCGAAAAACCACAAAATAGAATCACGCCTAATATTACTATAGAAGATAGTACCAAGTATCACACTATTCTAGTGGAAAGTTTTGCTGGCGACCTTTTGGTTTACTAAAGAGTGACATCCTTTTAAAATAATTGATTCATTTGTGGGAGGGCATATGCACAATCTATTGGGAGACAAAAGTATCACAATATATCTCCATTCCAAGATATTGTCACATTTCTAGAGAGTGGGAAATAAGTTACCTGATCCTCTGCCAGAGCATTCTGCACCATCTTGGAGGTCTTGCGGGTCATTGTGTGGGAGATGACATTGCGCCATTTTTTGCCCAGTTTGCTGCTGCTTTTCTTGTCGTCCTTAACACCTTCAAACTGAGTAGACAAACATCAAATTGATTCGATTTTAAAATAGCTTCTGCAGGAGTAATTAAGGTGAACAAAACAACAACCAAATAATGTTCAATATTCTAAACGTCGTTCTCCATTGCTCAGTGACTTATTTGAAGCTGCAGCAAATGTTACGGTACATGATTTTTATCAAGAAAAGACAAGTGAAACGTCTGCGGGGTACTTATCACACATTGTCACGGCTCTTTGCTTGACTGCCTCGCGCCATGCAAAGAACATCCTGTTTGCATTTGATGCTCAAAAGCGCTTTAGTGCAAGCACAGCGGTAAAGAAACCTCATTGTAATTTTGGAGGTGTTTGGAACCAGGAAGTTTTGCACATCTGCAATAATCATAATTGATCTTGGCTTGTGATGAAACTTCACTGGAGGGGGCACCCGCAAAAGTACTCTTTGTCGAATGGAAATAATTAAAATACTAAATAATTAATAAATAAATATATATTTGTTTATTTTTAACCTCTTCAGGGCACTCAAGAAAATATTGAAGTGGCATTAATGACAGTAAATGTCCACTTAGTTTCAGGCAATGAAAAATTCCAATCAAAGTGAATTGGAGGACTAATGTCGTCATTGGCATCAAATGAGTTGACGAAACAAAACAAAACAAAAAATAAACTACTTCAAAACAGACTTTTGATTGACAGACGCCCGACTCACTGTGAAGTCCAGGACAAACTCCTTGTCCGGTGAGACGGGTGAAGATACTTTGGCCTTCATGAAGTCCTTAAAGCTGCTTGATCGCTGTAAAGTAAGCTAAAAATACTACATAAATGTACATTTTTTTAGACTGATTTCCTCAATTGTGAATTGAACATTTTTCTGTTGCCATATTGTGAGCCTTCTATCACAAATCATATTATAACAAACATAAATCCCTACCATTAGTCTGTATGTATTTATAATATTCTGTGTCAAACTGTCAGATTCTTAATGTAAGTGGCAAATAAGAGCAACTGCTTGAATTTACAGTCATCACAACAAAGAGTTACCACATATGATTCTATGAAATACATGAATTTACATGTGTATATGTAAAACATTGTTGTTTTGCAGAAGCCGCATACGGCCCGCAACATGTTTCCTCTCCCCTGACGAGAATAGAGGAACTGCATTTAGTTTCTCATAAGTTAACACATTTAAGGTTTAAGACCGTGCGGGGGTGTGCACGCTCTGGTTAGAGGAGTTTAGCAAAAAGTTTCTATATATTAAAAATATATCTTTTTTTTAATTAAAATTTGGCACTAGATGTGTAATCCATTTTGACTTATTTATAAATTTCACATATAAAAACAATCATTTTTAAAAAACGATAAGTTCATCATTGTTAATATTTAAGTTATATTTATTCACTAAAAAGAGTGAAATGTTAAAGGTCTTAATGATCAACCTGTCAAAGGATTATACCTGTGCATTGTAATGGATTTGTCAATCAAGAAATAAAAAGCAAAGAAAATCATTTGAAATCTTTGCTCACCTTCTTCTTCTGCACCTGCTCCTTCTCCTTCTCCGAGGCATTGGAAGGCTTACGCCTTAACATTTTGTCTTTGCTGTTTTGCAAGCGACTTGGAAGAAAGCAATAAAAGTTGCTTCAAAGTTTCCTGTCTTGGTCTGCGGGTCGAGATGCAAAAAGTGATGAGACAAGAGACAAGAGCAGTGCACTCTGCTGCTGCTGAAACAAGAGCAAAAAAAAAAAAAAAACTGTGAGAGGAAATCACATGACCACACGGCAAACCAACTTGAGCGGACGACACAGCGAAAAAAAAACCTAGTTGTTATTTTTTTTTCTAACACTTATATACAAACCTTTCATTTTCTGACCTTTCATTTCAATAATTCTTCCACAGAGTGGACATCATGAGGCTTATTCTTACCACATATTTTCCATCAGCGGAATATGAATCACTCAAGTTTTTTTCAGCTGTTGCTCATGTGTACTCTTTGCTTTTTTTTTCTAAAGCTTTTTTTTTAAATTCTTTCTCAGCACATTTTTTGACAAAAAAACTAATCTGGATGAGAACTCTACAGTCCTGCTGTGGTAGAACAATATGTCTGAATTTACTATTGGACTAATGAGGGTTCTTTCCCCTTAATTCTATAAATAAAGTGTTTATCCTTTAAATCAGAGTTGGTAGTAAAAGCTAAGAGGGAAGTTGAACACAGTCAGGTGTAGCTTGTTATTTTTGTATACTAGCCAACCACAAGAAATGAATGAGGATGCCCTATTTTGCTTTCCTCTCACACAATGGCAATTTGCTACCACAAAAAATAACATCTAGATATTCATGTTGTATTTAAAAAAAAAATGTACGCAACATATGAAGATGGGCATAAATTTACTTCCCACACGACTACAAATCAAATACGTCTACTTACAGAAAAGGTTAACTGACAAATAGCATCACAACTATACAAATGATTATGTTAACCCTGGGAAAAAGATGTCACTGATATCCATTCTGTGCTGGACAGTAATGTTTAGAGTGCAAAACTGTACAGCGTAACAAAAATGGCAAGTGTGAGAGAAGAAGGGCTGACAGATGAAGAGGATCTGGAGTCCACGAAAGGTTCCGTGTGTTTTAGCATCCAAATCTTCTCCTCTTGGAGACCCTGACGGTCCAGCTCGGGACCCATCAACTTCCGAATGGTCTCATAGTATTTATTCAACCACTGGAGCTGGGAAAAAAGAGAATAAATTGTTCTCTAAACCTCAAGCTGGCTAAAAATCAAATGTGGCATTCCACAAGGATGCTTACTAGAACCACTTTAATGATGGAAATAATCAGACATTTTTGGGAATGTTGCGAAATCCGGATGATGAGAATCAGTTAAATCCATAATTATGATACCTGGACTGGGCTGAGAAGAGAGGTGTCAATCAACTTTCTGTCGTAGGGAACCATGGACACAGTGTCAAATGTCAAGTAGTTATGGCCATACTGTAGGAGGAGGACAGAATCAATAACCACATTCTGCTTTTCAATAATAAATGACTGACCAATCCATAATGCTCGGGTTGTCTCTACCTTTGTTTGGGAGGGCACAACCACTGCAATGTCTTCAATGCGGATCCCAAAGTCGCTTTCTTTGTAATAACCAGGTTCTGATGACAAAATATGGTTTTTATCTCATGTCCATTTTTCTTTTCAGACTATACCGTCAGTTTATAGTCCAGTGTTTCTTATATGAAGATTTTTTTTGCAAGCCAGTGCACTATATGACCCCAATTGGGTTGTTAAAAGTATTAAAGTATCAGTATGTGTAGATGGATAAGATATTGGATGGCCAAGACTGTTGTTGCTTATGGCCACAGACCACCAGAAATGAGTTTCGGTGGGGTAAATTTGATACTAATAGAGGATATTTATGACATTTTCTAATGAACTCATTGTCTGGCATTGGTGGATTTCGACCTGAAGTGTTAAATGTTCTAAAAGGTCTCACCTATTGAGGTAAACATGCCTTCTCGAAAGGGAATGTTGTTGCTCTGAAACCCAACAGGCCCTGGACAAAAAAAAAATGTTTTGTATTTTTTAATGAATGAGCTCCATAAACACTACGGAAAATGAATTAATGATTGAAAAGCAAGAATATAATCTAAGTTGTTACTTTGAATGAAAAAAATGGATGAGTACTATTCTAAAGTACTAAAAGTGAGGGTAGGGAAAAAGAGTCAGCGTACACTCGTGAACTCCGAAATAATTCCCGACCCCGTGTCCAGTGCCGTGGCCGTAGTTAAGACCCACTTCCCACAATGCCCTACGTCCCAGCATCTCCATGTTGACACCTGGGGGGGGATGGAGCAGCACATTATAAAGTCAAAACCGGCTGCTGCAAAGACGGCACGGCAGTCCAACATCACCACCTGCTGGTTTTCCTCCACCGTTTTGGAGTTCTCAATCAACATTCCTCACCTTTGGTCCCCGAAGGAAAGATTGTTCGAGATATTTCAATATTTCCAATGAGCACTCTGGTGAAGGCCTCCTGTTTAAGGACACAGAAAAGGTGGTGTTAATGAATGGTGGCTTGACAGAATTTCAATTCCTGCATCTCATTGACTGCTTGATGTAAATGTTACCTTTTGCAAAGCGGTGGGGGTCCCCCAGTGGACGGTCCTTGTGATGTCCGTGGTTCCATCTCTGACAAGTGATGGCCACAATGAGTGATGTGTGTACACGTGTGTGTGTGTGTGCACGTATTTGTTACTCACAGATACTGACCACCAGAATCCACCAAATACATCTCATCAACTGTCAGCTTCCTGTTGGTTTCTGCTGTTGGGCTAAAAAAAACATGAAAAATGCAGTAACGTGATAAATCAACAACTAATCAGCCCATATAACACAATGTAATTTCCCAAGTACAGAATGAATAAAGTAATCTAATTGTGACCCCTTTCCCTTTAGGAACGTAATCTCCAATTTTCTTGCAAGATAAAACTATTAAAGAGAAGGACTTGGACAATATTTCAATGCAAAATTTCTATAGATAAATACAGCAATAGTATTTTAGGTGGCTTGGAAATTAAATGAATGAATGAAAGAGCGTCTTTTGTTTATCATTGGCTCCCATTGACTATAACAGACATCCAAATTGAACGAATAACACAACACAAGTTATACATGAAAAAATTCTGAAAATCAAGTGCACAAAAGGTTGATTGTCTAGAGTCGTAAATGACGGTAAATGAGTAAAGATAGACACTATTTAAGTTCAAAATGATGTTGGCGATCTGTATCGATTCTTGGTGGAATTATATGGATAATCTATCGTGATACAAAGTATCACAGCATACCACCACGATGTACGTATTATCCCACGACTAACCTGTAATGTGCCAGGGCAGCATTTGGTCCACTTGCAGATATGGTCTCGAAACTTGGTCCCTTGTTGTCATTCTGTTTGCTGAAAGGAAATATCTTCTTAGAATTTATACTTAATGCAAGTTTTTTGCAAGTTTTCTGAATATATATATGTATACCTACGACAATGATTGACATATGCCGAGGCGCTCAACTCGGTCTCATTCCCTTCCGGTACCACCTTTTCCAACCACATGAGAAGTTGGATGACAGCAACGGCGTCTCTCACCTGGAACAAAGACATAATGGCATTGTGCATATCTTGTTACCATATTTTTTTTTACAAAACGTTAATAAGCATGACATACGTGAGCGTCTCTTAAAATGCGCTGCTCCGTGTCATCTTTCACCGCTTTGGTGGTCATCACAGGGGAATACGAGCTGGTTGTGAATTTATCCTGCAGGTTTCATGCGTGAAGTTATATGTGTTTATATGAAGAAAACATTTGTAGTGATACTTTAAAAAAAACGTTTTTGGTTGTACTGAAGAGTGTTAGGTCAGGAATTCTCATTTCCAATGTCAATTAAATTTAAACAATTAACAAATGAACAATTATAATATATAATAATTAACAATGAATAAACAGTTAACAAGACATTGATACCAAAATGCCCCCAAATGAATTGGAAAATCTACCAAAAGTGGGATAGAAAATGCAATTCAAACCACATACCTCAGATTTTATGACTTCAAAAAGAGCGTAGTTAGTGTACTCAATGCCGATCCACACTTTGATTCCCGGCCGGTTGTTCACGTACTCCTTTAGCTCATCCAACATAACATTGTAGCTTTTTAACTGCACGCAGAAAGGCCCGGCACATGACGCATTCAGGTACATCTCCAGCTCCTCTGTCACTCTCTCTTTGTGCAAAAAGAGCCTGATGGACAAAATTTGGATTAGAAAGAAGAATATAGTATAGTGGGAGTAGTATCTTCTCCCCTCTCCCATTGAAAATGTATAAAAATGGCACTAAACTATGACATTCTTTCAATTTGATATGGTCAATCCATGAAAAAATGTACCAGATCTCATCCATGGTCAGCAAAGTGTACGAGTAGAAGAATGGGTTGAAGGGGATGTCGTTGCCACGCATATTAAACAGCCCTTGAAAAGAAACACGTTGCAAAGGAATACAATTATAGTTTGAATGAGTCATGCAATGAACATTCTGTCAATTATGAAGTGACTCACATGCCGTTTCATCAAGCGCCGACAGTAGGAGAGCGGTGGGTTGGTACGGATTGTCCTTCATCTGATTCCGGATTTCATTCACTTTCACCTGCCAGGACCTTTCTGTGTTGACAATGTTATCCAACCATCAATTTCATATAGCATATTCACACCTAAACACTACTGTTGGCATTGTACTCAAATGTGCGATTTAAGATTGAAAATCAGGAAAAAATAATAATAATGCAAAGAACTCACTAGCATATTCAAAACGACACATTATTAAAAAAAATGTCATTTTCATGCTGACAGATATTCATTTATGTGGCTCTTAAAAACTAATAGTGAACTCCAATACTCTCAAAATTATTTAACATGTATATAGCCTTCCCATTTTCCATTTCAATTAAGAACCACAATATAAACCTTTTTATGGGAGTGTCATTTGTAGATAGGATAAACAACTACACATAATAATCAAAGAAAACCAAACAGTGCCTTCAAAATATTAACTAAGGTTATCAATTTGAGTAAACCTGTCTTCCAGCACATGATTATTCTCTGCTATAATCAGTAAATTTACACAAGCATCAAATCTGGATAGTGTTTTTACCCCGACGTGCTGTCAAACCCAGGCGCTACCATTAGATTTATGGTTCCCTCCATTAGTTTGATTTTCCAACTGCATGATTTGAAGTCTAAATTGCCAGATGGATGCTGCAATAACTCCCTTCCACCTCCATTCCCCCAAAGTTGCCATTAATCTTTCAGCCATACAAACATCCTTGTGCCCTTTATGGCGACGCGCATCACTGCGGGTTTATTTATCAGCCCCAGATAAAGGAAGGTAAACGTACGTATGACCCTGTCCGGCAGGCGGATGAGACTTTCAGGCGAGATGGCGGGTCTGTCCTTCCAAACTCGGTCCACCAGGTTGCCAGGCATTGACTTGAGGCTGCGATTGCTGGACTCCAGACTCATTTTGTAGTCCTCCTGCGTTTCTAAGGGAGAAAACGCCAAAGAATGAAGCACTCTGAAGGCAACGGGTCTGTCAGGGAGTTAATTAGGGCGAGCGAGACTCACTGAGGGAGAAGAGGAACGGGTCAAAGCCGATCTGGCCTCCCTGCGGTACCTCGGAGATGAGCCACTCCGCTATGCTGCTTATGTACACTGTGAAGAATTTCCAACAGGGAAACAATGATTCAGGTCTTGTGAATTTCCAATGGGGAAACGTGACGTTATTTTCAGGCCTACCGTCCTTTTGGAGATCCCAGTTGCAGTCCATCTGTCTCTCCGCTTGAACCCAGTAGCGACTGTCCGTCCACAGCGCCGCTTTACTTGGCGTGACCACGGCAGTGCCTGCGGACGCGGGGCAACGTTCAATCGACTAATCTTGGGTAATGTATGCGAGAAGGAAGGAGGGAAAGGGTTGTAGGAATCGAACCGCCAAAGGCCCTTTGCCGCCTTTTATCTGGCTATTCCACAGGGAAGGGATAAAGTGAGTTTTTTCAGTAGCGGTGGGACGGTTAATCCCGAGTAAGTCATCATTTCTGCTTTAGTGAGGGGGAGGCTATTAAGAGGAGGGGGAAAAGCGGTGGTGAGTCGTTGGAAGGACGGAGAAAAAAGGGGAGGAGGACGCTACCTGCGGAGCCTGTGAAGCCCGTCATGAAAGCCAACCTTGCGTCACGTGGTGAAATGTACTCGCTCTGGTACACACACACATGACGTTAAGGAAGGCGCAAATGAACGCTAATTGCATTTGGTTACCATCATACCAAGTGGGCATCTGTTCCCGGGATGATGTAGGCTGAGAGATTGGAGGAGAGCATTTGTTCTCGTAACTCTTTCAGCTGGAGACTGCTGTTCACGGCAGTGCTGGGGAGATACTAACACACACAAACACACACACACAAGTAGTGACAGTAAAAGTCACAGTGAAATGCTGATTCATCCTTTCTCCTATCTATCACTGGCGATCATTAACTGTGGAACACAACTGAAGCTATTGTGAGAAAATAACATCACAGCATTTCAAAAGCAAAAATGGGAATTAACAGTTGAATCAACAATTAAAACCACTGTGATTTTCTACAATACAAGTATTAAAGAGAAGACTGATGGGCTTGAGTGCTATTGATGGTGCAAGATTCCCAATTTATTTGGACAGGGAGGGGAAAAATAACCCAGTCCAAGTAGTGTGTGGATAGAAAACAAAGAAAAGTAATGTGTTGAAAATATTTCAATGACTGCATTATATGATGATATTCAAAATAAATAATAAAACCAAAGAATATTAAAAATGATGCCCAAAAATGTATAATTGCTAAATGTATAATTGTATATATTTTTGGAATTGACTCAATGCATATCTAAACATCCCAAAAGAAAGATTAAAAAAATCCTACATTTTTTTCCCAATAATAAACAATCACCAATGCATCTCCTATTATTGATCAATTCAACTGTCTTTTTCTACAAAAACATTGAATTTTTGTTATGCAGAGCTCACCGGTGGGGAAAGAGAACAATTCCTCTCGGTGGCATCCAACAAATCCACACTGTGGACGTTAACTGAAATGAGAAGAGACATTAAAAAACAGATTGTCACTACTTTTTATTTTTAGGACTTAAACATGAACATTCACAGAACCTTTTAGACAATCAACAGCATATAAATCACAATGTCTCATTCAATAGTGTGCTGCCATGGCGCATTTTATGCACCAACATGCATTATACAGGAGGCAAATTTTACTGTCAAGCGTGACCTTTCGGTAACCCTTTCAGGTGAAGTAGTCACTATTCAACAGTTCAGCCACTTTTAACCCTTTGTAGAGCATTTGGCTATTTTTGCAGGGTGCAAAATATAATATAATAGAGGAGTACACGCTGTTTAAGGGTACAGTTAACTTTTTCACCCCTTAGAATTTAATTTTTTGGACGATATTGATGTCGATAGACGTCCAATCCATTTTATACTGTGAGTTGAAAATGGATTGGACGTTCAAGTTCATCAATGGCAGCCCATAAGTCAAAAAAAATCATACTGGGTGTATGAAAGGGTTTACAAAGCTTCATTTGACCACATGCAATTCAACGTTTTGATGGTACATTATGTAGACATTTCAGGGTTTAACAACATTCATTTGAAATGTAAGCCAACACAAGTGGAATCACACCAATAAGGAGAAAAGAATATTTGGGAACATCTCCGAAATATACCTGTTAGGGCGACCAGAAGCAAGGCCAACAAAGAACTCATCTCGCCTCAAGCCGACTCGGGCCTGACTGGAGCAGGTGCAACTTGAAGGACTTCTTTCAATATGTGCTGAGAACCAACTTAAGTGTGCGTACTGACAACGTCCGTCTATGTCACTTCCCACTTACTCTCTCTCTCTCTCTCTCTCTCTCTCTCTCTCTCTCTCTCTCTCTCTCTCTCTCTCTCTCTCTCCTCTTTTCTCACTCAATTCCCTCCTCTTCCTCCCCCGTCTCATCTCAGTTGTCCCCTGATTATATGAACTTTGTGCCTTCTTTTCTTTTGATGATCAGATGCATGAACAGTTGGTGCCAAGATTTTATTTAAAAATCAATGAAAGCTTAACTTTGGAAATATATTATACTTTCCAATGACTGCATGATGTCAATGAGCCATTTCATACACAAATTATAGCTTAAAAAAAAACCCTTACAGGACACTCGCTTAACTCATTGACTGCCTATGACGACACTAGACATCCAATTTTGACTCATCATTTAAAAACTACTATTAAAACTACTATTATTATTAACTATTAAAACTACTACTATTATTAACTATTAAAACTACTACTATTATTAACTATTAAAACTACTACTATTAGATTGTTACTTGGGGCCGTAACCAGTGTGGATTTCATTCATTTAGTTTGTATTAATTCATAAATACATTTACATTTTTTTTAAAAATAAGGTAAACTAATGCTTGTGAATACATTTCTTTAAATGGCCAAAAATAGTCACTCGCACATGAAAGGGTTAAAGAGGCAACTTCGGAAAAGCTGTGCCCGAAAGGATGATTTTTTGGAACAAATGTGCACTCCATCTTTTTTTTTTTGCTCGAGCGGTGAGCCAGAAACAGCTGCGCTCACTTCCTGTAATGATTTAGAGTGTGTGTTCAGACTTGTCAAATGGCGCCCCGGGCATCCACAAACGTCAACAAGTGTGACATATTCCTCGTATTGATGGCAGAAAGAGTCGTAAGAGGGTATGTGTTCCTCCGATTGGACACCTGTCCTACAGCACCGCAGCTGCACTTTCAATGAAGTGACGTTCACTTTTTTCATATGTGAATCCATCTTTTCCAAATCCATTTTGGAATATAACTATCAGAAAGAATGTCATAATTCTTATGTGTTGATTTCATAATGTTAGCGAATGACAAAAGGCTCCATATAAGAAAGCTATCATCAATAATTCAGGAATTCTACCCTTAAAATGAGATGGAGGGTTCAATTCTGGTGGGTTCGGACTTTCGTGTTTGCCATTTGCAACTCTTGTTGGCTGAGATAGACTCCAGCACCCTCGTGAGGATAAGCTGCTTGTAAAATGAATAAATGAAAAGTTGAAAACAGCAGTAAACATGACCCTAACTGAGCTATTTTGGAATGTGTTGCAGCCATAAAATTCCAAGTTAATGATTATTTGCTATAAACAATAAAGTTTATCAGATTGAAAATGAAATATCTTCTCGTTGTAGTTTGTGTCATTAAATATATACAGTTGAACATGATTCTCAAGTAATTGTATTTTGATGTTAAGGTTCCAACATCATTAGAATTTGGGGAGAAAACTGACTTCCAAAATAGCACATGGATCTTAAAATACCTTTTTGAATACCAAATTTCTTTATACATGATATATGTGTATCGATTGACATCATTATTGCCAATGGTATACAATTTTAAAAAGGACAAATTCTAAATAAATTAAAGCCAAAAAAGGATATTTTAAATATGAGAAACTAGTAGTAATAATAGATACAATTGCATTTATAGTCAAAATTATTTGACAGTCCCTCATAATAAATGAGCTAAAACAAGATAGTATTTTCAATTTTGGGATCCTTTTTTAGTTGAGGCTAAATGATGTGTATGCCCAAAACCAACACGAGGGTTCACTGTTGCCAAAGTAATTCAACCTCCAACAGCCACTGAAAACACGTGCTCCCAAAAATAAGCCACACAAGCAACCAGCTGGACTATGAGCTTTGTGTGTGTGTGTGTGTGTCTGAGAGAAACACACACACACACACACACACTCCCAACAGCGTGATGAGGCACAAAGTCAAAGATCAATATTAATAAACAGTAGCCATGGCAACAGGGTAGAAGAGTGCAGGAGTCATAGCTCAGTCAGAGGGGACGTTAAGCCTCAGAAAAGAAAAATACATGGTCATTTGAAGAAGAAAAAGGAGAGAGATAAGAAAAGTTTGGTTGTATTATTGGAATCTGACCCCAACAAAGGTCATCAATGTGAAAGAAGGTTTAAATAATAGCAGATGGGCACTCATATCAAGGCTTTGGTGACCCTTTAGATAACGGAAGGCTGAGTAAACACGAGTGAGGGGTCGCTCACCCGCAAACATCAATGTCATCTTGTGAAAAGTTTCAGAGTTAACAGTGGTGTTGAGAACCTTTGGGGAAATCCCGATAAAGTAGCATTTCCGATTCTAGGCTCCCGATAAGGATTGTCTCACAACAAGGCAATACAACAAAATAATAAGAAAAATAATATCTCGAAAGTGCCATTGATGGTGCTCGATAATTCATTCGCCCAATGAAAAGGAATTGTTAGGCAATGAGTTAACATAGACACAATTCTAGAAGAAAACAATTGCTCTAATGGAACATTTTGGTGGGATTCAATTCATGCCAGGAGCATACCGATATTCTATTAGCTCATAGGCTCATAAGTATTGATAATATCACCATATTAATACTCTATTCCGCTACCCTAAGGCCAAAATTTAAGAATATCGACTTGACTTGAGTGAATGGAGGCCCTAAAAATCCAATCTCAGAATAACTACTCATTGCATTAGTGAAGTTTTGGAGTCATATTTGACTGGGAGAGATAAATCATGATCGACTTGAAAGTGGGAATGCGGCCAACATGATTGCGGCCGGTACTCGATGATGGAATCATGAGTGAGGACGGAAGGTGGGGAGGGACTGTGATGTTTTGCTTTGATGCGTGTGGCAGGTCACCAGTGTGCATGCGCGTGTTGGATGATAGCGATAAAAAAATGAGATTAGCACTGCCGTCGGAGGAGATGGATGGAAGACTTCAAGCTCGCAATTCACTTAACACAGTCCGCAGTTGGGGAAAGCTTTTTGACGCCTTGTCTTAGCGATACACAAAGCAGACATGCAAGCTCACTTTCTCTGAGTTCAGAGAGTTCTTACAGAGGTCTATACACAAGTATATTTGCATTAACCTGACTTAACGTTATAGTAGGCCAGTCATTTACTGTTTGAAAACAGTGTTGCCAGTTTGGAAATATTTTCCAGCCAAATGGATTATATTCAAAGACTGGTTGCGGGAGGGTAATGCATTGTGGGGTTGATCAAATTTGGGCTACTCTTGTCAAATCTTAACCCCTCTAAAAAAAAAAATACAAGCACTACAAAATAGTCAATGTCGGTCCTTTACCTCTGCTGTCGCCATGGCAACTTAGGGCAAAGGGATCACTCCTAACGCATCCCCGATAAAGACACAGAGGCCTGGCAGGAGCAAAATGTGTGATCGTACCATGAGAAAAATTGACAAAACGAAACTAATCTACTCATGTATTGGATGTAAAAGAATTGAACATTTTGACTATGACGGTTTGCCGTCATCACCCTGGCTGGCCACTGTTGTACAGCCAATGCGCAATAAAACAGATGTGTGCGCAAACTGCATCAGCATGCGTTCACACACTCGGTCTCCAACGCAATATGCTTACTGGGCTGAGGTCCAATCACCAGGATTAATGCAGCTGTATCACATTTTACTGTAGAACACCGGTCCCGGGGCCCCCTGGGAAACAAACGAATCTGAGTCTGCAATCCCTCAAAGCCTGCCTCCCATAATGGAATCAACTTTTCAGGCTGTGGGTTGAGAAATGTGCAAAACCCGCTTACAAGCGTTATGTTCCTCGTGACAAACAGCGAGCGAATGCAATTTGAAAATGCAAAACAAAAACAAAAAGATTCTCTGAACAAACTGTTGGGTATTATGCGGTATATGTGGCTCACGAGTCTGATGTAGAAATACGTGAAAAGCACCGGAGTTAAAACCGCTTCAAACGGTCTTGAAACCACAGAAATGCCCTCAGTGATTAAACGCTAGATGGGGTCCAGAGAAAATATTTGAGGATAGTTCAGAGGTTGACCGCATCATCAGACCATTGCTTTGTGAAATATGAAGAGTCATTGCCTTCATTTTGTTTTTACGCTCCCTAATTGGAAGAATAAACAACTTGTTTGCAAAATCCTTTTGACTGTGTTGACCCATGTATCAGTTATATCGCCATATTGTGAGATTATCTTTACCGTGAGCCTTGTTTTTCACATCAAATCGGAACGTTCCCAACCTATAGCGAGCCAAAGTCTAAGATTACAGACCCTAACATAGGTGGTGTAGTGTCAGGGTCTCAAATGAATAGCAAAGGAAATGAATTGTTTGTGTACCTTTTGGTTGGATATACTTCAACGGAGTCCAAAAATAGGCAAATGAGCTCAGCCTGGAAACAATGCATTGTACAGAGCCTTCATCTCACTTCCTGTCTTGTCCGGAGAGGATCGGCGTGGCTCGGAGGAAGTTGTTGACAGGACGGACCTAAAGAAAACACCCAAATAAAGAGGTCAGTAAACAGGAAAGACACCTGGCTGGGGAGCACGTTGCCTTCAGGAGCACGTTGCCTTCAGGGACACGCGCCGCTGAGCTCATGCTGTGTTGTTTCCTGGCCATTGACGAGGTTTCCTCATCATCATCCACGGATATGCGTGCGTGCGTGCTCGTACGGCGAATCTCCGTTTAAGATTGTTTATATATAGCGATAATAAAAACCTTAATTGCATTGAGGAGTTTTCTCCATTAGAAGTAGGAAGCAGGCATGTGGGTAGGAATGCTTTGTCTTCACTGACCTTCACATTGGTTGCGCCTAAAAAGGCACACACCATACACACTCCTTGCGCCTCCAAAGATATGACATGGCTACGTTCCAATGCCTTGATTAGACCAAGAAATATGACTATTTCTCAACTTGCAAAAATCTTTTTTTTTTTTGGTGGAGCAAGATGAGGTGAAGAAAAAAGGAGTTGTGCAAAAATCCCCAGAAAAATCTGATGTCTGCCAAATCTATCATTAGTTGCCCTGCTTAAAGAAGTATTCATATGTTCTGCATTTATCTTTAAAGAGTTCACTATAAGTATACTTGAATTTACCATACAAATATATTTTACTATAAAGATATGTACAGTTTGTGGTGTAGTCATTTTTTTTGCTGATTAAACTATGAATTCTGCAGAGACAAGTTAAAATAAAACAAATAGAAAGATGAATACTACTTTTCCACAAATAGTGTTCATTGCTCTAACAAAATCCATTACCGGAGTGCCTTCACTTACAAGTTTATTTCAATTTTTAACTTAAATCCTATCCCTCTATTAAAATAAATAAATATGCTATGAACCGATTTCAGCCCCGACATACAAACAAAAATAGCTTTTTAATCAAGAACTCTAAAGTTCATGCATTAAAAAAAATGGACCAAACTGCCTGGTTCTCAATCAACTTTTTATTATTATTATTTTTTAAATTAACTCCTGTGCATTGATTTTGGACATATGCTATATGATTATGACCTTCGACTATGACGCAACGTGTCAGTGTTAGCGTCGAGAGGGTGAATGTTTTTTTTAAGTAGAAATAAGAAGTAACTAAGCATTTTAGAATCAGAACCTACTTAACAAGGATGCGACCCAAAAATGACCAAAAAAAATGGAAGGCAAGTAAACCCAAGCATCCCCACGTTATTGCATTTAGTTTTTGGATTTGTACCCAATGACATGGTCAGTCCGTAAATCCTTTTCTTGTGATCATTGCAATGCAATTTTGAATTCTTAGGAGGACAGTTTTGCATCATCAGCCTTACTACATTGTTTTTGGTCTACACACAAGACATATTTTAAGACCCATTCAACTTTCCTCTAGTGGAACTTCCGTTCCTATCAAGACAAGAGGACACAGGCCTCTCGAGCCACAGTTCAAGCCCTCCTCAAACGAACTGTGGCCAGCTACTTGTGAATGTTTGGTTGAATGGGCACAGTCAAAAAGTGGAGGAAAAAAACAGAAGAAAAAAAACAACTATACAAGGATTTTTTTTCATGTGGTCTAGATGTAAGGGCTTTGGTTCAAGTTAGGATGGCAAATGTTGCAAAGACATTCAGGAGTTCATAAGGAGCTTGAGAGGGGGATTAGTGCCTAACTTGACCCCGTGACCTCCTAAAACAAGCCAGTACTATTGCTCACATGGGGGAGGAAAAAAAGCCAGGCACCTCCGACTCGCGGAAGCAAATTCTTCTTTCCCTCTGACACTTGTAAAGCGCTCAACTCATGACAAAAGGAGCAGCGCATGTCACAGGCGACCAGTCAAATCGGGCCATTACAACGCACCGGTCGGAGGGAGGTTAAGCCAAAAGCCGGGAAATAGTGAAACGGAGACCCCAGTGCTTGTCAAAGGGAATGTTGAATCCACCAGCAACTTTAATGACAGATGCGAGTCCCTGGTTGAAAACATTATTGATTTTCTTCTCTTTTTTCTGGACTAAAATTAATGGAGGGACACTTTCTTTTGACTGTTGATATTTTGGGAGGATATTAAAGTGTCAGTGTACCCTTATCTAGTATTAAAAATGATTGAAGCAACTCACATCTGCCCAGCGTTGACAGGCCAAGCATAATATTATATGTTATGCAAAATGCTTTCTCTCATAGTATATTGAAACGATACTGGGCCAGCATTTAAATGTGTTTGTAATTAAACTTGATTGATATATTGGCTGGAAATAAAATGTTTTTTTTTTAGAGGTTATCCATATGGATATTTAAGTCACGGTAAAACCCTTTCAGAACTTTCGTGCAAAATTGAAAATTAAAGTTTGTAGTCTGAAAATGACGTCAAATAGATTAGATTGTACAAGTCTATGTAGTCATAAATTATGTTGCATGCATTGCTCTTACTTGCAGGCCAAAGAAAAAGTGTTTGTCATAAATCCAGCAGTCCATACATATGGCATAGGTTCTTTCGAGTAGTGGAAGAAAAAGGCAAAAGCGTGACAAAGTGGGAAATGGCAAGAAAGTGACAAGACGCTGAGCTGCGACAGACCATCACGGGGAATTTCCGGCTTGTTTAAGTAACCTTTGTTCAACTAGCTAATGTTATGACAACATGAGCTCAAATGTGATGGATAGACAAGTTTTACCCAAGCAACACAAAGACTTACACTTAAACTATAGATTCCGCTTTCATAAATGGGAATGGAGAATTTTTTAATAGAAGGGCTCGAGAGTCATAAAGGTTGTGGGAGATCTAATCCTTGCAGGAAAATTGTATCAGATTTTCGGCGGAGACAATTGATGTTTTAAAAAGTAGAAATGGCTTGTAAATACCTGATTTTTTCCACTTGAGGCTTTCATTCCTCACAGTCAAAATGGATTGGATGTCCATTTCCGTCAATTCCAGTCAATGAATTAATACCTAAAGGAAAAAGAATACACAAATAAATACCAACTTGCAAAAAAAAATGCAGGTTAACCTCTTAGTATTTCAGAAAGAAATCCATGTAAAAAAATGTCATGGCCAGTGTCAAAGGGGATTACAAAAATAAAAAGCCCCCAAAATTACGCGGCAAAAGCCAAATGACGACCCATTGGCATTTCTCCATAACACAAACAAAGCAAACAAAATATATGAACTCTCCAGGTGCTCAATAGGAGCCAAGGGACGGTTGGAAGACTAAAAAACAACAACCCAAAAACACAATAGTCGCATTCTTGGCCACCTCGATGGATGTAGACACGCCGCTCAAGTTCTCGGCCGTTTCCTCGACGCACACTGGGCGGCCTCCAAGGCATCCGACATCAACAGTTCACCCATAGAGATTCCGACATTTTTTTTTAGGCAGCAGGTGTGAGGTATGGGCGGCAACGTACTTTCCAAGGATGTAAAGTCAACGGAACACAAACAAAAGGCCTTTCCCTATCACGGCTGCAAACAAAAGCAATGGAATGCGGGAAGATGACTCGATTCTACAGATGGAACAAATATGTTTGAGTAGGATCCTGATTAAATTCAAAGCTCCCAAAACCACTTAACATTATATAGCGACTTCAATCTCATACTTTTTCACTGAAACACATGATATTACATGAAGGAACGTCATATCAAAGGAATTTTCTTGGTTGGGTTTTTCCAATGGACAATGAAGTCAAGCAACACCTCAATTATAAATTAGTGAAAAAGGGCATCTGGGAAAGGATGTGTTTATGTCGAAATAACTTCAAGCTCCAGAGAAAATAGACTGGTTATCACCAAAAAGGAAAGACATTACTCAATGGGTAGAGAGGCAGGAAGTGCTAAGCACATTTTAAATATCGCCATGGTGATTGAGGGAAAATTGGTGAGAGCTGAAATTGCAGGTAATTGCCTTGTCTCGGCCTCAGTGACAACCAGGCTTCTATAAAAAATGGGCAAAAAAAATCATTTGAACAGGTAAAAAGTACTGGCGATATACGAGTTCAAGGTTTTGCTCATTGGCCATTTTTTTTGTTCCTCGGATAAGCGTGACAACAAGGCTTCTTACGGGAAATGTGTTTATCGTCCCGGCTGTCAACTTCATCTCCGCGACGAAGTCGCTTATCATCATCAGGAAGTCCCTTTGCAGAAGATAGGCCAATTTTGTTTGTTTGCTTGTTTGTGTTGAAACGTTTCATTTCCTCCCAGTCACAAAGCGTGGCATTGTCGCGTGCAGCTGGAAGGTGGTGATGCAGCATGTGGCGCTTTACAGTAATGGACTCATCCATCAACAATTAAGACACTTTGACAGGTCGCTGCTGTGGTCAGTGTGACCAGACAGCAGTTTTTTTTTTGTTCTCAAGTCCACAAATAAGAGCTTTCCAAACATTGGTGTGACTTCTTCAAATGCCAGGTTTTTTAATTTTTACTTTTTGGCATCTACCAATTTTCCTGAACATTTTACGACACTCAGCGATCCTCAGTCCAATTTTTGCAATTTTCAAAATTTAATAAAAAGAATGCCAAAAGTGACTGGTGCACTTTTGGGTCATATTTGGTCCGTGCCAATATTCCTGATAGCAATTGAAAACGTTGCTAAAAAGATGTGATTTTAATATCCTTGTAACCCTTTGTAGCAATGATTATGTTGTTGTTTACAGTCATTTCTAGAGGGAAGCCACTAATCTTCATTCAAACACAAATGAATCTGTCAGACTCCAAGAAAAGGAAATGCACATTTGCTCCAAATCCTCTTAAATTTCACAGGCGTGGGACGTGTCACGTCTATGTTCTGTTCCGCGCTGATGTGAGTACGTTTCAGGGCAAGACTAAAAAAACGTGAGAAACCAAGCCTCTCTAATGCCAAGTAAAGCTCACTGATCCACCAGGCACCTGTTTTTTTGCTAACCACGGGAGACCACCCCCAAAAAACACCGGTAAAAGACAGCCATACAAGAAATCTCCGCGGATTGAGATCCCTTTTGTGACAAATCCACGGATCCTGGATTATTCCCACCCGGCGTGGGGGCCGGCGACACAGATGGGAGTCCACACGGGCCCGTGATAGCTTCCATATGTCACCTGTCCCTGGAGAGGGTGCGCACTTTTTCTAATGTTTTTCTATCAATCTCTCATCTCTTGCTCTGTTTAGCTCTTTAAACAGCTTCGAGTTGGATGGGAGGGGGGGGGTTGTAGACCCTGAACACTGGCGAGGTTGGCGCGGGTCAAATGTGATAACGATTAATTGCAGAAAACATTTCAGTCTCAGCCTGATGCATGAATGATTCGTAGGGGGTTAAAGACAGGACGTGTTTTGCAGCCAAAAAGTTGACAGGACATCATTTGTGCGTGTCGGAGTGTTGAATGGAGTCTTGAAATTGCCATACTGCTAATTGCTTTTCTAATTTGACCCTTTCGAGCTTGAGGGTATATTTACATTTTTTTTTTTTCAAACGACTGTGTAAAATGGGCAAAAAAAAATGGCAGTAATGAGCGCACATGGGATTTCCTGCAGGCGTAGGTAGTGAATAATGTGGGCTATTGGCGGTTTAAAAAAAATAAATAGCACTTTATGGCCATCTTAATATATTAAGGTAATGCATTATGTCTAGGTTTTCATTTCTAGTGAGTATAGCAATTGTCAGGTTGAAAGTGTGGCACTCTGTGGCCAGAAGCAGTCAGTCAGAAGCTTTGGAACAACAAGACCGGGGAGGTTTGCCCTCGTGGAAGTCTTGAGTGACACACGAGAGCTCTAATATTCCCCGTCTGATTATAATCCCTGCGGTGGAGCTCATTAGCCAGGCATTCCCGTTGAACCCTGGCTGAGTCGAGTCGAGGAACTCAGCTGTCACTCAACACCTTCTTTCTTCAAACAATAAGGGCATCGGGGAGAAATAATCCTGCGCTCTCGTTTTCGGAATTTTACGAGTAGTGTGGATTTTTTGGTTTTTATGATATGGGCTAAAAAAATGACTGTGTCTAAGCCTTGATTAATATCATGAAATGTTGTAGAGGAAAGAAATCCAAATCTCATCCAAATTTGTTATGACATTTTTGCCATAACTAACCTGAGAGTACATTTCTCTCATGGTATGCACAAGTAGATGCTGGTAGTTTTACACTTCTATCTTCTCTATCTTATTTACAACATTAGGGTTGTACCTGCAATGGAGCTCTACATTTGGATATTGTTCAATATCACATTGGTCCGTGTGTAAATCTTGTTTTGAATCTTGTTTTGATATTCTTGGAACATTTTGCTGCACTCTCAAAAGTCTGTCTTGGTAGAGAAAAAAAAACACATCTTCAGTGTTCTAGCCGTGCTGCCATCTTGGTCTTGGTTGTTCTTATGGACGTCCTCAAAGAAACAGCAGTAGAAACAAAGAAGTTGTTTGAAAGCAAACATCGCCATTGAGGTTTACCTCCTGAAAGAATGCAACCAACAACGCCACCACTCTCCATACTTAAACGTATTAACTGAATCCCAACAGGTTCAGCTACTGGACAAAGATTGAACCGAGTTTCTCCTTGTTGTCTTTTGATCCGCGTGCTCGATTCCCCGAGTTTGAGCCCCTGCATTCGATGCTTCGTGGTTTTCAGAGGGTTTACGGTGCAGGGTGCAAAAAATAAAAGGGGCCTATAAAATGACACTGGGCGCTTGGAAGCACACAGCTGCCAAGGTGATTTACTGCACGCCGGCTTTTCCTGAGGGTGACAGCGGAGACGGCGAGGAAGAGTGATTCCTCCCCTTTTGTGGGGTCCTCTCATAAAAAGGTTGAGTGATGAGACCCCACTGATCTTATAACATTCCTTTGTTGTTTGGCTAACAAAGACAAACAGAAAACGATACACCACTCGCGCTAACTGGCCGGTGTCGCCGAAACAGTGACATCGCTCTCTGGTTTGGTCAGTTTGAGCAACTTTTTCACAGTAATTTCGTTTTTAACTTGAACCAGGAACTAGTTTAGCAGTCCACATTATAGGTGAGAACCTCTTGGTACGTCGCAAGGTCAAAAGTAACAAGCGAAACTGACATTTGGTAACAAAACGTTTGGTATGGCCATGCAAATTCCAATCAATCTTTTCTTTCTGAATGACATACATGCATCAAAGTTGTTTCCAAATTGCAACCCGCCACAAGATTGAAGGACGCTCCGCCTGGGAAACAGATGGCGGCCACTAACACCGTCACCCACCCTGAACACTGAGATCCCAGATCAGACCTCCGGCAAGCTCTACGCTTGTTCGCAGCGCCTCTCAAATCTCCAACAACTGATCCTTGCCAGAGCCATCAGAAGATTAGGGGACACACATGAGTGAAACTGACTGGACAGCTGAGCCTCATTATCCGTCCTCTCTGACTGCCGGTCCATTTGGGTTCAGTGGATGTTTTGGGTTCGGGACAATGGGACAGATGATTGCCCCCATGAGGGAGAGCCCTTCAGGAGCTACCTAGACTGAAGGGAGGCCCACTTATTCACTGTCTGGATTTAAACAATTAGGCAATTAACCTGTTAAGAGGGATCAATTGGCTGTTGGATTAAGGCCAATTGGAAATTCTGATTTACTTTAGATTAGATCAAGATTACGAGGTGGAGATCATGTTCTCCAACTGATTGCAGTCTAACAAAATTATTGAATGACGGTGGTCATTTTTAATGAATATGGAGTAAGTATTTTTCAGATATTGGTCCCTCCAAGTCAAAATGAATTGGATGAAGGAGAACATTCATCCAATAATATAAAACTGCTGTATTTATGTACATAAACATTGCAGTGAAAAAAAACAATTTGCTAATCCTCATAGAAATTGATTTCATGTCCAACAGAGGGTGCAAAAAATATACAATTTTTCCCATAAAACTGTATTCGAGTTCTGCATGGGACAGGGTCACGGGTGTTCCCACTTTAGCAGTTATATTCAGAAAATGTAAGTGCATGTAGTATGTATGGCTGGCTATGGAGTGGGTTTTGTGCTCTACGAGGCTCCATCCAGATCAACAAGGACTGAAATGAGGCATGTCATCACACTTCTGCGACAGCAGCAGACAGACGGTCTCTACTACTTCCCGTGCACGGATTTTAATATTTCCCATCTTGCAAACCATCAGCACTTTTTATCGGATGGGCAGGAAGTCACGTGGCACACTCTAAAGCATCTGAAAATCTAATAGATTTTTGGACCTTTAGAGACTATCCTGAACCCGGCGAGCCTCCACTAAAACTCCAGGAGAATTACTACTGTTGCTTGGGTTAATCCTGCGTATTACAAGCGGTAATTATGAGGGGAAACAATCACTTTGACAATTGGACCGGTCATACAAAAAAGCCTCAGTTAAATCAGATTATGAAAACCGGTTTATTAGGACGCAGGATTGTTAATCCTCGCTTATACCGGAAATCCTGGGCAATGGAAATAGCCCATTACGTTAATTGGCTGTTTGGATGATGCCTTAAAATTCCCCAGTTAATAGCATGGATGTCCCTGATCCAATCACGTGATCACAAATCGGACCCAATCACTAAATTGACAATAGATTGGAATTGGGTACACAAAAAGATGTCTTTTTAACCCAAAATCATCTGATCATGTTTCTGTTCTTCATGGTCATAAGTCAATTTTTCTTAAATTCAAATACATAGTAGTACTCAATGTTAAGAGGTGCTAATCCTAGAAATCAGATGCCGTCGGGATAAGTAAAAAGAAGAAAACTAGAAGGATGCTGGAAGAGAACATTGCTACGCTGTGGCCAGTAAAGTATAAAAGAACGAAAACCATGTCAAAATGTAGTCTTCACTGGCTGCATTTGATTCTCACGCTGCCAAAATAAGCTTTGTTTTTAGTCTTCAGAGGGACAGCGAGTTGGAGATACGAGCATGAAAATCTATCAATTGCTTTAGCAAGTCTTGCATCTCAACCAAGAAAGCCCCCAGACAGTGCTTCAAATTAATAGTACTACCACAGGCATTTCTGAAGCAATTTGACGGATCTTTGATCGTCTGGGACCTCAAATATACGATGACTGGCATGAGCAGAAGGACGTTATTCAAAATTCAATGAAAATAGGCCTCCCTTGGGTTATTTTAAAATTAAACAGTACTCTAGGTCTGTTAGAAAAAAGTACCCTAATCCAGCAACTTGTTTTCTCTCAAAATAGCAGATTCTCCGTTTCCTGAATTTTATGATGTCAATGTCATTGATAGCCGCAATATCTGTGTTCTAAGATGTTTTTATCACTGAAGCAAAACAATAAACTGTTAGAAACATATGACATCTAATTTGAGATCCTTCAAAAGTGGTTATTGGGTCATAGCAAAGCTCCACATTCTGAAACCTTTTATTGGGCACACTGGTTGGTATCCATCGTGACCTCCAATTTAGCTTGAGGTAAACACCAGTTTCAAGCCCTCATCAGCAATCTGCATACATCTTACATGTATATGTTAACCTAAGTCATTCATATTCATAGCTGCCACTTCCACTTCTCTCTTGACACTTGAACCTTCTCAGACTTGCCTGTTGCGGTGCAAATGTCACCAATGCCCCGAATGGCATTTCACTTTCCTCTGGACCTTGACTTGGAGTCCCTGTAGTGTCTAATGACTCTACGTGTTAACTGTCACGCCACCCTTGAGCACCGCCTCACCTCCAAACCATCAGCAGACCACCAAAGGTGACCTTGGAAACTACAAGGAACAGCCATGAAAGTTCTACAGCAGTAAACTAATTTCCATGCATTGATCATTGATATATCAACATACTGTGAGATTACAACAGGAGGTATTAAGAGTTTCCCACTGTTAGTCTTTGTATTATTACAAGCAGTGACCTAAATTTTAAGATTTAACTCTTCAAATCAGATCTGTTGTAAGCATGTCTAAGTCCGAACAGAAAGCCAAGGTAACAAATTCAAGTGCATCCTTCTGAAAAAGACGCCATCGTTGAGTGAAGTTGATCAAAACACGTGATCATCACGATGCAAGCTCTCAGTCTGAAGCCAAAATGTTGCAACGCGTGTTCTATTTTACAACACATCCATCTACAAGGAACAAACTTTACACGCACTTAGCAGCCAAGACAAAAAGATAAATAGATCCGTCGTCACAATGAAAAGAATGGCGTCCAAACGTATCCTTCACAGCCACTATAAAGCACTCCGCTGCCACAAAAACTAAACTTGTCAAGAAGATGCATGCGCTGCAAGATGACAAACGACTCATCAAAGTGTCAGCACATCTGTTGAGAGTCAACAACTCAAACGTAGTGAAATATTTTGCCTGTTAATGGAGGGAACAGGCAAAATCTGCTCTAAACACTCTGAGATAGCTGCTTTATTTATTTTTTTTATTACTCAGGGAAATAAAGGAGTACAGTAAGTTTTGTACTACTACTTTTACATCTTTCGTAGCGTTGTTAAAAGCATACAAAAGTATTGAAATATTACTACTGAAATCTTATATTGTTGTACTGGATATTATTATGATTGGAAATTGTTGTCAGCTAATCGTAAGACACAATGAGACAACCAACCAATTTTGTAGTAGACAGCCAGAAATATAAATCAAATCAAATAAAAACAGATTTTATGGAGACTCTAATTCAATAACTAAAGAACAGCGTGGAAAACTAAATGCGAATAATAAAATTGATCTTGTTAATAACCATAAAACATCTGTACTTTTATTGAAGACTCTCAACGGCACAAAAAAAGAAGGCAAACGCGCCAGTTCTTTCTTGTATTATATGCTGTTTCTCATCTTCATCAAAGGGCTGACTTTGAACTTTCTTTGCTCGCCTGGTCATGTCTGCAATGGACATTTTTCAATTGTAAGAGAACCCAGCGAATTAATGAAAACTGGGACTAGCTTTGAAATTCAAAGTGCATTCAAACAAAGGCATTCAAAAAGAAAAAAGTTATGCTTCATCTTGTAATACAATATATTGCTATAGGTATTCAAATGTCCAGACTTTTT
Organism: Stigmatopora nigra; assembly: GCF_051989575.1. NCBI lineage: Eukaryota > Metazoa > Chordata > Actinopteri > Syngnathiformes > Syngnathidae > Stigmatopora > Stigmatopora nigra. Next base: position 6,807,830 of record NC_135521.1, read on the forward strand.
GGACACACCAGTTCAATCGGTCAACTTGGAATCATACAAGAACATCCAATCTCTTTTCAACACTGTCTTTTTGTCCCGAAAACATGAGTTCTCCAGCAGGGGCAATCATTCCCATTGACTTTTGGAGGATTCAAGTGATGAACAAAGCAGCTGTCCCGTAACCCCGCCTCCCCCCGTCAGTATGGAAGTGGACGTGCCCCTGGCCTCCCTTTGCAATCTCCCGCTTGTTTAACGTGTGCGCTGGCGAGGAACACAGTCATCTCGCGCCAACGTCACATGGCGGCACTTTGCGGCCCCCCGAGGGCTCTCCAGCTCCCTTTTTCGAAAATAAAAAAACATTTGCTGTCAAAACAGCGGACGTAAGGATATAAGTTATGGAAGCCAGCATTCTGCGTTTCGGGGAAAAAAGATGGCCGCTTGTTCTGTTACAAAAAGCAGCTGTGCTTGAATTATTAAACAACAAATTATCCATTCACTCATTTTCGCAACCGCTTTATCCTCACTAGGGTCATGGGGGTGCTGGAGCCGATCTCAGCTGACTTCGGGGCGGAGGACGACCTGAATTGGTGGCCAGCCAATCACAGGGAACGAAGAGACAAACAACCATTCACGGTGACACTCATACCTAGGGGCAATTTAGGGTGTCCAATCAGAGTGCTATGCATGTTTTTGGAGTGTGGGAGGAAACTGGAGTACCCAGAGAAACCCCACGCAAGAACGTGCAAACTCCACACAGGTGGACCGACATGGATTTGAACCCGGGACCCCAGAACAACAAATTATAAAATTTCTAATTTGATAATTTTATCATACTTTGGTCAGACACTATAATAAATTGGCTGCCATTGACAACCAATCCATTTGAAGTGGAAAGGTTGACAGTGAATGAACGGATATTAAGGTTAACTGCCACTCTCCCACTCCTAAGGGATTGGACGTTCACTATAGGAAAAGTCATTGGGCAAAGGAAGACTATTCAGAAACATTTATAATTGAGTAAGATTCTTTGTGTCAAGGGTAAACTATAATTAAAAAAAAAATATCCCATGTCATTCTGTCTAGCAACAAGAGGCCCAATCAGAGGTGTTCTTTACTTGCTGTAAACTGTAAAGGATTGAATGATGAGTTTATCCTCAGTCATGCTTATTTATAGATTTAGTGATATTAAGCATTCTACTGAGAATTTTTATTTGCCAATTCAACATTTAGACTCAAGTCACCCTAAAAATAAAAAAAGAAGAAAATCTCTCTTCATTCCAATCTCATCCTTCTCCCTTTCGCAGTTTTCATCCATCTAATTTTCCGCTTAGAGTTTGACACCAGCAGACTGGGCAGTAATTGGTGGCTTAGCAGTGAAGGCTCCAAAAAGATGCTTTCGGGTAGGCATCCTATCGAAATTCAGCCAATGCGCAGCCATCATAAGGATCTTTCCACTGTCGTGAAGCGTACTTATGGATAGCGCTACGGCATCCACTTAAATGCTAAGCAGCTCTCTCCACTTTCGGGTGGATATCATCCAGTCTGCTGGCCTTGTTCCTTTCCCACAGCGCTGCCTTGTTGTGAAAAGTGGGTCAAGGTTGTGTTTTTAGTCAATGCAATGTCTTTTCCCAGTCTATCAGCGGGTGACAAGTAAAGAAAATTGCACAAAAGAGGACAATATTATTCCTGCTGTTCCCTCTTTCACTTCTTTGAAGAGTGAAGGTCTATCATTTCATCAAAATAGATTTTTTTCTACTGCTGGGCTGCATTATGTCAAATCAAATTTCTGCATATATGTTGGTCAAAATTTGGCATGGGAACCTTTGGATACTTCACCAAATGATTTGGAATTAAAGACTCAGTATAACTAACAACAATGATCGATACATGATTTGAAATTAATAATTACCAGGTGCTGAAAGACAGCGACATTTGAGTGACAAATAATTTTTCTATATGTATAAAAAAATACATTGGTGCAGCCATTTTCATTTTTGGGCATGTCCACTATTTCTTAGGACATTTTACGACTTCAACAATAGTAATTGACTTGAAAATGAATGTGTGAAAGTCCTTGAAGATGCTAATTATTTTCTTTTTTTTTGCCATAAACAGATGTCAGATTTTACTGTAAGGCAAATGGCAGCCTCAATGAGAAAAAAAATGGTTTTCATTTTAACAGTGTTTGGAAGAATTCAAGCATTATCTTAGATTTTTGGTGCCAGGCAGTCACTTTTCCAGGGTTATCCAGTGAGAGACCTAGAGAGCTTTTCACAGCTGGATCCAAAATTGAAATGTGAGACTGCATAATTGCAGATTTGATTGCTTCAAATGTGCGCCGGGTGCAATTTTCCCCAAAGCAAATCTTTTAATTTACAAACTGCTAACCACTGGCGGTAAAAAAATAAAAAAATAAAAAGTGAGAGCGTAGCCACCCTTGGCTTTTACTCAAGATTTGCCAGCGTGAATGAACACCCTATTTTATGTGCAGGCGTCACATTTTTTATAGAAAGATGTAAACTTGGGCAAGTGCCAGGGATGACTTCCTGGAAATAACGGCAGATGAATGGAAAAATGCAATTGAATTTCAATGAGGCAATTTTACCGAATGCATCCATTTGTAATGGTGAACGCTCCGATATGAACTATTTCATGCTTCAGCTAGAAGAGGTTGTGATGCCAATTGTGACTTCAAAACTTATAACAGTGGTATCCAAACTATGCGACGTGGGCCAACAGTGGCCCACTCCCTATATCTTACTAGGCTGCAGCAACACACTTATTTATTTATATATTTATTAATGTCTAAATCTATTTATGTTTAAAATAGCTTTCCTATTTCTGCATCCTCACCCTCTTGCTACTGTGACAACGAAACTTCCCGAATACGGGATGGAATAAAGTTATCCAATCCAAACCAATATGGTTAAGAAATTAAAGCTTAAATCGTCCTACATTCTCTTGCACTTCACAGTTCAAAAACTCGAGGACACAGGACACAAATTTGGGGTGGGCCATCTGTGCGCTATTTAGTCCAGTTCTAGCCACCCTGTCTGCTTAATTCCAAAAGTCCCATTATGTCTTGACCATTGAAAAGCTTCAGATTTCATTAAGGAACAGGAAGAGCCACATTACCCTCTGGATTAATGTCAAGTTTGGCGTTTCGGGGCTGGCGGATTGAATGGCGTTTACATGACTTTTTTGACCTGCCTGTTGAAATGCACCCTAAATCATGAAATGAAGCTCATGGAAGAGCAGGTTGAGCACATAAATAGCTCATGAATTATGGACATTTTTTCATCAAGGCGCATATCTGTTACCCAAAATCTCCTCAAGTTGACGAGCGATTCCATCATTGGGATTGTGAACCACCACTATGTTGGCTCTTCAAAAGGCAGTAATGCATCATCACAGTCTGTTTCATAGCAACGTGTGCGCCATTCTTCTGATGGGATGTGGGCTGCTTGTGTTTCAATTTGCCGGGAACGCTTCTTTCAAGAAAGTTGACAGGCGACTTCACTTATGTCATACAGAGATGTTGGAAAACAAGACAGCACAAGTACAAAACATGGCCATGGGATTTACGCTTTGCTCTCACTCCCTATTCATTTTGAAATCATTTCTGTTTACTTCATTTTTGACTCCTCAACATTCCAGGTGAAATATTTTAGAGCCCATAGATGGCTGGGATAGGCTCCAGCACCCCTGCAACCTTTGTGAAATGAAGGAAAATGAATGTATGAATAATTTTAGAGGACTTACTGGTCACTTTCTGTTCAGTCTGAGTCCCTTTCTGCACATTATAAGAAATTCCGGGGTCACTTTTTGTCTATTTTGGACAATTTCTTGTTGATTTTGGTGACCTGTGGTAGGGCAAAAATAAATACACACCTGAGTTGTTGACTGATATTAGAATACAACATTTCAAGATGGATACTTTACGATGCATTGAAGAACCCTACTAAAGACATATAGTTTGTTGGCCTGTAAAAATAAACAGATAAGTCGCACTGAGCTAATTCAAAGCGGAGGGCAAACGTAGCGGTTTACAATCCGAAAATTGGGGTGCCCCGAAGCCTTAGAATCAAAGTAAAAGGAACTGGAATGACTTAAAACAGTTCTTGGACTTTGCTTTAACAGATGCCTCAGCATGTGCATCTTTCTTTGCCAGTAAAGCAACAGTCCATGTTAAAGATTTTAATCCCCGGAAATCTTTTAGGGATTGAAAGACTGCAACATCCGTCTTAATGCATGTAACATATATACAATATTCTCCATTTAATTCACCAAAGTGTTATTCTTATTTGAATGACAACTGCTATACTATGATTGAAAAGCATGAAAAAAATGAACACTTAATTTGAAAAGATATTGCAAGTGACTTTTTCTGAAGTTGCTCTTTTTAATGTCTATTTGATAGGGTTATGTGTCTTTTGAATGGACATGATCTCATTAAATTGAGGGCATAAAAGTCAGTGTGAATTTAAAAAATGCATAGAAATGCAATTCTAAAGAGGAAGCGCTGGTTGCTGGGTTTGCAAGAAGGTCAAACTGAGGAGACGTGAGCGCTTCACAGTCGTCCATTCATCAAGCAGCGAGTCAAGTACAAAGAACGCCATATCTTCTGCAGCCTTTTGTTTATCCCGCCCCTTTTCTTTTGCGCCTCAATTAAAACTCTTCACTACGATTTTCTCTCAATACCAAACCAAATAAAGAAATAACACATTTCCCTAATTTAATACACCAGCATAAAAATATCCAGCACTTTTTAAAAACATGTATATAGTGTATTACTTGGACTATAAGCTGCACAGACCAAATCCGACCCCTAACCTATTGACTTCTTTTTTTTTTAGAATAGGTGGTTTAGAAAATGATGGATGGATGTTTATAAAACTAGATCTTTGGAAGTATTACCTCCAAAGAGCCCGTCCACAAAAAAAAAAAAAGAATAACACACGCACAAATTTCATGGATAAAGTACTAAATGTCAACAGCGGACAAGGGTCGCGCAAGCATATGTAGAACTGGGAAAGGAAATGCCTGTATATTCTTGAAATAATAAGTAATCATGAAGAATCACCAAACAAAAGCTGCAAAGGCAAAAGCAATTCTGACATTAAAAGGGTTTAAGAGTTCAGCTTCGGGTGTTTTAAATGGAAACACAAAAAGACTCTTTGTCTTGCTACTGATGGCGGAAGGCTTAAGAAGATGGCGTGAAAGCTTCCATTTTTCCACAAAACCTCTTTCCAAGACACATCACGTCTGTCTCTTTTCAGAGGCTGCCGTCCGTCCCCCGCCTGCCCCCCCCAACTTGGCCTACCAAACATTTAGTTATCTCTCATCTGTCACGTTACATCTCACCGTCCCTCCCGTGTGAGTGGGCTCGGCCAGGCCCCGGCACGCTCGGTCCCCGGCCCCCAGCCTCACAGCCTCCCAGACTGCATCCACAAGGAGCAAATCAAGCGTTTCTCAACGGATGGCCAGTCTGATAAGAAGGACAATATTGGCCAGCGAGTCAGAGAACGGCGTTGGAGACAACGCCCCCCTTGCTCCTAGCTTGTTTTGACTGCGTTTGATGCCGCTTTCCACTGGCAAAAACAAGGCCGGATCGTCGGCCTATCTGCTGAGAAACAATGACGCCAGTGCTAAGGGAAGCCGCTGTTTTTATTCCAGCCTTTGTGGAACAGTGCCTGGAGTTGGCGCGCTGCCATCATCGCGGCGCGCATACCGACGCACGCGGGCGAGGTCAAAGGTTGAGCTCGAGATGCTTGTTGACAAGTGAAGAGGCAATCGACGGTATCAGAGGAACGGGAGGGCGCTGCTATCACCTGGCACCTGAACACACAGCTTGGCGAGATTCTGTCGTGTGATTAGGCTGATTCAGTGGCCATTTGTTGTTCTGTAATATCTTTGACATGTTCAGGGGGGTCTGCAACGGGTTCTGCTGGTTTCCTCAAATGGGAAATGTGCTTACCGTAGGCAGATTTTAGGGCTGAGTGCACATTTGTGACAATACATTCGAAAATATTGTTCAACTATAAATATAAATAAATTCTTAGGCCAAAATATCCTATTGAAAAAGTGTCACTGTTAAAAAAAGATTTTTCCGTGGCAGAAATGTTGACAATTTGTATGCCGATTCATTCATTTAAACAAAAATAATTGAAAATGAAGACAATATTTTTACAATACAATACAATACTATACATATACAATACTTCATATTGTATATCCATTTTATATTATTTTTACTTATAATGTGTGCACTTTAGGCTGAAATCTCATTGTACTTGTAAAATAACACTAAAGTCATTCAATTCAATACTTTCATTTGAAGCCTTTTCTGTCAATGTTGTCAGAAATATGGTATGCTCAGTTGATGTAGTATTTCATTAAACATCCAATGCAGGGCATACAAACGCAGGTGGAAGTTTTTTCCCACTTTAACTCAACAAAAACCTCAACATCCGTCATCCATTGAACAATAACAATACCAACAAACATCCCGACACATCATCTGAATCCTCTGCTTTACATATAGGAACTGAAAAAATCTATTTGAATAGAGTCACGAGAGGATGGACTTAATTTAGCGCACAGCTGAATGGCGAGACCACCTGCTGCGGACATTGACATCAGAAAAATATGCCATTTGCATCATGCATGACAGCATGACTTTTCTGAAGAATGTCTGCCTGTTATTAAGAAGTCAGGAATCAGGAAGAGTCATCAAACGCAGACATTCCTTCAAGCGCGCTTCCTGTAAACAGCCAAGTGTTTCCTGCGTTGAGGCAGATGTTTGGCCCTATTGCCGCCTTCCGACCTCGGCCCGTGTCCTGTTGACCCCAAAATCCCCCCCACACGACGTGGAGTCGTCCCCCCCGGTTTAGGGTTGGCCCGGTGGCAAACGTCCTCCGACAAACGTGGAACAAACGCCATCTGCTGCGGTTTCATTACAAGGCTTTGCGCCGAGCTAAGACAATTAAAGCTAATAGAGTGCAAATGTCTGAGCTGGTACTGCCAACTTTACAATGTCGCCTGTATTTCCATCCACATCCATATGCCGTTTTAATGGCTGCTAAAACCACAGTTATAAATTATCAAGAAAGCAGGGGCTGGGGAATGGGAGCTACAATTTAACCGATTGTCACAAATGAGTTACATTCCGAAATCAAAGCAGCCCAAAGGCTTTTTAAATCGAAAGTTGTATTTCATTATTTCAGTTTTAAATGGATTATTGTATTTTATCATTGTCATCGACTGTGTTTTAAGACTATAAGAAACAATATATTAAAAATAAACCAATTCTGGGTCCATGGATTGGACGTCTAGCATCGTCTGACACAGCCAATCAGTTTTTTTCCTCTTTTAATTGCCGTGGAGGGTTTAATAGCCCACTCAAACGAATTACTCTTCACTTTAAAATATCTCCTGGCTTTGAAATCCTTCCCGAATGCCGGATTAAATTGAATTTGGAATTACTCCTTAATACTAAATGGGACGATAATGGCGGCGTGATCCCCGCATCTATCTGCCATTAGCAACGATTGGGAAGGATTTCTGTCAGTGATCATTGAGCACATTTGAGAAGACGTGCCGGTGATGAACAAATTCTCCTAAAAGCAAAAAAACTAATTATCTCCCGGCTAAAAAAAGGAGTCCGGATAAGCATCTTTAGCCCCCCGGGGCTAAAAGGAGCTTTCCACGTGAACAGGAGAGGCCTTCAAGTGCCTTGTAAAAATGGAAGGTCCTCCTCTATGTTGGATCTCAAGTGGGTGGCGTGGACCCTCCCACGGCGGGGACAATGGCCAGGCTATGGTGACACGGGCGTTGGTGAGTTGAAGGTCGCGGGACCCCTCTACTCAGGTCCACGCCACAAAGTGGAAGTCTTTAGTGACAACACAGAGAAGAAGCCTGGCCGGGGAGATGGATTTGGGTCTGCAGGGTGGGACCTCAAGGCTATCCATCAATCATATGTCAATGCCTGCCTTTAGGGACCATGAGCCTAAATGCCAAAAGTGAAGCGACTCATCAATCTTGGAAAAAAATAAAGGATGCAATGGCTGGGACTAGTTAAAACTTTGATGAAAATTAGAAAGGTTCATTTTAAGAGTTTTAGAGTTCATTGGGCAAGCGAATGACTACCCTAGTCGATATAATTGTTTAAAAGTCAGTTTTTGACTATGCCGCTATTATTTAAATATAATCCAGTACGTTGTATAGATTTACATGCCTTTAGATTTGTAGCAGTGATCCCATATTTTGGCTCCCGATACGGATTAATTGTCAAATGTATTGGACATCTATGAGTGATAAACTAATTGGTGGGAGGGGCTTGTACCAGAGGCAAAATCTTTTTATTTTTAATCTCATTATGTGCCATTGATGGCACTAAACGTCCGATTAATTTAAAGGGGGAAGGCTATCAGCGTCAAAAAGAGACTTTTAATCTAGTTTAGACTTCTTACATTGTAAATCACATTGAAACAGTTCATAAACAATACAATTCCATTCTGTTTTTTCAGGATACAATAGAGCTGTATTTCTGTCAAAAGTGTGACGATAACTGGGTTTTATCGGATTGCATAAGTTCATAAGTTTTGCCGCATTATGACGTAAACAAATGGTCAGATTCCGTGATGTAACCAAAGACGGCTGATGTTTGAAATGTTCCTTAATATTTTGCTAAGTTTCACAATATAAAGAAACTCCCAAAAGAACGTCGCCTTGATGTCGCGACATGTTTGGGTGCGATAAGAAAACGCCACCATTCTCACAATTCATCCCAATAAAAATCAGCCTTTCCTGTTTATTGTGTGGTAAACAAATGAAAATGAAGATAAGTTGCACTCTTATCGGCCTTTGTTAGTGAAAAGAATATATTGGATGCCAGAAAATGGCCAGTTTAAGAAGGAGGGGGTCAATAATTGATACGTTTTTTCCTGCGTTAACTCCCAAAGTGTCACAAAGGCCGACTTCAAACGGCACGTGGTGATTTAGGCCCCCCATAGATATTTAGCCCGAGGCGCACCGTTGAAAGAATGGCGTGAGGGTTAGAGACACAAATGCAGGAAGCTCATCTCGCACCTTCCCTTCTTTCATCCGCTGGAGGCGCTTATTTGGACACCCCCAGATTCTTGGCGTGTTTCCCTGCATTGCAATTTTTCAACATGAGCATCTGTCCGGTGATTAGTGACATCCCGGTCAAATAGTTTTGCATGCGAGTCAGTCACTTGATTTTGCGAATCTGCTAATCCAATTTGATGATGGAAATGGGGAAAAAAAATCCTCCAATTTGAACTAAATGACTTAATGCCACAAAAAGGGTTATTCATATTCCTAAAAAAATGAAAAAAATCCCAAATCCTTTTCATTTTTTTCCAAATCAGTGGTGCTCACCAGTAAAAAAAAATAGGTTATAGTTTTTTTTCCAGTTTAACACTTTTCTACATAACAACACTTGGCATGGCCCTATATTTTTCAATATCTGGACTATTTTGTTCAGTTCATTGACATCTCCCAGTCAAAATGTATTTGACATTTAATAAAATTTAAAATAACGTGATACACTTGAAAATCCTAATGTAATTTTCCCAATTCCATTCCTCTTAAAATAATTATCGCAGACCTATTATGATAAAACTGCAGGCATCACCCTTCACCTCCGTGCTCCGTCTTCTCCTTCTTCACACCCCTCCCATCCTCTCTGCCTCCCTCCCTCCCTCCATTCCTTCCCTCCCTCCCTCCCTCTTTGCCAACTCCCATCTCATGCACACTAACTGACTTGGGGGGTGGCTTCTCTGTGACCAAGTGGCTCTGAGATACATAAGCCACACGAGCAGGCAGCCTCCTTATCCCGAGCGAGCCACCAGCGGTACTTGGAGGAGGAGAGCCAGAGAAACTCACAGCTTCCCTGAACTTGGCTGCTCATCTGACACGCAACTCCGCGGGGGTCTCGGATCTAAACGCGCCCCCGGTCTTGGGAGCGCTGCCGTCGCATCCAGGCAGATACGCAAATATACGCATTTAGACAACAGTCTATTCTAACAGGCACACACCGAGAGCAGAGCAAACAGTCTCTGGCATTCTCCCTCACTTGCTCTTTCTCTCGCTCTCTCTCACTCTCCTCCCTCCCATCCCCACACACACAAACACACACACGCACACACACACACACACACTCACACATACACACACACGGCACTACCGTATATCAGCGAGCGACTAGCGGCGAGCCAGAGGGGAGTGCAGAAATGAATGTGAAGATTCTGACGCTGGTGATTGTGCTCCTGGTGTCTCTGCTGTGTTCCGCCAGTGCTGGTGAGTAGAAGCGAGGCAGCCCTCGTGCACCTTCATTCCTTCCTTCCTTCCTTCCTTCCTTCCTTCCACTTGCTTTTATCTCTTCACCTCTTCTTCTATTTCTGTCCTGCGTGCGTCGGTGCGGGCTGATCTGTGTTTGTGCGCGTGGTTGATCAGTTACCCAGCTTGTGTGGGCTCTCGGCAGGAACATGGGAGCACCTGGTCGGCCACAGTACTGCACTGCGGTGCTTCAAAAGGCTTCCACTCGAATGATTTCCCCCGGCTTAGGTGCATCGTTACCGTCCCCTGGCCCACGGCTCCGTCCCACCTGGACGCGGAGCCGAGCCGCAGACAGAATACCGTGACGGATGAGGCGGCGGGCGGACTGTTGTTATGAAATGCACGCCATGCGTGGCACATGTTCCATCTGACCTGCGTTGCATGATGATTATTCCACTTTGATGGTGCGGCGGAGCAACACGCTGCCTATAGAAGCCCCCCACAGTGATGATAATGAGGACTATAATGGTGGCACGGGTCGGTGTGGAGAAGGCTCAAATCCCAGATGCGTGGTCTCTCTCTCTCTCTTTCTCTCTCGCCCTCTCTTGGGATTCGGCGTTGACGCCTCGTCACGCTAAATTTCTGCAAAGCTGTCGTTGGACTGAGTATGTGGCACACGATGGCCTGGGGAAGGCTTGAGGGGGGCTTCTTCGAGGGGCAGCGACGGGCCTAACCTGCAGATGTGATGCAGGTAACACCACGGTGCGAAAAAACAACACTTAGGCCTTGTGTAAATGTCTGGGCCATTCTCGGGAATTATCACCTCCTTCCCAACTACAGTTGCCGACAAGACCCTCGCGGGCTGGAAGGTTGCGCCAGGTGCGATCGAGTCCAGATTGTTGGCGGCGATGATGCTACATGTCAGGATTTAGAAACTTGGCAGGAAAAGGAGAATGCCATCGAACCACCAGAGCGCCAGCATCCACTTCCTATGCTTGGCCGCACGCTTGTAGTACAGCGGCATACTCTATTTTTGTCCGACTACATGGGAAGCAATTATATCTAGCATCCTGGCCAGTGTCGGTTTTCGCACCCCTGCGAACGCCGAGCGCGTCGGGCGACCGGCGTAGCCCCGGCGGGGGAAAAACAAGCTTTTCACTACAGCTTATCTCTCTTAGTGTTTGTTCCAGTCACGCTGCTTAGATGGCTCCCTATGCTACTCCTCCTACCCCTGGGTCGCGGGTCGCTACTGCTGTTGTAGCAGAGCTCCATTGATGGGGAGGAAGGGAGGAAAGGAGCTCTGGTGGAGATGAAGGGATGCAAGAGTGTTGCGGTGGCGATGGGTGTGGGGAAGGATGCTTGCTAGCTGGAGTCTGTCTGCTAGGCAAAAGCAGCAAGCGCCGTCGCGGGAAGGTGTCGGTAGAAGATTTGCGTGTAGGCAGTGGGTGTGAAGGCTTTTATCCTCAGATAAATGCGCCTCCCATTTATTGGGCACCTGTCTAAGTGGCGTTTGTGTCTGGGTAACAAGGCAAACATGCACAAGAAAGCATGAGCGCTCGTAAGGATGTGCAGCCGGAGTTGAGGCCGCCGGATTTATGGCGTCGTGCAGTTTAAGAGGCTACTGGAAACCTGAAACTTCTCATGGTGTTGTTGTTGAAAAGTTGGACTGATGGAAAGCCCGGATGACAAATAGCGATAACATTGTAATTCACATGCCACGCCAGGAGTTGGCGATGTCACTCGCTTCCACAAATATTGGGACAGTATATCGATATGGGGAGACTTTATATCACTATGCTTGGTAACGGAATAGGTTATCGATACAATCCCACTAAGAATATTGAAATATTTTCCTAGTCTTTGAGAAAGAAAAATGTTTTTGATTTATCAGTGATGGTACAAATATTAAACATTGTTTAGAATTGTGTTTTCTTATGGAATATTGTAGATGGATTTCCTGACCCATAGATAATTGTCCGATTGTAAAAAATGTTACAGAAACTAGTCTTGAGGAAGCATTATAAGTAAAATGCGACAAAAGCACTACAGATCTTATTCCTGTTGTCAAAAACATCCACTTAGGCCACCTTTTACATTCCAGCACTGTTGCCATGCAAACTACAAGACACCTGAGGGAAAAAAAAGAAAAAAAGGAAGGGAAAAAAAACACCAATTCTCTGCTGAATATGGTTAAAAGTGGAAATGAGAACCTTGTAAAATCCCAAATCATCTGACAAAAAAGAACAGCGGCCCTCTCTGTATAATACCGCCATCCTCTAGCTGCGCACTTCAATTACCCATCCTTGAAAAGCACTCTGGCTCAAGAGTGGGCTCCAGCTTTAGACATGTGGTATCCATAATTCATCCCCGAGGCCGATCGCTCTTTCTCGCTCTGACTCTCAAGACGTAAACAGTCCTTCCTAGCGTCGGTGGCCCGAGCGGCCATCTATTTCTTTGCACCCTACGGCAAAATGCACAACGGCAGCTCGCGCACCCACCCGTACCAGTTGTCATCGTCCTACCGAGATTAAAAAAAAAAAGGTGAGGTCGTCGGGCTGCTTTTATCTGAACGAGAAATCGAGTGCCTGGAAAGCGGGCGATATCATCCCAGCTGTCATCGCCGCTATTATGTCGTATGAAACTTTGATGTATTGTTGGGACTGGCTGCACGCAAAGAGCAAGGAACGCACCGCACTGCAGAGAGCTCTTAGATGCCCAACTCGGTGCTAGGGGTCAAAGTACAGCCCAAAGAAAAAATGCACTAGACGAAGTAACTAAGGCATCTCGGAAGGGGGCCGGAAAACAGAGCCTGCTCGGGTCTGATTGGCAAGTGTAAATCATTACTCGGGGTGCCCTAATGCAAAGAAGGTGTTTGTGTCTTTGGATGTGATTACGGTGGCTGAGGAGAGAACAAACGCTGGTAAACCTTTCCAGATGGCCAGGAATGTTTTTCCCTAAATGTTGTATGGAAGGAAGGTGGTGTTCTGGGAGAATGGATTATTGGGAGAAATGACCAACACGTGCACAAATTATTATGTGGCTAAAAACACAGCGGGTCAGTTCGGGTTCGCCCTGGAAGAATTAGGGGTGTGATATGGTGATCTATTACCATACTTTGAGTCTTGATAGGTTATCGATATGCTCAAGCCAAGAAATGATATACTTTGTTTTAAAAATTTGGCAGGGTTTAAAAAAATAAACCAACTGGTTGCTCGCAATGTTTTCTAATGGAACAAAATGTTGCAATTGAACAGTGTTTATGTATGTTAACTCATTGGCTCCCTGCCATCGATGCCTCTAGACGTCCAAATTATTTTGTCTGGCCAATAAGTTAACATACAGATAGACTGAAAATGTTCTTTATTAGAATATTTTTGCGGGCAACCTGTTGATTTCTTTATTAAACAGTTTTCATTGGATAGTGAGCAACTGTTATCGTTTTGCAACAACAGTAACAAAAGTGTATAATTTGGTGCCTGAAACTAGGAGGGGTGAAAAGGTCACAGCTCCATGAAAATTTGAGACCAGGACATAGTTTTCCCCATTTTTCCCTGGTGGGATACAATTCATATAAATATTTTTGCATTTGTAAATGTTAGATTGATTACCAGCTCTTTGCATTGGATTATAGTGGATTCAGGATCAGATGTGCTTGATATTGTGGCCTAGTGTTTGAAGCAAAAAAATGGCGTGGCGGCGACCGTTCCCGCGGGGATATAGTTGGCTCCAATGAGCGCATTTTTATAAGTCTATATAATGTTGACTGACGTGAGCTTAGTGATTGGCACCCACGACTTGAACTGGGAATTAAGGAAGCGATTTAAAGAAAAATCTTAAGCCATTTGGTCGGTATATAAGGCTAACCTTTGGGGCGACGCGCCCTGGAGAACGCTGAAGACTTTGGCATATGTGAGCGCTCGGCTGCTGTAATGCAGTTCAGAAGCCTTTGAATGAATAAATCGACTGACTTAGATCTTCCCTGGAGAGCAAATGCAACGCAGGGATGGGGCGGAACCAAAGAGCAAAGGCAGGTAAAGGACTGAGGGACTCTCAAATAATGGGATGCACTGGGACCAAGGCTATATAGAAGAAGGCTCTCATCAAAGTTCTAGAACACATATGGTTTTATGGATACGATACTTATTGGCTATGATGTGCAGTTAAGGCCTGAAAAGAAATGTGTACTACTAAATGCAACAGGTCGAAAACCTGCCAAATGAAGAAACTAGTACTACTTGTTATGGATGTCTCGATCCCATATTTTGCACGAGTTACCCGCTTATGAGGATCTGCCTTTACTTCAGAAATGCATTATAGTCATAATGAGTTGGCCATCCAATGTGTTAAAATTATCTATTTACCGCCATATTGCCAGCAATTGCTCTGGACATAAGCCATACATAATATTTTACAAGGAGGCTCACAAATTCAGCAATGCACAGTTGCGAGTTGTTCCTAGTCCACCCTGGGACTACAACAAAGATGCTTTACAAATTTGAAGACTTTCCCCCGTGAGGATATGGTGTAAAGGTGTGCTTTGGGCAATATGTTTTCATCACTAAGCTATTGTGTTGCCTCTCAAGTGGTTTCCAACTGTCGTGTTCGATGTGTTCTCACTCTCAACGAAAGCCTTGAAAATTACAATATAACCCCCTACTCCCACCCCCCATTTCCTACACAAATGGAGACTCACCAGAGAGTGAAAGCATACATTATTCATCAGGCTGGTTTGCGTCGTCAAAATGCACGCGTTGTTGTTCGAAGGCTGACTATTTCACACGTTTGTCAGTCAAATGACCTGCCACCGAATAATAGCAGAGGGCTAGCCTTCACGCAGGTGGCTCCACTGGATCAGTAACGGGCCCCTCGCCAGTGTTAGGGAGAATGGAAACAGATGTTTATAAAATTAGCAAAACCATTTATAAACATTTATCCGTAAAATGGAAACAGTTTATTCTAAGGGAGACCTTATGGTTCATCTGCAACACTGGTAGCTGGTCATCTTATGCTTTAAGCTTTTTGTCCTTGTATTCCAATCTGTGAGTTCTAGACAACTTAGGACTTTCAGAGGTGATTGCGTTCAGAATAATCAAAGCTACTTTCATCTTAAACTGCAGGTCGTCTTGCACATATCGAGCCGTTATTCCTTGGTAACAGTCTGACGCAACATAGCTGCTATTTCCCGTCATCGTATGTGTATATGTAGTGTGCTGTGGGGAGCGCTGAGGCTCCTGCATGGTGACATTTCCCTCCTGTTTCACTTCCTCCAGTGTGTCATATAGAATAAGGCAAGTTAACAACCCAGGGGAAGGTGATGATGATGATGATGATACAGAAGAGAGGGAAGGGGCAGAGCTGTATTTTCCTTGCCCTTGACATGCCATCTTTAAGGATGCTAACCTCTCCGACACGGTCGGAAAAAGGGGATGTAGTGGGAGATGTCCAATTCATTTAAACGAGGATGACTGACTTGAGATGCTTATGTTTGAGTGCCAGTGATGGCGCTAGATGTCTAATTCATTATTTCTGGGAGGGACAAATGAACAAACATAACCTGTCAAAATACATAGGACATCTAGTGCCATCAATAGTACGGAAAACAAGCATTCACAGTTTAAAATGCTCCATCCTTGTCAATGAGTTCATTTTGGGTCATTTGTTATATTTCAGGAACTGATTTTGAGAGAATTCTGGGGGTTTACATCCATTGGAAATAAATGAGGATGTCTTGTCAAATTTTGGTGGAACCATTTGTTTTGGGCCAAATCCAGAACAACTTTTGTGATATTGATAACCTATAGGGATATCATCCAAATCATGTTATCAGTTTGAATCTATTGTCCCATCCCTATTATGCATACTTGTAAGTTATTTAGTCCGGCGGCTGGAGCACAGATGCCCCCAACTCGCAGTAACCTTGTAGCCAGAATTTCACCCCTTCAACTAGGAGTGTGACTGTATAAAACGGCAGGCAGGCAGTCAAGTAGTGAGGGGAGTCAGTGGAGAGCTTCATTAGCCGACTCACTGCTGCTGCCGGCGGCCCTTTGAACTGCCAGTGCTCTGATCATCGGCGAGTATGCCGTCTCACACCTCATCATTTCATACGCTCTCTAATTCGGGCGCGAGGCAGTCAGGCTGACTCAAAGGGACATCTGCACAAAGTAGTGGGCCACTTGTTTTTCATCTAAACTTCCTCTGAACCTTCACTTGGAGGGTGTGGCACAGGGTGTATTGGTAACAGCAATCTGGAGACATTTTGCATGCACATTGCTTTCCTATTGGACAAAAATGACTTTAGCCTCAGTGGCGTTTACGCAGTGCAACAACGCAAATTTAGGTACAACGCCGTTGGTCATTTTATCAAACAAAACGATAAACAATTGCAATGTGGCACCATATGGGCACATCGTAACCCTCCCAAGGCTCAGGATGAACGTGTGCGGTGAGAGCTAGAAAAAAATCCATCGATGTTATGCTGTGACAGCGTGAAGGCTTATTAAAGGCTATTAAAGAGAATGTTTGGATGGTACTAGCACAATTAACACTTCATCCTAGCTAAATAATCCTGATCCTCTAATGTGCTTACACCGTGGCGAGCATCTCAGCTCCTTCTGTCTGCGCGTCTTTGGATTCAGCAGCTTTTAGTGAATGAAAATGGGGATGGAGGGGGGGGGGCATCCACGGAAGAGACAGCGGGTCTGCTCCTCCAACGTCACACGATAACCATGGCTACACCCTCTAGGGAACTCATTCTTTCTTTCCACAGCGAAGGCAAATGATGTTTGCTTACCCGTGTTGTCAATATCTCGAGTTGGAACCACAGAGCATGTTATTCTCCCTTTTATCGACCATTAACTTGAAATGTCAAGAACATCTTGTAATTGTGCCTATGCAGAAAGACAATCGTTGACACTCTATTCTATTGTGTGACCAAAATAGTCTCCCTTTTTACGGCACGTTTTTATTCTTTTGCCCGAGGGATTTAAATTCAAATAACAAAATGTGCGCCCCATTTGGGAGTGCTTGAAAAGTCAATAAACACGAGCAAAACAACGAATATTCATTTGCTTTATATTCAACCCTCCCACTTCAAATGGATTGGACGTCTATGTGGATTTTTAGCAGGAGCATATTGACAACCTATTACGATATATCACCATAGCGATACATTGTCACACCCCTAATGGTAACTTTCCACCCAATAGTTGCCTATTTACAAGAGCATCTGTCCAATCAGAGCCGCATGTCGCTTAGGCGTCAGATAAACGATGTGAGCAGAGCAAAGCCAACACGGCCGGCCGGAGAGATTAAACGCTTGAGGTGCTCATCCGGCCGTGAGATTTGATCAATGAGATGGCGACGCTGCCTGCAAGGCGGCTAAACAGACAACCGTTAAGATCCGGCAGCCGATCCATCGTGGAATATTGAACGCGGATTAAATGTCGGTGGCCCGGGTTGAGACGAACTCTGAACACTGCGCCACCGTGTGCACTTGCAATCTCGTGAGAGGTAATCGTTGCTGCTCAAATGACTGAAAAATGTGTGTTGTCGCTCCATTTACAAGCACAGACATTTGTTATGTGATTGTTTTGGCAGCGTTGAGGCACAAATCAGCTTTACGACTATTCATAAGCAGCTCGCTCCGGCCCATTGGCAGCACCGCAATGTGCAGTTTGTTCTCGCCTGCCATGAGGGCAGCTGATGAACTTGGCTGGAAACCACAGGATAGCAATTTTTTCTCCCCTGGAAGATATAAAGTATATCCCTACGGGCTACTGCACCGATGATGGCCTGTTGCAGTTATTCATACAGAATCCCAATCGGAAACCGAATGTGCATTTCTAGACTCAATCTCAAACGCTAGACCTGAATTCCAAATAGTTGGCATTGTGAGACCTAATTTTGTAAAAAAATAACATTTTTGGTGAAGTTTTGGATGGCAACATCTCACTCCAGCAAACCAAACACCTTAATTCTTCCCTGGCAACTATTCCACGTCCTATTAGAACTAAATTTGCATCCCGCCATGGCAGCCGACATCCATCAATGCGAAAATAGGATCCAGGCATTCTTCAAATTCCCCATATATTAAACTTTAATTTTGGCATTAGCCACAGGGAAATAAGACTTCAGATTTGGTGCGAAGGGGGAAAAAGGGGGTCCAAGGTCATCAGAGAAGAGCGCTAAGAGCTTATTGTTTTCCGACATATGTTATCCCTGCTCCTTGTGTGCCTTGGAGGCGCAGCAGAAACACGGGTATCCCTCTTGGGAAAAGATTAAAGACAATGATGCAGGGACTGGTTCCAATTTCTGGGCAATAAGATGGTTAGGATATCCATGTTTATTGAAATAAAACATGAATTAGACCTACATATCATATAGGTGATATATCACAACACTGCTACGTAATCCAATAATATGGATTTTGGATTATTTTTAGAAAATATCACGGAACCAACAGTTTTCCACTTGAATGGAGCATAGTTGGACGTCAAGCACCATTAATGGCAGCCAATGAGTTGAAAAAGACATTCGGGCAAAAATATAGCATTTCTGTATATAGTATTTACAGAAATGTTGCATTGAAATATTCTCATAGTCTGTGAGGATTATAAATGTTTCTGACAGATTGTCATTCTCTTATACCATGACGCTTGTATCGTAAATTTTATCATATCGGAAAGTAGCCACAGGTTCCTGCTATAAATTTCTTATTTGCACAACATATGCCAAGTCAACAACCAAAAGTTCTGTATTTCCGAAAGCCAAGATGTTGTTGCCTGTCACATATTGTGTGTCGCCCTGCAATTTTTTCCCGACTGTCTGAAAGAGTTCATCTATCCTGCCAGTGTTATCGCTGCCTCCCGGGATATTTTAGCAGCTTTCATTCCATTTTTGACAGCACGGATTGATTGAGATTGGCCAAGCCGTCCCCCCGGTGTAAAGCAGTTTCTGACAGGCTGCCGTGTCCGGTGGACATCTAAATTGTCTCATTATGGCACTGGGTTGTGACAGGCCAAACAACTGGGACTGCAGATGGGTTATGGCGCTTTGATTTTGTTGGATGTGCAGTTATTTCACAGTATGCAGGTATAAGTATTTCTGCAATACTAGTTATTTTACTGGATTGTTTTATACAGAGCGATTCATTGGCGTGAAATCAAAAACTAAATATTTAAACGTAGTAATTGTTAGGGATCCTCCTCTTGGGTTGGACCGAAAGGAGAATTTCTTAAGACTGTGTGAACCTCCCTTTTTTAATCTGCATCGACGAACAATAACCAAAGGATCATGTGCAGAATTAAAGAGCCTTGCGCCAATGATGGGCTTTAGATGCGGAAATATGCAGCGGAGATTTTTCTGATCCCGGTCCATGAATTAGGCTAGTGTTCTGCTACAAATATAGCATGTAATGTGCTCTCTAAAAGGGGATTAGTGTGGAAATGGAACTCGAGATGTCTGGCATTACAGGGATAACACATTCAAAACAGCCAATGAACTTGCTCACTGACACCGTACACAAATGCCATTCAAGCGTTATCACTTGTTCATTTGACATTTTCGTCAGTACGGTGCAGCTGAAATCATCCAAATCAAAAGGTTTGAAAACCTTCTAAACACTCATCAATTCAACCTTGAGGAACTCGGAGAAAAGCGTTTTGAGTGCTACGTGGAGGTTATAATCACATTACATACCAACTACAGCAAGTACTTTCTCTGACACTAAAAATCAATCTGTATAATATTGCTATATAGAATTTCCTGTGAATTAAAGAATGCTAACTGCTTTAAAATGTTACCAAATGTATCTGAACATGTGATCTTTTTCATTATATCTGAATCAGGCCAGACATACATTCATTCATTGACCACTAACTTTGTACTATGAAATCTAGTCTGATAAGAAATTGGGCTTTACAAAAAGGCAACTGAATTTCCAAATTGAACAAATCGGAACAAAACCTTCAATCATCTGTGAATTCAAATAGAAGAATGAAATACATTAAATTAATAAGCGCATTGACACAGGACTACATCCTAAGCACCAACACCATCAGTCGTGAAGTACTATGTCTTGTATTATTTTCATTTTACTGTTAATATCCACTTACAGGTGAGGGTGCTCGGTATCCCTCAGTTTATGAAAGATTGACCACTCCAAGACAAACCCGGGCTAGACCCATGCATTTGGTCCCCTCGGCATTTCCATTTCAACAATAACCAGCTAACTGAGAACATCTGGAATCACTCTCACACACGCCGGTGTTCACGCACACACACACACACACTTTAAACATTCACATACAATCTGAGACACAGACTCATCTCTAATCTTGGGACCAAACAAAGTGATAGGACGCATGAACATGGGTATGGTTCTGTCACTACGAGGTGTTTATTAGAATCTACAGGCGGAGTGAGCCAGACATGTAACACGAGGCACGAACTTTTTGTTTTACTTCGTCTAAGTAAATCTGCTCTGCATTAGCTACCGCCACACACACTTGATGGACAACGATGCTGGGTGGGCCCCAAATAGCCCACACGCACATATCTATACATGTCTTGTAGTGCCTCATCCATTATCTCCTTGTCTTCCTACACATTCTCATAACTAGAGGTAGACCGACCGGTATGATGTATTCGAAAGTAGATGTTGATATCGATTTAAAAAAAAAAGAAAATCAGCCGATTGCTGCAGTTACTATCCGATATTCTTTTTATTTTAAAGCATGTTATGAAAGGAATTATTAACTCTACTACTACTTCCTTTTGGAACACAGGCCACCAGGTGGTGAAACTATTGCACAAAGCATTGAACATAAATAATCCAATTATCAACAATGTCAATATTCCATTTCGAGCTAGGATTTTCATTTTAATCGTTCGATCGTGGAATATTCTATATATTTTTTCCCGATCCGTGTATTGATAATTTCTGTATTGCTATGTTGTGCGATCATCAATATCGTGAGCGTTCTTTGGGACAAACCCAGAGGTTGCCACCCCTAAATGGAACATTGAAATGTGTTGTTCAAATAGACTGATTGCGATTTAAAGGGCTACTCTTTTTTTTCTGGAATATTGCAGGTCCGATGGCCTCCACGGAACACGGCAAAGAGCTGGAGGAAGCGACTCCAGTGAGAAAACTGGTTCAACAAAGTCCCTCGAGGGCCGGTCAAGGCCACAGACCAGCCGGCTGGAAGAGGAGACGCCCTCGGCCCCGTCTTTCCCACAAGGGGCCAATGCCATTCTAGAGCAAGGTGAGGTTCAAATAAACTTGTCAACTTTCGCCCAATGGCAGGTCATTTTCAATGTTAAAGCCTCCAAATGTTCACAGGCGTCCATGAAAGTTTGTATTCAGACCCGGAATGCTATTGTTGACTTTAAAAGAAAGGCCACGTCGCAACAGATTAATGAACGTGCGGGCCTTTGTTGTCTGATAGGGTGAGGTCCTACAGCAAGGTCGTTCATTCATTTAAACATATGGGACATGGTTATTGTTTGAAAGTAGTGCTGCACCAGAATTACATCGTCGGTATCGAGGATTAATAAGAAATAACTTGACGATTCTTTGCAATGTACTGTTCGGGATCAAGTTACCCACTGCTGGTTGGCCGTCACGAGATAGCGGCCGGTTAGGTATACTGCCATTATTAAAGGAACATAATTTAATACCACGAGAAAAAAGTAATTGTATACTTTGAAAGAAAAAATAAAGTACCATCGACATCGGCTGATGCATCCCAGCTGGGAGTCAGTATCGGTCGGTATCAGAAACTGAAAAAATACTATTACTGCAACACTATTTGATGGGACTGTGCTGCTGGAATATATTATATACAATATTTGTTCATAATATTTCATCCGTCCATCTGATTAAGTCAATTAAAACTATTAAGAAAAAAAAAACACTTTCTCGAGTCGGGTTTCTCAAGTTCAACTCTGTCACTTAAAAGATTGTTTAACTTGCTGTCAAGTCAAACAATCCATTGTGTGAAAAATCTTTCATCCAAAATCTGAGACAATATTTTACTTCTCACCTATTCACAGTTTGATTTTCTGCACTGAACCTAAGCAAACTCGATGTATTTCGAAAGAAAACAGACAAAGAAGGCGTTACTGCGAAACTAAAACAGGCTATGGTGACGTGATCAAATGTATAGTATATATACACACGGTGGGCCTACATGCCCTCCAATGTTTGCACATCTCTGAATGGAAAGCAACAGCGACACATTAAAGTTTGCATTGGGAAACATGGGATCCATTTTTCCCAAAAGTGTTTAGAGACAGGGTGCCCTCGCAGACACAATATCCCCCCAGGAAGTGGCAGCCGGACAACACTGACCCGCAAAGAGCCCCCATAAATTCAAGCCCGGGTGAGACGAGGCTGCAACCCGTGAGTGTTAATCAGTTCAAAGGGAAAAGCCACACAATGTAGAGTTGTAGACCATGCGCCAACAAGAAATATGATGTCCATTGTGTTTTTTTCTAATTTGGAGCTATAGCCACTTTTAAGTTTATTATCATGCCTTCCATTGAAGCATCTAAAGGCCACTGAACAATGGAAAACAATGAGAAACATTAAGACGTAACATACGTTTGACATAACATTGGTTACCCAGTGTTCTTGGTCAGACAATAAAAAAGAGAACAAGTTTAAGTGCAGTGTTTGCGGCACAATAAGGAAGTGGTTCTAAAGATGGAATGGTTCAATAAATCACCATGCTAACTAACATCATTTAACATTATGAGTGGGAATAGCTCTGAAAACCAATTTTTGATACAAGGCTTATGTTCACAAATGAATGCATGGATAAGCAAGGGTGCTGGGGCTGATTCCAGCTGACCTCAGACGGACAAAAGATGGACTACATATTCCCTAAAGTAATGGCACAAATAGAGAACCATCCACAGTGCTAATCGATCGTACAATCATCGGATAGATTTTCTTTTCCCTGAGACGCTACGGGCACTGTGGATGGCTCATCTTGACACCGTCCAGATGTGAGATGAAAGACATCATGCTCACCGGTCCTCACATTATGCCGATTCGATAAAAGCCAGAGATGACAGGATATTACACATTTTGAAGCCACGGGTGATTTATGAAAACTCCCTGAGCGCCTACGTGGGAAAACTCACAGAGACCCAGTCATCCAAAGATTTTTCCCTCAAAAAAGTCCAGATTATTCCCCTACTACTCCTTTGGTTTACGTAGTAAAAACTCAAGCGACCAAAGTGAGATCACCCTCGGTACCCGGCAAACAAAACTGATCTAAAGCTCAGTGGAGATCAGATACATACTTATACGCCAATTCATTGGGCATTACATGACTGCGGAAATATGCCGACCTGAAAAAAGAATAGGCCTTTATCAGTGGGGGCGCCTTGTTTTCATGCGACGTAGCTGAAAAGCACGGGAATCTGGGGAAATGATCACAGACGGTAGATAATACGCTAAAGGAAGATCAAAGATATCCTTTTGGACAAATGCTAATCCTGTGCCCAGGGCATTGAATAATGCTGGGTTTGTGTCACACATGGGATACATACACAATTGTTTTTCGACCATTAAATCTTGTTGAGACATGTCTGGATAAAGCTTTACTTCACTCTTTCTTCCAGCAAAAGATAACATGTGGCGGCACACACACACACAAAGCTCTGTTCGATGTGGCCCGAGGGGCGTTTTTACCCGACAGGAAATTGAAATGTCTGCATGAATCCTGAACAAAAAAAACGGGAAAAAAGGGGGACACGTGCTGATGATATACTTCTGTGTTTTTCTGTTGTGTAGGCACTGCTTTAAGCGCCCTCCCCCAGGTTCTGATTTCTATGCTCTTCCTTTGCCTCGGGGGGCCTTGCTGCGAAGGGCCTATGCTTGCCCAGCCTGAAGAGTGATGTCCATAGCACCTGCTGGTTCTTCAAGCAACTCTGTCCACAAGAAAAAAAATCAGGACACGCCGCTCAACTCTCAGCGCTAAGGAGGATCGGGGGAGGGCGACGGTGGGTGGTTGGGTGGGGAGTTATTAAGCCCGAGCTATCTGATTCTATTCCTCTGTCACCTTAAAACTTGATCTGTCTTCTCCCAAATGTTGTTTTTCTATTTCGACCATTAGATGCAAATCCTAGCGGTCGGTCTCCTGGAGAGTATCACACTTTGCATGACACCAAGCCAAGAGGGATTCCAGTTCGAACTCTCTCTGTCTCTCTCTCTCTCTCTCTCTCTCTCTCTCTCTCTCTCTCTCTCTCTCTCTCTCTCTCTCTCTATTACAGAAACTTAGAGTATCTGTCACGTTTCCATAGCGTGCTTTTCTCGTCAGTGAGGTTTAAGGATATGGCAACACCCGATTTGCTCACTCTGTAGCATCGTAATGGCTTTGCTGATCGTACAGTGGTTAATTGGTCAAGGGTTCTTATTTTCATTTGATAGTCAGGATGTCAACTGTTACAAAAGAGGTTTGATTTTGAAATGCCATCCACACGCACCATCGATTTCCACCCTTAAAATGATCAAGCTAAGTGACGGAAAAGCCTTTAATATTGAGGAGGTTCTGTAATCTGAAACTAATGGGGTCCAGAAGTACGCTCCAGGTCTCGGTCGCGACACGATGAGTCAAAAATCCCATGGCCAACCCCCACTCCCAAAGCCTACCATCTTTCTCCCACACGACTGTTAACTGGCAGCGGCGGTCTGCGCCACTGATAGGCCGGCCTTGCCTTTTAATAAAGTGCCAAAAAACATACCCTCTAAAAATGCTGCCAGGATGAGAAGAAGTTACCTCGGTTTTCAAATCTTGAAAAAGCGACACGCATTTGAAGTAAGGGGTGAATCAGCAGTGGCCCAGATAAGTTGAATTGGACAAAAATAACTACAATGGCGCCACCATCCAGTCCAAACTCTCCAGCTGGGCGCAGCGGAATTGTCATCCATCAAAGATAGTGCTCCCCTCTAAGTCTGGATTTGTTCTCCTCTATTCTTCATTGAAAAAGTGTCCAAAAATTTGAAACCTAGCGGGATCGGCACCCTCGGCTCGCAAGCCCAAACCCCAACGAGTCCATAACTAACGCTCTTGCTGTTTTACCCTACAGTTGCTTTAAACCTTTGACCAAACGATATATGCCTTTCCATCATACTGGAATACATCACTGTTTATCTATTATCTCTGTGTTTAAATCTTTATTTCTCTCAGGGTGCTAGCATAGAGGCTTGTACTAGAGCAGTCTATCATATTAAAACAATCACGGAGTTTGCAACATTTAAAGCTTATAGCAACATATTTTCGTAAAAAGCATTACTCTCATTGCGTGTAGTACAATATAACCATGTATCCATGTCGCGGCCCATTCCAGTGGTGATCTTTTGCCTACTTTGAGTTGGGTACAGTTGCCTTGCCAGTCCGCCAGTTCTTCCACGGCACAGGTGGTCGAGGCTTTGATCCTTACCCTCATTAAACCTCAGAGTTAATCTTTCTCAGATGGATCTCACCCCCCACCCCCACCCTCAAGGCT
The DNA here is from genome assembly GCF_051989575.1 of Stigmatopora nigra. Lineage (NCBI taxonomy): Eukaryota > Metazoa > Chordata > Actinopteri > Syngnathiformes > Syngnathidae > Stigmatopora > Stigmatopora nigra. The sequence goes on from NC_135521.1 coordinate 6,833,630, forward strand.
GACCGGGGCAACGTAGTCTGAGCTTTTTGGTTAAATTGGCTTAGACTGGGACCCTTGCCTCTCCCACCGAACCCTCGACGCACTTCGTAGGCAGGCTGGTTAGATGTGTCAGCATGTCAAATACTAAGACCTTATGTCATTTGTTAGATTTGCGAAATTAGATCTAAGATAATAAGTTAACAAATTCAAATCCTAAGTCTCTCTTTCCCTGTGGCCGTCTTTCATGCAAATATTTTGGATCAGCTGTAGAGGCTTGCAAGTCTTTACTATGACAGCATGCAAAAATATCTAAGATGTAGTCAAGACAAGGAGTGAGAACATCTGGGTGATACAATTTACATAATATAAATGATTGGATGTTGATGATGGCCATTGATGTAACCAAACACTGAAATATTTTGGTCTAAATTCCAATAGCAACTTGTTGCTTCCTTTATTAAAGCGTGCTATCTTTCTAAAATGATATATCGATTCTTGGCAGGAGCATATAAGTAAACAATAATAGTATATCACCGTATTGATATATTGTCACATCCCTAGTCAAGGCTGCACAGACTACGTTTTGTTTAAAAATGTATTTGATTTTTCGTGATCTCTCAAATGGAGACAAAAATTTCATCAAGGCTTGTGAGGTTGTCTAACGATAGCTGGGGTGGATATAAAGTAAATAATCAAGTCGATTGGATCACGATGATTGGTGAAAAACCATTAATGCGCTCCACCCATCTGAGTAGTTACTATAAACAGGGCTGAAAGTCTGTATCTAGCACAGTTCTTCATGAATGTATCCACGCCATCTGCAGCTTCAAGAGACCAGAGTGAACCAACATCGGCCCTATTTGGAATCGGGCCCATCCGAAACCAAAATTCAACGTGCTGGGTTTTAAAGTCATCTGAACAAATACGTGCGGCTTTGCTTCGAGGCATCTCTGCATGGGTTTGACGGGCTGCATTTTTGCAATGACATTATGCTGCTGGCAAAATACACCCTGAAAACAAGCATCTCTTGATATGGAATCGTTTTCTAGTAGTGTAGCGTAAGCATTTTCTCTTGTCTAGCTGCTTGTCCAAAGCATCCTTTTTTTGACTATAGTCTGAAACGTATCTTTTGTGGACGTGACAAAATAGAAAAGTAGTCTACAGCACAATATGTCGCGGACATGGGGAAAGCTTTCAGACGTCCCCCCTTTTGTTTGTAGAGCGTAGCCCAGAGCACATCAGGTTAATGGGCCTTGTGGTGTGGAAGGACAAGCGCGTTCAGGCTCGGGCTGAAACGCTAAACCATAATACATTATGCTAGGGGAGCTAAACCATTTGCCCTAATGGTCTTTTCCAACAAGAACCAAACCATCCCTCACCTCCCAATGTCTCCTCTACATTCTTTTCTTCTCCGTGACCGTCATAAGGCCCGAGTAACGTTCCTATGCACACGTGAACATGTTTTTTTCAGCCGCAACCTTTTTCTGCACCACATACATTTGACAGAAAAGCAAGATTTACCGGTGACCACACGCGCCTTTCAAATATTTTCATCCGTTCCACTGTCTTTTTCTACTTGGACTTAAGAAAGGATGCGAAATCAGAGACAGAATTTAAAGACATTCCATGATTTTTTCCCCCAAACATATCATCTCAGCCTTCATTCCGGGCGACATTCAACCCTGCCTATTCCCTTTGTCTAGGACACCCAAAGGATAACAAGGTTTTATCTCCCGCGGGAAAGACTGTGACGTGACGTTATCTCGGCGCCTGGCAAATGAAACTGCCGACACCTAGAATAGCACACGAGCCCCCCTCCTGCCCCGATTGTGACACATTCTCCATCCGTGTGAAAAGCGTCGTGCCCGCCACACGAGGGGGAGACTTGCGGGCTGGCGAAACAGTGTTACTAGGTCTCGAGCAGAAAGACAATGTATTACTCCGACAGTATGTTCTGTTTTAAGGTGTGTGCTCAATATTACTCACCTGGCCAAATGTACAGTCCCCCTGTCTCTGTTTTGATGTTGAACTGGGCAAACATAAACTACATGAATAAATAAAATGAAATAAAACAAGTGTATCAGAAATGGTTGAAATACTGTGTACATATTTGAACTTTTGGTTTCTAATTTATAAAGATAAGCTTTAGCTCTTGGAGTACTTATTTTTTTTCCTTTCATGCGTAGCTTTGTGTTTTTATTTTCTATTTCTGTAAAGTGTGTAAATATATCTTTATGATAATAAGTAATATTAAAAATCTTATTTTAAGAAAACACAGTGTCCAGTCATTTTTGGCCAAAAGAAACCCAAACAAAATTATATCAATGTTTAGCGTCTCGCTAACCTACCACGATTACCATCTAGAGTTGGCATATTAACCATTTCAGGAGTGGACAGCTCCGCTTTAATCCTTAAGTCCTTTATAGGTCAAGCCACTATTTTTGGGTCATTTAAACAACATTAAATATTCGCAATTGTTAACAATTAAAATAAATGGATATACTAATTATTGTTGATTTTTTTATCTACTTATAAATGGTTTTATACAGTAAAGCAATGTTATTTAAAGGTTAAGTAACAAGCCAAAGTGGATTTTTATATAGTACACTATACTATACTACATACATAATATTTAAGTCATTGGATGGCAAGTTATGTTCATTCACCCTGATGATGGCGGTTAATGATTTAAATGGACCCTATAAGGGTATAAAATAAAATTATACTACAAATCAACTGTGTAGAATCATTAATATAGGTATATTGCAAAGATAGACAAACTTGAACTGCAGCGGCGTTATCGTGTTGCCAAAGGATAGATAAAAGTTAAGTAAGCCCTATAAAATTTCCATTGAGTTAAACTGCACATGGCAGAGGTTTATGTGCAAAGCTAAAAACGGGCCTGCGCATCTCCAGCTAGGAGCTTGGCTATTAAATTTCACTTCCCTTTTCTAAATGTACATCAACTGATGGAGTCGTATAAAAACAGGTAGCCTGAACATCACCTAAAGAGATGTTCAGCTCTGTGTTCTAATAAAAAGCAGCTGCTGAGCTGGTATTGTTTTCCATGCCGAATTTAATGGAGGTGGACCCCTCTGGGTACATCCTGAAACTGAACAATAACTTAGACGATTATTTTAAGAATGCTACCAAGGAGCCTTTACAAGTGTACAAACTAAGAACTGTGTGTATGGCAAGTTAATTGCAAGTATATCAAGCTTTTCAAGGATATTCAAAAATACCTTTATATATTAACCCCCCCCCCCCCCCCCCCCCCCAAAAAAAAAAACTACAAATTAGTCCAAATGCAAGTTTGGTGGTATAAAATATCATGTATTGTAAATATGCACGATAGTCTCTGTTGAATAACTACTTTGTTGCTCTGAAAGGGTCCTAGCGAGAACAAATGAAGCAGACCTCTCACTGGAGCCACTATTCCAGCCCCGTAACCCCAATGGGACCACTCGGGGAAGTGCCTGGTTAACGCACATGCAGGGCCGACACGTCATGATAGACAAGAGGTGGACCCACTTGATCCACAGCAGCCCCCAAAAGACGCCCAAGGTTATACCATCTAGCCCGGGTCAGTCGTATAATTGAGCCCGGGGTCAGTGTGAGGATATGGAGCGTGACAAACTATAGGGTTACAGTTTGCGGTCAGGGGAAGAAGGGGAGGCGGGTGTAGAGAGAAAGAGAGAAAGAGAGAGAGAGAGAAGGGGATTGGGGGGCATTGCTGCCAGGCCAGACGTCCCTTGAAAGAGTTCAAGGTCCATCTGGCATTGTGACACGGGTCCTGTTCACTGTCACTGCTGGAATGTGACTCGTTGCCTGTCAGCCACAAGACTTATGCTGAGAAGAGGGAGGACATGGTTGACCAAGCGCTATGTTTGGCTGACTGACTGGCTGCAAGTCCAAAATAAAACAGCCAATGACTTCTCAACAGTGGAGATAACAAGACACAGATGGAAGGTACACTTGCCTTGGAATGATTGACAAGACATTACGAGGTATTTCATTACATTAAAATCAGAGGTTGGAATCAAGTCTACCAAAAAAAAGGGTTTATTAATTTGTAAATATTCACTCATTGGCTGTCATTGATGGCGGTAGATGTCTTTATTTATTCATAAAATTTTGTACTTAACCAACCACGGATATATGTATATTTGACTTACTTATGCACATATTTTCCATATAGGCCATATAGAGGAATTTTTGTCTCTCCGTTGTTTTATATACAAAAAAAAGAGTGCCTCTAAATATCTGCGTGCATTCTCGCAGCTGAAACAGATGCACAAAGAAACATCTGGGTGGCTCTTGTCTTGGCGAAGACTGCCGGAATCAACTTCTGCCACATCGTAAAAACTTTTAATGTTGTTGGCTCTGCAGCCGTACCACCAACAAAACATGCCGAATCTCTCAACGGCAGGCGTCATTACGCAGCAAAGTGGGCACCTGCACGCCCAACGTTCACAAGTCCAGCCAAGATCAAACCCACGTGCGACTTAATGGCCAGCAGGTGTTACTGTACGTGCAACTGGCTCATTGTTTCTATTCTATTCATGTCACTTTAAAGCTGATAGAGGAGAGAGTGAGTGTAGCAAGATATTGGGTGACACCTAAATTTATCGAGACCACAGGTGTTGCACCCCTTGTAAATATAAATACGCCTGCACTGACCAGTAATAATCAGAATGCTTGTAAATAACACACATCAAAATGAAAAGAACTATAAAATGTCCTTGATGTCTGCGGTGCTACAAATCAAACATCAAACACAAGTGGCCGTCATAATCCGTTGAGTAAATTAGACTGCAGCCTGCTGCCCAGTTTTTCTTTTAAATCATAAATATAATATCATGGAAAATGGCTGGCATAAGACGATTCCATACAGATGACGTTCTGTTGCACTTCTCAGCTTGAGCAATGAATGGAACTAATATTTTAAACAGGGCTTTTATATCTTCTGAAAAGTGTGTATGTTGAAATCAATATAGAAAAGTGTCATTTCATTAGTAGAAAATGTACTGTATAGATTATACATATATTTGCGCTATCCTTTTAACCGGATTGTTTTGCTGTTTGTGGCCCTTTGCTCATTGACTACCATTGACAAATATTGACATCAATTTCATTTTAACTGGAAAGCCTGGCATTGAGCGGCCATGCATCAATGCCATTCATGGCTAAAATGGATTGAACGTCAATAGTAGCCAAAGAGTAAATACTCCAAAATATATAAATCTCGTTTTTCAAAATGTATCTGATACTATGTTTAACACAAAAGTGGAAGAACTTCAATGTATCCCTTTTTTTTTAATTGGCCTTGGGAGAGAAACATTTGGACACACCTGTTGTAAATGCACATCTGAGGTAAAAATCCAGATAAAATGTTAAGGTAATATAATGCATCTCAGCTGTGTGGACACCAGCAGCAGCGCCAGTGGCAAAGTGTCACCTGACTAGCCGTAAAAAAGGTGGGACTACAAAAACAACACAGGAAAGTGACGGTAAAAGTCCGCTCCAAGGAAAATGCTCGACTTGGGAAGGTCGGAAAGCTAACTCAATCGCTCTCGTAACTTTGTCATGGTGACATTATTACACCCTGTTGACAGGTTGACCATCGGATACGTAAAGCTCCGCACGTCCCTCTAGGCTCAAGTAAAGTGTCCTCTCATTGGGAACTTCCTCTCAAAAGCAGAAACATTAGCTGTCGACTATGGTTACACGAGTCTCTGAGGAGAAGCATAGAAGCGGTAACACGAGTCGTTTTGCCTACAAATTTGAAGGAAATAGGTAAATCTCCAAGGATTTCAACACAGAAAGGCAAGAACTTTCAGCAACGTTGAGGAACAAAACTTGGCTTCACTTGATGGTGGCACGCTTTGGATAAAACCTTTATGTCGCTTTTAGTTGATGTGGCACGTGCAGATAACGTATCAGCTGCTCGCATAGTTTTCCTTCTATTTCTCCATTCCAGCGGAAAAGGCAAAAAGGACCATTCACTGTCGACCAATCAGAGGGAAGCAGGACCTCAAGTAAATATACCGTAACTGTAATGGAAAGTAATGACGCAAGCTTTTGTTTTTGGCCTCTGAAGTGTGAGGGATCCACGGTGGGGTTTTCTTGCTGTTATGACATCAACGCACGTCATTTTCGGCGTGGCGGGTGGCCGGGGTTCGATGCTCGCTTTTCGGCGTTTTGGCTGATGAGTGTCTGCGAGGGTCAAGGTGGCCAGGTGTGAGTTGACAGCTGTGCAATTTTACCAACCGGGTCGCTTTGAACTGCGTCACCAGAAGACGAGGAACGGAATGTCAACACATGAAGTTTCATCTCAACATTGAACATAACTGATGAAAATGTAACATTGGCAAGATAATTTTGTTGACTGAAGCCTATCTGAAAGTTGCACTTATGAGTATAAAAGAGAATTCTGTTGAGGGCCCAAAGAGAAACATGGAATTGGAGGACAGCGGATGACCGCGGTTGACCTTTAATTGCACCAAGCCAGTGATTGGCTGTCTCTCAGAGAGCCCAGTGGTCCTAAAGGGGGGGGAAAGGGCCATCGTGCAATTGCATGGGATCAGCAAATGGCTGTCAGATGTCCATCTCAAATCAAAATTATGCTCCAATCAGCATCAGAAGTTTTAGAGAAAGAAATACAAAATGAAGGATGAATTGAAAAATGGTAGAAATGCATCAAGGTGCTTAAAACTGAAATAGAACTACAACAGATGGATGTCATTTTTCACAATAACAATTGTTAAATTGCCTCATTATATGATCCAATTTGCCTTACAAGGCTTACAACTTTACCTCATAAACTGCCAATGAGGGCGCAAAACGTAAAATCTATTTGGACTGTTAGATCTAGCAGAAATCGTTTTGATCGCTGCCAACTCTTTAATAGTTGTATCCTTAAAAGAACAACGATCAGGTTCTGAAGAAGTATCACAACCATTGCCCAGATTTGAGGGAGAAAAATGAAAATAACCCCATTTTACGACATAGTAAATACTTTGAAACAAACTGTCAAGGAACAAAAGATTCAATTATCATGAGTGATGTACCGTCCGTTTTCAAGGGAAAATTGGGTTTGGTGAATGTCTCTAATGGTCAAGGGAATCGAACACAGGCTTATTTTTGTAAAAAAAGACAAAGATTTGTGCGGTGAAAGTTAACTGGAAAGCATTTGGTCGGCGTCCAGCTACGAGTGAATATTGTGCCAGCTCAGATTAGGCCAACTCTATTTAAACATAATAGCAGATTTCCTTGAAATGCCTGGCCAAAGTCCACTGTTGAATGGGCATCTGAGGATGTTGTGCAAAAGTGTTGCTATTAGCCATCAGGCAGTTTGGAAGTCTTTAATGCGGGTCAAGCTTGGGGACCCGCAGCTGCTCGGAGAAAGGCAGATGGAATAAAAGCACGAATCAGCAGCTCTGCCTCTGACGGCTTCCCTTATCTGCTCGCGCAGATGAGAAATAGGAAATATGAAATGCACACGGGCCAGCTTGCGGCAGCGCAATTACTCACAGTGGACAAAAGAAGCTACGGGTATTGGAGCTCACTGAAAAAAGTTGATTGGAAATACAAAATCAATTTTACAGCCGAGCTTACAGTTACGTTAATTATCTTTTTGCTGTTGTGATGGTGGTGGTTTTATTCTGGTTACTAAAATCTATGTTGACTTCTAACTTTGCACATTACCTTCATTTTTATGAACGATAAGAATCTTTGGCCAGTGTCTTTACATACTGTTTAACTTGACATGGCGACCAATCCAAAGTAAATGTAGGAACCTAGGCAATGGCAGCCAGTTAACATGAACTGTATTTGTTGGAAAATCTTGGTCTAGTGGAAAAAATGGCTTTGAAATGAGTAAACTGCCCACTAAATAAAGAAGAATAGAATGGGAAAAAAAGTTTTGTCCGGGTTCATGCTGCAAATATACACAAGAGTGCAAACAAGAGCCATATGCAAATATAGGAGAATCGTCCTTGGCTGCACATTCCCGCCGGAGTGCAACGACACCTTCCCATTTCTCCTTCAGGATGCTAATTGATTAAAAATTCCACATTATGCTAATCAGAGTGAGAATGCGCTCTCGGGCGATGGTCCCCGCAGTAAATCAAAGTGGCGCCTTATCAGCTAATTAACTTCCCCGAGTTGTTTTTCCAACAATAATGGGCGATTTCCTCCTCCTCGGAAACCGTTTTCACGGACCACCATTTGCAACAAGTAAATATTAATTCTCCGCATGCAAACTTAGTTTAGAAAGTATGATTCCGTGCACTGAGCACATTTTTTTGCAAATAAACAGCGGAGACAATATGGAGATGGAACAACACCAAGGCTAAAGGCTAACTAACCTTCATCCATCCAACCTGGCCGATAAGACCCCAACACATAAATATTGATGGCAAAATGACAAAACGTTAAAAACGATCACCGGTAAGCACCAGAGGTGAAGCGGACTCTAGTTAGATCAACAAAAATCTTCTAACTGCTCCAGGCAGTTGACTTTGGAAAACCAGACAACTTGGTAAATCCCCAAATATGTCCTTGCTACACACACGGGGCTCCACGGAGATATACAGAGAAATTCAGTGGCACATTCTTTAACTTAAGTTAGGAAATAAATCATGCTTGTGTGTGTTCGGCTGGAAGCCAACTCCATGTGTTCCCGTCATCACAGGTTCAAAAGTAGCACGTGACCTTTGTTAAATAGACGTTTTCCTTACTTCCCATACTTTCAAAGGCGCCCTATCTCGCCATCCAGAGGCTTCCCTAATGCGAAATAACGTTGCGTGTTTCTAAATATGCACTCACGTAGGACGTCACTGTTGCTATACAAAGATGTCACTTACTGATAAAAGTCAGGTTCCATTCAAGTTTTGTCACTGGTTTAAAAACAGTAAACTCCTGCCTTCTGTGCAACTGTTTTTTGTGTCTGAAAAATAAATATTTTATTGTTCAGACTATAAAACACAACTTTTTTTCCTCTATTTGTCACCTGTGGTTTTTATAAAGAAGTGGCTTAGGGGGATGCATCCTCTAAATTCTTTATCCTGTTACAGAAGGACAGTTTCAGGCGTGTTATTTGTATTTTTTATAAACTTTTATTTGATTTTAAAAGGACTGACATCTAGTGTGCTACAAAAAAAGCTGCTATGTTATAGCCCCAGGGGTAAATATATAAGATGCTGTGGCGAGGATTTTTTTTTGTTCACTTCGAGCATAGACGGCAATTTATGTGGATTGATTATATTTTGACCTTATTTTAAACGTAGTGACCCGTTTTGTATTTATATAAGTGAAGTTTACTTTTTTTAAGCTTCAGAGAGCACAATTTGGCTCCCCTACTGTGTGACAGCTTCTAAAATTTGGTTAAATTTGTGCCATATGGATAATATTGAGGTTCTTTTAATAAATGACGGGAATAATATATCTCCTAACGATTCCTTTATGCAGGTTTTCCCACATAATTGACAAGACTCGAGTGCACACGTGTGTTGTACTGTACATAACAAATGGCAGTCACGTATCATTTGAGACATGTTTGTGCAGTCGCCATGGCAACAGGGAACAGCAGAGGTGTTTCTCTCTATGGGGACTCGCCACGAGACTGGGTCAAGTGCTTGGAGATCGTCCTGTCATGAGTGGGAATAAGGAGAGTTTGTTTTTTATATAATGTACTGTAAATGATAGACTCCATTTGTTTTTACGTGAATTGCCAGTTATTGAAGCTGGAGGATAAATCTTCCCAAGAACAGAAGAGCATCGAGTAGAAAACAAATAAAGTCATATCTGTCTTTGGAGGTTTGCTGAGTTGATGTCTTTTATTTCCTTCTGGGTTAAACAAACACACTCTGCCTATAAAATCTATTTCTCATAAAAGCACCGGCAAATAACCGCTTCCTTTGCCGTTAACCGGGGGTACAGAGATCCACGGCAATCCAACTGGGCTTTGTGTGGGCCTATTAAATAGGGCCTGAGGTTTAACCATCAATTAATTAGCTTGTTATTCCCTCTTAAAAGCACACACGTGGTGCTTAAGAAAATGTGTTTTTATTCCGTGGATGCCAAAATATGTCCAGGTTTATAGCCAGTTTTACGCTTCAAAAGAAAACAATTACACTCTAGTAAATTGGATGCCTGTGTATTTCTGGTTTTTCCTCATTTTCATACATTCATATTTTTCTGCACATCTTATTCTCCTAATAGTATCGCAATAAGTTACTACATAGTGTGGAAAATAATGTTAGCATATTACTTGGGGTCATAACCAGTGTGTATTTCTGTTTTCATTCATTTCAATTCCCCTAAGTTTATTATTACAACTGTAGTCTTTTAGGAAATAATTAATATATCAAATGCTATATTTTTTTAATCACTCCCAAAACAATGCTATCGAAATAATTCATTATTTTCAATAACCTAAAATCGTCCCATTCCCTGTTAAGGTGTAATGAATGACTATTGTATAAGGTCTTAAGTGCCATCTTTTCAAGAGCCGTCCATTGCAGTGACCACTGCTCCCTGAAAGGGTTAAATAATGTTTTGACTGGGACTTGGCCGTATTGTAAACTTCCTGTGCGCTTTCAGAGTTGGCGCGGCCTGGCGCGAACAACATTATTATCCCAACAAATTAGGTCTCCGGTTCAGGCAAGCCCCCCACCCAACTCCAGACCCTCATTTTTCACCCCGTGTGGACAATTTGAAGGCCAGGATCCCTCCTCCGCCGACCACCGGCATCCCATCTGAGCAGATCCTAACCCCTGTGAATATTAACTAGGCTGCAGGAATGCTTCGACCGAAATTGGCAGCAGATGTTGCCGCTGAGGTGTTTTGTCTGCAGAATGAGCTGTAAAACATCGGCCGGGCTGACAGCTCCTCTGGCCGGGCGACGCGAAGTAGCCGGCCGTGTGTGTCGTTCTACTCAGACGCAAACCTTCCGGAACGCTCCATTTTTTCTTTCAAGCTCACTTAGAGAAGGTTTCCTTAGACGCGCTGCCGTGTTGACGTCATTTGAAGAGTCGGGGGTCAATGAGTATTTCTTAGCAACACGCAAAAAGCTTCAAATATTCATTTAACGCCGTTGAAAAGATGAGACAAATCGAGACACGTCACTTTGAGGGAAAGCAGGCGCGAGTTGCTGAGGCGGCTGGGAAAATTGATGAATGACTGACTACTGATGAGAAATGATTTGGTCATTTGCTGTAATTTTATGAGTGCTGACATAAACTGTGACATATGTGATTTTTTCTCATATACTTATGTCTCAAATTATGAGGGCTCAGAACTCCTAGCCAACTTTTAGCATGCGTAGAGGAAGAAGAATGGGACGGCAAGCTCAAATAGGTCAATAGATGCAAATAGGAGCTTTCAAATGCAAAAGGAAGCATTAATGAAGGCAGTGCATGACCTCTTTCAGTACCATTTCTGGATTTAAAGCTGCTACTTTTTACGGCAGCCACTACCTATATATGGATTTTTACTGGCCCACGTGGGTCTGTGCGAGTATCGAGTTTTCGGAGCTATTTTTTGAGTCCTCAGATCGGATCCCATCCAGTATTCACGTTTACATCAAGCACCAGGTAAACATGTTCACTTAGAAACTAGTGGTAGTCACTTTTCTTGAAAACGGGTCACTTTAATGCAAATAATAAGATTTCTCATTTAATGGTGGCATTATTTTTGTATTATAGTTATTGGTTGTAGAATACGAGTACTCAATCAGCATGGAATTGGTATCAGATTGGTAATGGTAAAATGTCATGTCTGTAAATGTATATTTTAAAAGCAAAAAAAGCATCTGGATACAAATTGGAATGTAAAAGTATCGATATGTTCAGTTATGAATTTGCTTTTGCATGAAGACAGCTCATCAGAAATGTGCTGTCTGGGGTAAAATTTGATTTTGCGCTTTTTTTCGCTGCCACCCTCCTACATCAAAGGGATTGGACATTTATTAATGATAAAGTCATTGTTGGGAGGCCACATTCTAATTCCTTCTTTTGGCAGCAGTGCTGTTTTCAAGCATCTGATTGTACTTTGGATTTAACTGGAATAAATCAAATGCTCCTGCGTGTGATTTCTTTGATGGATTTGAGACTCATACTTGAGAGCCGCTGAGCTTAAGGCTTTACCCTGGCTATAAAACTATGCGGAGCGCGGTGATTAACGTCAAGTGAGCCGTCTCTCATTTATCTTCGTGAGATTTGAACATTTCCCGGCCGTTAATGATCTCCGAGGCTTGTTAGCGCGCCTGTAGAGATGACAGTAATATGGTATTAGCTCACGGTTAGTCAAACTTGTGCTTTTGCATAATAACTTGAAGGTTTTCTACAGTATTGGCAGCTGTTTGGTTTGTACAATTGCACTGACGTGAAACATGGCTCACTTGAGACAAAGTCTGAAGTCTGTTTGCTCCATGTGGAAATGCTAACTCACATTCGGAATCGTGGGATTCATGCCAAGCATTTTGACCCCCCAAAAAATATCCCAATTCATTTTCGGTGGCCAAAACATTTCAAAAGTATCTGTTGGATGTCCGTTTGAAAATTTCAAAGTGCCGAGTGCAGTGACCCCTACACTGAGTTATTCCGTGCCCCCATCGCAAGTTCCCTGACAAGTGAAAAAAAAAAACACGTTAACCCTTGGAAAGTACTCAATGACACCAAGCGGCCCGAGGCTCCCGCACCTTGAAGTCGTACGACTTGATTTTCAACACGCACCCTTTCAAAAAAGCCAGTTACGGATCAGCGCCTCCGCCACGGCGTGGCCTTTTCATGCCTTTAGTTATCCTTGACGGTTCCCGTGGAAGAGTGTGGTGAAAGCTGGGGGGGAGGGTTAGAAAACCCCTGACAAACAGCAACAAACAAGAGAAATGGCCAGGGTCCCTTTAGAAAACATTGGACTCAAACTCCGCTTTTTGGACTTGACTTCACTTGACGATTTGCTTGTGCAAAAGGGAGAGCGTTTCAAACAAGGTGTGCGGTGGACATAACATGCCATTAATATGTGACGGCGCGGGAATGCCTTCTCGCCAGTTCGCGTCTATCAATTATGACACCGGAGACGCTTGTATCAGTCCCAACATCTTTAGCATAGGATTGAAGGCCCGGGGTAACGCGAAGCAAGGTCAGCCGTGGTATCGCCAAAATAATCGTGTGCCTTCGGGTTCACTACGCAAATAAACACTCGTTCTAGCTGAGCACTGAGGTCATTTTTTCTTACATTTTTCTTATTTAATAAACGTTTCCCTGTGACGGGCCATCCGCTGTTAAAGAAAGCAAATAAATATGAAAGGACAAGGGGGTGGAATCGAGGAAGAAAATAAGACGAGTCAAAATATACGAAAGACAAGATCTCTTTATAAACTCTTGGTGCATTTTCAGATCCCTTTATAATTCATTGGCTGTCCAGTTTTAACAAAATATGGGCATCACTTAAGAAGGATGAAAATTGGAGGAAAAACAATAGTGAAGAATATTGGTGAAGAATCCCTGTCAGCATTCCCACAAATGGATTGAATAGTGCCCAGTTCATGAGACATAAAATTGCAGTCACAGAACCTCTAAAGCGCCTCTAACATGTCATCACTGTAGCTGTTTCTCCCCCTTTTGAGCGAGCCCACCCTCCTCATATCTACAGTCCCTCTTGGCCGCTAGAATCGAGAGGCTGCTGACAGCCGTGACCTCACGTTTACCCCCCACCCCACGTTACAGTCCCAGAACAGGTGCCAGAACAGAACCAACTGACGTCAGATGCCCATTTAGCATCCCTGGCCTTGACTTCATGTAAAAATTCAACCAAATAAACAATTCAGATAAAGTGCTAGACAAAGAAAAGCCTACTCCAAACATCTGAACTTTATTTGCAGCCAATCCAACGCAATGGTGCTGACTTACATTTAACACAACTTTAAATGTGTCAAATTATGACCAATATAAAGATTTATATTAATACTTTGTCGTAGCTACTAGCCAAGGCTTGGTTTACGTATGTAATATTCAGTTTACTTAACTATATATACTTAACTATATATATATATATATATATATATATATATATATATATATATATATATATATATATATATATATATATATATATATATATATATATATATATATATATATATATATATATATATATATATATATATATATATATATATATATATATATATATATATATATATATATATATATATATATATATATATATATATATATATATATATATATATATATATATATATATATATATATATATATGCATATCCATTACATAAAGACTAAAATTGCATAAAGCTCAGACTTCTCACAATACTACTTAAAGTTGCATAGTATTACGACATTAATCTTGTAAAATTAAGACTTATTTTCCTCATTTACTTTCTCCTCTTAACATTTTATTGCGGTAGTATTCCACATATGACTTTAATCTTAATGGTGTTTTTGTATGTGTCTGGCCCTAATACTTTAGATATATGATGTTTTAAAATGATGAAAAGGAACTAAAGAGCAATTTTGTAATGAGGGAATTCGACCCTTTCAATTTGCATTTGATCATTTCACCCATTGCAAATTCATTGGGCTGGCTTTTAAATTGTACCGCACTTCATTCCAGTTTGAGTACTGCCCAAACGAGCTACTTGTTACTCTTCTATATCCAACGTAATGATTTTCACTGCTGTTTGCCAATGTAACATTGCTCACATTAGCAGTAAACGGAAGCTGGCGGGCTGGCCGATGCTTTCACGGCCGATAAGGCCTCCAGTCATGGCACCTCGGGGGTCATAAAGGTCTGCTGTGCAGACACCAGGAGCATAAACAAGCACTCGGTCCACTTTGTATCCAACATTTTAATTACGGATGACAAAACTGCCAACAAATAGAGAAAAGGGCTGGTGGAAATAAAAGAGACTTGGCACCATCTTGGGATTTTTTTGCCACTTGACTTTTGGGCATTGAGGGGGGGTTTTAAGGTGTGGTGAAGCTACAAGTGTGGCTAAAGGATTTGTGCCAGTTGAGACTTTAAGAGACGAGCTTAGAAAAGGGCTGGCAAAGACTTATTCGAGATCTTTCTTGTTACGAGGTTGACAATAATGATTATCTTACAAAATTATCAATTTACACAAGTCCGGATAAGAGCGGATATTGTATGCCACCAGGAAAACAAACTATTTCTTAAGTGAAAAAGACAACAACAACAAAAAGGCCTTGCCATGCACACTGAAAATTTCAGTGTAAAATTTCTCTTAATAAACACAGCAATACTATGTTAACAAATGAGGTCATAAATATAAAGTACTATATAGTATAACCATCATTAGTTGAAGGCACCTATCCGACCGTGTCCATCAAACTTCAAGTCAAGACTAGAAGAGTCGGTCACATGGAAAGAATGTGTAAAAATAAACACAAAAGTGAAGTTAATTTAAATCCAATGAAATCTTGCCACAATCTTTACATTGCTTATAATTCCTGTGGACACTTTTAAACAAAGCTAAACCCTCCATGGCGTGCCATAAGGGAGTGTCTGTTTTCATTTCATCTGAGATGGGGATCGTCTTTTTTTTTCATGGTGTCCAACTGGTTTTAACCCTTTCGAGGTCAGTGGTCGATACAGCGAACTTCTATTCAAAAGTCCTGAAAACTCAAACATCAGTGCCATTGACATGGCAAAAAGAGTCCTCAAGAAAGGGTTAATTTTGAACTGGAAACAAAAGTAGTTGAGGTCACAATGTTAGCGCTATTAATCACAGAGGACAAACGCTTCAGTGAAGTGGCCTGCCGTGATGTTTATGTTGAAATGGAAAACCTCCAGACATGGTGATGAGCGTCCATCTCCACTTCATCCCCCAACAATTGGACCACAGTGTCCTAATGTATTCTCTTCTAATTGTACCAAGATGTACATGACATTATCAATTAAGCTTGCGCTTGAGGTCGACAAGGGGTTTTTTTTTAGCACCTGAGCCCCTCAAGAGGAAGATGGTAATGAAACACATTGTGTGGACAGAGCCTGTAGATAAACACTATATAATAGGAGCAAATTAATAAACTTTAACCTAAATTCGTCATGCTGCTTCACCCAGAGTTAAGATTTTAAAAAAAAAATATTTTTTTTTTAAAAGACTAAAAGTCTGTTTGTCCACAAACTGCAAAATATAAACTTCTGTACTTCTACGATTTGGTGTACAGCCATTACATGAGTTCATTGTTAAACTAGCATCCTCATGGGACGATTTGAATCTGCATAATGCCAACTAAATAGATAGAATTGCAAAGAAAATAGGTGTATCACAACTCCTAGGATTATGGCAAAACGCAGTTTTCTGACAATTAATGCGCACAGTACATGAAAAAAGGGTTTTTCTTCCTACTTGTACACAAATGCAGTGTCATGCTCCTCCCCGCAGTCCCCATGCATTTTGCGTTTGAGAAAGTGAGTAATTAGAGCAATCTCACAAGTTGAGCAATTAGCTGTGGCGGCCAGATGGGGATCACGCAGCTGTGCAGGTCGTCTTTCACTGAGATCATGTGAGGCGAGGAAGACTCTGGGATCCTCCTCGCTGCCTGACGACAGCCTACCAACCTGGCCACCCCATTTCCTCACACACAAACACTCTTCCATTTCTCTCTGCAAGACGGGTGGCAACCGAATGTTGTTGTGTGTATACACACACAAGTACACAAGCCATTATTCCCTTCTTTATGAAATACGCTTGAGCACCACAATGCTGATTCCACTGCAGTGTTTATTTAGAAATACGGACGGACATCTAGAGTTGATAGCTAGCTGGGCTTTCTGACCAATGAATGAATGCATGAGAGGCAAGGCGCCTTGTTAGCAAACCACGGCTTGATGAACGTAGAGGTCGGTTACTCCTTTCAAAGTGGGCTTAGTTCCCTGGCCTATTCCCCCCACATAAGTGCCTATTTCCTTTCTTCTATTAGAAGAGGAAGTCTTCCGTCACTGTAAAAATCCCAAAAGTCCTTCACGACTCCCGCTGAAACAGCGAGCAGAGTCAACACGCCAACCAGCAGGAAGTCAAACGCCGTTAACACTCTACTGTCACTCAACATTCGTCCAATCCCTCACAGCAATGCGGCAAAATTATTTGTGTAGGGATACTTTGCAAAGCTCCCCACGAATAATATTTGTATTCTTTCACCGTTCACCTTTTGGGCATGACGTACGCTTGGACTGATTCACACCGTTCTAACTTCCCAAAAAAAAATGATGTAGGCTGTCTCACTTTTGCCCCAAAACAATGTTTTTAACCAAAAAACAATAATAATAAACTATTTCCAATGGCAAAAACACTTTGAAAGACATTTTCAAAATAGATTTTCACATAAATTACATATACATCTTGTTTGGCCATTGTTACTGAGAAATGAGTAAAATGCTGTATATACAGACACATCTGTTTCCATTTAATGAGTATTCATAATCCTAATATTAACATCCGTAATCTACGTGTTACTGTGTTGTCGGCGTCGGCGCCGTTTCGGCCAGCTGCCGCGTTAAAAGACCCTGTTAGCCGTGTATTGGAGAGACGGTAGCGCCGGTAGTCGGCATATTCCGATGTCTCTTTAGTGGAAATCAGAGCTTCTCTAAACTTGGCCCTTGCACGCGCTGATTGGTAAAGCTCTCCTTCTGCACACCACATTCTTGATTGGATGGAGAGAAGAAAAGTCAGAGCGGAGTGGCTGGAGGGTGTGCAGGTGTTTGCGGATGAGAGAGATGGAGAGAGAGAGAAAGAGAGAGAGAGAGTCTTTGGCTGGCAATCAGCATTACCATTCAGAGCCAATAGCAATCATTTTGCAATGGAGACAAGTAGGTCTCGTAAAGCAGAGCGGGCACAGAATGGGCGGGGCTCGAAGAGACAGCGAGGAGGGAGCAAGAGAACAAGTGGCTTCCCGTAAACGGAAAATTCTTCTTAGCGTTCGCATGGTGTTCGCGCAGCCACTTGTTGCTAGGCAGAATTCCTGGAGGATGACAGAGGCCCAGGAGGAAGTGTTGATGTTGCACTTATGTGTTTCATTTGAAATGCCATTAACCCTCTCGTGCAGGAAGTCTGTTTGTATTTTTGGGGGCTTTTTATTGCAAATGAATGATGCTTTTCGGGCTTTTCAAGGTACTTCTCATTGTGATCAGGTCAATTTTTCTCTATTGGAAAGGAATCAAGCCATTGGAAATAAATGAGATTCACGTATTGGATATCTTGCGCCGTCAATGGCGTGCAATTATAGTTAAAAACTTGAATTTAAAAAAAAAATGGAATGCTACTTAGTGCCGTAACCAGTGTGCATTGATTTTAAATTAATTTAGCATTGTGTTAATTCATGAGTATTTATAGACATATCGAATACAATGTATTTTTCAATGAATAGTAGTTTCTAACATTCAAAGCAAAAACAGTCACTTTCTCTATAAAGAGGTCTTAAGTGTCAACTTTTGAGTAACTGTCCACTGCCGTGATTACTGTCCTTAAAAGGATTAAATCCCTTCCTGAAAAAGCACATCACGTGGCGAGGCACAGGCACACTGAAAGGGTTGCTAAGGATAAAATGATGGTAGAAAGAGATGTTGCACATAAGTAATGCTGAGGTGCCTGGGAAGGCGGCCAGCAGTCTGACTGCTGCTCTGACCTTTGAACTGGGCAGACACCCTCTCCCCATTTGAGGTCAGAACCACTGGAGCTGTGGACTGACCCCAGAACAGCACCAGCACCCCCGCAATACACATTAAGCCACGCACACGCACACACACACGGGTACACAAAGAGCGACTGTCTGGGTCTATTATCGTTACTGCCGGATCTAAATCATTTCGTGTCGTCTTAAGAGGGGAAGTAAAACACAAGAGATTTAAGTGAAAACTGAGATTTACATCCACAACCAACTCAGCAGAGACGATGGCTTTCAAAATGGAGAGGGGTCAAGTGGCCAGTGGAAGAGGAAGACGATGGCAAAGGTCACATGTGATGTCACCCCTGTAATGGCTCCTTCTCTTAGCCAAAGCGTAAATTCAATCATATGAAGTGAAAATACTTTATCTTTTACAGGCAATCACTTTTACCACTCTCTAAAAGACGGTAGCGTGCTTGTTGTCATGGTAACTACACTCAAACGCAACTGACATATGAGAACAGCACTCCCACAGAGGGTTTCGGGCATTGCAATGGCCGCTAAGGATTACTACGAGTTTATCACAGACCAAAACAAAATTCCAGGAGATGAATTGTGAAGCGTTGCTAGACAACCAATTCATTTTGACTGGGTGGGTTTCAAAATGACATTCTGGTGAATAATTCCGGTCTAATGGGAACATTTTGGAAACGTTCCTTTACTGAACATTCTTTCAAACCAATACATCGATTCTCGGCAAGAAACTATTGGGATACAAAGTATCGCTATACATCCCTGAATCAATATACAGCCACAAACCCTTACTTTGGGAAGGATTTGTTCTATTTACAATGAGGAAAAAACTTCAAATCTAACAAAATTGAAGGTTGACTACCTTCCCGGAATGGATTTTATTCCATCGAGTTATAAATATGAATCAGACTGTGTGATAAATGGCAATGTGCAGCACATGTAAGAGGAATGATGGCTTAATCTCTCACACAATGGCCAGCTTTTAAGTACAAAATCATGGAGAATGTAATGGACTATGACCTGAAACATTCTTTATGTCAGCCAAGGAGCTGCGCCAATATGTGCTTTAAATGTCACGAGGTATACATGCGCTCTCGCTTAAAAGTGGCCTAGATGTACTTCATTACTTTCCAACCTTGAACAAACAGGAGTCCAATGAACATTTGCATTCACCCGTGCATATATACAGTAAAGGACTTTTCAGCTTGGAACCAGTCTATGTAAGCTATTTCCATGACAAGTAAAATGGCCTGTTAAAGAGCCTCATTGGCCGCCTGTAGATTTCTCTCCCTTTTTTTTATATAATGACATGGCTCCTCATCCATCAGGGGAATATGGCCTATGAAGAAGTGATGATAATAACACTTAATAAAATAAAGGGGAATTTCTGTTTTTCTTTGCTATTCTGGAGGGCGAATGATAGAGCGTGCTCCCAAAGGGAGTGTGTTAAATGAAAATGCAGCATTATGGCGTCTACTTTACACAGCAGAGCATGCGACATTGTAATTATTAATAGCACCCTGACTTTTGAATGAATTTTTTTACAAAATGTAGGTAAAAAAAAAGTGTCAATTTTACAAAACATTATGAGGTGTATATACAAAGATAGACGCTATGTTTTGACTTTTTTTTACGCTTTAAGGACCTATGGAACATCTTAGACAGACATCCTACTTTGATATATTCATATTTTCCTTAAGGTTCAGTTTTGTAAAGCACTACGAATGAGAATATTGTTGTTACAGGTATGAGTCTGACAATAAATTTTAACTTGACTATCAACTACTATAGAGATGTAAAATGGAGTGTACATATTTGGAACACTCAATAACATATATATGTATTGTTCTTTTTCTATACTACACTGTATTATTGTAAAACAAAAAGTGGATCAGTAAATTTGGCTGCAGGCAGCTCAATTTCTCTTTGTACGCTATATATTGCTCATGAAAGCTATGATGGATTTTAGCATTTTGGCCTCAGGGAAAAAACAAATAAAATTGCTAACACAAACCCAAGACCCGTTGTACTAGATGGTATTGCTAGATGGCAGTTAGTGATGTGCTGCTTAATCACAATATAGTATCGACATTGATCCAAGACTTACCTTTTACCCACAATGCAGTGTTTTTTGGGGGACCGAAGCGTTGTCTTACCTTATGCTTTTGCTGTATGTTGTCTCTAGGTTTTGGACTTGGGCCGGTGGGGCCAGTGGGCCGCTGGGGCCGTTGGGGCCACCGTGTCAGTGCAGCTGCTCATTGCAGATTGTCGTTTGCCTGCACTGGTGCCAAACACCACCATTACACTTGGCTTCACTTCCTGCGCAAAAAGAAACATGTATAAAGGAATGTATGGATGGCTTTGGTTTTAAATAAATCATCTTAACCCTCGTCGGATGAGGGAGGTATTGGGCAACAAACCATCTTTCAGGTCTAACATCATTGCTCCATGATGGACAATTGGCCTAAATCCAATATCCCCGACCTTTTATGTTTGTTTGTTTTGCACCAGTAACTGGTTTGAAGTAAGAAAATGTTTGTGCAGGCCGGTTCAAAGCACAGGTGTTTAAAGTAAAGGAGCATGTGTCAGTTTAAACAATTTAATCTGAGCAAAAACAAACAAACTTTGTACTATGATGTTAACTTACTATAATGTAGAGTCATTTGGCTTGTTTTCCTGTTACTTGCTGCTGTGGTGTTGCTTAATAAGATGAACAAACATTATAAATCGCAGTGCGCATCTTCTTGGAGGCTATTTATTGCATAATAACGAGGAAAAAAGTGCTTTGTTGTCATCCACGTGCGTAGCACGATTGAATCATATCTCATCTCTAACGGTGCATTAATGTAGTCGGATATTTCATCAATTTGTAAGAGAAATTGGGGGTTCTTTGCATCGTGATTTAGCTGTACGCCCTAAAGAACTCATGGCGACTGTGGGTCGCGTGTGTCACCTGTTGCGATGAATCGGTCACTAATATTAGTCGTTGGAGTGATTTTTTTCGATTAGATGGAAGCTATTTTTGCTAGTATTCGAAGACTCTTCCTTGATGGCGTTTCCTTGCGGTAGAAAAAACTCTTGATTTGTTTTTAACTGATTTTTTTCCGCGTGTGCCGGGTGAAAAGCAGGCATCTAATGACATTGCACAGCAGTCAAGTGCGCCCGGAAAAGGCACGCGGAAAAAGTCATTTTTCAAAATAAGATCCGACAATTATAAGAATAAAAAAAGACGGATATAATCTTTACGATAATATATTTTGTCTTCGGATGGATATCAAATGGTCCGCGGACTGAGGCTTGGTGGACACTGAGGTAGTAAAACACATACGAGCTGCGCATTAGACTGGTTTCTCTTCTCCATCTTGATTTCTCGCCAAAAATCGAGCATCTTCCAATTCGCAACTCTCTTTCTTACCCCAATGACGCCCACTGACGTCCTTAGACGTCCAATTCATATTTAATGGAAGTGTTCATTCACCCCTGGCTGGGGAAATGATTTGGACGCCTAGCGCTGTCAATGGCAGCCAGCCAGCCTAGTATACATGTCTTTGGTGGAATAGGAGAGGAAACC
This sequence comes from Stigmatopora nigra, assembly GCF_051989575.1. Taxonomy (NCBI): domain Eukaryota; kingdom Metazoa; phylum Chordata; class Actinopteri; order Syngnathiformes; family Syngnathidae; genus Stigmatopora; species Stigmatopora nigra. Next base: position 6,855,863 of record NC_135521.1, read on the forward strand.
AGACTACCCAGAGAAAACCCACACAGGCCCAGGGAGATCCTTCTCGTATTAAACCCAATCTAGATTTGCCCTCAACTGAAACAATACATTTATCATACATACGCAAAACTAAATAAAATAACTGTTAAAACCCAAGTATTATCAGTATTGTATGCACAAATACAAATGCCTAGTCATGCATCTGTTTTTTGACAGTGATATTAAAATATAGATGCTGGAGCTAGGAAGCACTGCCATCTAAAGGTAAAACTGTATTATTGCATGAAAATGTAATTTGAAAATGAAAAAAAAAGCAAAATTTACATGGATTTTTATTTTTGTTAAATAAATTAAAAAGTACCAAAGAATCTAAACAGATAAACACAAAGTGTTGTTATGAGTACCTTCATTAAGGAGTGTGACCACATATCCACACAATAAATTCCCATAAATATACATAACACACTGGCATATGACAACACTTGACTCTTAGGTGTTGATTACAGGACAGATGATGAACGTTGGATTTGGAATCCAGGAATATAGACTATTAAAATGGTAGTGGAATATGTTTTTTCCCAAAGTAGAATAAAGCAATCCTACATGCATGATTGTCAGCGGTTACATCATATGCTCACATTTCAAGTGTCACATGGCAAAGCATAACGAATGGAATAACCTCTACACTTGCCACTTACGCACTGTTTCTAACTGATCTGATTGGTCGATTCCTACAAAATGTAGACGTTACATAATGAAACAATGAATCTAAACTCCTAAGCTGCGCCCTAATATGATGTGTCATTTATGCCACATTGTGTTGCTGCGAGGAGAAACCAGTTCAAGACACTAAGAATCGAGGGCAGAAAACAATGGTTAAATAAACTAACACACACACACACATCGTACCATTCATACGATAGCAAAGGACAGACGTCACACCAAAAGGTAAACAGTTGCTATTTACAATCTAGGAGATAGTATGGAGTACTATTCTCTTTAAGCAGGAAGTTGACACAATTAAAAAACTTGCCTGTAACTTTGGACAAACAGGACAAACTTGATATAAAGCTCCCGGGATTCTGCAAAGATCACAGCAAAAATTTGCAACGAAATGTTATCATATGTTGTGTACGTTTCTATTTTCAAACTTCAAATATTTCAATAAGTTGTAAAATGAATGTTTTTTTTTTTAAGTGAGGTCATCACAATAAGCACTACACTCGAGACGTGATCTTCAGCTTTTAGATGATATTTACAGTTTGAATCTGTTAAGAAGTGCTCGTAAATCCACATTGCGGCCATTGAGGTGAGCTCAAATTGTTCACTGTCCAATGCAGGTTTCTCCAAAAAGACATCTAGGAACTCTAATGTGAGATTTTGTCATTTTTGTAACAGTTGAAAAATGAAATGGTCACTTGTTTGGCTCCCTGGGAGACACTGTCAAAGTTACTCTTCATCTCCGGCCATGAGGAAACCCAAGACAAAGTCAATAGCTTTTTGTCGGTCGTGGGACGTCTGTCGGCTCGCCGTGCTAGGAGGAGGTCGGATGATCAGGCTGGCAAAGAGGGTGGCTGACAAGAGAGTGAGAATTGCTCGTAATCATAGAACTATTTGCAGTATGCCATAAAATTTGGTATTTTGATCATCCCCAAATTTAAAATGGTCTTTCTTACCAATGAGGTTGGCCGTGAGGTTGTTGTTTTGCGCGTGCTTGAGCAGTTCCTTCAGAAATCCCATCAAGTAACGGAATACATTACGGTGGGATCGAGGCAGCTGGGATACCAACTGTCATTCAGAAAAAATGCATTGGCACATTTTTAGGAACATTGAAAGAGAGCAAACAAAAAACAAGAAAAAGGACATCCAATGTTGATCTGGTCACCTGTTTACAGAGGCGGCTGTCGTGGGCACAGTCCAGGCACCTTTGGTAAAGTTCGTAGCACACCACTGGTTCCGGCAAGGCCTCTAGGAAGATCAACAGAGCCTCGGCCACAGAGTGATTGCAACCAGCTTAAAGGAAGATGTTAAGGATAAATACTGTGTCTTGGTCTGTACGTTTTGATGGATAATAAACAGTGATGGAAAAACATCTAACCAACAAATGCTTCAATTAAACTACTAGTCTTAATAAAATACAATTTAAGCATTTCCAATGGGTTAATTTGAATAAATGCCCTAAACCGCTACGTTTTTCCTCCACTTTGATGTGGTTGACCTTCAATGTGCTTCTATTGTACTTGGGATTATTTTTAATTCAAACATGTCAGACCTGTCAATCTGCTATTTGGTCAGGTTTATAAGTAGCGTCATGAAGGAGGATACGGATGTTGTCTGGAATGCTGGTATCAAGACTGTCAATGATGCTCTGAAGCTCCTCCTTTAAACCAGGTGTTTGGAAAAGGTCCTCCTAAGAAACCAGTGCATTAGACAGAATGCAAAATTCTGTGCTTTTGTTTTCAACTCAATTGTCTTCTTGTAATTTTTCCATCTTGACATATCTTACCTGATCACAGGCCTTGGTGAAAAGGTGGTTGACCAGAATCCACACCTCTTTGGGAATCTTTAGAGGTTTGTCTTCTGTGCTTGCACCATCCATTAAAAGGAAGTTCACCTTGGACTTCTCCTGGGGTGACAAAAAAAAAAAAAGACGATTAGACATAGTGCATTGTCAAAGGCATTCCAAAAAAGCACTACACTGCAAAAGAAATAGTTTTTTCCATTTTTCCTGATTAGATGTTTACTTATTTTTTTTAGTGATAGCTTGTTTTACTTGAATAATAATGTAGGATGTTTTGCTATATCGTAAGCTAAACATTATGGCCACTCCTATTCCACGGGGAGCTTCCCACCATTCCTCTCCTTTTATTTCATGACTTCTTACATAATATGCTCGTGCTTATTCAAATGAAGGCTCAAATGTTATGTGCTGCAATTCTAAAATTAGTAGTCAGAATATTTTACCTTCTCAGTGAAGGTGTCCTCTCCCTGAGAAAGAAGTCAGCCCACAGCCAGAGTGCAGAGTTGGAAAGTAATGATCAAGGCAAGAAGAGGCGGTAAAAGCAAGCAGAATTAAAAAGAGGATGGCACTGAGCATCAGAAACAGGGGAAAAAATGATTGATGATGTCCAGAATAAATCATTGCATCCACATAAATGCAGGAAAATGTAAATAGGTGGTGATCATAGACAGGAAAATGAAACATATCACCTCAGTTAGCTTTCTGATTCCTTTCCTGTGTCATTGCTACTTCCTTTTTCACATAAATAAATGCAGAGGCATTTCAGAGTGCTCAAAAATAGACTCATTGTGTGACCAAGTTTACCCAGAGCTGGTGAGCAATCCCTTACGTGCTCACTTGTAAGACTGGCCATCAAAACTAAGTTTGTTATATACACCTCCAGTCTACTGAGGGACTGTACGAATCAGCTTGAAAGAGTGATTCTGCCTATTTAACCTCAGTCTGCATTAGGTGCCCACCTTGTGGATTTCCTCGGTGTGGCTCCAGTTTTTTTTACCTAGGTCTACAATGTCTTCTGTGTCTGTCTTGCTATTGCAACCAATGAAATTTCCCAAATATGGGATGAAATACAGTTCTAATCTAATCCAGACATTCAACTAATAAAGACACTTTTGGGAAAGACAAATCTTGCATTTGTGTTTCTTTTAAAGCCCTTCTTACCAAGTCAATGAGTTTGGTGATAGGGATCTCCCGGATGGGCTTTTTCATTCGGCATAAGGTCTCCAACGACGTGCCGAAGCAGCTGGGCAAGTAGTTGCCGGAGATGGTGATGAAATAGTCCTTTCCTCGGTCCAGGTGAAGCACCAGGATGTCCTCGATGGCATCCCCGCCGGAGTTGAGGAGCGTGACAGAGTCTTTACTGACGTAGACTTCCAAGTAGATCTCCAGGGTTTCACCTGCTCAAATGAGATGTTTCCCTAATAAACAATAGCCTCATCATAATAAATCATTGTTAACGTATTTGGTGTTTAATAGTAGTAGCAACCACCAATAGCCCTAATAGAGTTACTATTGAAAGAAAATAATTTTTAAAAATATTATGGACCAAATTCTGGTCTTCTTAAAATGAAATCATCTGGCTTGATTTCTGATAAAAAATTACAGAATAAGAAGGCAAGGAATAATTTAAAAAGACTTGCTTGGTTCCAAGAATCCCTCACTGGGCTCGGCACGCAGCCATGACTTGCAATACAGCGTGTCATTGAGTTTGGGGATGAAGGCAAAGTGACAAGGGACCTGCCCGTCATTCTTGATAAGCAAACGCTCCCTCTCGAGCTGCCGGAATTTCACATTCTCAAATGCAAACTGCGAGTGGAAAAAGAGGTCAATGGAAATATTTCGCTCTTATTGACGATAGCAACGTTCTTACCTCTCTCTGGCTCAGAGAGACAGAAGGAAGGAAATCGTTCTCCATTCTGTCCATGGCGCGAACAATCTCCTCAAAGACTTTTTTGTGGCGTTGCTCATTGACCACCTTCACCTTTAGAAGAAAAATCAAGTCTTGAGAAAACTTAAGTGAAGTTATATCAATAAAATAAGCTATTTATATCACGGGACCATGTCCACTGTGATCTACATAAGGAGATGATTTATACTTTATGCCTTTGTGTGCATTATAACATCATATTCATCATGGTGCATACATTTTGTACTTTTTTTGTTACTGGGGAATCTCCCGTTAGTCTCAGACTCGGACTGAATTATTTGAGGAAACAATAGTCATGTAAAAAAATGTCTTGAAATTGGTCCAATCCTTACCCCTATCCTGAAGATGGAGCTGACAGGTTTATGGTCACTTGTTTTCAGTTCCATGTGACTGCGATATTTGAGCTGCTTGACATTGTTGCCCCGCCACAGGATCCTGTCACACCACGCGGGAACGCGGCACTTCCCGCTAGCGGAAAAGAAAGAAAGACGTTCAGGGATAAGCTGACTCGGCACTGTTCACTAAAAGCGGAGGCAAAACGCCGCTGCTTCAGGCTGGACAAGTTCAATCTGGACAGAAAATTGATGTGTACTTTACCAAAATAGAGTTTTACCTTGAATCCCATCGGTCTGTTTTAGAATCGTATTTGTAAGTAGGCATGAAGTTGATTTCTCCTTCCATAAAGTCAGTAAAGGCTCGTCTAGTCTGCCGCTGAATGTTTAACTGTGTGCGAAAGAAAGGCTTTTCAAAGGCTGTTTTCTCTAATACTTTGAACCATATACTGTCTATTAGAAAGATAGTTTTTATCTTTAATAAATGTAGAATATCACAAATTCATTTCCTAACAAGTGTATTGGAAAATATTGCTTAGCCGTGGTTAATCTTTATTGTGAGCCTTCACAAATCGTATTGTATCAAAAAGTAACCACAGGTTACTGTATATTGATGATTGATGGATATTTAACCTGATCAAATTCTTGAAGCTTCTTCAGCTCGTTCAGGGAAATTAAATGCTTGACCTCCGAGGCGTCATACATGAAGAGACGATAGTTTAAATCCCCCAACCAGATGACCACACTGTAACACACAAAAATAAACCAAATCAGCCTACTAGATTTGGGGTGAGGAAATCAAGAGTGAAATATATCTGCAAATCTTTTAATGCTTATGCTTGTTAGGATGGCTAAATTGTCAAATATGTGAGAATAACAGAAGCCAACTACTGTGAAATAAGAGCCACCTGCACTGTGGGTACTCACTCATGCTTGTGGATACTAATAGGGGGGTAGTCCAGTAGGTGGAAGGCCATGCGGGCGCAAATGTCTTTGTAGTCCTGGTTGCGCCGTTCAAAGTCCTCCACGTGTGCAGCGAGGTGAGAGTTGACGATGCAGAAGCTGGTGTTGTGGAACACAAACCTCACCGCCACACCACCTTTGTTTCCCTATTGGGGATAAATGCAAAATGCTTCTTTGAGTGAGACGGTAAGAAAAATCCTGCTATTTCCAAGTTGGTCCGAACATACCATTTTGCCCATTATTCCGGTGCCGACATGTTCTGCAGCCACTTCTTTAATGTGACTCTTGTGTATCTTATTGACGAAAACCACCAGCATCATCCCAACCAGTCGAATGATGCGAACCTGAAGAAAATATAGACCTTAAAGCATGTGCCCCTTGCTATCTTTAACTCCTTGATGCCAGAATTCACAAATATACCACCAAAGATATTACATAAATACATGAAAATAACAATATATCCAGCTACAAATTGGAAAATCTACATGAATATAAATCCTAAATATGAATAGAATAAAAAAATATTAACATTAAATAAATCCCGCAAAAAAATTGAAATCCTACATGAATAAAAATCCTAAATATTAATAGATAAATAGAAGAAAAAATATATAGAAAATTACAAACACAATTGAATCCTTTTTTAAAAAATTCAAGGAGATATAAAGATAGAAATGAATTCTATAATCAATTATTTATTGATTTTAGATATTTTTTAATTGAATTTCAATATATACTTTTATTTCTTATCAGTTAAAACATTTTTTAGGATTTTGTTATTATGGTTGTATTTTTTGAAATGGAATTTTGTTATTTAGCATTTGCAGTATTTTAATGAACGTATATGTATTCCTCTCCTGCCTCTTGCACTCACCCTCTTGTATTGTGCTTTAGGATGTAAGCCCCTTTCAACTGCTTCCACCCACAGTTGCTCCTTGGATGAGTCCATGTAGAAGAAGGCTTCAGTGCTCAGATCCAATTCTTGAAAACTAAAACCAAACACATAGAATTTTTACTGCACAACAGAATGAAGTTGACACATTACATTTATGAAGAATCCTGACTGACCCCACGGCATAAATATCAGGAGGTTCTGCATCACAAGAGAGCCACGACTCAAGGCTGCTGTCTGGAGACTGTCCATTGACGTTCCACGTACCGCTAAAGAACCTACAGAGGCATTGGAGCGTCTTTATTTCGGGTCAGGCCGGGTTTTTTTGGCCCTGAGAATAAGGTGAAAACAAAGTAGTCGTACCTAAAGTTCTGGATGTCCACATATTCATTTTCTTTCTTTCCCAATCGGTGTTTGATGAGGTATTCTCTCTGTCCGGCCTGAGTGGAGAACATAGCTTGTCTCATGGTATTTGTGGTAGGACTCTCGCACCATGACGGAGACCTGTCCACCCGATCGAAGCTGGACTTGAAATTCCTGCAGGGTTAAATGTATGATATTAACAAAAAGGCATTAGAATACTTGATCTTAGTCATTTTTAATGCTCTACAAATGGAGCAGGAATCTCACTCTGGTTTGGTGACCCCAGCGGAGTAATCTTTAGCCTGAGAGCTTGCTCGCTCTTTGGGGACGGGCGTAGGAGGCAGCTGATAAGATGGCGTAAAGGAGGCTTTTCGGGGAGGAAGAGGAGGAACTGGAGGAGGATCCCTCGAAGCCACTATCCGGTTTTGGTGGTTCTTCTTTTCCTCTACTTGTAAAGTGTGATTGAAGTTGTCCTCGAACCCAAAGTCTGAGGCCAGGGAGTGAACTGAAAAACAGTCAAAAGTGTTATTGATCATCGCAATAAAGTGTAGTTTTGAGCATATATTACCTGCATTAGTTTTATGTGTGGTTGCGCTGCTGTTGAAGGCGGAAGGCAGCGTGCTTGTCAAAGTGGACACGTTCCCCCCAGAGTCCACACAGTTGGCAGTTTTATTATGTCCTCTCTGTGGTGGGATGGGAACTCGAACCCGACTTTGAGCTACTTGTGCAGGGGGATCCATTTCGGCGGGCTTGGTGGGATTCAATTGAACTACGAAATGAGAAAGAAAATTAAAATTAATATGAATATCCTTGAGAATCAGGCGTCATATATTTGTTTTGAGTAGCTAGAAAACGGAACATTTAACTTCTCATATGGAATGGGGTGATTTTCGCCATTAAAAATGAATGGGGATGTTTTTGTCAAAATGTTATAACATTTAAAGCGGATGGAAATCAATTTCATGATGATCCAGTCCAGTTGTGAAGCAGAGTGCGATTACAAAGCCACATAGTACAAAAAAAAAAATGAACGGATGCAGGTCACTCCTCCCATCAATGCTGATTCATGGATTTGAGGAAATACAGTTTGAGTCATCACATCTTCCTGCATGCTGGTACAACATATTTTCCTACTACTAACGATAGTAATCTGAACGCACAATGGGTGCAATATATTCACTTGACCTCGCCACATAAAAAACTCAGGCATATTCAAATTGCGGTAATGACTATGACCTCTTGGTAAGTATTAAGTACAGTTAATATTGTAAAAGATTAACAATGTTAACCCATCAACAGTGCTCGCTCTCTGACTGGAGCCTATTTGTGACTATCAAGAGTACTGCAAAATGAAATTTACTCCATGACACCATAATAATTATGTATTGGTACCTTTGCCATACAATATCATACCTAGAAACAGCATTACAGTATTAATACCCTTTGATAATGTTGACAACCTTACTGAAGGCATTTAGGTCACGATCTGATAAAATTTAGATATAATCTGCACTAGACTATAGACAGCAGGGTTCCAACCAGAGTAAAAAAAAATTGTGTTTTACAGTGAGAAAATGATGTTAATTTGAAAGATACATCACCCCACTAATTTTAGACATGCAGACATACCTTGTTGTTGAGCACTCATCACCTGGGTGAGGAACGTCTGAGTGCGTTCATCATTCTGAAGTTCTAACAAGAGTTCTGGGGCTTTTTCTCCTTTTATTCGTATCTTGATTCCGGCTATAGGCAAATCGACAACACATATGCAAAAAGCACACAAACACACAACTTTAGAATTACAGAGTGTACTTTTTTTTTTTTTAAAGCATAGTGTTTACACAGTCAGTCCATTCAAAATTCTTTCAACTATCCCAGGAAACCAGTGACCGCTACCAAATAAAGATGTAAACACCAGCAAAAAAAAATGAAATTTAGGTGAACTCCAAAACTTTCCAATGAAGTTCCCCCAGTTTGGTTTTGCAATAAAAAGACAGTTTGAGGGTTTTGAGCCACAAAAGGTACTCACAGTACAATACTCACAGACTAAGGAGAAGTCAATGAGATGAGTTTCCTCAGATTCTGCAAGAAAAAGGAAAATTTAGCTTCTCTAGTTTAGAAATGTCTCAAATGTCATTTGCATGCAAATTTGGCCTCTTACCTTTGACAATTTCAAATTTTCCATTAATAGGTATGGAAAGCTGGGGCACTGGACGGGCCACCACGGCGTCGGGGGTTGCGAGCACACCAAGTCTGCATAGCAACAGCACACATTCCTTCTTGATAACAGCTTCCTTATTTCTTAGCATGATTTATTAACATTCATAACGGTATTATTAAACATAAGTTGAAAAATAATGCAGACATGCATGTTGAAATGTCTTGTGGTCCATTTTTTTTAAATCATGAAGTATACTAGTATATATATTAGTATACTGGTATTAGGGGTCATCGGCTACTTAAAATTCAATCCGATTAGTCTAAATTTTCTAATTACATCACGTCTAAAATTGTAACTGAAACTTCAGAAGCACTTATCCACCCTCTTGTCAAAGAATTGAGGTCCTGACTAGTCCGTTTTTTTTCTCCCTGCCGCAAGTTCTTCCATGCTGAGCACTCAACTTGTGTTCCCATGTGAATTTCATTATGGACTTAAGGAATTCCAGATAATGAGTGAAGGTAGTTGGCATGCTTTGTGCTTGACGCTGCAACGTGACACAACCTGCTTGCTACCTCGAATACATCCATATGTGCACATACACAAGGTGAGTGGGAGCAATGGTGCAATTATTTCACGTGGAAAGCTCAACACAGCAGGTCATCGTGACAAGTTACTTGGAAGCACAGACCCAAAAATGCATGAAACAGAAGATAAAGTAATGTTATATTGTTATATTAGGACGATAAGGCACATCCACCAAATTTGAGAAGAGAATAGTATTTAATAATACAGAAGGCACCAGTATAAAAAAATACATTTAAGTATTTTAACCAAACAATTAAATTGGTTGTCCAATTAGATAAGGTTTTTTGTTGCTTGTTGTTTTACTGTCAAAGAAGGCTGGCATTCTTTATGTTTCACTGCCATTGACGTCAATGGGCGTCTAATCATCTTTGACAGGGGCGGGTCTATATGTAGTAGCAATCAATAGTTAGAGTTCAAACTTAAAATCCATTTTCATGATCCCATCTTTAATTATCCAATTAGAATCTTCTGAATTTGACCTGATTTGCGCCCACTTCCCATCTTTTGATTGAATCGGCTCCATCCCTAATTTACAGTATAAGGTACTTACATAAAGTGTCCACCACGTTCAATTAGTGAGAGCAGCCTGGGCTCCTTCTGGCCAGACCTCACCTCCAGACCCCTTACAGTGTGAGCAGCATAATCAAGGAATTATTGTGTCTCAATATGAAAATTAAAAAATCAACATCTTACATCTAACTGTAAATAGATTGAGTATAGCATTTTTCTTGGGAATTTGAAAAGACTTAGGTTGGGATTGTAGTGCCACTGTGATGATTGGTCAGAAATGATTGAATTATACAGATAAAAAACAGACATGGTTAGAACATAGATAAGCCAAATGAATAAATTGGTCATATGTGAAAAGTTCAGGCATGAAAAATATGAATGAAAAATAACTTTCTTTACATTGGGAATTTCATTCAAAACTAGGTCAGATATTAAAACTTACTTTGTCCCAGATAACTATTTAGGTTGAAAATCAGTTTATGATTAAATGAACAACGAGCGCCTACAAATCGCGTGATAATATCATTGTTTTGGTTGAAATCCCTCTAGTGGAAGAAATGGGTAATTGCACATTTTGAATTAGTTGCTTTATACTAGATGGACTCGTACAGTCCAGGTATTTAAATGATGACTTTAAACGACTAGCGGAAAAATCACTAGGTAGTCCTAAAATACATGCTCGCTGCCAGACTAACAGATCACTTTAAAATAAAATGAATTTTCTTTCCCCAAAGGATATTGCCAAGCACTCCTCGCTTCCAATCCCTGAGGAGGAATCCATCCTTACCTTTACCGAAAAGAGGGGAGTTTTCACGGCGTAGCTGCACGGTGCCTACGCCTTGGATCCGTCCATACGATCGGGGAGAAGTTAAATCCCCGCACGGCGGCCTTCCGGGTGCCGGGATCTCGCTGCTTGGTCCGGGGAATGACTGCGGACATTCAACAGCGCTGACAATTCAAAGTCCCCTGCCTCATTGGCACCATTCTGGCCATGAAGATAAAACTCCCGGCTTGTCGTCTCTATTAAACGGTTTCATTTGACAGCAAAGATCGTATTTAAAGCCAGATCTAAAATCATTTTGGCTTTTTAGAACAGAGTTCGGAAAGGACTCGGTTTCTCTTGCTGCTGTGTCTTCTTCTCTCTTCTACTATTCGACTTCATATCATACAAAACTTGCATTTTGCGCCCCTATTGTCCCGGACTGCGCATAACAGCTATTATTTTTATAATAGCTAACTATTATTTCACATTATAATATATATACTACAGGTGGCTTGGTGGCCCGGAGTCAGCTGTGATAGGCTCCAGCACCCCATGTGACCCTCATGAGGATGGAGCAGTTCAGAAAATGAGAGATGATAATATAATACATTCATTCATTCAATCATTTTTCAAACTACATGGGGGTGCTGGAGCCAATCCCAGCCAACTTCGGGCACCAGGCAGGGGACACCCTGAATTGGTGGACAGCATAAATGTACCTATGAATCAGACAAATGTACATGTGAAGGAAAATACATAGATATTTGAGTTTTGATCCCTTAATGCAGGAGTGGCAAACACGTGGCTCTCGACCCGTATACTTTTTATCATGTTTGGTATACATATATGCTGCGGCTCTTTGTCTCATTTCACGTTTCTTTTATTTTTTATTCTCTCTTCTCTCCTCTCCTCAAATTCATCAACAAATAAATTATATATTTAAAAAAAAATTAGCAGTGCGACCGAGCGAGGGGACAAAACGACGAGGCCTCAGAGAGTTCATCGTCGTCACACAGATCCCCGTGCTTTCTGCGGGATGCTTTCAGCTCATCTTGGAGATCCGACAACATCTCCTTCACATCCATTACTGGAGTGTACTTGGTGATAAGTGGACAGGGGTTGTCACCAAAATTCAGGGCCAAAGACAGGACTGCTCATCCTGGCACTCTGACAGCTTTTTCTGCATCACAGTGAAAACCTAAGCACAAAATACAATCATTGTCACCTTGAAGGCGACAAGCGAGGAACACTCTGCGTCTTTTCCAACACTTTTTGATTTGTTTTCTGTCCAGGACATGAATAACGATGAGGAACATGGCGTCTAAAAAAGACTGATAGGACGGCCACCAATGTCCTGACAGGGCACTTGATGGTAAGCGCTTCCCCTTCGCATCATTGAGCCTTGTGGTTCTTTAGAAGATTGTGGAGATACACTACGGAAGGAAGAAAGCGAGATACTAGGTGACATCATTGGAACAGAATGTTTGGGTTCACGTCACAAAAATAGGAAAGACTGAGGTTTCATTAGGAAAGGTTGTTTCAATGATGACTTATGGCTTTATGCACTTACTCATGACTTTAAAAAAAACAACATCCTAATAAATCCCAATGGCCAAATGGGTGGTGGTGTTTTAGTCGTTGGGCGTAGCTCTTGAGTCTTATTTAGACGATGACCACATGCAAACATGACATTGGACAAATGTTTGTGCGTATGCGTATGTGTCAGATTTTTTGTGTGTCTTTACCTTTGTTTTTTTGTGTTTTTTTTCAATGTTAAAGATAAAAACAGGTCCCCACTTAATCAATGTTCAATGGTGGTTCCTAAAAGCTGTTACTGTATAAAAGTATGTGTTAGGGTGTGCATGAACGTGCGCCTCACTTATTCTGGGTGGTGCCCAAGCACTAAGTCACAATGAACTATTATTAGGTTTCCCAGAGATGAAAAGACATAGACATAAACGTTCCACTAATAGATATTGCACAAATGTTTGCAAAACATGCTGAATCAAAGTGAATTAACAATTGAACATATAAAGGAGGGTATTGTTTTTTCTAAGAGCAGAGATTACAATTTCTATTTTTCTGACTCTCCTCACATTTGAATTAGAGATTAAATATTTAGCAAGTAGGTGTGTTAGTTAGTGTGTTACATGAAGTGGGTACATGTGCCTGTGAAACATTAACTGGACTCAAAAGATGGTATTTGTCAACTATGCTAAGAATGAGTGTGAGTTAATAGAATTTGAATTTATAAACTAATGGAAGTCAAACTATTAAAAAATTCTACTTTTTTATAGTACTTGATTAGTACCATATACGGTATTCAGTTTCATACTTTTTTTTCTAGCACAGTGTTTGAATGTTGAAATTATTTGTTTATTTTTAAAAACGTTTTCTTATTCTCACACACGCTCACAATTTTTTTTTATGTTTTATATTTAAAGTAATAGACCATAAGAGTATACCTAGAAGAGAAATAAGGGGCCGAATGGGCAGTGTTGATCCCCAGTACCCAAAAAACCAAGGAACCAGTTAAATCTCGGTCATTGTTGCACCTGTTTTGTTGTTCTGTATTGTCTTCTTGTTGTGTTGTCGCCACGGGGATTAGTGATTAAGTAATTGTTTTTGCTATACAGCCACTTTTAACGGATCATTTGGCGTGATATATATACATATACACAAATGGTTGTCAGTCTCCTTGATGGCCACTGATTCAGGGTGTCCCCCAAAGTCAGCCGAAATAGGCTCCAACACCCCCACATGATCCTAAGTGATTCAGAAAATGTTTTATCAGCCATTGCTATAGTGCTGGTTTTATTTGCCCAACTCTTTCGTTTTATCTTGGTTGTAGGATTTATTTATTGTTTTCCTGGTGTGTTTCACAGTAAAAAAAATCCAGTGACTCGTTGTCAACATAGAAAGTGCTGCTTGCCAAGATAAAGCCCCCCCCCCCTTCCAGGATGTTACTTCCAGTTACTATGTGTGTGCAAGAGAGAGATATGTGTGTGCCTCTTAAGCAAGAGACCACCATCCAATTGGGTTTGTCTATGAGAGAGTGAAAGTGGTGGGGAGGCAGAGGTGAAAGGTCAAAAGCGACTTCCCGTATTTCCTCCTTCCAGGAAGACTCTGAAAATTCCGACTAGAGAAAAATATCCATCCGACAATGCCAAAATCAGCATATAATATCACCTACATTAAAGGGGGTTCTTTAGAACTGGCATTATTTCCAGTTGGCTATTTGTTTTTGCTATTCTTCCTGAAGCCTGCCGTTGTCACGGTGACCAAACACCGGACACGTAATCCATTTCCCTAACTGAATGCTGAAGGCAATCATTTGTCACGCAAGCTTAAATAAATACTCCCCCCAGGGCAGCATAACGAAGGCTTATCATTTCATTCAATATTTGCGGCGCTCCCTGGCTATTGAGCAAGTCAATTTCACTCAAGAAGGGTCAAATCCCAAATGTCTTGGAATACCATGATCGTAATAATCCAGATAGCTGGAAACCTCCCTTCGCTTAGAGTTCCGGCGAAGGATTGTTAATTTGTAGCTTTTCTTGGGAAATTCACGGTGATATGCTCATATTCGTCACGCTTCCCAAATGTGAGAAAAACTCCTCAAATCATTAGTAAGGTAGATAAGGAGAATTTATTTTGGCACATTGTGTTATTTTGGGGATGCTTTGCTAAACAGAGATTAGAGCGTAACGACGCCCCCGGAAAAATCTGCTCATTGATTTTAAATGGTAGTCACATTAAAAAGCTCCAATTTTTACATTTAAACTGTGCTACTTCATCGTTTTTTTTTTGTTGATTCACATTATTTATACATTAATAGAATCTGTAAATGGAGCAGCATATTTTTGCCCCACTTATTTAAATTGGGCTCATTCATTCATAGTAGAGAACAAAGTGGGTTACTTTATATCAATGTATATCAATAGGAGTGACTGGAAAAGTCCAAAAATCTACAGAAAGTGACTTATAAGTAACCTAAAATGGAAAAAGTCATCCAAGCCATTCTTTAATATTCAAATGTCAATTGTTATATCAAAATAACCGTGACTTGTTCAACACATTTCTCTGCTTTGACACTAAAAAGTATGAAACCAGCTTCTTCTTTTTAAATCAAACCTTTCCCTTTTTGTTTTGATAAATATTTTTGAGGTGTGTGTGGTATTACATGATGTCATCGAAACTCCAAATGTCCAATTATACGATTTGGATGCAATCATCCGGCACTTGACATGTTTCAGGTTATTGGAATGCGGGAATGATTGCTTAAAAATGAACAAATATGTACTTCTTAACTCGTCATGCCTTTTTAAGCTTCTCCGTATTACCATATGAGTCCCAAAGTCTATTTTAAGCCACCCTGAAAGACTTTATAAGAGTGCCTGCCCCACCCCCTTTTTTGAAGGACCTCCCTAATTTGGGGAACGCTCTGGAGGTGATATATCCCCCCACCCCTAATATGCAGCGTGCAGCCTTGAGGTTTCCCACTCGCTCCTGACATAACACATCTTGCTCCTCTTCACTCTTTTGACTTTTACTTTACTTTGTTGTATTTGAACACTGTTTTGACTCAGAAGTGAATATTCACTTGGACTTTTTGGGGAAAGCATGGCACTGCGACAACATTCTGAAAAGGAGCCCATCATCGAGTTATTTGTTAAGGTCAGTATACTTTCGCTTTTGGGTTGACAAAATGACGGCAATAGACGTCTAATTTATTCTGACTGGCCTGTAAGGATATTGCATTTTTTATATAAAATTACATATATTTTTTTAAAATATAAAATATTTTTACAGGTTCATGAGCTGTATATATTTTGGGGTAAATATACAAAAGTCCAGTAAGATTAATGACCATGTATACATAATTGGGCAGGTGGAGTTCATTCATCAATTTAGTTTAGTTTGGCGCACTTCAGTGTCATAAAATTATCTCATTTTCTGAACCGCTTTATCCTCACTAGGCTCGCGGGGGGTGCTGGAGCCTTTCCCAGCCGACTCCGGGCTAGAGGCTGAGAACACCCTGAATTGATGGGCAGCTCACACTCATACCTAGGAGCAATTTTAGAGTGTCCAATCATCCTATCATGCATGTTTTTGGAATGTGGGGGGAAACCAGAGTACCCGGAAGAAACCCACACATGCCCAAGGAGAACGTGCAAACTCCACACAGGATGTAGGTGACCTGGATTTGAACCTGATTTGCCCAAAAGGGAAATATTTGTTGAATGGTGTTCAAATTGAGGGTAAAAAAAAATCAAAAATTTCCTCCCTCAATTCATCAAATCGGTTTTGGCACACTCAAAAAAATGTACATACCTCCTCACCTTTTGATTGGCTTGTATGCACTATTGACATTTCAATGTTTATCACCGTCAGCTGAGCGCTGGCTGTTTTTATCAGAACACAGGCACAGCCTTATCACGGCCTACGTGAGCAGAGAACATGCAGTTTGATGACTGCCCCCCCCCCCCCCCAGTACCCCACCCACTATGCCTCACACCAGACACACCCACCCATGCACATGAGGTCAACAAAAAAGGCTCTTGTTTCCCAACCAACCATTTTCTATAGCGCTTACTCTATACAGGATCACAGCACAGCTGAGTTTGGGTGGGATCAACCTGTAGAAGCAAATTCCCCAAAAAGGCCCCACATGTAAAATACACACACGTATTGTGAAATATACTTTCTTGGCTGTGTGAGTGGGATAGGAGGGACTGATATCGTTTCGTTTTATTTGGAGTCAAGTTGAATTATGGCCATTCTTGAGATTCTCAGCTGTTTCAAAGCATGACACAGACATACACACTATTTATATACAGACAGTAAAATGGAATAACAATTTACATGAAGAGTGTATAGGGTTTGTAGATTGATATTTACATTGCAAAAGTAGTGATAAAGTACTTTTTTATAGCAGTGACAGATAGCTCTAATGTGGCTAAGGCCAATCCATCACAAATCTGATTGATTGTCATAAATTCAGAGCAGAAGTCAAAAATATGAGTCATCTTGAAATGTACTTGATCTGTAAGATATTTCCAGATCGAATTGTCTTCCATAATTTTTGCACTCAACAGAGTTTTTCAGCTGCTTTTTCCGCTTTGAAGTCAGATGACCACTTCCACGACAGCACAATGCATGTGTCCAGCCCCCCTTGTATCCCACCCTAGAAAGTTAACAAGCAGGAAGGAAATGGATGTATTTTCTGTCAATGTGCACAGGCCGGCCATGACGGCGAGAACGTGGGCAACTGTCCTTTCTGCCAGAGGCTTTTCATGGTACTGTGGCTGAAAGGAGTCAAGTTCACTGTGACCACTGTTGACATGAGGAAGTAAGCACGCCTCCTTTTCCTGTCATATTCTCAAAGACCCTCTATTACAAGAGAGGAACTGCAATGTTGTTGTTTTATTTTCCCCTGCAAAAAATCCAAAACATGTCACGCCACCAACATGTTCAAAATTACTTTTCAACCAGATCACACAGTATGTTTTATAGTAGTTCATAAAAGATGGTAATCTTAATGTATTGATACATCTTAAGGGATTTAAGTGTCATGAGATATATTTTACAAGACATTCTAGGTTACTACTATAATACTCAAATGCCATACAAGATGGTGGGTTTTCTCTCAAATATGAGTCATTCTCCAGGAAATTAGATCATTGTCGTTTTGATGTCTTGGCTTCAGGAAGCCCGAGGAGCTGAAAGACCTGGCCCCCGGCACCAACCCGCCTTTTCTGCTCTATAACGGCACCCTCAAAACCGATTTCATCAAAATCGAGGAGTTTCTGGAGCAAACACTGGCTCCTCCCAGGTATTGTGTACATACATACTCATATTACGGTACTCTGTATCCCAAAAAGTCATCAATATGAATGAATATGTGGGCTGATAACCCGTATTTAATCTTGCCATTTCAAAAACAGTTCACCGAGATAAATAAGACTTCATTTTATCCAACATTTTAATTGGCCACTTTAATTTTCTACCTAAACAAAGTGCAAACATGTGTTTCTTTTGCAGTTACCCTCACCTCAGCCCACTAAACAAAGAGTCTTTTGACGTTGGTGCTGACATTTTTGCCAAGTTCTCCGCCTTCATTAAGAACAGCCCAAATAATGCCTGTGAGTCAGCTTCAATTTAGCCATCATTAAAAGTCTTTTGGAGACGATCCATAACAATGCTGTGCCTGATTTGCCAGTTCAGCAGAAAAACATGCTGCGGGAGTTCCAGCGTCTGGACAATTATCTGAATTCTCCCCTGGCCGAGGAGATTGACCACAACTCTAGAGAGGTGGCGGGCATCTCCAAGAGGAAATTTCTCGATGGGGACCGCCTCACTTTAGCGGACTGCAACCTTCTCCCCAAACTGCACGTCATCCGGGTAAGACACTCGACCTCAGACACCATTTTTGGGCAGTTTTAGTGGCAGTTTCCCGGGCCACACAAAATGATGCAGCGGGCCAGATTTGACCCCTGGGCCGCCACTTTGACACGTGACTTAGAGGGTGCATGTTGGCCATAGGAAGAACTTTTTTTTTAGCTCATTGACTGGCATTACGGTACTAGACATCCATTTGGTTAAACCATAACACGCAAATCTTCGATTCTGGCGCTTGTATTGGCATTCGTTTTCAAAGAACTGCATTTCTCTGACAGGTGGCCTCCAAGAAGTACTGTGACTTTGAGATCCCAGCCCAGTTCACGGGCGTCTGGCGATACCTGCACAATGCGTACGAGCGAGATGAGTTCAAACAGACGTGTCCTGCAGAAATCGAGATCGAGAAGGCTTACTTCGGAGTTTCTAATAAAAGGAAATAAAATGTTGACTCCACGTCTGGCGAGGGGGCTGCTGTGCCAAAGACTTCACTGCAATTTTAATCACCTTAAAGATGCTATGAAATGGTGACCATGTCAAAAAATGGAAATGACTTCACCAATGTAGATTTATACATAGAAAACTAATTTGGCACTTACGTTGTACTTTTTGTTTTTACCATTGTATAGTTATTCCGCTTGTCACAACACATCAGAGAGCGTCCCCTTTATACAATTTGACAGTACTACAGTCGCATGGCAACAAGAAAATGGAAATTTTAAATATATATGTATTTTACTTGGTGGGTCCAAGGAAGCTTAGAAAAGAAGATAAATTAGGATCTAATTACCTTTTTTCTCTTAATTTTTATTGATTGGTGTCCATAATATGGCTTGTTATTATTTTAAAGCCACTTGCTGTAGTATTTCAATGCACATTTAAGACCAGGATAGAGAGTATTTTAAGTATTTTTTTAACTCCATTTTTTTGGATTTTTATAAATGCAGTATTCCAACTGCTGCCTTAAGAACTCAAGTATCAGAACACACTTTAAAAGATTGCTTTTGACAGGTTTAGTCAGCAATGAGGCCATTGACTGTTCATTTAATTGAGCAGATTTGTATTTATAATGTACATACATACAGTATATTTTCTATGTTTGTTGATGAATAGCAGCAGAACCCTTCAATATACTGTTCTTTTTTATGCAGAAAAAAAACTACTTCTTGTGTACCTTTTTCCATACTAACATAGTTGGAAATGTGCTACTTTAATACTAACAAAAGGTTCAAAACATCAACTGTGTCTTTTGTCTTGAATCATAAAATTGTTTCTGTTGTGAAGCATCAATGTCTTTTACCATTTTTTTCCTCAAGGACATTTTTAAACAGTTTTAGAAATAGAGCATGCATATTTTGTTGTTTAAAATGGAAAAATAATTTGTAAACTTTTAATCAGTCAGCAATTATTGTTAGAGGAATAAATATTCCATTGTTGCAATTTGGAAGAAATTTCACATATAAGACACATTAATTGTCTAGTGGTTTATTGAGTCAGAAAAAAAGGACAATTTTACAACTTTAAAAAATAGATTTTCTATTCATCTTCATTCAGGGGTGAAGGAGTCTCATGTCTACGCTGGCATCTAATTGGTCACGCAGTATTTCCAGAAGCATGCTGTGAATGCCATACAGAATTACAATCCATGAGATATTTTTTTCCATAAAATATAATATTTTTGTTGTAATTCTGTGAATGTAGTGTGGTTTTCAGTGTAGTAAAGGTGCGGAGTTTGCTCACCTCTTTTGTTGGTTTTGGGCAAGCCCTGCCCTGACCTGACGGCAATTAGAGTGTGAAGTCTGTCAGCTGCGGCCAACTTCAAAACGGCCGCCTTTAGACCTTCGATCTTTACACAAAAATCACAATACCAATCCCATGTAAAGGAATAGGTTCGATATTTACACACATTACTTACCATGTTTGCATAGTTATTGTGCGGCACTAAAACAGAAGAGTTCACATTGTTACGTTTGCCTCATTTTGCAATTCGAGTGGCGTAGATGAATAAAAATTTGACCGCACCTTTCGTCAAGATTTCTCTTTGCCCATCATGCTGTACCAGTAGAGGATACAGATTATTCACCTCACTCTGTTCTCCTTCTGTATTGTAAGAGGCCTCTTCTGAAACTAATTTTTGGAGGTAATCTGCAGGGGAAAACATACATAATCCATATTATTATATTTTGGGATTATCAATATGCCCATATCATGAATCAAGTTATTGTTTAAAAAAAATATACAACCATAACACTCCACACAAAAAACACTTGGCCAAAAAAGTTAAAGGTCATTAGCGTCACCTTAGCGTCAGCCTTTAAAAATTATTCTATTTTTTAAACTTGAAAGCGGTCAGAAAAGACATGTTTTTAGGTTCTTACCTGGTTGCATCTGTAGGTTGGAGTCAGGATAGAGAGGTAGTGAATGCGTCCATCTTGCAGCAAGAAGGTAAAGCACAGCCAGAGACAACATGGCGACTTGCACCCAAAATTGCAAGTGGCTTGGCAAAGAACTTGACATATATACCCGCACAGCCTCCATCCATCACAAGTGATCAATACATTATCATCCGAGCCAGTGTTTCTCCTTAATGGATTGGGCGTCATAGATGCCATTTAGGGGAAACCTGTCAAGTCACTAGCGCCTATCTGTGCTTGTACAGAGAGGCCTGACAAATGTTTACCCGTCCTCACTAATAACGTGCGGCTGTCTGGCTAAGCCACGGTGCTTTATGCGGCACGACGCCTTGACGGGTGTCTTCCAGGACATCATTGTTCACTCACGACATCCCCAAAAGACGTCATTGCGAGATCTCACATCATTTTGTTCATCACTGCCACGTCCAACAAAGGTGTGGTTTAGTGAATAGGTCCATTTTTTTTTAAAAAGAAGAAGAATTAGGGATGTCCTCATCACATCTATTTGCATTTGAGTCCAGGTCAGAAAATCTAATGCCTTCCTGGATTATTTTCTTAGCTGTCAAAGACATCAAATCCATTTTAACTGGGAAGGCTGGCATTAAATGTTCATGTTTCATTGCCATTGACGGCAATAGACATCCACCGTAATATCTATACTAATATATAATGTTAGTATGTTTTTTTCTAAAAACCTGTTATTAGTACAGCTGGCCACCGATTCAGGGTGTCCCAGGAGTCAGCTGGGATAGGCTCCATCACCCCCGCGACCCTAATGAGGATAAATTAGTTTAGAAAATGAATGAATGGTAAATTATTGGCATTGGGGGAGACGTATAGGGAGCCAAAAAATTGTATTCGTGCAAAACGTATACTACTAATAATATTCAAGTGTTATAGGGTCACCTGATGAATAATATTTTGGTTATAATAGAGTATACATATTTTATGAACACAGTAGTATCCGAATATGCTGAAGAAGGGGGCGGTTTGGGACTGTATGTACCGGATAACACCAGGGAGAGGCAACAAAACGTCATACTGGCGGCGAGTCTACCTCAAAGACGAAGACGAAGAAGAAGCATAGTCTCAGTTGACATGAGTAAATAGACGCTGTGATCTTCACTTTTTTTATTCTCGCCTAACTGGAATAGTGTGAGTGGAAGCAATACACTGAAAATAAAATAAGCAATTCGCTGCAGGAGGAACTTTCGCCAGACGCATTAATTAGTCATTACATCAATAACGAAGTGACAGTCGGCCATCCTTAGCCTTCCTGCTACTGCGACCTATCATTTGTAAGTTTTGGATCGACGCGTCTTTTGGCAGATAAATGCTTTAAGCTGCTTATTTGTCCTCGCTAAGAAGACTGCGAGATCATTCCACGTTTGTACAGGCGATGATATGTTCCCGATCATGTTTTTACATTTGCTGATTTTGAGGATCTTTCAAGTGTTTTTTCTTCCCAATTTGAACAAAGCCATGGTGGCAACATTATAGCCATATTAAAAAATCTGATTGTGGACTTCCTCAGTATCGACTATTATTTATTGTGCTCATTTGCATAATTTCCATTATGAATACAGGAAAAACCACTAAAATCAGACTTTGGCATTGTGCCTGAAAATGTGAGTAGTGATTGTAAAACCAAGCCCTGTTCCTCTTGTGATTGTAAGATTTTTATCAAGTTGCCAAACCTGTCAAACTGTAAGAGCTGCATTTTCATTTTGTTTTGTTTGTTTCCCACATGCAGTCTGGTGATGTTGCCCGAAGGGGGCTCTTTTGTCAAGGGGGTGGCCCTAGGAGCCGTCTTCTGCCTGTTTCTCTCACTCCTGGGTACGTTCAACCCGAGCACCGAGACCGACTCAGAAGAGCGTCACGAGCACCACCACGTCCAGGCGGCGCGGAACGGCAACCTCACGCAACTGTCAGACGCCCGGACCCAGGAGCTGAGAGATCAAGTGCGGGTCTATTGCATTATTATGGTCCGACCCAAGATTCTAACCTACTGGGCCGCCGCCGTGGGAACCTGGAGCAAACACTGCGACAAATCTGTGTTTTACACGTCCGAGGTTTCCAAGACCTTCGAAGCGGTCGACCTGCACGAGAGCGACGACTGGGCGAGGTTCGCTAAGGCTCTGAAGCACGCTTTCGACAACGCCGGCGACATCCGCTGGTTCTTTTTGGCGCAGCCTATGACCTTTGCCATCATCGAGAACTTGAAGTACTTACTCCTGGCCAAGGACTCCGGCGAGCCCTTTTACGTGGGCAACGCCATGAAGTCCGGCGAGCTGGAGTACGTGGCGTACGATAGCGGCATCGTCCTCAGCTACGAAGCTCTCAAGAGGTTTGTGGGCGTCCTGGGCGAGAAGTACAAGTGTCCCATCCAGGGGAACATGTTGTGGCAGCTGAGTGAAGAAAAGCAGTTGGCCGTCTGCCTCAAGTACACGGGCGTCTTTGCGGAGAATGGAGAGGACGCGCGCGGCATGAACTTGTTCAACAGCAAAAGTGTGAACACACTGATTAAGGACAGCATGAAAGAAAACCCCGACAATGTTATAGAGGGCTGCTGTGCGGATTTGGCAGTCACGTTCAACGGCATGACCCCCAACCAAATGCAGGTTATGATGTACGGAGTATACAGGCTCCGTCCGTATGGCCACGATTTCAAGGACTTGTTGATGTTTGACCCGCCGGAAGGATCAGACAATGACTAAGCCACTTTGTCTCCTACACCTGGCAGGGAAAAACTTATTATTGTTTTTTTTTTTTTTTACCTAAAGCACTGGGGCTCGTTACCCGATATTTTAAGAGCCCACAATGTGAATACTGTATTCACCACAGTATATTGCTGAGAAACACTTGAACAGTTCTTTTGTGCATCATCACCAACAAATTTACATGGGAGTTGATAAAAAGTTCAATTTCAGAACAGTGGAATTTGTTGCTCTGGTGAGATGATGATGATCTAATTACTTAAATTTCTGGTTTATGAGGGGCACCTGACTGTGAAGCGCACCCACCAGGTTTTTATGAGGTTTCATATCTGAAGTCTGCTGTTGTCACGATACTAAAATGTTCTACTCAATATTAATGCACCCAAAAAATCCTGCACATGAAGATAAAGAAATTAAATATTGAGATTCAGTTTATTACCACATTATTTCCAATGTGTTGGACGTCTAGCACATTTTAGTATCGATACTTTTGACAACACTACCAAAGACAAACAGCTTGTTGGACTGTAAAAAATCCATCCAAAATGCAGTGGACTATAAATCACAGGGATTAAAATGGAAGAAAAAAAGTTTATATTCCAAAAATTGCATTAGTTCCTTTCATGGGGAACTGAGTTTTGATCATTTTTGTACTTTTTGCACTTTGCACCTCGGTCCTGTTGCACAGATAAACAGGCGATGAACACAAACCGTCCTCTGAATGGAAACCAGGCTGGGCTATGCTTTGACAATGTGAACTGGGCTGCATCAGTATATCAAATGATATTGTAATATAGATCTTTATAATCATCTTGTTTTTTCTGTGTTCTTTTTTATATCCCTATATGAGTAAATGGATTAAAAATAGAATCCTCTTTGAATATCCTACACTTGACGTGAAGAACAAGTGAAACAGGGTCACAATTCCTGTCAATGATTGTTAAACAGTTTTATTTAGTCTTGACTGCTGTGGCACCCCTTATGGGCATTTTACTAGCTCTGAATTACAGGTGCGTGTTTGTATAACATTTAAAAAAAAATTACATTTAGTATTCCAAATGACTATTGAGGAAAAATTAAATTAACATAACTAGAAACTGTTGACCAAGAGACAGAAAATGATTAAAAGTTAAAATTAATAGAAAATAATTTACAATGTACAGGACATGTGTAACCCTGGAATGCTCGAAAATGTGCAAGAAGTGATCCCAGAATAACCAATTTCTATTGGCTATGATAAAAAAGGCTTTTTTTTTTAAAAGCTAAAACATTCAGTTCCTTTTAACTGGGTTAAATAAGTTAACACTGTTCTCATTGGAGAATCTTGCTAAACAGTATTATAGCTATTCTTGTCAGGCCCATATTAGGAATCAGGATTTCAAGTATGGTCTTTTATTGTCACATCCTTAGCAAACATCCTGTTTCAAATAAACCAAGTTCAGTGTGAATATGAGCCGTCAAAAGGAAAAATGTCCTTGAATTAGTACACAATGGTGAAATGTTACAAAGCTTTGAGTCGTAAACAGCCATTATCAGGAGCACACTATGTTTAACGGCAAAATGAATTTCTTCATTTCTTGTATATCATTTATAGGTCTTCATATGCCACAAGCCGTCATTCAGATAATGAATGTTCTCAATGCCGATCCCCTTGTTGACTTTTTCTCTGTGGGCAAAAAGATAAGTCAGTCAGTTTCGTGAGTCAATATAAAACTTGGATTGTGTATTGGGACACTTACATGCTTTCTGCAGACATCTTCATAACGCCAACGGACAGCGCGTGCTGTTTACCCTCTGCCATGATGGCCTATTATTACTTGTTAAAGACAAAGTATGCTGCTAAAGATGTCACTTAAACATTCTATTCAAAGCCTAAGTATTATAAAAACAAAACAAAAAAACAAAGTACTGCCAATCCAAGAATAGATTAAAAAGGATACAACTACTGTGTCCAGTGCAGCCGGGTAGAGTTTCGCTCCTGGTGACGTCAGTCCGGGACACATGATGTTGGCACCACTTAGGACAAATTTGATGGCCCCTTTGTCTACTTGCTGATGAGGAAGAATAAATGGATCTGTGAGGAGGTAAGAAAGCCTCTATTACCACAAAATCATTTCTAAATGAGCTCAAGATAGAACTAGATAGTGGACTTCAAATCAAATTGTTTTCCATCTTTGTTAAGAATTGATCATATTGATAGCAAAGAGGGGTGTGGCCATATATCAGTATATGGCAATATGTTATATAGGTTATCGATATGCTTCCGTGAAGAATCGGTTTATAGCTTCAAAAACATGTCACTGTTTAACCCTGTTAGGTGTTAAAAATTTTACATTTATGCAACAGTCTGAGGGTGGGGTAGAAGGGGCCTTCTCGTTGTCTGAAGAAGAGCAACTCGCCATTCACGGTCAAAATTTCAATGTGTTCGTGGCTGAAAAGGTAAAAAACGAGTTAGGAGATTTATATACAGAAATCAAGATGGAAAAAATAGGAGAAACCGCACCATCGCACTATTTTGACAGGGTCCTTCTTTGGCATGATGTGGTTGAGCGATGATTCTATCTCGGGGAACTGATCTATTAGCTGACTCTTGATCCCTTTGATCACTGAAGTTTTCAATTGGATACAGTTGGATACATTCTCCTTGTCGTCAAATCTACAACATGGAATCACATGTTATGCCAATAAACATCGATCAAATGTATACAGAAATTGTAAAAATAGAACACTGTATCATTGAGATTTGCAGAACTTTGATATAACATTGACTTTACAAAGGCTTATGACGGATTGTGCTAATATTAAACAAGAAAACACCTGCACAAGTCATAGCTGCGTCTATTAGCATTAGCTTCGGGATGAAAATAATGACCACTCACTTTTTGAACATTGTGGTTATTCGTTGTTCTTCGCCTTTACTGTGTGATATAATTCCTGATGTAATATACACAGCGAAAGATGCGGTATTTTGATGCAAAGTGGAAACAATATAGTGCAAATTAGCGCACTTCCACGTTATTTATGAAGACGACCGTAAAGCAGTGTCTCGACTTACGTTATTTTTACGACACTGTTGTCCAACGTGTGTCGTCAGTCGTCATTGGCGGACTTTGGTTGATATTAAATAATAATAATAATAATAATTGTGCAAAGATAACACATTATAAAAATAATGTTGCATGCAACAAAACAAATGTAAGACCTCAAATTATTTTAATAACAATATTATTTGCAAACAATTGTCTCCGACACTAGTTTGACTCCGCAATTATAATATAGCGCCTCCTTGTGGACATACATTCAATACAAAAAAACACGCTGGTGCAAAAACTACTTTTGGATAAAGTACTTCCGGTGGGGTCACCGAGTAGTTTTTAAGAGCCGTTTCTTTAAGCATTCGCCGGTGGTTTCTTTTTTTTCTCCCCCAAGCGAATCCACGTGCGTCCAAACGCGATACCTTTCCGAAGTTTGATTTCCGTCCAGCGTCTCCTCTTGCCGGTTGCTTTCCCCTGGACGTATCGGCGAGACGGTTAAAGGCGAGCGAGGCAAGAAGAGGAAGCAGTAGGCCACCATCTTTCTTTTGGATGCCAGCAGTAATAACAAGAAAGCGAGCAGGCCAGCTTCGAGTGGAGCTCATCACTAGTTTGACTCATTTCCACTGTCCCATCTTTCTCCGCCGCGGGATAAAAGAAGGAAAACCGCCAACGTTGAGCTCATCCTCCTCCCCGAAGAGCTTTTGGGAAGTTTCCAATCAGAAGACTGGCTGCTAAGAATTAGTATTCCCAGATCTTTCATGTTTCCAACAGGTTTATCTTCCCCTAAGCCCCCACCGCCAACCCAGGAGGCAAGAGCAACGTCCACTGATGTCAAAAACGACAGCGGAAACATTCTATCTTCGAAGAAGAGGAAAATAAACGGCTCTGAGAGGGAAGAGACCAGCGACCGCATCTCTCCTTCGCCCCCCAAGATCCTCACTTGCCCGTCGCCAGCCTCCTCGTCGCCGGTGCACATCCAGAAGAAGTTGCGTTTCGAGGACTCGGTGGACTTCATCGGACTGGATGTGAAAATGGCCGAGGAGGCTGCCGCTGCTTCTTCGGCTTCTTGCTCACACAACAAAACCAAAGGCGTGCTCCTGTCCGTCGGCGTGGGGGGCCACCATGCCAACGGACTCAGCAAAACCGGGACCTTCTCCAACAGCAAGCCCGGGGCCGCCAAGAAGCTCGTCATCAAGAATTTCAGAGGTACCCTCGACCCGAGTCACGTGACAAGTTCTTTTTTACGATGCTGTCAATATCAAGTTGACACATTGCAATCAAAGTGCTCATTAATGATGCACTGAACTAAGCCTAAATATAAAACTATTAAGTGGAAATGATGACTACTGATTTAGAATTGCACCTAGAATGTGCAAACCCTTTTGATTTCAAATATTGTCCTTAATGTTTGTTTTGCTCAGAGTATGTTTCAGTGTGACAATTCTGTCAATATATATATAGCAACGCTGCGTTATTTGCAATATTCTCGTAAAGTCGTTTTTCTGTAGCAACCTGTTGCTTCCTTTATGAAACTGTATGAATGTTGATGGTGTTCCGCACGCAGAAAAACCCAAGTTGCCGGAAAACTACACACAGGAGACGTGGCAGAAGCTGAAAGAGGCAGTGGAAGCCATCCAAAACAGCACTTCCATTAAGTACAATCTAGAGGAGCTCTATCAGGTAAAAAGTAAAGACAAAGATAGCCAGCTCTGGCTTTCTTTACCCCACCTTTTTTTTTTTTTTTGCTCCTTGTTGTCGTTTTCCTTTGCCTGACTTTGCATTTTTTTCGCACCTTCAGGCCGTTGAGAACCTGTGCTCCCACAAGATTTCTGCCAAGCTTTACAAACAGCTGAGGGCTGTTTGCGAAGATCACATCAAGGCCCAGATTGATCAATTCAGAGAATATCCTTTTTCATTCATAATACAGAAGCATTCGTGTCATTTAGTAACCTTTGCCTTAATGCTATTTTCACGGGCGTGCTGGACAGTGTGCTCTTCTTGAAGAAAATAGACAAGTGCTGGCAGGATCACTGCAGGCAAATGGTACTTGTCAATGTATTTGGGTGCCATGAATTCATTCTAACACACTTGATGAAAAAAATAGGTTGTGTTGGTTTTAATCAGTTTGATTTCCTCCACAGATTATGATCAGGGGTATATTTTTATTTTTGGACCGCACTTATGTCTTACAAAACTCGATGCTGCCGTCCATCTGGTGAGTCAAATTTATTTTTTTATTATTATTATCAAGCTGCCCTGAAGTCCTTGCTCACAAACCTATTCATCTTGTGCAGGGACATGGGTCTGGAGCTCTTCAGGTTCTACATCATCAGTGATCGGAAGGTGCAGAGCAAAACCATAGACGGCATTCTGCTGCTAATCGAGAGGGAGCGCAATGGTGAAGCCATAGACCGGAGTCTGTTGAGGAGCCTGCTGAATATGCTGTCGGACTTGCAGGTAAAGCGACGTTGTGTGTGACATTATATCAATGTGGTCACATAATCGCGATACTTGTCCTTGAAGCGAGATAATCGCTATTATGAGCCTCGTAGCCAAAATCGGATGGTGTCGGGAGGTACTCAGAGGTTCACACCGGTACACTTTTGTTGATTGCTGACATTGATGCAATTGCTCTGACATCATAGATATATCAAGATTCCTTTGAGGAGCGCTTCTTGGAGGAGACAAATCGCTTGTACGCTGCCGAAGGCCAGAGGCTGATGCAGGAGCGAGAGGTAAGCTCTTGGACTATGTATTCTTGTCAGGGTGGAGAACTGGACGAACATAGTCATATTTATATATACTATGTGGTGCTCCTAAAATATGGACTAACTCTGTAGATTTGTATCTACAATTGCTATAACACTCCAATTACAATGTATGTTAGCAGCTTCTGATGAAACCAAGAACATTTATAATTATTCCATGGTTTTAGTGCATGACAACTGCAGTTCAAATAGAAAAGCAACAATCTTTGTTTTGGGTCAATTGTGGTCACCAATTATATTTCCTTGCCTCTATTTAAAAAAATAAAAACTCAAAGGCTGGGATTGATCTGTTCGCAGGTACCAGAGTATCTGCATCACGTCAACAAACGCTTGGAAGAGGAGGCAGACAGAGTCATCACATATCTAGACCAGAGCACGCAGTGAGTGCTTTACTTGGCTGTTTTGTTTTAAATGTAAATAAGAAGAAATGGCTCAAGTGTGGGCTTTTTCAATTGCAGAAAGCCTCTTATTGCCACTGTGGAGAAGCAGCTGCTGGGTGAACATCTCACAACAACTCTACAAAAAGGTATTTCATCAGTCGCTACAATGGGGAAAATAGTACTCGCTCTTATAAATATTGAAGATGAGACACGTGCTTGTTTTTCCAGGCCTAACGCACCTATTGGACGAAAATAGGATTCAAGATTTGTCTCTCTTGTATCAGCTCTTCAGTCGAGTAAGAGGTGGTGTTCAAGTGCTCCTGCAACAGTGGATAGAGTACATAAAGGTACACTTGTAGTATTTCAAAGTTATGCTGCTGGAGAGTGTTTTAAGCAGAATTATATGTTCATTCTCGCGCAGGCTTTCGGAAGCACAATCGTCATTAACCCAGAAAAGGACAAAACAATGGTGCAAGAATTACTGGACTTCAAAGACAAGGTGGATCACATCATCGATGTGTGCTTTATGAAGAATGAGAAGTTTGTGAATGCTATGAAGGAGGCTTTTGAGACCTTCATCAATAAGCGACCAAATAAGCCCGCAGAGCTCATAGGTCAGGAGGTTGTTTTCCATCATTTGAATTCTTTCTTTCTCAAACTTTGACTGTTGTTTCTAAATACTATTTTATTTACAGCCAAACATGTGGATTCTAAACTGCGGGCTGGAAACAAGGAGGCAACAGATGAAGAATTGGAAAAGATGCTGGACAAGATCATGATTATATTCAGATTCATCTATGGTAATATTTCTTCACCTCTGTGATATCTTTCTTTCTAATTTGGTCGATACTGAGTCACTTTTTTTCCATTTAGGAAAAGATGTTTTTGAGGCATTTTACAAGAAGGATCTAGCCAAGAGGTTACTGGTTGGAAAAAGTGCTTCTGTGGATGCTGAGAAATCAATGTTGTCCAAACTCAAACATGGTTAAAAACTTTTTTAATGGCATTCGACAAACATTTCTATTGTTGTGTATGAAGATTTCATTTTTCATTTATTGCCTTTAGAATGTGGAGCCGCGTTCACGAGCAAACTGGAGGGCATGTTCAAAGATATGGAGCTTTCTAAAGATATAATGGTGCAATTCAAACAGGTAAGAATCAACAAACAGGTCGGCCTGTAGCTAATTAAGTGAAACTGTGCTCATCTCTTGCCATGTTGTATGTCTTTCAGTATATGCAGTGCCAAAACATTCCCGGGAACATTGAATTGACTGTAAATATCCTCACGATGGGTTACTGGCCCACTTACATCCCCATGGAAGTGCATCTGCCTCCTGAGGTGAGCAAAAAAGTTCCCGCATCCTCATTTCTGTCCAATGGCTCCATTCATTTCATTTCCAATAGGAAAAAAATATCAGAAAAATCCCCAAATATCCAGTGACACGTCTCTGTTACCATTTGTCCAGATAGTGCGACTGCAAGAGATCTTTAAGACCTTCTACTTGGGCAAACACAGTGGCAGAAAGTTACAGTGGCAGTCAACACTTGGCCATTGTGTCTTAAAAGCAGAATTTAAAGAGGTGAATGCTATTGTTGGAACTTCATCCCTATTCAATGGACCAAGTTTTCAGTTTTTCTAATGGGTATCTAATCACAAACTGTTGTGTCACACCAGGGAAAGAAGGAGCTGCAGGTATCACTTTTCCAAACACTCGTGCTACTGATGTTCAACGAAGGAGAGGAGTTCACTTTGGAGGAGATCAAACTTGCCACGGGAATAGGTATAGCCCGATGTCACGTGCCCTTGGTTGATCGCGGCTCATCCAGGCGTCACGTTGTTTTCAGAGGATAGCGAGCTGCGTCGAACTCTGCAGTCCCTGGCGTGTGGCAAAGCGCGGGTCCTTACCAAAATCCCTAAAAGTAAAGACGTGGAAGACGGCGATAAGTTTTCCTGCAACGACGAATTCAAACACAGGCTGTTCAGAATCAAAATCAACCAGATCCAGATGAAAGAGACGGTACGGCTACCCTTTCAAATGCCCGCGGCGTCATCAAGGGGTAGTAAATGTCAATTGTTTTGCGCCATTCCAGGTGGAGGAGCAGGCCAGTACTACGGAAAGGGTATTCCAGGATCGGCAGTACCAGATTGACGCTGCTATCGTACGCATCATGAAGATGAGAAAGACACTGAGCCACAATCTTCTCATGTCCGAAGTGTACAACCAGCTCAAGTTCCCTGTCAAGGTGATTGATGCTTTTTCTTTTCAGGAAGCAAACTTAACCACTCTTGCATGTTTACTGAAATTTTGTCAACTTGTGGTCGTTTCTGTAATAGCTGTATTGTAGATTGATATGTGTTTCTCTCTGCAGCCCGCTGACCTGAAGAAGAGGATAGAGTCCCTCATTGACAGGGACTATATGGAACGTGACAAAGAGAATCCCAACCAGTATAACTATGTGGCTTAAAGAACAAATTGAAAACTAAATGACAATGCGAGAGAAAGAAGAATAGATGGCTACGAGTGAGCCGTTTTGAACTTTTTTTGCCCCAGCGGCCCCATCGTCATCGTCAACCGAGCCACCGACGAGCTGAACGGACGCCGCGCCGTAGGATGTTTGTCAAGGGGGTCTTTGGATTCTGTGGATTGCACCTCAATCAATTGAAAGTTTGTCCGTATTTCTCAGTGCCTCTGAGATTGTTGGACGAAGGATGCACTCGCACACACATTTGCTGTTTTTTTGTTTTTTTTCGGAGTGAAAATATTTATTTTCAAACATAAGAATCCTGGTCAGCACTCGCAAACAACGTGCTAATGGTTACAGTCACTTTGACCGTCTTTCTTGCTCCACTCCTAAATGCCTACTACACTACTTCTAAAAAGTTCCAAACATTCAAAATGTCATTGTTTCTTTGGCGCCTATCAAATATGAAAATGTTGGACTTCATGGGAGGCGTGTGCCAAACACATGTTGTCAAAGCTGTGATTGGGAACAAAACGGAGCACTTCTTTAGAATTCAGCTGCTATACCATCAATCAAGATCTATAACTTCAGTATTTTCTTTTTGTACAATGAAACCCATACTTAACTGACATGACATTTTAACCTTTTTACTGTTCATTGTGTCTTTTTTGTTTACCATTCAAATGCCAAAAGCACAACATTTCAACACCATCTGCTGTTTTCCTCCCTCATGCCATTTAACAAAGTCAAATTTCTTTGGGGCTTGCTGTAAGTGATTGCATTGGGGCACAACATGAATGAATAAACACATCTTTGTACAAATATTTTAAGTTCTTTGCTTAAAACTAAAGTAATGGTTTCAATCAGAAAATGCTATTTGTGGAGAAATTGCATGGGCATTCTTTGCCCTCTGAACTGATCATTAAGCAGAAGGCATGGGATGTTTTGAGTCACATCCTTGTTATTTACAAGTTGGGGTATTTCTGCATGACCATCTCTTCATTCGACACTTTCTGATTGTGTTGGTTTTTTTTCCAGGTCACTTTGATAATATCGGGTCATATTTCCCATTGGAAATGAATAAGGAATGTAAGGCATTAACCCATGGGTGATATGGTTTGGATTAATCATTAATTTGTGTCTTTTGGTATATTGTTTGGAATGAGTTCTTTGATATTTTATTAGTTTCTATAATGGCAGATGAAAGATTTGTAAGATCCCCACAAATGCTTTGACGTTATGTGCATTGAAAAAAGGTTCGCAGATCCTGTGACACATTGGCCTCAGTCATGTGACTTTTTTATGTGACTTGCATTTCCTTCTCCAGTCGGCAGATCTTCTCTTCAGCCGAGTGTCTTCCAACTGCTGGGATTTACACTGTTTTGTCCACCGCCAAGCAGCAGGCCATCATGTTCCGATACGCCGTTTTTGCCTTTGCCTTTGGATGTGGTGAGTTTAAATGATTTCATAGGAATTAAGTTATGAAACCCCAGCCATAAGATGTGTTTTGGATAACAATCGGCCTGGTTCTTTATTTAATTCAAATGAACTCCGATCTATATGTATTTTTCTCTTAAATGCATATCTATGTGTGTTTTTGATTCATCTATCTCTTCAAATCTTGGAAAAACGAAGCATCACTAACTTGAATGTTATGAACGGAGCTAATGTGGTTAGCTCTAATGCTAATAACGTCTACGTCAAGATCGCAACTCAAGTATCACAAACGACGCATAAAGCTTCAATTACACGCCCTTTGTGTATCAACCCATTTATTTTGTGTCGGCATGAGTAGTTAACGGTGAAGTATGTTTTGACAGCAATGTCGAAAAGTAGATTTGCTTGTGAGACTTTATGGCGTAACAGTAGCATAGCCGCTGGCTAACACTGCTTTGAAAACCTACAATTTGAGTTAATGAGTAAACCCGAGCTTGTCTAACGTTGCCCTGTTTCAGCACAGGATGCCACGACGTAAACATTGCACTTTATTACTTTGCGTCAAATAAGATAGAATATCTTGTTCCTGGTTTAGCAATTAACCCCATAAAAGTGTTTACAGCGGAAAGGCGTCATGAAGCAGCAATACAAGACCGAAATAAACGTTCCGTTAACTACTACGTAGCAAGCACTAAAACATAAATTGGTGTTTTATACTGTATTAATTACATACATATAATCGTTACCTTGCAAAAAAAATCCCATACTGCTGAGTATGTTACGAAGTGATTTATATTTTACACCGATCCTTGTGAATTTATATACTTCAGTAGCAGGAATTTGCAATAATTGTGAGTTAAGTTGAAATCTGATTTATATGATACCATTTATCTTTGCAGTAATTCACTTGTCACGTGGTACTGAGGTGACGGTCAAAGACAAAGATGACAAGTTGTGTCTTTACGCCAATCTCATGGTCAACTTCTCGGTTTCGTACATGACGTCAGACAACAAGGTGAGTTTGTAACCACAAATAAAGACAGCATTCTAGCCCGTTGTTGCACAATAACTCTTAAAATGTGATGAGGCATGTTCTGTTGCTCCAGAGATTCTTTGCACTCAGCATTTCACTTGTTGCGTTTTCCTGATGTATTTCCTGTCACATGCACTACTGAAAGTAGAAGGTTGAGCTACAGCTCACATAACTGTACATAGTACATTGTAGTATTGCCTTCACAGA
Organism: Stigmatopora nigra; assembly: GCF_051989575.1. NCBI lineage: Eukaryota > Metazoa > Chordata > Actinopteri > Syngnathiformes > Syngnathidae > Stigmatopora > Stigmatopora nigra. Next base: position 6,890,711 of record NC_135521.1, read on the forward strand.
TCACAATCCTTTTCAGAATTCTAGTTTACTTTTGAGTAGTTAGGAAAGATAAAAATACAGAGAAATACATAGAAAACAAAATTCATAGTAGAGTGGAAGAGTGCCAGCCCTCTTCCTGGCCTCTTATTTTGAAATATTTTAACATGCAACAGCAAAATTAAACTAAAATAAAAATAAACAAGCACTACTATCAAGCGAAAGCCTGCCCTCTACTGGCAAATTAATTCACCTACAGAACAGATAGTACTTATACATGCTCAACTCTAATTCAATTTTCTCTTCACGCTCCTTTTCTCCTCAGAGTCAGCTCGCCGAGTTTGAACTTCCTGCCGAAGTCTCATCCAACGGAAGTGTTTGCGATGCCACGAGCTCGACCTTGAAGCTCAGCTTTGGAGCAGGACACACCTGGAGCTTGAACTTCACCGCTGGTGGGAATACCTACCAGTCGGATGTCATCACGTTCTCCTACAACCTCAACGACTCAACCGTCTTCCCTAAATCTGCATTGAATGGTAAAGTCTCCATGTCTACCCAAAAATACACCAGCGCCAGCGTTTTAAAATGTATTTATAAGTATTACCTCATTGGCTGCCATTTACAGTGACAGACGTTTACTTAATTTTAACTTGAAGGGCAGTCAGTGATTAAAGTGTTGGATTGGACGTCTATCGTCGTCAATGTCAGTAGAGCTTGATCACTCAATGCTAAACTTCCCAGTTGAAAAGAAAGGAAAGAAAAAGAAAATTGAGATCTGACTCTCAATAGCAATTAATAAGTTTAGGCCTACCAGCCACATGATGAAGTAGCTTTGATCGGGATAACCCTAATGTGTATCAGACACTTTCAGCTATAGTGTGTTTGCAAATGAGCAAGACATGTTAAACTTAGTGCGGGCATGTCAACAACATGGGCGGCACCCTGTGCTGCTTGAAAATGACTCACAGGAGCTACAAAAAACTCACAATCAGGTGACACATGGAAAGTGAACACATCAATGTTAAAATAGCTAGGAGTTGTCTGATTTGAAAGAAAGGGAACCTAATAATTCATTTCATAATATGAGAAAATCATGAAATCAAAGTCTATTCACTATAAATTGTGTACTTTGACTTTTTGTGACTACACGTTTTTTTATGCCTTCTTCAGACACGCTCTCCGTGACGGTCCGACCTCACATCAGTGACATAAGCATGGACACATGCTACTCCTGTCAGAGTAAAGATACCCTTCAGTCCGACACAGTCAACCAGACCCTATGGGACGTGCGAATCCAGGCGTTCATCAAAAACGGAACGCAGAGTGAAAACAGTAAGTACCGGCGTGGCCTTGTGTCAGTCATTCTTCCGTTGACTAAGGTTGTGACGATATGTTGAAGTGCTTTCCGCCCCCCCTAATGACCTGCTCCCTCTCTTTTCATAGTGACCACCTGTGCTGCCGACCTGCCCGCAACATCCATCCCAACCACAGTGGCTCCTGTGACAAACACCAGCGCCCACACGCTCGCTCCCACCACCACACCAGCGCCCACCTTACCGATCCCCGGAACCGGGACGTTCAGCATTAAGTCGGGCGAGAACGGCACAGCCTGTCTGTTGGCAAACTTTGCCCTGCGCATTGGTGTCAAGCAAGGCGAGGTGTGTTTGTGTGTGTGACATCCCGCCAAATGCTTTGCTCTCCAAATAGAATGCATCCAGTTTATTTTTTAAATATACCTTTCTGCTGTAGAACTACCAAGAGATCAACCTGGACCCCAATATGACCAGAGTGTCTGGAGTCTGTGGAGTCAACATTAGTTCGCTGGTGTTGGTGTCTAACGCCATGACCGTAGCGCTCACTTTCACCAATGTGAGTCTTGTATGCTCTAGGATGCAGTTTGATATGTATTAGGAGTTATAAGTGGACCCAACTTTTACATCTGTTTTCTGTTGATCTATTTTTCTACATTTTTTTAAAAAAAATGCCATTTGGGTCATTGTGGAATTTTAGCTTTTGATTGGGTATACATTATTTGAAATAATACATGGCTAGTTTATGAATGGTGTCCCTTGAACTCTATATCCGCCGATGATTATTATTATTATTTAAAAAAAAATGTATTCATCTCTGATCTGGGCTCTTCTCTTTCCTGACAGAACACCAAAAAATTCCACCTGCAGACTATGAATGTTACCACAAAGCTGAGTTCTGGTAATCCGAATGTTTTTTTTCTTCAAGACACAAAACACATACTCTATGTAGGGATACACTAACACTTAGTTGTGCATTTTTTTATTTGTTTTTTTGCTAGGTGCGGTCTTCTCAGCCGCAAACAGTAGCTTGAGTCTGTGGGAGGCGGCATTGGGCAGCTCGTACATGTGCAACAAAGAGCAGAACTATTCCATCACCAGCCAACTCAACATTTTCACCTTCAACCTCCAAGTCCAGCCTTTCGCCGTCAAAAAGGGTCTCTTCAGTACAGGTACCATTTTCTGTCTTGTAGTTAGTAATGTAGCAACATGAACAGGCATATTATTCTATGTTATTCTTCATGTAAAGCATAATGACTTTTATTGCACTAGCATTTTGCCTCATTCATGCTCCAAGTATTTCTTACAGAAGCTCCCACAAAGACTAACAAGACATTCTTGTCACTCATTGGCCTAGCTAGCTGATTGACATTATATGATATGGGAATTAAATTGCAGATTTTGTCACTGAAGAGGTTAAACTCATAGTACCTCCGTCCTTATCAATGCTTACAATTATAAAATTAGTACACTTTTATATTGCTACTTGAGCAAAACCTCTGCAATGCAAATTGAAATTCTTTCCCTAGACAAATGAGTCCCTTTATCAACCCTTCAATTTAAGATTATAAGAACTGAAGGGAAAGGTAAGAGATAATGGCTAGAAATTGGAAGAAACTGGTGAGTTGAGAAGAAATCTGTGGTTGACTGACTCTCTTTTCGTCTGCAGCCTATGAGTGTCCAATGGACGACACCAGCATCTTAATCCCAATCATTGTCGGCGCTGCTCTGGCTGGCTTGATTCTCATTGTAGTGATTGCATATGTGATTGGTCGAAGAAAGACCTATGTTGGATATCAGACCCTTTGAGAATCATTATACAATTGGGGTCCTCTCAAGCCTGGTCCTTGGATTCATGTTCAATCAATTTGATTGGCTCTCAACATCTAAAACGGGGACAACAATGTACTTGTTTATTTTTGTTTTGTTTGTTTTTACAAGGACCAAACTTGTTTTGACCCCATGTGTGTTTGTCTGTTTTCCATTTGTTTGTTGTTGTTTTTTTGGGTGGGGGAGTGGAGCAAATGCAACATCCACATTTTATGTTTTAACTTCAGCAGTCTCATGGTTACTTACATCAGACTGCCAAAATACAGAAGCGTCTTGGTGATTTAGAATATCATAAATTTCATACATTGTATCCAAGAAATACAAATACTAATTTTGTTTTGACAAACATGCCTTCACTCCCACTCCAAATGGATTGGACAATCTAGTGCTGTCTATGTCAGCCAATGAGGTAAAAAGATCAAATTTGGCCTTCCACTGGCCAAGATGCTGCTGATGTCATTTTAGTGTCGTATTGCTACCGATGTATGAATTATTTTATGACGAGCTTCTAAAGTTAATAGAGATTTATGATATTGAAATCTTCAAGACGCCATCTGTAAAACAATATAGCATTACTGGATTCCAACATCTTTAAATCTTGCATTTGCTCTGTGGACACTCCACATTGTTTCCATTTTAAGATTTCATACCTTTGCACATGATATACTTTATTTTATTTGCTTTGATTTTTGTGATTTCATCCCAATGATGGAAGGGTGGGGAACCTCCGTCATCTTCGAACAAATAAAGCCTTGGCTAAATTGTAAGAACATTTTGTCCACAGATATTGAAACGAATTCAGCTGGGATAAGCTCCAGCATCCCCCGCGACCCCTTATGAGGATAAAACGGTCCAGAAAATGAGATGAGAGGTTGAAAGTAGATCATTTCTAAAATGTTGGGAGGAAAAAGGTTCCCCACCCCTTCCGTAATTTAATTCATTAATGCTGAATATTTTCCTAGGTTTCATGTGTGAATCCTTCAGTTGTGCAGAAAAGATAGTTATAAAACTCCTTTATCCTTTACCAGAAGTTTCAAGGAAGCCTTAGCCTATGTTTGACCCTGCAGCGCAGGAGAAACGTTAGATTTTGCAATCACGAGAGACAATTTCATCCCCGGACCCACTCAGACAACGTCTTGACGTGTCGAGTAAATCATCAGCATAGACGACGCGCCAAGACGTTTTCTGCTTTTGGGGTCTCGAACATTTTGCACGAGACAGACAAGAAGAAAAAAAAATCTGATTTTTTTTTCAATTGACACTAGACACTAGGTCCTAAAAAGGGATGATTTTGTTTCATTTGAGTATGTTTTTATGTTAATGCACTAAAATGCTCTTTTATTTTTGAATGAGAATATTCATAGATTTATGTATTTGGAATTTGTCTTTTGATTTTGTGTTGCCATCCAGGCTCTGATGACTGCAGGTGCTCCTAAATTAGACTCAAAATTCTTTCAAACTTTGATTTTTTGATTCCCTTTTCTTTAATAATAGAATCAGACTTCTGAGTGGCTCCCATTTTCAATGCATTGGATTATTTATAGGCGTCTGACAATTAATTGATATGATGGTGTATCACAATACTTTAGGCACTCAGAAGTCCAAAGAATTTATTGCTAATATCCTTATACTTTGCACTGCAGCCCATGAAAGCCTCAGGAGAGCAACAGTGTGTGTTATTCTTTTAAATTTTGGGTTTTGTTTTATCTTTTTGTTCCGACAATAACAAGCCAGTGTGACACTGTGGTTTTTTGTTTTATATGATGGGGTATTGGGGCCATGCTGAAAAGGAAAAATCAAACATTTACAAGAATATAGTTAGAAATAGGAGATATATTAAGTTTTGGAAAGTAATCAAATCCGGATTTTATTCTTGTTAAATTAAAAATATATTTTTCCGATTTAATTACATTTTTTTTCCGATCTCATCAATTCCATGTTTTTTTCTTAAACTGCTTGGCTTTGCATTTTCTGGATCAAATTTTGACATAATTGACATTTACATTTTCATTCCACTTGTTCCAAATAGTTGCATAAACTTAAGTTATTCCATTATTGAAATGATAAGCAATTTTTCTCTTTCTGGTGTGGCCCAAATGCACCTTTGTATCCCCGGACTAGGGCAGTGATAATGATCCTCCATGACCATTTTATAATTTGCTTCTTTGAGTGACAAAATGCAGCATTGTTACTCAATTTGACTTTGTCGCTACGTCATCTGGTAGAAACTAGTGCCTTGCTCAGTACAAGTACTGGCTTTCTTTAATGAGTAAAGCCTACATAGGCTTATGTTTTTCTCCCTCATTTTCTCACATCTTCAATAAAAGGGAATCTGTGTGTGAAACATTCTGTGTATAGACTCCCAAACTGGATCGTAAAGGGGTGTCAAACTGAATCTGTATTGGTTTCTGGAGATTTGAACCCAATACAGTGGACATCTATTCAAAATTGGACTGAAAACTTAGCCCTTTAAAAGGGCGAGTTACTATTTTGCCTCATTGAAAAAGTATTTATCATGTTTCTAAAAGTTCATCAATATTTCTATTGACATTTTTAAAATAATTATAAATATACATTTATTTTATATAGGGATAAAAATGAAATTACAATGTATTTTAAAAAATATAGCTTCAAATACCCACTGGCTTTTTAAGGTAGTTAACACTTTGGTTGCCATTTGACGTCTAGAGCCATCAATGAAAAGGGTTTATTTAAAATAAAAAAAAATCTGAATGAGGGTTAGTGGAAATAAAAGTGTGCTGTTGGCCTTGATCTAGTGAGTAAACGTGTTTCCTAACCTTTTCTTCACTGCCTTAATGAGAACTTTATCCCTTTTTTCTCCTTACTGTCATTTAGCCGAGGATTGCCAGATGGACTGGGAGAGTTTCCTCGTTCCCATAGCTGTCGGAGTTGCCCTGCTTGTTCTCATTCTTATCGTTGTGGTGGCCTATTTCATCGGGAGAAAGAGAAACGTGGCCAGCGGTTATGAGTCTTTCTAGACTGCTCTCCTTTCCTGTTTCATAATCAAGACAAACGCTGCCCGTCTTCCCCGTTAGTTCCTCTTTGCTCCCTTTTCTTTCCTGCCTGAGCGTTTGTTTGATTGACCATTTGAGGCTTTGGGAAATACAGTATCGTACTTGGGAGGTGTAAGAAAAAAAACTTCAGCATAGCTAAATGTACTGTTCTGTACTCTCAATCATGTCCTTTTAACTCTTTTGCCTTTGAATAATCACATTGTTGATTCTCCTCATAAATATTCAATCAACTTCCAGGCTCAGGCGTGTGCATCTTCTAATTCTTTTTCTTTTCGCCTTTGCTGTTTCCCTCTTTTCCACTGGCTAAAGTAACCCTACTGTCTTTTGTTTTGTTTTGTGTCTGTCAGCCGAGGAATGCTTCCTGGACTCTGATTTGAGCTTTTTGGTGCCCATCGCGGTGGGTGTGGCCCTCAGCTTCCTAATCGTCCTTGTCCTTCTCTCTTACCTGATTGGACGGAGGAAGAGTCGCACTGGCTACCAGTCTGTATAAAGCTCTGCTCTTGCACCCCCCCCCCCCCCCCCCCAATGTTATTTCTTCTCACTCTTTAAAACTCATTTGAAATTGACCCTCCTGATTTGATTTTGATTTCACCTCTTTTGCCAATAACTATATCAGCTAAACCATATGGATGAGTATTGCATTAAAAGACTGCATGCATGTCCACTTCCAAACTGAGGGGCTCTTTTCCTCCCCCCGTGTCCTTAAAAATATAACACTTTGTGGTTAATCTCTTGTATAGAATGACTTAATATTTGTTGATGAATGACTTGAATGTATACAAGCAAAGCTCGAGCACATGGACTCGAATGGCTGAAAATGCAGGTTTTTTTCTTTCCTAATTGCACATAATGTTGAACAAGGTGAAGAGGCACTAAACACTTTTGTGGCAAATTATCACATCAAAGTTATATCCTACTTTTTTTCTTCACCTAATCTCAGTGTTTTTCCCACTTTTAAAGAAGTGTTGCGCCGCTATCATTTTTCCTGCCTGTGGTATTGGCTTTACCAATATTACATTAAAAAAACTATTTTTTTCTTTAAATATGAAATTCTTGCAAAGTAAAATCATCACTTTCATGGCTTAACTCATTGACTGAATATTCATCCGCTGCCACATTCCCTCTTCAAATGGATTGGACGTCTACCATTGATGAATTAATTAATGAGAAGTTGCATCTCGACAATAGAAAAAAAATTACATACATATTACAGAGGAATCGGCGAACACTGATTTTCTGATCTCAAGTTTTGAACAGATTCATGAACTGCTTTGCAATGCAACCGATCACTAATCCAAGTTTTGTGCCTTTCCTTTTTGCCACTGTTCATTTGCTTTACTCCAGAAGAAAGTCATGTGATAACGATGAGCTCGTCGTCATCCGCTCCCAGTGACCATTTCAATAAATTCAAGTTTGGTTCTTGTTTTTTAGTGCTCTGTGTTTGTTTTGGGTTTCTTTTTTTATGGTGGCCAACAATCTGGTGACTGAACTCAAAGGTTGCCCCATTTCACAGACGCTATCACAACCTGTTCAAAGTTCCTCATGTGGAAAACAAGTTGTTACACCTGTAGGACGTCAAAATGGAAAAAAAGAAGAGCACATGTAATGTTCGTTAGTTGCACTTGCGAGATTTTCAGAAAAAAAATATATACACACATACACACATACACTTATACATACACATACACATATAGTATATGTGTATATGTCATATACACATATACACATATACACATATACACATATACACATATTCACATATACACATATAGACATATACACATATACACATACACACATATACACCTATACATACACATATACAGTCAACATCTACATATGCTGTACTGTATGATCATATCATGTCAGCCTTCCCAGTTGAGATGGATTTGCACTGTTAATGAAAGTGGATCTACATATACTATTTAAAGGGTACTGTACATATACATGTATACATATAAATACATCCTGTATGTGTCATGTGTCCATTTGAATGTACCTGTGTGCTACTTGCTTCATGGCACATTGTTTCCAGGGCAACTTCAGCGTTTGCTGTCCACACCTCCACAGACGGCTTTAATGAGAAAGCCGCTCTGCCCTGAAGGCTAAATTAAAGACGGCGACACATACGGGCAGATGGACATTAAAACTCAGACACACACTTTCCACCAATGGGAGCCTGGATCACCCACTGCAAAATGAAGGCAAATCGAATCAACTTAGGTGAGTTTGCTTCTTTTTATATCCTTACCTGTCATGCTTTTATTGAATCTGGGGAGAACACTGCGGACGCTTCACGGGGCGTTCTTCCAATAAGATTGTTAGAAGATGTATCGTTTTTCATCACGATGCTGTAAAAATTGGTTTTCCTCTTCATTTCAGCGGTCTATGTCTTAACCCGTTCGAAGTCAGTGCGCAGCTATACAAAAGTTATCCATAGCTAGACTCAATGTTGTGGTAGTTAGTAAAAGAGGGAAATATTGATTGGCGGCAATAGACGCTCAGTCCATTTCAAGGAAACAATCATTTGATCTGAGTTGATAAAAGGCAGGAGCTATAATATCAATCTCCACTTTAATGAAGGCTCTTGCCTCTACTAAAGCAGTTTGAAAACACAGCTTGTTTGTTAAGCTTGTTTATTTTGGAGTGATTTAACTCTTTTGGACCTCCGCAGAATTTTGACCTTGTTCATCAGTTGGTGATCTCATTAGGGTTACCGTAGCCACTAACCCTTAATCAGACAATTAGGCCATGCGTCGAGTTCCACGGCCCACGCTCACATAAAAACAGTCTCTAGTCGCAAGTAAAAACCTATTGGCCGTCAATGGCTTCTTGGGAGGAGAATATCGTAACCTTTTGGGATACCACGTATGTCACCGTATGGGTATATTGTTCCAGCACTGGTGGTGACACAAGCGAGCCCGCTGATTAGCCGTCAACCTTTGTATGTGTGAACATGAGGTAGGAGGGTGGAGCTCGGCGGTAACACAAGTGCAGAGGGAAGATTGTCTTAGCAGGTTTACAAGGATCACTCCACTTCAATGCTCCACTCTAAGGGCTGTGGTCATTTCTCGCCAGTCCTCCTGTAAAATGGACATCTTTTCAAAAATGGCAATATTTCCTTCCCACTGAGACCAACTCACCTTTCACTTTATGTGGATTTTTTAGGGAGAGGGGAGCAGGATAAACTTCTTTCAGCATGCCGGAATATCCATCTCATTCCATAATTCGGTATTTCCTTCTGCCTTTGTTGTCGTTGAACACTTGGCACAGAGTAGACGGTTCCATCGGTGAAGGCAGGCAGATGTGGCAGAAACCCAAGCCCACTCCTATCGGTCTAGAAGATGCCTTTTTGCACGGTACTTTCCCCCCGGGATTTCTCTGGGGAACTGGGACATCGGCCTTCCAGACTGAAGGTTCCTCGGGACGGGATGGAAGGGGTCCATCGATCTGGGACCGTTTCACGCAATCCAAAACAGCCGATGACGGCTACGCTCGCTGGGCGGAAGATGTGCGAGGACTTGAGTTTCTAGGGGTGAAATCCTACTCTTTCTCCCTCTCGTGGCCGAGACTCTTCCCCGACGGCAATGCCAGCGGTCCCGCAAATCAACTGGCCGTGGAGCACTACGGCCGTCTCATTGAAGGGCTCCTGGAAAAGAAAATTGAGCCCATGGTGACCATTCATCATTGGGATCTGCCGCTGGTCCTGCAGGAGGTCTATGGAGGGTGGAAAAACCCAAGGCTGATTGAATTTTTTGGGGACTACGCCGACTTTTGCTTTCGTACGTTCGGGAAACGTGTCAGATACTGGCAGACCATGCATAACCCATATCTGGTGGCCGTGCAGGGTTACGGCGTGGGCGTCCATGCTCCTGGGGAGACCGGGGGGGTTGCGGCATCTCTGGTTGTGGCTCACAATTTGATCAGGGTAAGTCGCCAATCACCTGTTTAAATGCACTTTTTTCCTCTCTCTTAATTTAGCCACCAAGGGACCCCCGCAGTGTTTATTTTCTTCACCAGCAATAGGTTGTTTTATGAGACATGAGGTGTCCAAAGTCTATCTTGTCGGTGCATTGCATCTCAATCGTAATCACTCATGTTTTGTCGCACATATGGAAAAAAAAAGATCATTATCGGACACCTGTTAGGTTATCATCAGTCACTCAGTAGGTTCAGCTGGAGTGGGGGAGTCTTTTTACCAACACACACAAACATATAGAGTACCGTGCATGATTTTGGGATATTGGAGGAAACTTGAGTACCCGTAGAAAACCCACACAAATTTGTATTTACATCCTATTGGATTCTAACTAGGTTTTTTTTTTTTGCAGGCACATGCCAAAGCCTGGCACATCTACAACACGGAGTACCGCCCCACTCAGAAGGGTAGCGTTTCCATTGTTTTGGGTTCCCATTGGGTGGAACCTCAAAAAGGACAAAGCACAGCCACCAACGTTGATCTTTGTCAACAGTCCATGGAAGCCGTTCTCGGTTGGTTCGCGCAGCCCATTTTAGGGGATGGCGATTATCCGGCTTCTCTCAAAACAAAGCACGGCAACCTTCTGCCGGCATTTTCTACCAAAGAGAAGCTTTGGGTGAAGAACACGTCTGACTTTGTGGCCCTGTCCTTTGGCCCGAACAACTTCCGTCTGGGCCGCAACCTATCCCACTTTGGTCAAGCCGTGTCTCCGGATCTGAGACGCGTCCTGGGCTGGATAAAGCTGGAGTATGGGGACTTGCCAATTGTGGTGGCTGAAGGTGGATGGTTTTCAGAAGCGAGTGTGGAAAGAGAAGACACAGTGGCCATTTACCTGATGAAGAGATTTATCAATCAGGTTTTACAAGGTAAATGTCCATTTCATTCATACTGCTTTAAACAAAGTCATTTGTTTCTTAGAGCCGTGTACTCTATGAGACTGAACAGCAGCTTTTGAAAGTAAATATTGACCCCCCACCTTACTCGCCCCATTACTTTAAGTTACACATTTAAAACGGAATCTCATCATGAGGTTGGCTTTGTTGAATAAAGTACCCCATTAAATGCAACTTATACTCTGGTGTGACATACTATGTATGTTTTTGTTTTTTGTACTTTATACTCCCAAGTGAAAAAAAATAGTGTCTGTGAGATTGCAGGTGAGCAGGAGCCTCGGACACCACTTCAACACCCCCCTTCCCCCTTTCAACACTCATGTAATTTCATCTTGTGAATGTCCTGTTTTGTGTTCCAGCCATCAGGTTAGATGGAGTTCAGTTGCTAGGCTACACGGCGTGGTCTCTGCTGGACGGTTTTGAATGGAACTACGGCTACACAATCCGCCGGGGCCTTTTCTATACGGACTTCACTCATCCCAATGGCAACAGGACGGCCAAAACAAGTGCTCAGTACTACAAACAGCTTATCGCCAACAACGGCTTCCCCCAAGTGGAGCCCTCGATAGAAGTTAGAGGGCGTTTCCCCTGTGATTTTCACTGGGGTATTGCGGACTCCACCTTACAGGTACGACCGCAATGACTTGCAGAGAAGGACTCAAGTAGAACACAGACAGATAATTGATGTTTGGCTGTTTTTTGTCAGGCCCGCTTTTACCCATACTCCCCCCAGTTTACAGATCCCCACGTTTACAGCTGGAACCGGACAGGAGACGGATCATTGCGTGTGATCCCGGGTGTGAAGCTTCACACGAACCGTTCCCAGTGTACCGACTATCTGGCCATTCGGAGTCACCTTTACCTGTTTGCATCGACCGGGGCCACGCACTACCGCTTTGCTCTGAACTGGTCTCTGATTTTACCAAATGGAGACCTCTCCAATGTCAATGTCAAAGCTCTGAGGTAAAAGTGCGGAATTGCAACTTTGGGTTTTTCATGAATGATCTTCGACTGCCGTCATTTGGGTTCATGGGGTAAATATCATTTTCGCACTAGTCTCGAAAGTAATAGAGGATATTTTGACTATGTCTGCCATTGACGGAGTTAGATGTCCAATCTAGTGGGACGGTGGGGCCGAATGAACATTTATTCATTCACTTCAAACCATCCCATTTCTAATAGATTGGATGTCTGCTCATGATAAACAATTGGATGGGAGGATGCATCCTGGCCAGAAAAGGAACAAATATAATTTTTTAAACTCATTTGTTGCCTAGAAAATACTACAAATGATTTACTATGGATATTCCGTCGTAATGGCTCTGACTTGTATAACTGATCAAAAATGTGGAGTAGTATTGATCCATGTCATTCCTCATATATGGCATTGTTACACCTGTGTTGACAAGGTACTACCGCTGCGTCCTCACCGAGCTAAAGAAACTGGATTTGGTGGCCCTGGTGATCCTCTACTATCCGACGCACAAGGCTCCGAATCTGGGCTTGCCTGGCGCTCTGCACGCGTCCGGAGGTTGGCTCAACTACAGCACGGTGGAAGCCTTTGGGCAATACGCGGCGCTTTGCTTCCAGGAGCTCGGCCCTCGGGTCCGTTACTGGATCACGGTCAACGAGCCTAACAGACTGACGGATATTTATTCCGACGGGAACGAGCGGCGCCGGGCTGCCCGAAACCTCCTTTTGGCACACGCCAAAGCCTGGCGGCTCCACAAACAGAAGTACCCAGATCAGCGGGGGGCTTGGGTGTCACTGGCGCTACACGCCGATTGGGCCGAACCCGCAAACGTTTTCCTTCTGGAGTCGCACGCCACGGCGGTGGAGGGGTTCCTTCTTTCTGAACTGGGTCGTTTCCTGGACCCGTTGCTAAAGGTCGGATATGAGGAGAAGAAGAAGAGCCATCGGGCAGAGGCACCGAGAGAGACATCCCACCATTTGGAGCGAGACGAGTCCTTTCCTACTTTTACGAAAATTGAGAGAGAGGAACTCCGAGGTGCCCTGAGTTTCATCGCGTTGAATCATTTCACCACCCGCCTGGTCTCCCCTTTGCCGAATAACACGCAGCAAAAACAAGGTGGCAATCACGGCTGCCTGATCTTATCTGATCCCACCTGGCCCTCCTCACATTTGGGCCAAGCTCTCGTCCCTTGGGGGCTCCGGAAGATCTTGAACTGGGTGACTCAACGTTACGGAAACGCTTTGCCCGTCATCGTCACGGGCAGCGGAGTGGATGATCAGGCTCTTTTCCAGGATCAAATGAGGCTACACTATCTTAAAAGTTACTTGCAGGAGGCTCTTAAAGGTTAGCCTTTTCATTTTCAGGTACAGTCAACACCTGCTTCATTTTGTGGTATTTTTCACTCGGTTTTGATAGGGAGGGCCGAATGAGTTGAACGTCCAGTGTCGTCAATGGCACTGAAATATTAGTTTCCAATCTTCCTGATAGTATTTTGACTTGATCTAAGAAGGAGGGCTCCAGAAATACATGTTATGGCATGTCTTGCGCTGTTAAATGTACCTTTCTGTGATGATGTTGAATCTCAGGTGTAGCTCAGCAAGCAATATACTATATTTTATGGCTATATTGCCGCCTTCTTTAAACTCCAGAGGAACCATAAAGCTGATTACAGAGTGGGGGAGGAGAGAAACAATGGAGAGATGAACTAGATTAAATTTCAAACTTTGCCCTTTATAGCCGTTTGACGGCGAGCAGAATAGTGTCCCGATAACGATTCCCCCAACGGCAGATACTCTGCTGAAACCACATTTTTGTTGCATCGGTACCGATACTAGTATCAAATCGGTGCAACACTACAGTAGACCCGGGGTTATTTAATCATCTAATAATATTACATTCAGCATTGTACAAACGCTAAATAAATGTTCCTGCCTGCACATGTTTGTCCAGCACACCAGTTGGATGGAGTCAACCTGCGAGGTTTCTATATGTGGAAGCTGCAGGATGATCATCTACCCAAGTACGGTTTGTTCAGCTCTACCCAGCAACAATCCAAAGCCAAGGCATCCATCGACGTCTACAGACAAATCATCGGTCAATGGGGGTTCCCCGAAGACGACGCCCCTCACACTTGCCGTTTCGGAAACGTCCGGCCGGCGTGCTGCGTATGCGAGTGGGTGTCCGACAACAAGGCCCTGACCGTGTTTGGTTGTTGCCTCGCGCTCACCACTGTCATCTTCACTGCACTGGTCTTCTCCATGCTTACCACCAGGAGAAAGTACACCAAGGGGCGGATTAATGGCATAAGTAAAATGACTGGGAGAAAATGAGCGAGTGCTGTTGTTTGTCAGGTTGAAGTTGTTAAATGGAGTACACTGTATAGCATAACTACATATACTATAGTGATATGGTGAGATACTTTGTATCCTAATCGGTTACTGATGTGCTCTGATATGGTTAATAAAGGACCCAACAGGCTACTGAAATTGTCAATGCTCATTCATATGTATTAGCTGCCATTCCGGGTACATATGTACCTATTATTGTTCTTGTCTCATATCATATATTAATAAATAAATGTGCTGCTGAACACGGTAGCAAATCCAACATGCTTATTTACTTATTTATTACCTATTTATTTATGTCTAAAATGTCTTTTTATGTGTCTGTATTCCCACCATCTTGCTACTGTGACAGTGAAATTACCCAAATACAGGATGAATAAAATTATCTAATCTAATCTAATGATGAAGGCAAATGACAATTGTTGTGTTTCTGCCACAGTATGAGACTGGATGAAACTATTTCTAGTTTTATGTCCAGTATATTTATTTACAGATCTTTAGAACAAGAAACTTCTTAAGTTACAGGAAAATTCGAGGATATAGTATACTACTAATGAGGAATTTAGAAGCGCTTTGACGTTAAAGCATTTCTAGATGCGACAATGTCGCCGCCTAGTGGAACTAATGCAGATAGACTGTTGCTTATAAAAAGGAGTACAGTAGTAGTCATAATTAGTCCATTGGAATTAATTAAAAGAATACCTCATTTAATTTGTGTTCAGTTGATAAAATTGATTTTAAACTCTTTTTATATTGAATTTAGGTCGTTATTTAGGAGCCATAGCCACCCTGAATATCAGTTTTATGCATTTCAATGTGATTAATTTTATTTTTAGGTTCTAAATGTAAGAATCAATCGTTTAAGTCAGCGAACGGGTAAACTGTTTCAATTAGTATTATAGTTCATATTGTTATTATTATTCGTATTAATTAAGTAATGAGTTTTTCCTCCAATGGTTTGGCGTCGATGCTAAAACAAACAAACCCCCACCAAAAGCCTTAAACGCGTCACTTGATAATAAACCAATGAGAGGAGACTTTGAAGAGGCCAGTGTGGGTCACATGGCTTCCTCTCAGCCAGACTTCATGCAGTTTGCCATTAAAATGTTTTCAATGCCTCTAAGCTCGCTAGTCTTACCCGATTGATATTAACGCACGCGTACATACTTGAAGGAAGTTTAAGGTCGCGCGAGTAAACGGACAGCCCCGAGCGCTCCAGGACGACAAGGCAACAGCGGTCATTTTGGTGGCCGTTCCCCCAAAAGCTGCGCCTTCCTACAGGCGGCCGCGAGCCAGCTAACGTTCGTTCGTCAGGCCCCGGACAGAGAGCGGCGAGGAGGCCCCAAACCGCACTGGACGACCGGGAGGAAAAATCATGGCCAACATAGCAGTTCAGAGGATAAAACGGGAATTTAAGGAGGTTGTCAAAAGTGAAGAGGTCAGTCGCCGCGTTGAAAAATGGATGTTTATTTTGGAAAGAATCGTGTCATAGCGCCACGGACGCGTCGCTAGCTAAAAAAAAAAAAAAACTCAGCTGTCAGCTAGCCTCCAGGTAGCTGTCCTGAGTCGACATCCACCTAGCCTAGCCCGACGGAGTTGCTGTCGGCTTTTTGAGCTCATTATGCCCCGTCGCGGTTCCCCAAACTCAAATAATTCAATTTAATGAAACAACTTTATAACCGTTTCGCATTACGTCCCGAGTTAGCACACAATCACCGTATGGTAACTGCTAGCCTGGTTAGCCATCGAAGCTAGGTCAAAATGTTCCTCTGTCATTGAATCAACCGTCTTTTGCTACTGTTTTTATGTTTATTATTATTGCCCCAGATGTGGTCCGGGTACTGTACAAGCCTTGGATTTACTGTTTTAATTCTACAAAGGGCTGTCGGTTTTGATGCTGCATTGGCACGTTTGTGGAGTGACACTATCCGACATGTTTATTAGTCGTATTGTTTTGCTTCTTTGACGTTTCAGACCAGCAAGAATCAGATAAAGGTGGATCTGGTGGACGAGAATTTTACAGAACTTAAGGGGGAGATCGCAGGACCACCTGACACACCGTATGAAGGTGAGAGGCCTCTGAAGACTTCATAGACACCGGTGCCATTAAGTTCACTGTTCAGCGGGCCTCACATAGTATTGCTACACTTCAAAGCCAGCTGATGTTTATGTTTGTTTATTTTTCAAATTTTTATTCAAATGCGATTCCGCAGGTGTTCGAAGAACTAAGTGGTCATTGAGCAGTGCCACTCTGACCATAATAACCTGTTTCAATAAGACTAGTTTTAAATGTATTTGTTCATCAAATTAGGCACTGCACATTATATTCATAATTAACACATTGGACTTACTATGAAAAGCTGTTTCTAGGGGTGTCAATACACTTGACCGTGTGTCGGTAAGCCTTGGATCACGCATCGAATTAGGAGATACCCAAACCCCCCGAATTTGGTTGTGTACGAGAGTGAGTGACTGCCTAGGTGGCGCTGTTGCAGGGGTGTCATCTGTGCGGTACTGGGCTTTTCCAACAGGAGAATGCTGCACTTGACAATGCCCTCCGGACAAAGGACTTCTTCCAGAGAAACAACATCACCGTTTTTGACCAACCCGTGTGTTCTCTTGATTTAAATCGGGCACACAAGATCATGCTCAGCCTGTTGTTTGATTAAAATATCGTTGTCATCTGTTAACATTTGTTTCTTTCAGGTGGTAGATATCAACTAGAAATTAAAATTCCAGAGACATATCCTTTCAATCCACCCAAGGTAGATAATGGTTGCTGTCAACTATTGCGTTTTGTTTTGAAATAATACAATCTGGTTTTTCTTTGTATCACACAGGTGCGATTTATCACAAAAATCTGGCATCCCAACATCAGTTCAGTCACCGGTGCAATATGTTTGGACATTCTCAAAGACCAGTGGTGAGTTTGTTTTTGCTTGGTTTTCTTAAGTCTCGAGCGAGCATGCAAGTCATATCGCAAAAAGTATTTTTTTTCCTCGCTATACACTTGTTTTTGGTGATTAGTCAGATATTTTAGTATTTAGAAAAAATACAAGAGGGCACTGGAAAGACTTTTTTAGAGATGTCCTCACTCCGATCACTCAATTCAAGCCTTCCTAGTTGAAATAGACAATACATTTAATGTATTTATTTATGTATATAGGAAATGCCAGACATTTTTGGATCCCTGAGCTATTTGTTCATTTTTCAGGGCGGCGGCCATGACGCTGAGGACAGTCCTCTTGTCACTACAAGCTTTATTGGCAGCTGCAGAACCAGACGATCCACAGGATGCAGTGGTAGCCAATCAGGTCAGCGAGTATGCACGTTAACATCATTTTTCAAAGTGGATAGAAAAATCATATGCTTTTTGGTTAAGATAGTCCATCACATAGCGTGAAATGCCCCAATGTTCAATGGGTTTCTGAATCTGTCATTCTATCAAACATATGAGTATTTTATCCGTAAGTGTCATGGAGCCAGATGTAGTCCATAACATAAACTATTGTTGCACCAAAAGGACAAGCGATCAACTGATGCCATTCCGCATTGATGGTGCATTTAGATTGAAGTTGGTGGTTTTACTCAGTCCGAGGCCAACTCGTGTGCACCCCAAAGAATATTCCGCTTGAAATGATTGTTTGTTCCGCAGTACAAGCAGAACCCAGAGATGTTCAAACAGACAGCCAGGCTCTGGGCTCACAGCTACGCCGGCGCCCCCATCTCCAGCCCAGAGTACATACGCAAAATAGACGAACTGTGCGCCATGGGCTTTGAAAAAGTGAGCGTCGCTCGGCCACGCCCCCCCACATCCTCCCTGCCTCCCTCGCTCTGATTTCTCACGTGCGTCTCTCCTCTAGAATGAAGTAATAGTGGCCTTGTCGTCAAAATCCTGGGACGTGGAGTCGGCGACGGAGCTTCTAGTCAGTAAATGAGTCTCCGGGACAACTTGGACCTCTCCCGCACACGCCCCTCCCTGCCTCCCTCGTATCACCGCTGTCTCTCGGCTTCTCCTGCCGCCTCGCAACTTCTGTTTTACAGTGGACTCTGCCACCCGCCCCCCGCACTCCTACCCCCTACTCCCCCCCGTGCTCCTCCCCTCTGCTGTGCCACACACTCCAATCAGTTGCTCGGCAAGCATACGTCAGCGGCCCACTCGAAGGTCCTTCCACATTCCGGTCAGCGTTACAATCAGAAACCCGATCGCTCATCACGGCCCCGCTTATGGCGAGCAATCCTCACCTCATGCAGGCGTTGTTTTTTACACCCTTCCTCCCACCTGCCAGTCTAAAACGTCAGACCTTTGACAGTGAGAGAAGACTACAATTCCTGCAATTGTTCTCTTGTTGTCAAATCAGCTGCGTTTAGGTGCGCTCACCCTATTTGTGCGCCACTCGATAACCAATTCTAAGCGATTTGGACCGACACTTATGGAGTGGTGTGGCAAAAGGTCGTTTGAAAGTCTAGACAAACCATATACATGATCACACACACACAACCACGCCACTAATGGCATTGGTGAGTGTAGCCTAGTGTAAATAAATCCCACCAATCCAGTTGGAATAAAGCAAGGGAAAAGCATGAGAAATAATTTGGCCGCAGAGGTGACCAAGGCTTCTCCTTCTTTTAGACACGCCACCACTTGAAAATACCTACCTAATTTTGGGATGTCCCACTAAAAGACATTTGCGTCGTAATAATGACTCTTCTGGTTGCTCGCTTAAATGGTCTGACTCTTTGCCCTCCCTCCCCCCAACTGGTTCTGTCTCCCTTTACCACATTAAAAATGGGAGGGGCAGCTTTTTATTTTGTTTTGGCAAACTACAGGAATATATTTGGATTCTTGTTTTTAAAAACCTAGTCTAAAAGAAAAAAGCAGTTAATGCAACCTCCAAAATTACATGCGCAAGTATTGCGTCACCTTGACAATGCCAACTGATAAATGTCATGAAATTCATCTGTAAATAAAGAAAGTCTGTGTAAATTACAAAATGCTCTTTCGGTCCTCTTCCTGTGGGCAAGTTCAACCGGTAGAACACAAAGACGACTCGTGGTGGAACTTCTACTGTGACGATGTGTGCTTTATAATCTGTATTTTTCAATTCCAAAATGATGGACTGCATAAATCAAAATCTCTCAACATATTTGGATGTAAGAAATGCAGATGGAATGATCAGAAATGATTTCTTTTGTAGAAACAAGGCATGGTTAACAATCATCACGAAATAGAGATCACCTTACATGCGCACGCACGTATACATGCAGGCTTGTAAGGAACAGGCAGCAGATGGCACGCCATGTCGTGCTTCCGTTGCCTCTGACAAACCCTGCAAGTGGGCTCCATTACAAAACACGGGAACAGCCGTGAGTGCATATTATCCCTTTTTTCTTTTTTGGCTTCTATCGCTCTGGGTGACACAGTATTTGTACACGAGGGCCCATCTCGTCAACACCGGATGGGTCGAGGCGGTTGCCGCCGGGCGTCCTATTTCTCTCGGTCTGTGGCCGCTGGGTTACATGATACCCCCAGTGTCGCTGTCACTGTCGACCTACGCTCCCCTCCAAACCTAGTGTGGGTCCCGAGTCGGCCATCGGATCAGTGTTGGGACATTTTCGCATATGGAATCATGTAGGCCACAACTAACTCTTTATTTTTGTTTTTTTGTTTTTTTTTTGTTTTGTTTTGTTTAAAGCCTTCTCCCACTTGGAGAAAATGATTCAAATATCTGTACTTTGTCTGGCCATGTTGCTACCTGCAGGTAAGACTTGGAATAGTCTTTGTTTTCACTTCAAAATGCTTGTGGCCGAGTACACATTTAGAATTTATGCGGCTCTTCCTCTTTTTCAATTGATTACAATTTGCTATACTTGGAAAACCGGATCTTTTTGCACTCTAAGCTTCAAAAAATATTTTCCCTGTATTAGTTGTCTTTAAAAATATTTTTCTATCCTAAAATGGATTCTTCAGCCATTCATTTGATTTGAATTAATTTATATCCTGCAAGTTTGAGACGTGTGTAATAAAGGAAAATTAATGGGGTAAAAAAAATCCTCATTTATGCATGAATTTCCTAACCAATAATAATTTGACAATCAACAAAAAAAGGACAAATATGAAATCTAGCTTTAAGTACTAATAAGAGTTGCGGCGGTGCAGTGGTTGACTCTGCTCAGGGTCATCACGCCCAGAAACTCCTCCACCATTTGATGGAAAACTACACCAGCGCCCTGCGGCCCGTGGAGGACACGGACCGAGCCCTCAACGTCACCTTGCAGATCACGCTATCCCAAATCAAAGATATGGTGAGTATTCCCAGCGGCGTCATACATTGAAACGCACACCTAATAGAGAAGCTATTTTGTATCTGGCACCTGGACGTGACGGCAGGATGAGAGGAACCAGGTGCTGGTTGCCTATCTGTGGATAAGACAGAGGTGGCACGACGCCTACCTCAAGTGGAATAAAGAAGACTACGACGGACTGGAGGTCATCCACATCCCCAGCAACCTTGTGTGGAGACCCGACCTGGTCCTCTACAACAAGTAAGTCCCTGGCGCTCGTATTACATGTCCATTTGATGACGTCTTCTATTTCGCCAAGAATCCAGGTGGAGGCGCCTTCCCAATCTGGCAACCCTGCAAGGAAGACCAAATCTTGGTTTCTTTTTTTTCCATTGAGCAAATAGCTTCTTTTTTTATCTTGAAAATGTCGTCGGTATTATCGACTTGGAGGTTCCCGCGCCTCATTTTTTTGTGTGCCTGTTCCAGGGCCGACGACGCCTTGTCGGGACCCGTGGACACCAACGTGAAGTTGCGTTACAACGGCGAGATCACCTGGGACGCTCCCGCCATCACCAAGAGCTCCTGCGTGGTGGACGTGTCGTACTTCCCCTTCGATAGCCAGGAATGCAACCTGACTTTCGGATCCTGGACCTACAACGGGAACCAGGTACGGCCCCCTTTTTCTTATGCCGGCCACACCGGCCGGCTTCCTCTGCTGCCCGCTTGCAGGTGGACATCTTCATGGGCATGGACAGCGGCGACCTCTCGGATTTCGTGGAGAACGTGGAGTGGGAGTGCCACGGCATGCCGGCCAGCAAGAACGTCATCATGTACGGCTGTTGCTCGGACCCGTACCCCGACATCACGTACAGCGTGCTGCTGCAGCGCCGCTCCTCCTTCTACATCTTCAACCTGCTGCTGCCCTGCTTCCTCATCTCCTTCTTGGCTCCTCTGGGATTCTACCTGCCCGCCGATTCCGGGGAGAAGGTTTCCCTGGGGGTGACGGTGCTCCTGGCCCTCACCGTTTTCCAGCTGATGGTGGCCGAGAGCATGCCGCCCTCGGAGAGCGTGCCTTTGATCGGTAAGGGATTTTTACTTTTTTTTTAATGCATGTTTTGTACTTATTTTCGGGTGCTTCATTCAAAATTTAGATTTTTTTTAATGATTCAGCTACGAATAGTAATTGTATGCGCAGTCAAATCAGAAACTTTACCTTAACATTGCAGTCCTGCCTGTTTTTCATTTTTTTTTTTATTTGCACAAATACAGCATATTAAGATCTTTAACACTTAATATAGACCAAAGGCCTATTTTTGTCTTTTTTTGTCATTCACAAAGATAGACAGCCAATTCATCTAAACTGGGAGGGCGGAAATTGTTCCAAAAGAAACTTGCAATAGAAAGCTTAGCAAAAAAAATGCCCCCTTTTTTGTGTTACTCCCAGGCAAGTACTACATCGCCACCATGACCATGGTCACGGCCTCCACCGCTCTCACCATCTTCATCATGAACATCCACTTGTGCGGTCCCGAGGCCAAACCGGTCCCCCATTGGGCCAAAGTTCTCATCATCGACTACATGTCCAAGATCTTCTGCGTGTACGAAGTGGGCGAGAACTGCGCCTCCCGGTCC
The DNA here is from genome assembly GCF_051989575.1 of Stigmatopora nigra. Classification (NCBI taxonomy): domain Eukaryota; kingdom Metazoa; phylum Chordata; class Actinopteri; order Syngnathiformes; family Syngnathidae; genus Stigmatopora; species Stigmatopora nigra. The sequence goes on from NC_135521.1 coordinate 6,912,969, forward strand.
TCGGCTCGGGATGCCGACGGCCAGGCGGGGCGCATGCCGGGAAAGCGCCAGCTTTCCAAGCATCCCGAGACCGAGGGCCCGCGGCCACCCCCCAGAATCAAACCTCAGCCCCACCTCACCAGGGCGGAGAGGAGCCTCTTCTCCACCTTTCCGCTGGGAAAGTACGAAAGCCCCGACGCCAAGGTTCCCCCGGCGGACTACTGCAAAGAGGACCGCCAGGTTTCGTACCACCCGCCCCGCAGCCACGATGACAAAAAAGCACCGGCGACCTGTCGTCACGGCAACGGGCTTCCCGGCGGGGACCCCAAGTTGGTGCGCAACGTGGAGTACATCGCAAATTGTTTTCGAGAGCAGAAGGCCACGTGTGCCAAGGGGGCCGAGTGGAAGAAGGTTGCTAAAGTGATGGACAGGTTCTTCATGTGGATCTTCTTCATCATGGTCTTCCTCATGAGCATCCTGGTCCTCGGAAAGGCCCCGTGAATGGATTCAAAATTATTAACACCATGTACAAAAAAAACCACATACAAATGTGGATGTTTTGTTTATTTTTTAAAACATATAGTATAAATGGTATAGTTTGACCAATGTTTATATAGATATATATGAGATTAAACTAAATTCCATCAAAAAATAGAATATAAATGAAAGTTCTGCTTTTGTATTGGATGCGCATGTCCCTGAGCTGATGACATCATTTTAAGTAGATTAAAAAATAAAAAAGTTGAATCAGCGAATGCATTCTGCATGCCTCTTAACAAGTGCTTAATTAACTCTACACAAACATGAGCACAATGACTGAAAGTGGTGCTGTAATCTCTAGGATTTACAGCTCCAGTACTTCCATATGTAATCATTAAAAGGGTGTAAGGGTCTACTGTTCACCACAGTGAAATCAGATGCTCAGTCCCACTAAATCCACAGTCTTAGTCCACACACACGAGATTTGGTGAATTCATAATAAACCCGTCAATTGTTAATGAGCATGCTTTGTTTAGAGCACCGCGTCGGTTTTACTGAATGTAAGATAATACGGAGCATCCATTATGGAACACAGTCGTGGAGAATTGGGTGTTCTGAAAAAATAATTTAATTAACTAACATACCTTATCTAACAGGAGCGTAGTAAAAAATAATTGTATTAGCAGAGGATGGTTTCGATCCATCGACCTCTGGGTTATGGGCCCAGCACGCTTCCGCTGCGCCACTCTGCTTCTGTCACGCGAGGTCCGTACTTCATTTATTGTTTGGTACCATTGTATGTGAACATTCTGAAATTAGATCCACTTTATTGTAGCTTCTTTTTGGAATCTATTCTCCATCAGATGCTCCTAATATAGTATTGTACCACGCACACTTGTCTTAGTTTCGTCTACAGTTTCACGAATGAGCAAGATTCATTCATAAGAAACACTGCCCTCCTCGGGCAAAACTTGTCATTACAAGCATCATGGTTAGAATGATTTGGATTAGATTTCAGGTCAGAATTTCTCCATCCATCCATTCTAACACTCACAGCTCTAGCAGTGGTACATACGTATAAATAAATAAATAAATATATAATAATAATAATCATCATATATGTATTTTACAAAATAATCGTGGTTTAGTTAGAGTTCTTGCATTGGCGCATATACTACCAGAAAGCCGGAAATGTGAGTATTGGTGGGGCAAAAAGTGGCATCAGTACAACACCAATATAACATATGAAGGATTAAGGTTCAAACTACATAATGTGAGAAAGGTTTCCAACTTTTAAAAAAATGAAAAAAAATCGGAAACTTGAGTTTGAAGTTGTACTGTCCTGCCAGATGTGCATGCGAGCGGCCCATCACCCTGCCCTGTCGCAGTAGAAGATCTTCGATCCAGCAAACTAACTAGCGCTTCCCTAATTAGCATATATGTCAGTTTTTGTCGTCTCCATCGCCGGGTTCAAAGTTGCTCTTTAGGTTGACCAGACGGTCGATCGCTTGTGAACTTTGTTTCCTCTCGACTGACGTGTCTTCCTTTTTAAAACGTTGGCAAATATGGAAAGCAAAGTTGAGGCAATGTCGCCACCGAGTTAGCTCGGCCGGCCGTCCACGATGGAGAGCGACCAAGTGGACCAATTGGACCAATTGGACCAAGTGGACCCAGTTGACCTAGTTGACTTCTCCTCCTCATCCGAGCTGTCCCCGCCGGTGCAGGCGCAAGTAGAGGCTTCTTCTCCGAACGAGGACCTCAAGAAGTTGCTTCTTTTTAAAGTGTACAAGAGGAGATGGCTGGTCCTCCTGGTGCTGTGCCTGCTCAACTGCTCCAATGCCACGGTGAGTTAGTACCTTATCAGCCGCGGCTCTGATTACATAATAATACCTTGCAAAAACTGCTCTTTCCCCCCCAGTTAATGCTCAACCTTATCGAAAAATGACCTTGATAAGTTTTGGGAACGAATGCGTTCCGTTGTCAATCGCGTTTTAAAGTCAATAAAGTTGTATTTCGCGGTACGGCAAAGTCTTTGTTTTTTTCCAAGACTTGCAATTATTTTGCTTGTGGTATTAGTTAACAGTGATTTGTGTTAGATTTTTGAGGAGTTTTAAACAAAATATATATTTCCTGTTTTCTTATATCACATGACCTTCTGTCTCGTGATGGAACCTGCGGGACCGGTTTTCGGATTGTGTGAGATGTCATTCATTATTTTCTATTAAACAATCAAGGAAATCAATGCAAACAATTTATTTTTATTTTTTTGCAAAAAAACATTTTCAATGGCTACATTCATTTTGCATGCAAAAAAAAGACCTGAAATCAATAGAAAAAATGATTTAACATTCCCAAAATGTACAGCAAATCAAATCAGGTTAACAAAATCAACAGGATTGGAACTGTAACTACTTTTAAAATGAACATTGAAATTTCCCCAAATAAGCTCATTTACTATTATTGTTAATGGCAGACATGGATGACTGGCAGTGAATGTTATTTAAAAACAAACAAACTGGAAAGCCACAAAAAAAATTGCAAATTGGGGGGTGAATGATCATTCACCTTTTGCATTCATGTTCCGCAGCTATGGCTAACCTTTGCACCAGTGGCGGACCAGTCTGCCCAGTACCTGCGGGTCACCTTGGCAGACATTAACTCGTTGTCTCTGATCTACATGGTGGTGTCCATTCCGCTCAGCTTAGGCACCACCTGGATGCTAGACACGCTCGGACTGCGCTTGACGGTAACCTTTTCCGATAGTATCGTAATGAGCGCCATCTTACTGTTGCCGACTGTGATTTTGCCCGTTCTCAGCTCATCCTGGGCTCCTGGTTGAACATGTTCGGCGCCCTCCTGCGCATCTTTTGTCCGTCCCCTTTCGCCTACATCTATTACCCGGTGGTGATGGCGGGCCAGGTGCTGGCGGCGTTGGCGCAGCCGCTCATCATCTTCACGCCCACCAAGATGGCAGCGCTGTGGTTTCCGGACCACCAGAGGGCCACCGCTAACATGTTGGCGTCCATGGGTGAGCTTTTAGCAGCCACCGCTGGCCACCTCTCGATACAATATGAGAGTCACCATAACCATTGTCTGGCAATGCACAGTTCAGGAAATCAATCTACGACACGTGTGTCAAAGTGGCGGCCCGGGGGCCAAATCTGGCCCACTGCATCATTTTGTGCGGCCCGAGAAAGTCAATCATTGAAACTTTTTGTTTTAAGATCAAATTAAAATGAAGATTATAGATGTGTATTATATTTCCATATTTTCCCCCTTTTAAATCAAAATGAGCATTTTTTAATCCATTTTTTTTCTGTTTTCAAAAGCATTTTGTAAAATCTAAAAATATATAAAAATATTTTCTATTTTCCACTTTAATATGGAATATAGTGATTAAAAGAGATTTTCCCATTACTACGAAAAAAGGTCAAATAAACCTTTAGATTTTACAAATTGAAAACAGAAAAAAATGATTAAAAAATTACAATTATTGATTTAAAAGGGGAAAAAAGGACATTATACATCTATACTCTTCATTTCAAATTAGTCCTAGAACAGAAAGTCGACACTCATGATTTACTTTCTCGGGCCGGACAAAATGATGTGGCGGGCCAGATTTGGCCCCCGGGCCTCCACTTTGACACCTGTGCTGTAAGAGATGCTATTTTTTTGCGTGCTGGCTGGCATAGATGTCCATTCATAAATGAGCGTGGTATTTGCCTCCGCAGCCAACCCGCTGGGACTTCTGGTGGCCAACGTGGTGTCGCCGGCGATCGCGTACCAGCCCAGTCAAATCCCCCGCCTGGTAAGTAACCCGCGCCCATGTAGACACGGGGCCACCCTTTGACGGAGCTCCTGTCCGTCTCCAGATGTTAGTCTACGCCGTTCCGTCTTGCTTCATCTGTTTCCTGGCCACGGTGGGCATCCGCAGCGGCACTCCGCCGACGCCGCCGTCGGCCAGCGCGGAACGCTCCCACTCCGAATCTTTCCTCGGGGGAGTCAAACTGGTTAGGACGGGTCCCGTTGACGTCTCCGGCGGGTCGGCGTGGAGCAAAAGTTGAATTGTTATGCTTTTGGGCCACGCAGTTGCTGATGAACCCAGCGTATATGTTGCTGCTGCTGTGCCTCGGTTCCGGCGTGGGCATCTTCACGTGCTTCTCCACGCTGCTGGAGCAGATCCTCTGCGTGCAGGGATACACTAACGTGAGTCGAAATGTTCTCTCGGCACAACGCACACCCGCCGGAGGGCATTTAGAGACATAAGTCAGACATTTTTTCGGACTGTGAGTTCCACCAGATAAAAGGTGACGAGCGAAGAGAAAAAGAAAATGAAGACAGAGTGACTTTACTCACTTGCAGGACTTTGCCGGCCTGTGCGGCGCCCTCTTCATCCTCTCCGGCATCGTGGGCGCCGCCTTACTGGGGCTCCTCGTGGACAAAAGCAAACGCTTCATGGAGGCCATCAAGATCAACATGTCCCTTTCCACCTTGGCGGGCATCGCGTTCTCCGTGGTAAGTCCGCCGCCGCCTTCCGTCTGGCGTTCCGGAGCGACTCGGACTTTCCTCCGTTCGGCCCAGGTGTGCCTGATGCAGCGACAGAACGTGGCCGTGGCCGCGGCGTGCTCGCTCTTTGGCTTCTTCGGCTTTTCTATTTACCCCGTGGCCATGGAGCTTTCCTTGGAATGTTCCTATCCGGTGGGAGAAGCTTCCTCGGCGGGGTTGATCTTCATCTCGGGGTACGGAATTCCGTCGCGTCGCCTCTTCTCCCGAGCTGAGTGTTTCTGATGGGTTTCTTCCGTCTTTGCAGACAAATCTTTTCCATCGGCTACACCAGCCTCCTCCAGTTTTTGGCCACGCCCCTCGCCGATTCGCCGCGCTCGACGTGCGCCCTGGCCACTCAGAGCTGGAAAGGTAACGTATGGAAGACTTTTTGGGCTGGGCCCCTTGACCTGTATGTGTTCCATAGCTAGTGTTATTTGAATCATATTCACGTTTTTTATATGGGCGCACTTGTCTTATTTTGCAATGTTTTAATCCCGTAGTATCCATGATGGTGCTGGGAGGACTGTCCACCTTCTTCACCATCCTCTTCGTCATCTTCTTTCACACGCGCTACAGGAGGCTAGAAGCCGAAGAGGACGCCACCTACATCCGTAACCGGGACTACAAGTCCGTGGCCCCTGCCCCGCCTAGCGTAGACGCATGACAGCTAAGCAGCATCATTTTCATTTTTCTTTCATTAAGTATTGCAGTGACCAACATGTACGGTAATTTTACCTTATGTATTTTTATAAAAGATGTCTACGTTACGTTTGTACATAAATATTTTAAAAAGTTATCAGGCGTGTTCATCTGATTAAACGTCATCACCTCTGATCAAAGGTTCAAAATTCATTCATAATTCAGTATATTGCTTAATAATCCTCTTCAGATATATAAGCAAAGAATCAGTGGTCAAAGACAAGCCAAATTATGCATTCGGATATATTCAAAATAATTCAAATCACAATGAACAAAACTCATGCAAAAATTGAAAAACAACTTATTCTATTAAATCTTAGCCCTTAATTTGACAAGCCATCAAGAAAGTCAATACAAATTTACCTTAAAATGACATGGGACTTTTAATTATATTTCATTTGCACATGAAACAAATATATATATAAAAAAAAAATCAAATTTTCTCTTTGGGCTTGCACTACCAGCATTTAAAAAAAAAAGAAAAACAAAAAGTACAAACAAAAAAACTTTTTTTTTCTTCCTATGGATCGGGGGAGGATTCTTGATGCAAGAGCCAGAAAATTCCACATGCAGGTTTTCAAAACTGGAGGGCGCAAAACTGCTGGTAAACGGCCAGGATGTGGTGGTCCAGCTCGGCCGTGAACAGCAGATTCTCCAGCGTGCCCATGTACTGCTGGATGGTTGCTTGGTGCTGAGGAGGAGAAATTGCACCGCTCACGTGAGTACTTTATGGAGACTGTGCCCTTCTTGGCGGTGACGTGGCGTTACCATGCGAAAGATCTCCTGCAGCCTCTCCACGCAGTTCTTGTACCACGGCGTGCTGACGTCGACGCTGCCCGTCTCGCATCGGACCAGATGCTCCGTCAACAGCATGATAAAACGCTGAGAGACGTTGAATTAGTTGTTAGACATTAGGATTAGCGCACCAGAGAAGAAAAGAAAGGCTTGCCCACCTGGAATATGACAAGGAAGAGGTTCTTCTGCTCACTCTGGGCCGCCTCCACTTTTTCCTGCAACCTCTCGATCTGCTCCTCCAGCTGACCCTCCTCGTCCTCGCTGTTTTTCTCCATGTCCTCTTCGTCCCCGCTGTCCCTGGGCTGTGCGACGCGGTGCGCAAAAAGACGGAGACCAGCGCCGTTTGAATTTGGTACGAAAGACTGGGGCAGGACGGGTATTCCGTCGGACGGGCTACCTTCTTGTTTTGCTGCTTGTCCAGCTTCTCCTTGGCCTCCTCCAGCTCCTTCTGGATCTTCTGGACATGTTTGTTCATCTTTCTGATGGTCGAGTGCAGAATCTCCCAAATGTAAAGTCTGAGCCAAGAGAGAAGAAACGTCAGAGCGGAAAGCCCAGGAGGAAGTGGAGCGGGGCCAACCTATCACCTGGTGAACTCGTGAGCCATGTCCTGAGAGAAGAGCCAGTTGGCCACGGCGGCGCAGTCCACAATCTGCGTGCGGATCATCTTGTCCACCAGCACGGCTATCATCTGAAAAATCGGAGTACCTGGTCGGTGGGTGGGTGGAGAACGGAAAACTTGGATGCCGAGGCCCGCCTCCTACCTGTGGGTGGTTCTTCCACACCTGATAGACCACCTTCAAAATGTGCAGTTTACCCTCGTCACTCTCCGTCAGGTTCTTGAGGATTTCGTGAAACCTGAAAAGGGTGGTCGGGTCACAACTCCTCGCTGACTTCTTGCCCTTTTGACTCACGGCCGTTCCGAGGTGGACTTACTTGCCGAGGGCGCTGAAGGAGTGGCTGAAGGACTTGGCGGCCAGGTGAAGAAGGGTTTGTAAGAAGACGTCTACCTTCAGCGGGTTGAAACTGTCCCCTTCGTCTGCCAGAGGAGGGAGTGGGCCGGCGTTACAAATTGCGGCCAATCGAGCCATCGGAAATCGGAGAGACGTAGCAACAACAAAATTATGCAATAGAGACTTCAACTAACCTTCGTCGTCATCCTGGTTGGGGTTGGGCACGTCTTTGAGGATGGTGAGGATTTCCTCGTTGGAAGCTCTGTTCTTGATGGCGTTGCCGATGGTGATAGAGACGGGGTAACCAGGCAATGCTGACAAAAAGACAAAAGGACCACACTGTGCTTTATAGATCTTCAATTGAGGTTAGTACATTGAATCATTGGTACAAACACATTGATAAATGCTTGCCAGATATCATGGGGAAAATGACTTACAAGCGCTTTCCTCCACGTATTTGTAAATGAAGATCGGATCGGCAGGGATGAGTGCGGCGAAGGTGGGCGGGACCAGTTCCACTATCCTCTGGTGGTAGGACAATCTGCATGAAGGCATACAGGTAGACATTTGATTGATTTCTATCCAATTCAATGTGCTAGATTTACATGGTATGGATACATTTGTCCGATCCTTAATGACATACCTCATACATTTCTCCAGAACCTCTTTGACAAATTTGGGTTTGGGTTTCTCCAGATCCACTGCCAAACAATCGGCCCTATGCAAAACAACAAAGCTTGCAGCAGTCTGTTCCAGCTCAGTTTACAAACTGTTAACTCACCAATCGTCCCAGCTCCAGCGGAACTGGAAGTTGCTCAGGTGGTGGGAAAACCAGTTGATGAGCCTGGAACAAAAAGTGCCAAGCAGGAAAAAAAAGTGGATGGAAAATCCAACATTAAGGGACCACCAGTCACACTTTCTTTCAATTTGGCCTTGGTTTATACTCAAATGCACCTTACAATGGACAGATTTCTTTTTTTTTTTTTACCTGTCAATGCAAGTGGTGTTCATGGTGTCCAGCCGCATGTAGAGCATCTCTGTAGCTTGAGCCAACTGAGGCAACGAGTTAAAGAAACACTAACATTTTCATTCTAATTTTACAGACGAATCAAGAGCTGAAAACGGCCCACGAATCCAAATCCAAAGCAGGATACGACTTGCGGTAACGATCCGGGATGCTGTTTGCACAGTTCGATCAGCAGTGACGTGTACAAGGCCTCGATTTGAGGCGGCGTGGGCAGTTGGAACAGTTCTCCAAAAATCACCTGTAGGTAAACGGAACAATCTGGTGGTGGAAAATTTGGTGTGGACGTTTCCGGGAGCGTGCCGACAAACGGAGCTTACCTCCACAATGTGATAGTTGAGCGGTATTTTACTTTTGCCGGGATAGCTGAGCAATTGGGCGGCGCTGCAACATAACACATCTACATAAACACAACAAACATACAGTGGACTTAAGGGGAAAAAAAAGGAAAGTGTGTAGCATATGGGAATCCACAATTACCAGATCCTGCGTTCTCGCCAGTGTGTCTTAATGATACAGTGGAGATTCTCTTCGATCACAAACCTCTCCACAGAATGACTGCCGGGCATGACTGGACCCTAAAGGCAATATAGGGTAATACGTAAAAAGCAGTTTCCCGTCCCGAAACGCATGTTCCAAACTTTTACAATGGTGATATATTGAGATATTTATATGTATTGGCGATACGACGAGTTTACGTAGACACCATTCAACACGGCTTACCTCAGGGGCGTCTGTGTAGTCGAACATGCGGAAAACCACGCGGGGCACGGGGTACTGGGCGTTGGGCATGTGTCCCGGCGGCGTGAAGGGGGGCAGGTTGTGTTGCAGGGCCTCGCACAGCACGCTGTCGAAGGCTATGTACGGCCGCAGGATGTGGCGTTCCTGCCAGCGGTCTTTCTTCAGCTTCTGGATCTGCGCCCAAAGGCAGTCCAAGTACTGCAAGAAAGCAGAGTAGGCTGGATGAGTGCTTGCTGGCCCGGGCTCTGTTCAAAATGAGCCCGATTGGCTCACCTCCTCTTGTGGGTGGGGCTTCTCTGCCGTCCAAACCTGAAGCATGGGAAGGTGAGTCTTCACGCGCCTCCTGACAGAAGCAGGTAAAAGATGCAAATTATTCTTCTTATTAAAAAAAAAGAGAGACATAAGACAGCAAGGGAAAAAAAAGGAACGTGAAATCCTACTTGAGGTATCCTTCAATCTGACTGAGGAGTCGGTCCATCTCCACATCCTTCTTTTCGTAGAGTTCCTTGCCCACCCACGGCAGGCAGGACAACACCACAATTACGAACCAATCGGATCGGACCTTTTTATCCAAGGTGGAGAAAAAAAATACAGTTTACAAACCGTCTACAAAGTTTCCTCTCGCGGTGTGTTATCTCACCTGAGGTACATCCTCCTCCTGCATAACGCTGATGAAGTTCTCAAACATGGCCACCATGGAAGGAGCTGCAATCACGTGGCAGTTGACCAAGTCAGATAGGAAACGCACCTAAAAAAAAAAAGAGCCGAGTTTAGCCAACAAAAAGTCCAACCTCGCGGTCACATGACGTTCCGCTTTACCAAGTAACAGGCCTCATTGTAATGGTTGTTTTTCAATGTCTCCTTCAGCTGCCGAATCATGGCCTCCACAAACTCGCCGCCAAAGTTGTAGTTTCTGGCGTTGAGGAGGCCCACCAGCGTGGTGTACACCGTCATCTTCTCAGGGAGGAGGCGAGCCCTGCGAAGACCCTCAAATGATGACTGTCGCTTAGCAACTAAAGCGCAAGTATGTGAAAAGAGCCAATCTACTTACACGGCACATAAAATCCGAAGGATTTTGTTCTTGTAATTGGGAAGGTCTGCTTCCAACACGCCGGCGAGACCCTCTAAGTTGCTTTCCAAGGACGACTTGCTCTGAGCACACAAACATTAGCGCCTTTATTCCTCTTATACCAGGCTTTTGGAGTCCTCCAAAATAGAAAGAGCTCAAAACACAACTGTACAATACAAGTAAAATTGCATGTGCAAGTTACCTTTTCTCCTACGTTGCATATGAGAGACTCCAAACTGTCTTCGATCTCCGTTGGCTCGGTGGTTCTCCTCCTCTTGTGATCCTGACCTCCTGTTGATTTTACAGAGGCATTGGGGAAAAAAATAGGCATTAAAATCAATGCGGCTTCAAATATTGCACATCGACATCCTGAATTACAATCAATCGAATTCGATCATAAAGAATCTAAATAGGCCGAGCCATAATTACGAATCTGAGCGTTTGAATAAAGTTCAAATGGATAAACAAACCACTATTCGCCCCCTTGTCACTAACTCAGAAGCTAAAAACAATGCTAGCTAGCTGGCTAGCTTACATGGCGGCGGTTTTTACTATGGGAACAAATTAGAGGATCGGAACACAATCAAACGTCAGTACTCCTGCAGGGTCTCTCGAAAATTGCCCCTCAGCGATTATGAATAAATACGATGAAAAGGAATGCAGAATAACAAAGAACATTGTTGATTTGCCACTATCGATTAGGTGCAATTCATTTGACTCAACGTGGGCATTGTAAAAGTCGATATTACCATCATAGGAGTCGCTGTGTCGTCTCCTGGACATGTTTTAATCTGTTTCGCCGTGAATACTGCGCAGAAAAAAACTCATCAAGATACACTAAAATAAACAAAACAGCGCCTTTTGGCGTACTATTTGGCTTGATGGGGAGCGAATCAACGCAACGAACAGCTTAGCTTAGCCAGCCCATTCGAGTGAGGCACACATCCGGTAGCAAGCAGAAGTGCAACCAAAATTTCTGCTCGGCCTGTCAATTCAAAATGTTGGCCAGTGATATCACATATATGACACTAGATGTTGGATACGCGCTGTGAGCAAACGAGATGTGCCACCGTCGCACAATGGCCATTTTGTGTTTCCTCTTCACAAAACATACTGTACTTTGAATTAGTTAAAGATTTCTCAAGATCCAACCAGTTTCTCAATTACTTGTTTTTTTAAATGGCTGAGCAAATTTGGGTTGGTTACATAAAAAAACGAAACATTTAAAATACCCACAACCCAAACACATACACTGCAATAGTGCAACTGCTTAATCCGTCCGCTTCCCAATTCGAAGCATTGTTTTGGGGATTGCTGCGGCAAGAAATAAACATGGCTTCAATTTGCTCAGAGTTTCAGGATTATGAAAAAGAAAAATCGTCATCGGAAGGTTATCGATTTAAGGAGGAGAAACAGCTGTGTGCACCTCTCAGACGACTCTACAACCTCAACAAAAGGAAGGTACAACGTGTACATCTAAACTGAAGTCACTTTAATCGTAGTAGATATTTATACTTATTATTGCTGGATTAACACAGAAATACACCAGAAGTGCAGATGTACTTCCATAAACATTTTCTAGTAATAACCGAAGGTACATTTCACAAAACAATAATATCCAAAGAACTATAGCCCATCAGACAACATTCACTACTTTCCTGCAAGCCACATCTTTACCGCCATCTAGTGGTGGATGAGTTTTAATAAAAAATGAACGAACAATGGAAAGTCTTTTAATTGGGAAGGTTTTTTTTCATGCACAGTTGCAATATTTCATTGCAACCTTTCTGTCAATTAGTACAGCAACAGTGTATTATTGCAACATTGCAAATAAATACAACGATGGACGTCCAATACATTTTGACTGATCCCATATCGGTGTATTGTCAAACCCTATTAACAAGAGAACCAACCTTTTTAGGCATTCGCTGGCTTTGTGGCATCCAAGCTGGAAGCAGGTCCCGAAGCAGCGGCGAGCCAATATTGGCGCTGCTGTGGATTTACCTTCACAGAGCACGCCACAGTACATCGGCACGTCGCCAGGACGCACGCCGGTGAGATCCAGCGGCTGGCTTGGGCCCAATACGAGCATACGCTTAGCCGAAAGGATGAAGAAGACGCCCAACCCAGCGAAGAAAGCTCGTCTAAGAACTTCTCTGCATGGATGCCAGATATTAGTCATATCCCCGATGAGCAGCTTGAAAAGTATGTATTGTACATCATTTTTAAGCAAATATTGTTATTGGTTTTGATGTTGCACTGATAATGATGTCATTGGTGGAGAAGAGTTATTAAGTATGTTGTTTTTCCATCCAGTGGACCTGGAAAAGTTCTGCTGTACTACAAGTACTGCCACGTGGAGGACCCGCACATCATCTGCGCTTGGCAGACAGCTTTGTGCCAGCGTCTCCGCCTAACCGGCAAGGTCCGCAGACATCAGGGAGAGGACATGACTTGACTTTTTTTTTTGCCAGACGTGACGAATGTAGTATTATCTTCAGGTAAGATTATCCACTGAGGGCATCAACGGAACGGTGGGCGGTACCCGCGTCGCCACTGAGGTCTACGTGGATGGCATGTGCTCGCATCCGCATTTCCACATGGTTAAAGAGGATTTTAAGGTCTGGTGTTCTTCCAAAAAATGGCATTCAAACCCAGATATCAGGGAATGATGGCATTTCAGTGCTATTTTTTTTACACGTTCAGACAAGCGATGGCGGTCCTCAGTGTTTTCCCGAGCTGAAGGTGGGGGTCTTCAAGGAAATCGTCCCAATGGGATTGGACCCTGAGGTTCTCTCATACCGACTCTCAGGTAGGTAACTATGATCTGATGCTAACTTGCCATGACATGTCTTGCTGGTTTAGTTTTAAGTTGTTTTTTTTCTGGTCAGGTGCTCACCTGGAGCCAGAAGAATTTCACAAAGAAGTGGAAACCCTGCTGGCTGAGGGAGATGAGCACAGTGACACCGTCCTGCTGGACTGCCGTAACTTTTACGAAAGTAAAATTGTACGTGATGACATCCCGATTGTTTATTGAGTAGGCCAAGTTTCATACCTTCTTCATCCCATCCAATCAGGGTCAGTTCTCGGGATGTCTGGCCCCAGACATCCGCAAGTTCAGCTACTTTCCAGACTATGTGGACAAGAACCTGGAGCTCTTTCGTGACAAGAAGGTTCTCATGTATTGCACTGGAGGCATCCGCTGTGAGAGAGGATCTGCTTACCTTTGCTCCAAAGTAAGTAGTGACCGCTACTCATTTTGACCTGGACCTATACTTCTTCAGAGGGCAGTTCACATCTACCTGAAAGAAAAGCATTGTTGGAAAAAAAAACAATTGTCAATCCTTTATTTGATGTCATTAATTGCAAATACTTAAGGTGCACTAATCGACGGAGTTCATTGTAAAATGCATAGAATGCAATTAGTCCATTTTATGGGGTCACCTTGTCTTCCTCCCTTGCTTGCAGAACGTGTGCAAAGAAGTTTACCAGCTACAAGGTGGAATCCACAAGTACCTGGAACGCTTCCCGGACGGCTTCTACCGGGGGAAACTCTTTGTTTTTGACGAACGCTACGCCATCTCCACCAATGATGATGTCATCAGCGGTGAGCTAATTCAGCCACACTCATTTTTATTCCGCCTTCTCGACTCTTCCTCCCTTTTTAGTTTGCAGGTACTGCGCTCACCCTTGGGACCATTATCAGTTGTGCACCACGGGCTTCTGCCGCCAGCTGGTCCTCTCCTGTCCCGCCTGCCGCCTGGAAGGGCGTACGGCCTGCTGCCTCGGCTGCGCCACTGGTGGCGAGCGGCGGAAAGAGGAGTGCCAGTGCACCGACGGACGTCCAAAGATCCCTCAAGATGTCATAGAGCATGACAAGCCACTTCTTTAGGTACAACAAGTCCGACAATTATCAATAATCATCATGATTTAAGTCTTAATATTACGACTTTATTCTTTGAGGTGGTTTTATATGACAATCAGGGACAACAATGTCCCTCCCATATTATTACACACTTCCTTATGGAAATAAATGAGTCAACAATTTTGATTAGTGTTGATAGTGTGTTTCTATTTTGTATGTTTTCATGTCCGTAACATGCAAAAAAAAAAGACAAAAAATGTCATCAACAAATCAAGTTGAATTATTATTTTCCAATATTGTTGGCAGATAGTTTCCCTTCTCATTTGCATATCAAATGAAATCATATTTAGCCTATTTCAATAATAATGGATTCATTTGGCATTCTTTTAATTGAATTTACTGTAAAAAAAAAACACCTTGAGTCTATGATGATTTTCTGGCTTATACATTTAAATTGATGTATTTGCCATTAACGACCAACAGTGGGAAGCACTTCCCTGCCAATATTTTTCTTCTTCAGCGTGCAAAAAAATCTACATTCTGATCAAGTTGTTTAGGAATACATGAACATTTAACTTAACATCTGAGTATAATTTAACATTAAGTTGAATTAGAACTTGAATCGTTCGCTGCCAATGACGGCGATGGACGTCCTACACGTTTTTTAATATGAGGGCGGAATGGATGGACGTTCATCTTCCGCCCTTCCCAGTCAAAATGAATTGGACGACCATCGCCGTCATTGATACTGAATGAGTCAATATTTGCATTATGTTCTGTTTTTTAGCTATCTAGTACAACCAAGGTACTCCAAATTTGTCTCCCAATGCGCCTATGTTCTGATTGGTCGGCGTGCTGATTGGCCTTGCCGCTGATTGGCAGAAAGTTGTGAAGGGGGCGCGTCCCATCTGTCCAGAGCGTCTGTTTTCTGCCTCCGGCTCAAAGTTTGAGGACGCCGAGTGAAGCTTCGCCGGGGGCGCTTTCCAAATATCCCGTTCGCTCCACTTTGTATTTTAGTATTTTGTATGTCTCTACACTCTAACTAGTCGATCTTGAACGCATTTGTTTTATTTTCCTGCAAGAGGTGCACAAAACGACTGGATTTAACCGTTGACGTCATAATTCAATCATTTTCTGGAAGGGGATGATCTAATTCAATCATCTGCTGGTTGGTGGAAATATTTTATTCAATGTTGATTATTTGCATGATGTCATAGATTAGTCTGTTACGTTGGTTGTTGTTTTAATGTGTAAAAAAAGTGATGCATGTGCTTTTTTTGTTGGGAAAGTGATTGCCCTTAGGGGTGGGAAATTGTGGGTACATCGCATTACGATTTGCGATAGAACAAACAATGTTTATTTTTTGCACTGTCAAATCTAACAATAAATACATATACACTATACAAATACATTTTATGTTGGATCAATCCACCTCAGTTAGTTAAGTAAAAACATTGAAACATATTAGTACATCAGTTAACAGCATCATTTGTATGCCTAATGTTTTAGAAATAAAATTTTCCAAATGTTATTAAAAAATGTTAATTGCGAACTTTTCTTTATTGCACTGCGCAAAGTCTTAATACGAGTCGTTGGACAAAATAGTGGCAAGTAAGGGAAGCAGGAGGTTAGAGGGCATGTCATCCGTGGAGCTTTTAAGAACAAATCAGAGGAGTTTTAGCAAAGATGGCTAAATAAAACTGTCTAAACTCAACAGAGATATTCTATGACTCCATTTATTGCCCATGGTAGGATTTATGATTTCCACCTGTGCCAAATAGTCTATCTTTTTGCTGTGATACCATTTTTTTACTGATTACTTGAATAGAACTGAAGTAAATTGGTTTATTATGGTTCATATTGGAAAATCCCACATATCAGTCATGAATCACAAGTAACAGTTCAGTTTAAATCCTCCTATCTGATTTATTTATAAAGACATTTTATGATCAATCACTCTTTAGAAAGGGGATTTTTGTAGTTTAATGGTGACAATCAAGTCATGAATACAAATGAAAACTTTATAGTTCAGCACTCTTCAAATGTTGACGTCTACAAGTGAGAAACTGAAACAAAATAAAATGTTTTTTTTTTTTTTTTTTGCCTCCAGGCTGAAGATCTCGAAAAGTCCAGCGATGACGTCCCTGTTATTCCACCTGCTGTTGCTCGAGTCCGTTCTGATATCCGGCGCCGCCCGAGGTGAGTGAACAATTCAGCCAAGCGGCGGTCAGCCACGGGGCCAAATGTAAACACCGGGGGTGCCGTAGATGAGTCAATCAGATTACGTTTGTAGAGATGTTTGGTGGGCATTTCCACCTCCTTCCTGGAAGGCAAGCAGGAAGTGACACGGGAAGGCAGGAAGAACAGCGAGAGAGAAATAAAAACAGAGAAGGCCAAATGAGCAGGAAAGCCCCCCCCCCGTTTAAACCGGATGGTCCAATTTCTCTTTCTGAATTGTCGACGGCCATAGACGTCCAATATAGTTCCCCTGGGGGGATGCGAATGAACTTTCTACCGGTGGAAATGATTTGGACGTCTATGGTGGTCAATGGCCGCCAGCGTGTTGACGCGAACGGACGTGACATTTGGACGGCAGCTGTGGCGGTCCCCCAAAGGCCAACATTTGTTTTTTACATTAACGCTTAACGAGAACAACTTGCCGGCCTTTTGAAGTGCGCCGCCGTAAAACGGCCGTACGTCGGATTCACACGCTTCCATACGGAAACGCGGCGCGAACTTTGAAGGTCGAAAAGGGCGCCTCCCACGACATCTGCACACGCGTGTAGTATTAGTGATCGATCTCGAGCCGTGTTTTTTTTCATGACCGGAGCGCATTTGCGACTCCTTGTGTGGTGTTGTTTGTCGCTGTGCAGTCACGCTGCGGTTCCGGATGTGTTCCCTAAAGAGCAAACCTCAAGTCAAATATAATAGCGGGCTGACAGAATTAGAAGCCGTCTGTCATTGTTGTGGCCGAGCGCGGCCCGACATGTGCGAGGCAAATCTCCTCGCCGCTTGGGTGCCAGCTGCTGATGTGGAATCCACACCACGGGGGGAATGTGAGAGCGGTGTGAGAGATGTGGGGGTGGGCTCACGCCGGTCGGTGGCTTGGCGGAGAAGTCCAATCTCAAGGCGCCATCCGAGTTCAGCAGCCATACTTTTTTGTTGTTATTGTTTTTGGGCGCGCTATCCAATGGGCGGAATTCCTTTCACGTGTTGAATTACTTTTCTCGGGTTGATAGGTCAGCCATTAGCTACCGGCTCTCGGCCTTCTGGTGTCTGAGCCAATTCAGCCAAACAAACGACCACTCTTTCTCTTTAGAAACTAAGCATAGCCACAGAACCTGATCCAAGAAGTGGTTTTGGAATTCAGGTTTTCGCTAATTGAGGCCTATTTTACATTGAATTAACAGCATTCCTTCCACGATCTTTAATACTACGACCACCCTTAAGCCCTTCAAAATTGATAAAAATACCATTATTGATGGAATATGTATACATATTTGCAGTAAAAAATATTCATTAAAAGTATTTATTAAGGCTTTAAAATGATTGAGATGTAAAGCTATTTTCCAATGGTACGGAATTGTGAGTGGCAGCTCAGTAAACATACTGTAATGTCAACAAAGACAACTTGGTTAGGTTTTTACACATTTAATTTGTAACCTGAAGGAAACTGAGGCCACAACAGGCAGAAATTGGTGGATTTTACCATTAAAATTTTTTTTGAAGTAGATAATTTTAATGTGCATTTTCTACAACTGGACTATAATAATTGTTAGTGTTTCATGAAGTAACCAACAGGTTGTGACCCAAATGTTTCACTAGAATACCGGCAATGTTAACTAATGGCACTCAAAGATTCAAAACTAGTCCTCCCAGTTTCAATGAATTGGACATCTATTACGGCCAATGAACTAATTCAATGCACACAAGTGTGTGTTAATCTCTCATTACTAGTCTATTAGTTTCTTTGTTAAGCAGATGTGCAGAAAATGTGGAATGCGTGCTGTAGCGTGGGCAGATGCGGTGCTCGAGCGCACTAATGATTCCCCCATCACCCGCTGCTCCGCTCATTATTATCTGCTTGTAATCCTGGCGTTGGACCGGCGGCGATGCTGTCACAGCGGGACACAAAGGCCCCATTCTTGTATCGAATCATTCTTCCGCAGACGTAATCTCCACGGCCACTTATGCGCATTAGCCGGCTCTTTGCGCTGACTCTTAACTGAGGCCAATGGGAGTGGCTGAATCACCAGGAGCGCTTCAGTCCTATTGTTAGACGCAAAAAAATGTGTTTTTATTTGTTATTGGAGACGGATTTCAATGGGTGAATAGATTAAGTTATGTATTATTATGGCTAGGAGTATGTTTTCCAGATTCCAGTAGGCTTGTTGAATGAATCCTGCTGTTACTTGAAGTTAGTGTGGAGTTAGTGTTGGGATTGGGAAATCAAAATGTAGAAGAGATGTGATGACTGCTGAGTTTGCAAAAAAAAAAGGGAAAAAGTTCAGAAAAAAACAACAATATTTGAAAGGTGGTCATTATAAGTTAGTAGTAAAAATCCTTGTCCTCCTTCCTTCTCCACCTGTGTGTTTTCTGCTTGACTGGGTGTGGACTTGGACATTCCGAGCATGCACCCACCACACACTTCCACACACCACGGCCCATGCCCACCTCCCACATTCCTCTCAAATCCTGAGCCGTGACTAAGTGCATTTGTTGATCTGAGTGTCTTGTCCTAATCTGCGGCCGAGCCCCACCCACTGAGTCCTCTCGGGGTCTGGCCCAGGCTAAAAGCATCCAAACAAAGAGAGGCTCTCCCGTCTAATAAGGCATCACGTCGGACGATGACATCCTTTCACCTTTGCCCCCCACCACCACCACCACAGTCCCACGTGTCCTGGGAGGAGATGTAGACTTTAGATATGTGTTGACTAGGGTGGGAATTTCTGGAGGTCTCACAATATAGCGATACAACAATTAACAAAAAATGGGTTAGTAATTTGATTGACTATATTCTATGATGCAACTGATACAGAAAAACAAGTTATCTCTTAATGCCAATATCATTTTGACTTTCTTACAGACTGAGAATATTTAAACATTTATGTAAGAAAAAAAGCAATAGATCAACAATTTATTGTCTTCTAACTCCTTGGTGGCCATTCAATTCATCTAAATTGGAAGGACTGTTTTTGATATAGGGATGTCCCGATGACCTATTTTTGGATCTGAGTCCCATTCGCCCCATTTTGAGTCGAGATCTGATGCCGTTTGACATTCAAAAATCTTTTTGTGGTGCAGGATAAAGCAAAACCTGACGCCTGGCACGGTACAGCACCAACTTGGAAATGTGTGTGTTTGTGTGTACTATCACTCGTGTTAATGAGTAATAGCGTCTGCCTCCATAGAAGCTGATAAACGTCAGGTCGAGGACGGCGACTCGTGCGCATACAAACGGCGTAAACACACAAACTGAGCACTCCCAAAAGTTAAAATCGGTCTTCTCGTTGTCAGCGGTGGTTAAGACTGGATTATTTACGTTCAGTTTGTAAACAAGCATTGGTTTTGCCTCAACACGCCCTTTATTGTAATTGGAAGGTCGCCGTGGCCTCGACAAACACGTTCTTGGCTCGAGTCGACGCAGGAAGCCGCTTCCCGCTTTCTGAATACTCCAAATAATGCGCAGATGTGACAACAAAAGACTTGAGGGTTAGACACAGGTGGAATTTGATCGTCTGTGGTGTTGACTTGTAGGAGAGCACCCTACTACGTCACCCCCATGGCGGGTCTGGTGGCTGGCACGCTATGAAGTGCTTTAATGATAGGAGGAAACGGCTTTTGAATGCGTGTGGTGTCGACGATTAGTCGGGTGTATGAGTGAGTGTGGCCATGATGACAACATGCACTAAATCCTCCCCTTAGGCTTGATGTTAACTGTCACAATAGACTAACAAGAAGAAGAATGTGTGTGTGTGTGTGTTTCAGGAGAGAATTTAGCTCATTGGCTGCCATTTACTGCGCCATACGTTCAATTTATTTACTTAAACGTGGGCATTCGGAGCTAGTACTGTATTTTCCGGACTATAAGATGCACATTTTTTTCATAGTTTGACTGGGCCGTTGATTAATCTGTGATTTATTTATATATATATATATATATATATATATAATTTTTTTTCTTCCTCTTGCTCACTATTTCTGATCTTTTTATTTTAAGTAGTAGTTCTCTTTTCTGCTTTTTACAATGATTATGTGAACGCATGTTCTTGTTTTCTGGTCAAAAAAAAATGCCCTCCCAAAAATGCGACTTGTGTACATATTTTTTAAATTTTTGTGACATTTTGGCCCAATCTTATCAACAACTCTCGTCTGGCTTTCCAGCCAACAGCAACAGCGTTCTTATGATGGACCCTCCGGACCCTTCCAAGTCCGCTGTCTTTCATCACTATTTCAGCACAGCGAGAACGTTGGCAACATGTGAGGTTTTTTGTTCTTTTTATTTCCATCTATGGCAAGTTAGCAGTGAGCGCTATGACGTCTTCAATTTCATCCCGTGATAATAACATAGTGATGTAACTTCAGTTGGTAGATATGGTTATTTTTAACTAAATGTCACCATGTCAATAGAAAGTAGCAATAGGCATGCACTCTACTATAGAGATACTGTATATTTTGGACATCTTTTTAATACAATGCTTGGTTGTATATCACGATATTGATGCATTGTGATATCTCTACTTTGTATTTTTTTTGTAGATGTGCAAAAATGACTTCAGTAGAAACTAACAGACCACTACTTGTCGTCGGGAGGCACAATAATGCATAAAAACAGATGTGCACGTGCAACTTTCTTTGCACACACGAAGGGACTGACACACAAACATCCTTCAAGGTGCTGCAGGATGTCACATGGAAAAGAATATAAAAGCCAAATGGACTAAACAGACTGGAAAGTTGTAAAAGGGGCTCCAACTATCTTTTCTTTCACTACACTCACACTACACTAGAAATAAATGGGGATGTTTTTGTCACGATTTGGTGGAACCATAAGGTTTTGGCAAAAACTAACTTTGATATGTAGCAAACCAAAATTTAACCTGAGAAGAATTTATAAATGGTGTAGATGGCATAGGTTTTCGCTTGAGTAGGTTCGCCATTTTGTCAAATTTTTTTACCTAGAAGAAAGGTTAGCTGTCTAAAATCGAGTAGTTCACTGAGAGGTCCTGCCCTTGTAAAGCTTTTCCTGTGTGTGTGTGTGTTTTTGGGTTTTTTTTTTTGTGAGAAAGACGGCGTGTGCGATAAATCACTCCGGGCCGATAAAGCGCTGATATACGACTCGGCCCAGAGAGGGAGAGTGTGAATGAGCATGACGAGGGGAGTGATGCGGAGGAACAGTCTCATGAGGGTCATGTCGTTTAAGAGCGGGGCCTGGGCAAAAAGGGGGGGGGGGGTGAAGGCTGGGGGGTGTTGCGTCAGTGGGAATGAGATTTCAATCTGGTGGAACGAGGGAAGAAGAGAAGAAAAAAAAATGGGATACTGGAAATATACTGTTGGCTATAGCTGGCATCATTAACTCAACCCCATGGAGTTTTTGCTCCACTTAGAGAAGATCTTTCAGTGTGTATGTGTGTGTGTATTGTGCCCATGGCTATGTGGGTTTTCTTTGGGTACTCTGGTTTCCACCCGCATCCCAAAAATGTACGCGGTACAGAAAATTAATGAATGACAAACGACCTGGACACATTGACATTGAATTTGTGGACACACAAATAAAAAAAAGATTGCTTTCAATAAGAATCTTTGCTACAAAAATGGCGGATAGCTAGTGAGCTATTTTGGAGAGAGTGAGAGTTTTGTGCAAGTCTGTATCTTTTTTTAGTCAGGCTGTTTTTGCATTGTGGAAGGAGTCATGAGAAGACGCCACTCGGCCTCCCTTTGCTTCCTTCTCTTCCTGTCCTCCGCTCCTCTGCCGTATTTCATTTCCACTTTTTTTCTAGGCTCACACTCTCACTCCCTAAAATTCCATCATTCTTCAGTCAATACTCTTTGATTTCAAGTCATTTTTGATGCTTTGCAAACCCCCAAACGCTATCAAATACAACATACCATTGCTGCATGTAAAAAAAAATTGGGGGCTGACACTTTTAATGACGATTTGGGCTGAATGATGTTGGAACACATTGACATTGTGACTTTTTGGGGGTTAAAAATGCTTTTCAGCAGGTTTCAATATCAAATTTCCTATTTTACTAACTACCACAGCACATAGTTTTTGCATTAGATCACTTGAGTAAATGTCCACTGCCATTACCGCCATCCCTGAGAGAGAGTCAAATTGTTTACGCAAGTAAAGAATGTCATTTTTACTCATTGCAGGTCCGCCCAGGGTGTCGGAGCGCGTGTCGCACCGCCAGAGCGCACGTCTGGGCCGCACGGCCAAGCTCCCGTGCCCCGTAGAGGGCGACCCCCCGCCACTCATCATGTGGACCAAAGGCGGACGCAACATCCACAGCGGCTGGACTCGCTTCCGGGTCCTTCAACACGCCTTGCGCATCAAAGAGGTGGAGGCCGACGACGGCGGCTCGTACGTTTGCAAGGCCACAAACGGCTTCGGTAGCGTCAGCGTCAACTACACACTCATCATCATCGGTGAGTACCCCATCTTGTCATTTATTCATTTCTTTTTTAAAAAGTCAGCACACCCCTACTTGAATGAGAACAATATCAATTTTATAAATTAGTTTGTCAGCTACTAAGTGTTTGAGTGGGTGAGGGAGGGGGTGATATAAGGGGGGACAGCAGCTGTCATGGTGGGCTTCCAGGGGTGCAGCTGTTGCCTGTCTATCACTTCTGGTGGGTTTTTTTTGGCTGCTATTCATGCTGTAACTAAACAAAACGCATTTAGTTTTCACAAATTTCTGAAGTTTTTGGTTGCCATTGTTGCCGTAAGATGTCCAATCCATTTGAAAAGGGTAATCTGGCTGCCAGTGAAAAGATTGATGGCTAATTCCTTCCCTGTCTTTTATTTTTATTTTTTTCGTGTGACCGCCGTTTCATTCTGTCAATATTATCTCAGTTTCACATCTCGCTGTCCAATCTTCCATCGCGCCGCCCTGCTCAAGAGGCATTTTACTTGGACGTATGTACACACAGATGGAAACATGGCAAAAGCTAGTGGTGTGAATGAAAGCCGATTCAAGACGTCCGGGTTACCCGTTTTTCACATTCCAGGAATTCTTACTTTTCCCATGTTTGCACATTTTCCACATCCATAAAAAAGTGAATCAGACTTTCAACAACAAAGTTCCTCTTTTTTTTTTTTTTTTTTTTTTTACATACCGATGTCCAAATGTTCCGCTCATTCAGAACATTTGGAAGCCATTTTTCACCTACAAATGACCCACCTGTCAGTAAAAGATTCACAAATCAAAAGACTTTTAGCTGCACATATTCACATTTCCAGATCAATTCCAAATGTTCTGCTTACTGACATTTTGACTTAAACATTTCAACTTCAACTCCCACATTTTACGTCAAAAAACCTCACTTAAGCACCATCTTGAGAAGCCAGTTTTTGTCTATACGGAACACACAAAAAAAATTAAATCTAATACTACACATTAGAGTCTCCAACTTCCACTATACAATGATTTTAATACAATATAGTAAGACAACAATCGATAACACTTGTTAGGAAATCAAACTCAAATATTCTACAATGCGACAATTATTGAGAAAAAAAACAAGCCATCCTATACTTTTAAAGATTTGGGTTTGAATTAGTGTTTTTTTTTGGGTTCCTCCCAGTCACAAAAATGATAAGTTATGTTACAGTCTACAACTCTCCTTTGGTAGAAGATGAGTTATGCAAACGTGTCCAAATCAGAAGCGCTGACAACAGCGGAGCGTGTCTGGATCGGCAAAAGGGAAATGGTGCAGGAAAAAAAAACACCCAAAAAAACAAAAAGGAAGGAAACAGCTTGGCGCGTGTGTGGCGTGCGATGATTTAGCAGCTGGCTCGGAACACGACATGTGCTTTTAATCTGGCGACATCAACGCAAAACGCCTTTTATTCTAGTTTATCCCCCCCACCCCATACTGACCTGATACCGCGAACAAACGGATTGGACGTCAATCCCGGTCAATGGCAACTCATATTTTTTCTGCCCCCATTTTTTTTCACCCATTCTCAAGTTTCTTCATTTTTAATTGAGATATCAGCTGCCCTGTCTGGGAAGGATGTAAAGGTGGCCAAGGTTTGCGAGCTAATTGCTATGACTCACACACACACTCAAATACACACACACACACACACACACACACACACACACACACACACACACACACACACACACACACACACACACACACACACACACTTGCAGTAATGTAAGAGAGTGCACGATTGCGTGGAAAGCAGCTCAAATAACCCAAACTCACTTTGTCACACACTCACCTTCTAACAAGCCCAGCGGACCATCTGGACCGCTCTTAAATGTGTGTGTATTTACTACGTGGAGCGGCGGATTCTTGCGCTCAAGTTACACGCCCGTTAATGGCAAAAAATGCAGCGGGTGAACATGTTTGTTTAACTGCTGGAGGCCTCTCACACATTTTAATTTTTTTTTTTTAATGATGTTTGTGTGCCAGTGTGAACATGACGTTGATTATGACCTCAGCTGTTCACCAATGACGCCAGGCCAATGGTATTTTTTTTTTTAATTTAAAAGTAACATTTCTCTTGCATAATTCCAAATACTGGTCTAGTTATGTTTGACTTTGTATAGGTTATCATTCTTTTCCAGTTAAAATAAATCTGTTAAGGGCATTCAAAACCAGTCCTCCCAGATTACATAAAAAAAGTTTCTTTTTGTGTTCTCGTATTAGTCAAATGAACCAGAGGTGTATAATAAGCATATTGCAAGAAATATATATATGTATATATATGCAGTATGTTGTATATCATGAATGCAATTTTTACAGTGAACAAAATGGAAAAGTCAAGGAAAAGCGAAAAAAAAAATCCCCCCAAAATGCACAAGCAAACGAGCTCCATTTATCACATGGGACAATCAACTTCCTTTTAGGGAACTTTATCTTTCTGTCTTATGTGCTGCACAACTGATTAACCAAAACAAAAAGGAAAACTTTAAAGTAGGCGGATGAGGTCTTCTCTAACTTGTTGCCATTCTAAGAAGAGAAGGAGGAGGAGGGGGAAGGTGATAAAGATGCTATTCCCAGTCCATGTCGAGTATTTGTCGTGCCGATTTAGTCAGCCATGTAGATAACGTCATTATCTGGCCATTTCCCGACGTGTTCCAACCAGAGCGTCCCTGCTTTGTTCCCGATGGCATCTCCTGCGGAAGCACCAAGAAGAAGAAAAAAAAGTCAATTCTAGACCTTTTTCTTTCTTCTCTGCTGTCAAGGTTGGCGTCTCTTTTAGCGTAGGTGAAACGAGGCACAACCATAGGATGTGGGACAGACAGGCGTGAAATGAAGGCAGTCAAATACAACCCCCCCCCCACAAACACACAACCCCACAGAAAACGTCAAAAGGCGGCGGCGTCCAGATGCGCGCGTGCGCTCGCTGACATATGACTTTGCCTCTATTCCGTTGGCAAAAACATTGTTTGAAATGCGACTCGGCGGGCCCACTTTTCCGCCGTGTTTACGTCTCCACGTCGTCACGGTGGCTCCGAGATTTCCGTCTCCGGACCTCCATAGGGGCCCCGTGCCGACTACAAGACGGGGACTAAATCTGCACCAGGTGGTACCTCTCTATCGCTTTCAATGGCAGCCATTTATTAATACGAATAACAAATATTAAATACATTTTGAACGTCAAATCTCTTACATCTATTTCCCATCCCCTGAATATGATGTTATAGGGTTAGATTTTTTTTTTAAAGACATTTTACCTCTGTCGTTTTTGACATTTTATTCAAATTTGGGGTTTTTCAGAATTTGACAAGAATCTGATTACGGATTGCGCTCGAGGATCTGCCGTCTTTAACGAGGGGACTTGCTACTTACGTAGAAAAATGTGGGCCATTGACAGAGATTTTGGTCATCTGGAGGAGTTTTCTCCTCATTAGTGGCGAGATGGAGTGGCTCGCTTCTATTGTGCCGTTCTCCTCCAATCAGAGGGAATTGCTATGGACAATTGGCCGGGAAGACCGAGCTGGAGGAGAAGCGGGTGAAGAGTGCGGAACGATGATTACAAATGAAAAAAAAAAAGCTTCTTTGAAGTTTTACAAACTTTTGTTGGAATCCATCAAAGGCCTCCATCTCCTCTTCTATTGGGTCTCACGTCTTGGATCCTTTTTGTCTCTTAATGATATGTATGGGCCAAGTGTCGCAGTACCAGGCAAAACTGTAGGGGTAGCCGCCCTACTACAAAGTCCCAAAATCGCCCACTTTGTCATATTTCTTGTTTACGGCACTGAAAATATTGACTCGCATGGCTGCCAAGCATAGCGCTAACAGTACTGAGTCGTCGTGTGACGATCACAAGGCTTTTTATTTGACATTGTTGTCAAGAGCCGTCCATCAAAGAAAGCTTGTCAGCGTGACGTCTTGCACTCCCGCATGCCGACACATCTTTGAAGTTGAAAACACGCATTCCCGGGGAGACGCACAGAGGCCGCCGAAGTGCACGTTTCTGCAAAACTAACGTACGTCCTTTTGTCGGACCTCGGATGAATGGTTTCCCGCTTAACATTGGATCCGATAACCGACCTGTCGCGGCCCCTGCTCTAAAGTGAAGCAGAGTTTTGTATTTCCCCAAGTTCTGATGGGATGCCACGAATGAACTCCACGCACTAATTACATCCACCTGTGTGCGAGCGCGCCTGTGCGTACGAATGACATCATGGACGCAGCATCAAGTGCCAGCGAGGCTATGTGAGGCCTGAGATCTCAGATTCCACTTTCCTTTAAATTCTCAATGGTTTTCCCGCTCTAAATTGGTTGGACAGGTCACAGGACCCGTGAAAACAGGGCTGTCCAAACAACTGCAAAAATATGATTGAATATGACCCGCACATCAAGCTTGAGTTCAGCCTACAATTTTTGCACTTCTCAACTTCAACACTAGATGGAGCTAGCCGTTTAAACAGTGCCAGTAATAGCAGACTAGTACTTATATACTGCACATATGTACATATGCATTCTTTGTGCAAGCCACTTATCTTCACGAGGGTCTTGGGGGGGTGCTGGATGCGATCCCAGCCTGACAAACTAGGCGGCAAAGAAAATAAGTGATAGTTTAAGTAAAGAACTGTTTAAATTGCCCACAATATAGAACGAATAGTCAAATGAAAAGAAAGATTTAGCCTGCTGTAATACATCCATATTAGTGCTGTACGATAAGATTATATGTGTCGTCGTGTTAAAATATGGGAACCTTGATGGATTTTAAGTAGGCTCTGTCATCCTTTGAATTTTTTCCAAAGTGGCTGTCAGAGAAATAAAACGTTTGGATTCCAATGTTTGATAAAGACTGGAGGACTGGTGCCCAGAATTGAAAAGGAGAAAAGTCATTTGGGCCTGAACGTTTGGAGTAAAACTATACTGTAAATATCAATCCGCTGACCCCGACCCGCGTATCCGTAACAAGGCATGAAAAGAAAAATATTCCCATTCGGGGAAAGGATAAAATAACCGCGACTGCTCGCGTTTCAGTGGCACTTCCTGAAAAAAAGTGTAAAGACAGAAAGAGCTACATTGTTTCGACGCACCAAAAAAAATAAGGTTTATTCTCCAGTCGGTGTGAGATTGTGCAAATCCACGCGTGATTAACGAGCCGTGCTTTTACGTAGACTCCGTCCGGATCTGTTTTCCATCATTTACTCTTTCGTCTGGTTGGAGCCAAAAAGTCGTCGGACGATATTTGCCTGTGCGTGCGTGCGTGAGTTGCGTGAAACCGCCGGACCGTAATGTAGCGTTAATCACGTTTGTGGAATGCGTAAAAGAATAGATGGAAAACAAAAGGAACACAAGTCATCTGTAATTGTGGCCTTGCAGTCTTTTTATAAACCTCAACCATGTTTTTGGTTGGATGTCTTTCTAAATCAACAAGGGCTCTTTTTTTTCTTCATACGAGTAGAATTGCACTCGCATTTTTGGAGCCATTCTTCCACTCAAGTTTTTATAGAATCGGAATCAGGTGAAAAACATTGGCTTTTTATCATGCACTTATTTCTTTTTTTGATGTTTAGCTGCACCTGCTTTTCAATCCAACAGCTAGAAAAAAAAGTATTTATATATTTTTAAATTCATGAATCTGTCTATATCACTTCCAGATTCCATTTTTGATGGAAACATGGAATCAAAATAAGTGCATTACTTTTTTACAAGTGTAATTGGTTCACTTTAAGTGCAAGTTGTTTTGGATGATTCAAGTTTTTAATGTCCACTTGTGAAAGATTACACTTACTACACTTACTACTAACATTTTTTTTTTTAAATAGGGATCTATTTAAGGACGCTGCAATGCTTTGAACCCGGCGACTTGATCTATTTTCGGGGGAGCGACACCAGTTTTTTATCGTGTCGGGTGGTTTGAGGAGAGAGCCAAAATCTAAATTTAAAAACATCAAACCAATGTGTCCTCTTCAAACACGTATGACATGTTCAGTAACATAAGGAATTGACATATATTTTTGCACTAATATTTTTTTCATGCACTAGCATGAACACCTTTTAAGATCAGTAGTAGTCAGGTGGAGGAAATATGTCACTAATGCCAAAAACACAAAAACAAATTCCATAGCTGCACACTTTTTTTTTGGGGGAGGAGCATAATTAGCAGCCGCATTCTCGGGAACATGATGCTTTTAAGTCTTAAAATATCAGGAATTTCAAGCTATTTTGGGGACTTGGAATGAGGGACTTTGGAGGTTTGACTTGAGTCCAATTCCAAATGAATTGGACGTATGGGGTCGTCAATGGCACAAAATGGACGCATGGCGTCGTCAATCAAAGTAGGGATGTCTCTAATCCCATCGCGTGTATGTAAATCATCTATTTTTTGTTACATCTGGGATATTTTGTTGCTTTGTAGACCTCAAAATATCCATATAAATTGAAATACCGTATTTTCCGGACTATAAGTGGCACTTAACTGGTTGTCGACACTGTTTTGGTGAACATTTTTGCGAGCAACCTTTTTAAAGATGACAAAGTATTGCAATATATCATCACATGGATATATTGTCACAACCCTAGTCGTCAGTTTCGTGAGGTTTGGCGGCTGTGTGCGAGTGGCGTCACGGTGGCTGCTTTTGGCTCAGACGCCGCCACCGCTAACACGCCACATTTACAAACACACTTTAACGCACACGTAGACGGTGGTTGTGTCCACATATCCAGTGTCTCTGTATTAAATCTTGGAAGGACATGACCCTGTAGGAAAATATTGGCCCTCAGGAACACACACACTCTCACACATACACACACACACATACACACACACACACTGACACAGTTACTTTGGACAGTGTGTATTCATGTTTCCAGGCGTGTAAACAGCTGCTAGACATATTTTGTTTGTGTGTTTGAGTTTGTGTGTTCTTTGCCTCTGTTGCCGATGAGCCCTTAATTGCTTCCTACTTGTGTTTATTTGTTTAAAAAGATGGTTTTGTGGACTTTATATTGATACAAAATATTTTATGCCATTGTTATAATGTTAAAAGGTCATTTGTCAAATTCTTTTTATTATAGTATAATATTTTTCTCAAATATGTGGAAATATTGTGTCAAACTTTTAGAGACACTTTCCCATTCAATAGAATGAGAAAGTGTCTTAGAACTTTTGACCATGGGTTTACTTAATAAAACTTGTTAATTAT
This sequence comes from Stigmatopora nigra, assembly GCF_051989575.1. Lineage (NCBI taxonomy): Eukaryota > Metazoa > Chordata > Actinopteri > Syngnathiformes > Syngnathidae > Stigmatopora > Stigmatopora nigra. The sequence goes on from NC_135521.1 coordinate 6,942,970, forward strand.
TGAACGGTATGAAAAAGGAACCTTTTTATTTCATGTTTATTTCTCATTTTTTAAAGTGACAATCCTTTATCTGCAAGACTTACTGGCCCGTTTTTGTTACATTATTTATTTATATTTTGACCATTCTTTTAGTATATTTGACCAGCTACATTTTTGTTGTAATGAAAATATACTATTTCAAACTTATTTCATACAATTTTAAATGTTTTATTTGATTTTAAACATGTAAGTTTGCCTTTGTGCTTCTTAATTGTATGTCAAATCAATTATTACATTTGTTATAGGGTTAGGGGGTGCCATGTACATTTGATTCTGATATGATAGTGTATTCTTTTATATTCACTTAGAATTCTGAATCTATGTATTAATCTGAAAGAAAACTATCCAATTTTTGTCTCATTTCAGATGATTCCGGAACAGGAACAGCCAACTCGGACGATGTTCCAGAACTGGCCGGCAAGCTGGGTAATAAACACATTTGTGTATTTAATCATGTTGAAAAAGGTCACGCGAGGTCCAAATAATTTTGCCGCAAACCGCATCGAGTCGCACGTCAAACCAAAGGCCACGACCAACACGTTCTCGTTTGGCCATCATTTAGGCCGCACGCTTTCCGCTGACGGCGCGATGATGGGAAAAGGCGTTTTCTTTCTGACCTGGCGGTGAACCTCCCTCTCCATCTGCTCCGTGCTCACCTCCCCTTTGATTTAACTCGTGTTCCACAGCATCAGTCCGTTACTCTGTGCTGTGTTTTATTTGCATCTCGAAGGCTCGGAGCTCCTTTCTCCTGTTTTTTTTTTCTTCTTCTTCTTCTTTTTGATTTACGTTCAAACACGCAGCTCCGCCTCCTCCTCCCGTCTGGTTAAAGATGGTCCGGGGCCCGTCCGGTAGCGTTCCTCTATGACTGGACGGGGACAAAAGGGGGCCAGACTTGAAAGCCTTTTGGGGAATGTTTGTTGTGCGATCCCGCCCAGTGGAGAGCCATTTATAAGAACGTGTCACATAACTCTTTCCGTCCGCTTGTTTACATGGCGCTGCAATAACAGGCAGTTTTCATGTGTGGCTGCTGGGGGGTGCAAAAAAAAAAAAAAACAAGAATAAAAAATTGAATTCTTGGCCTTTCTGAACTGCTCGCGCCATCTCAGATTGGAATTTGTTGTATTTTGACATTATGATTGTTTTTGAAATAATCTTTTAAACAGTTTCTTTGATACCCTTTTTAAAATTAAATTAAACTTATGTTTTTTTATGTTCTCTTCTAGTTGGAATTGGATATTCTTCAAATATTTAAAAATAATGTTAATAAAATGAAGTACTCCAATATTTTTTCAGGATTTTTAACATCATAATTGTCTGAATATATTACTATTACATATGACAAAATATTTAACAAACACTTATTTGAAAATAAAACTTATTTGAATAATTATATGTTTGAAACAAATCCCCAGGTCCATAAAAATGATTCATTTCTTTAATTTGTCCACATTTTCAGCTCCTATTATTGCAAATGATTCATTATTGACAAACATGTATTTTTCTGTGCAATTTTGCTCATCCTTTCCTATGCAAAATAGTCACAAAAAAGAAAGAAAAAAACACAAGTAAAAGACTTTAATTGCTCACTGTTGGCACATCCCACAGCGCGTCCTCGCTTCACCCAGCCCGCCAAGATGAGGAAGCGCGTCATCGCTCGGCCGGTGGGCAGCTCGGTACGCCTCAAGTGCGCCGCCAGCGGCAACCCTCGGCCCGACATCCTGTGGTTAAAAGACGGGCGGCCGCTGGCCCGAGGCGCCCACGGCGGCGGCGAAGAAGACGGAAAGAAGAAATGGACTCTGACGTTGAAGAACCTGGCGCCGGAGCACAGCGGCAAGTACACGTGTCGCGTGTCTAACCGAGCGGGACACATCAACGCCACCTACAAAGTGGAAGTCATACGTAAGTCTCGTGTCTCTTTGTTTTATATTCAAATTTGGTGGGTGCGCCTTATAGTCAGATGCGCCTCTTTTTTTTTTCTTGACAAGATGTACCATTAGGTCATTGATTTCCTGACCATGTGTTGACAGAGCGCACAAACTCCAAGCCCATCCTGACGGGAACCCACCCGGTCAACACGACGGTGGACTACGGCGGCAGCACATCCTTCCAGTGCAAAGTCCGCAGCGACGTCAAGCCGGTGATTCAGTGGCTCAAGCGGGTGGAGGCAGGCGACGAGAGTAAATTCAACTCCACGCTGGAGGTGGGTGTGCCCACATTTTGCATTGCAACGTCAATGGAGAAACTTGGCGACATTGTATTCATTATATTAAGAACCAAACCTCCCTACTACGTTACAAAATACAAGAAATAGACTTGAAATGTATTCATAAATTAAAAATACTGAGGTTTAAATATTGCAAAATGAAACAAATTCAAATAATTACAAAGCAGTGTAGTGAATGAATATCAAGTGTGCTAAAAGACATTAATAAATAACTAAAAATACACACAGAACAAATAGACTTTGTGGTCAAACGGAAAAATATTTATTAGTAAGAAAAAATATATACGTATACAATACTACTATACTTTTTTTTTTAAAAAAACAACCGGGCCTGCGTGGGTTTACTCCGGTGACTCCAATTTCGTTCCTCATTCCAAAAACAACCTGCAGGGATAGGCTCCAGCACCCTCCACGAGCTAATGGGGATAAACCGGTTCAGAAAATGAGATGTGTAAACAAATATAAACATTTGATCCATTTCCTATTTCCAAACCAAAAGAACAAAAGAGTTATCGTTAAGGCCGATTGTCCGTTGTCGCTCAGGTGGGGGACCACCGTTACGTAGTCCTGCCCACCGGGGACGTTTGGTCTCGGCCCGACG